>NW_024070188.1:81270318-81867042 GCF_014754425.2 Oryx dammah | reverse complement strand
AGGAAACAGGAGAGGTGGAGCCAGGAGCAAACAAGAACCCCAAGAGGAGAATGTTCCCTGGGCGTGTTCCACGTATCCAAGTCTGCTTGGAGAGGCATAAGATCAGACAGAGCAGTCTGGCCTGCTGATTTGGCAAGATGCCGTCCCTGGGCTGTCTTGACAAGAGAAGCTTGGGTACAAGAGTGTAGGCAGTTGAGCCTCTGTGGGGCTCTTTCCTCTATTAAATGTGGGTATCCACGTAGATGATGTGCAAAGGTCCTCCCTGTCTACTGCCTCATCTTACAACAAGGCTGGAAACTGGAAACTATTTTTTTTTCTTCAAAAAAAAAAAACTCCTAAATTGATCAGATACAAGAAAAACAGCAATAAAATAAGCTATGACATGTGGGATTTTATTAGTCAAACAAGTGCTGTCATTAGTACTCTTTTACATAAAGACTACTAAGGTTATTTATGCAGGTTTTAAGTAAGCCAAAGAAACAAAACAGAACACCTCGTGGCCAGAATTATTAGCAGACTCAAATCGCATAAACAGTGCCATCCCTCCTGGATTACCGTGCCAAGAGTCTTCTAGATTACTTTCCTGTGTGTGTGTACTAGTTGTTCAGTCATGTCCAGCTCTTTGCGACCCCATGGACTGTAGCCCGCCAGTCTCCTTTGTCCATGGAATTCTCCAGGCAAGAACACTGGAGTGGGTTGCCACACCCTCCTCCAGGGGACCTTCCCGACCCAGGGACTGAATCCCAGCCTCCTGCCTTGCAGGCAGATTCTTCACCAAAATGATCTCTAGGCACAAGGCAGGGTGACCACCTTGCAGGCCGTACTTACTCCTTCTTATGCTCTTTCACCTACTGTCCTGAATTTTCACCCAAGGTTATTGAGTCCTGCCAGATAACCAAATCCTTGTTTCCCTGTTGCCTATTGACTGTTCTTTAGAAGTAACAGGCGCTAGAAACTGTCACACTATTTGTGAGCTTGCTCTTGGTTGAGATTAGCCTGGCACCAGCATGGAGACAGGTTCCGAGGTGGCTGACGGGCAGTCTGTGACCAGGAGACGTGGATGTTCTGTGCAGACAGGTCTCTCTTGCTTGTCTGCGTCTAAAGCCTCTGAGAAAGTGAACGTGAAGTCGCTCAGTTGTGTCCGACTCTTTGCGACCCCACGGACTATAGCCTGTCCGGCTCCTCCGTCCATGGGATTTTCCAGGCAAGAGTGCTGGAGTGGATTGCCATTTCCTTCTCCAGGGGACCTTCCCGACCCAGGAATCGAACCCAAGTCTCCCGCATTGCAGGCAGACGCTTTACCATGGGTGCCATCAGGGAAGCCCAAAAGCCTCTGAGAGGGCCGCCCTAACTCACTTTCCTGTCACCTTGCCTGAATAACTGAGCAATTTAGCAACAGCCTTTCAGCTGGGCTCACGCGTAGACGTATGATTTCCCTCCTCTGGCTGAAAAACCGAAACCCTGAAATGAGGCGCAAGCTGTACCAGGTCAACAGCTAGTCTAAGGAGAGTCCAGGGAATGGTATCTAAGACTCCTGGCTTCAGGCTTTCTCACTTCCTTCCACGGTACTGATTATCATATGTGAACAAAAATCAGGACTTACAAACCAGGAGAATAACGTCACAAAAGAAGGGTGAAGGGTGAGGCAAGGTAAGTACCATTTGTCAAGATCCTGCCACATCCTATGTCAGTGGTTCTCCAGTCTTTGAGTATATCAGGCTCACCTGGAGACTTGTTAAAGACAAGATCCCCGGGCTCGCCTGAGACTTATTGCCCCATGTTTTCTGGAGGAGGTTCCATTAGTGAGTCTAATGCACAACTGATTCAGCATCACAGTCCAAAGCAACTGGCAGAGATTCCATGGAGTTCAGTCTTGTGTGTAAGTTGCGGGGATGAGGTGGGGTTGCAGTGGTTGGGAAGGGGCTTAGGTTCTAACATAGGTGAAATTAAGTTACCCTTGGAAAGTCCTTTTAAAACATAAGATACAGTATAACTGTTTTTGTGGGGAGATAAAAACCTATACAGTAAGTAACATGTACTATAAAATTTAATGCTTTCAGTAATGTAAGAAATAAGGAAAGTATATGCAAAATATGATGTGCTATTTTATTTTTAATAGTTGATTCAGTTTATTGATATAATTTTCCAATTTCTGTAGTGACCATTCTTTTTTGCAATCATTTCTTGTCTCTATACTTTTTTTTGAAATATAGTTGATTTACAATTTAAGTCTGAATTTGGTAATAAGGAGTTCATGATCTGAGCTACAGTCAGCTCCTGGTCTTGTTTTTGTTGGCTGTATAGAGCTTCTCCATCTTTGGCTGCAAAGAATATAATCAATCTGATTTCGGTGTTGACCATCTGGTGATGTCCATGTGTAGAGTCCTCTCTCGTGTTGTTGGAAGAGGGTGTTTGCTATGACCAGTGCATTTTCTTGGCAAAACTCTATTAGTCTTTGCTCTGCTTCATTCCACATCCCAAGGCCAAATTTGCCTGTTACTCCAGGTGTTTCTTGACTTCCTACTTTTGCATTCCAGTCCCCTATAATGAAAAGGACATCTTTTTTGGGTGTTAGTTCTAAAAGGTCTTGTAGGTCTTCATAAAACCATTCACCTTCAGGTTCTTCAGTGTTACTGGTTGGGGCATAGACTTAGATTACCGTGATATTGAATGGTTTGCCTTGGAAACAAACAGAGATCATTCTGTCATTTTTGAGATTGCATCCAAGTACTGCATTTTGGACTTTCTTGTTGACCATGATGGCTACTCCATTTCTTCTGAGGGATTCCTGCCCACAGTAGTAGATATAATGGTCATCTGAGTTAAATTTACCCATTCCAGTCCATTTTAGTTCGCTGATTCCTAGAATGTCGACGTTCACTCTTGCCATGTCTTGTTTGACCACTTCCAGTTTGCCTTGATTCATGGACCTGACATTCCAGGTTCCTATACAATATTGCTCTTTATAGCATTGGACCTTGCTTCTATCACCAGTCACATCCACAGCTGGGTATTGTTTTTGCTTTGACTCCATCCCTTCATTCTTTCTGGAGTTATTTCTCCACTGATCTCCAGTAGCATATTGGGCACCTACTGACCTGAGCAGTTTCTCTTTCAGTATCCTATCATACTATTCATGGGGTTCTCAAGGCAAGAATACTGAAGTGGTTTGCCATTCCCTTCTCCAGTGGACCACATTCTGTCAGACCTCTCCACCATGGCCCGCCCATCTTGGGTTGCCCCGCAGGCATGGCTTAGTTTCACTGAGTTAGACAAGGCTGTGATCCTAGTGTGATTAGATTGACTAGTTTTCTGTGAGTATGGTTTCAGTGTGTCTGCCCTCTGATGCCCTCTTGCAACACCTACCATCTTACGTGGGTTTCTCTTACCTTGGGCATGGGGCATCTCTTCATGGCTGCTCCAGCAAAGCACAGCCGCTGCTCCTTACCTTGGATGAGGGGTATCTCCTCACCACCGCACTTCCTGACCTTCACGTGGGATGGCTCCTCTAGGCCCTCCTGCGCCCAGGCAGCCACCACTCCTTGGTGAAGGACAGGGAGGCCTGGCGTGCTGTGATTCATGGAGTCGCAAAGAGTTGGACATGACTGAGCGACTGAACTGAACTGAACTGATTTACAATAGCACATTAGTTTCAGGTGTACAACACAGTGATTCAGTTAAGTGTATATATATACACTTTTCAGCTTCGTTTTCAGCTTCTTATCCCTTATAGGCTACATAGTGGGTCCTTGTTAGTTATCTACTTCATATATAACAGTGCATATAAGTTAATCCTAACCTCCTGATTTACCCCTCCCCTCACCTCCCTCTCCCCTTTGGTAACCATAAGTTTGTTTTCTATGTCTGTGAATGTCTCTATATTTTGGAATTTTTTTTTCTTTTAGAGTCCACATATAAGCAATATGATATGATATTTATCTTTGGCTTAATTCACTTAGTATGATAATCTCTAGATCCATCCATATTGCTGCAAATGGCATCATTTCTCATTCTTTATATGGAATATTATTCAGTCATAAAAAAGAATATATATATACATACACACATATGCACACATATATTCACACACATATATACACATACACACACATACACATATACACACACATACACACACACACACATATACCTACACACATGTCACGTGTCCTCTACCCATTCATCTGTCAGTGGACATTTACATTGCTTCCATGTCTTGGCTATTGTGAACAGTGCTGCAGTGAATATTGGAATGAATGTATCTTTTCGAACGATAGTTTCCTCCGGATATATGCCCAGGAGTGGGATTGTTGGGTCATATGGTAGCTCTATTTTTAGTTGTTTTTTTTTTTAAGGAACTTCCATACTGTTCCCCATAGTGGCTGTACCAATTTACATTCCCACCAACAGTGTAGGAGGGTTCCTTTTTTTCCACACCCTCTCCAGCATTATTTGTAGATTTTTTTTTAATTGAAATATAGTTGATTTACAAAGTACTATTTCAACTTATGCCATAAAATTATACCTAGAAGTTGCCTTTGAGTTAGTTGAATGCTCACATTGTCTGACTCAGTGACACAAGAACACTATGAAATAAACATTATCTCCAGCCTACAGATGGAGAGGTGGGAGCTCGGTCAGGTTAAGAGGTTTGCCCAAAGTGACCAGCTTGTGAGTTGGAACCAGGATTGACTTAGCTCTGTGTGCTTCTAAAACCTGTGATCTTTTTTCATTTTTACAACACTGCCACAGGTCAGTTCATTTCTTAGTATTCCCCTGAAGGGTAAAGTGTAGAAATGCTCCAGAAGGTATTAGGCTACTGCAATTTCAAACATCCAGTTAAAACAAAATACTGTAACCTGGGTGAGATAAAAAAAAATTAGAGGCATATCCTATCAGTATAGTTGGGGACCAAAAATGACTAACAAGGCTCCAGGCAGTGATAAGAGTTGGAGATAGAGCATGGGAGGAATGACATGTCCAACCTGAAGTTTTATCACTAGAAGGTTAAATACCTTTCAGTTACCTTACTAATGCAGTTCCCTTTACATTTTTACTTCTTAAAAGTTCCTTTTTCAGAGGGAACAGACCTGCCCAAATTGAGGACCAAATCTCAAAAAAGGCCTCCCTACTCACCTGGATGTCTGAAATGCCCTGGACCTGCAGCTAGGGGTGATAGGAGACAAGGGCTATCCCTAAAGCAGTCCATCACAAACAGAGAGAGGATAGGCATTAAGAGGCCAGAATGGTGCTAAACACTTTGCACACGTTACCTCATTCAATTTCTACAACCCCATGAAGTGGGTCCTACTAGTACCTCTATCCTGCTGCTAAGTCGCTTCAGTCGTGTCTGACTCTGTGCGACCCCATAGACGGCAGCCCACCAGGCTCCCCCGTCCCTGGGATTCTCCAGGCAAGAACACTGGAGTGGGTTGCCATTTCCTTCTCCAAGGCATCAAAGTGAAAAGTGAAAGTGAAGTCGCTCAGTCGTGTCTGACTCTTCACAACCCCATGGACTGCAGCCTACCAGGCTCTTCCGCCCCTGGGATTTTCCAGGCAAGAGTACTGGAGTGGGGTGCCATCGTCTAAGAGACTCTAACCGTTGTTTGCCCAGAGTCACTAGTTGCTGTCTGTGCCAGGGCAGATTTGCACTTATTGTGTTTCAGGCACTGTTCTAGGCATCTTATATGTATCCACTCGTTGCTGTGCTAGTCACTCAGTGGTGTCCAACTCTTTGTGACCCCAAGGACTATAGCCCACCAGGCTCCTTTGTCTATGAAATTCTCCAGGCCAGACTACTGTAGTGGGTTGCCACTCCCTTCTCCAGGGGATCTTCCTGACCCAGGGATGGAATCTGGGTCTCACCGTCTGAACCACTAGGGAAGTCCTTGACTCCTTAAATCCTCATAACAAGTCTATGAAATAGGTGCCATAATTATGCCATTTTACAGATGTTAAAGTGTTAAATAACTTACTCAACTCAAATAGGGAGTTAGACCAGGAAAGGAATTCAGGAAAATTTCTGGCCTCAACCCTTAGCCTACATCACAATCACCTGGAGGGCTTTAAGATTCAGACTTCGGGCCCCAGGCGGAGAGTTTCTAATTCTGTAGGTTTTGGGAAGTACTTGTGAATTTCCATTTCTGCAAGTTCCCAGGTGATGCTTTTATTGCTGGTCTGGGAAGCAGGCTTTGAGAACCGGTGCTCTCGTTAGCTCTCTTAATCGCTGCGCAACAAATCCCAATGGCCACCAAAGTCCGCCTCTGTGTTTAATTCCTTTTGAGAACCATTTGCAAAAACAAAATTAAGAAAAATAATTCCCAGAATTTCTAAGGAGATTTCTTCTCTGTCCCCCTTCCCCCTCCCCCCCATAAACTTTGAGTTAATCAAGTCAAATGAAGCCACCAGGGTGTCCTTTAACCAAGAGCGCTGGGCTCTGGAGCGCCTTTTAATGCTTGTGTCCATCATCTCCGCGGAATCCGAGGGCCGAGGCCGCCACGTGCGCGGGGAGACACAGCGGCCCAGGTCCCCGGTTCTCAAAAAATATCCCGTCTCGGCCCCGGGGGCGAGGACGACAAAATGACCTGACCACGGGGACGGCCGCACCCCGAGAGGCCCCGATCCTCCGTGGTGGCAGCCTGCCGGCCCCTGCAGTCTTAATTTACACGTCCCTGCTCTCCCTCGGTCCACCGCGGGACGATCTCGCACCTCTCCTCCACCCTCGGGAGCTGAGTCAAGGTCAGCAAAGTTCTCCGAAGGCGAGGGGAAGAGCAGAGAAGGGTTGAGGGGAGGTCTTTCCGAGGTTGGGGGAGGCGGGGGGAGGCGGGGGGCGGCCCCCCCCCCCCCCCCCGGGGTCCACGCGGCCATCTTCCCCGCGAGCCGCACCTCGCGGGCCGGGCGGGGCGGTCAGGGGCGGGGCGGGGCGGCGCCCCGCCCGGGACTCTCGGGAGCGCGGGCCGCGGGCGCACTGCTCGGACGCACGGATCGCTTGGAGCGCAGCCGTCCTCTGCAGGAGCCGCGGGTGAGCGGGGCGCGGCCCGGGTCGGCGGGAGTGGGGTTCGCGCCGCGCGTTCGGCGGAGGGGCCGGAACAGGACGACAGGTGTGGCGGCGCGGGCAGCCCGGCCGAGGGGGCGGTTCGCGCGGGAGCCCAGGACCGGCGGGACCCTGGCGCGGCCCACACACGCGGCAGGTGGAGCCGAGGCTGCCCACGTGGCCGCCGCGCGACCTCCCGCGCCCCAGCCCGGCCCCTCGGGCCCCTATTCCGGAGCGCCGGCGGAGCCCGGGCTGCGTGGACGCGCCTCCGGGTCCCGCGCCCGCGTCCGGGCGGGGACCATTTTCACAAAGTATTTCTCAAAGGGTTGACGGTTGCGGTTTCAGCCCTGGGGTAAACGGTTGCTTCACAAAGTGAAACTCTCCGTCTTCTGGGATCCCGCGGGCTTCCGGGGCGCCCCGAGGAGTTCCTCGGCGGACAGCCCCCCGTGACCCCGGTTCCGACCCGGCCCGGCCCCCAGCCGGCAGCCCAGACCCCTAACCAGCAGCTGCCCCGCCCGGCCCCGCCCTTCCCCTCCTCTGTGCTCCCCGCCCCTGCCCTCCTCTGCCCTCCCCGCCGCCCGGGCTCCGCGCCCCGCCCCCGCCGGGCCACGCCCCTGGCCACACCCCTCCCCTGAGCTCCTTCCCCCGGCGCCGCGCTCCCCGCCGCCCCGGCCCCGCCCCGTGATGCCTGGCCCCGCCCCGCCTCGGCGCTCCCGCCCCCCGGCGCCGCGCCCCCCGCCACCCCCTCGGCGCTGGGCCCGCCCAGCCCGCGGTAATTGCAGGTTGGGCGGTGACTCATCGCGGCGCCCGCCCGGCCGGTTCTTAAGCGGCAGCGCGGGGCGGGCGCCGAGTCTCCGGGCGGCGGGAGCTGTGGGGTCGGTAGGAGGGCTGCTGGGCACGCTCACTGGGCTTCCTCCGCCTGCAGGTCGGGAAAGGGCGTTTCAGCTACTGCTGGAGAGCGTGTTTCCAAGGAAGGCGAGGAAACCCGTCCGGAACCGAAAATGCCGAAACCGGTAAGTCCCCGGGTGTGTGTGGGCAGGGCGGGATGTGTTGAGCACGGTTTTCAAGCGGAGTTATCTGGGCAAGGTTTGGGGCTTTTTCGGGGTTTTTGGGGGGAGGCGGAGAGAAGAATAGAGTTCTTTTCTAGGCGGACGAGAGGGCAGGAGCAGGGAGGGGATCGTCTCCTCTCTTTTTCCCTCGACATCCCTTAGTGGAACTCTTGGAGAAAACAAGATTGCGATGCTTTTCTCTCTACGGTCCTTTTGTTTGCGAGCCCCCTCCGCCGCCGGGCCTTGGGGTTAGGATCTTTGAGAAAAATCAGAATGCCTTTCAGTCGGCTTCGGGCGGTGGAAAACCCCTGTCCTAAGACAACCTGGAAGTTACTTCCCCGAAGAGGAGCCTGAGTCGCAGGAGAGGCAGGTGGCTTCCCACGGCGCGCGCCCGCTGCCTTCCCGAGTCTAGGAGCAGGCGCGCCCCAACTCCTCCCCTGGCGCTCTCTTTTAAAGGGGGGGTGGGGGGGCACTCTCTCTGGGGGCAGCCTCGTTCCAGTTCATCCTACTGAAGCTGTGCTCTGTTAACCCGGGAATTTGCTGGTGGCAGCAGGATTCCTATCTCGGAGAGGGCTTTGGTAATGAACTTGAATTGCAGATGAAGGCAGGCAGCCCTGGAGTTTGATAAGCAGGCTCCTGGCGCACCTCCGAAACATCAGCTGACCCCCTAGCGCTGCTGCGCCGGCACCTCTTACCCCCACTCTCCCCGAATCTGATTTGTGTCGCCTGAATCTGTCTCTCGGGTGGGATGGTGGCCAGCCTGGGCTTCATACGGCTTTCATTTAAGTTGGGCGAACAAGGCAGCTTCTTTGTGAGCAGCATTTCTTAGCAAGTGGTATCTGTTCTACCAGCTTGAACACAGCTGAACTGGTGACCAGATAATTGGGGAGGAGATAATCGAAGATTTTTGGAGTTTTGAATCCCAGTGGCGAGAATATCTGGATTCATTGAAAATTACAATAAAAGATTCCTATGAAAATACACACCATACATAAAATACATAACTTCCTATACCTATGGAGTTTATGAGAAACCTAGTTTTTCAAACGAGTTGGTTCTGTAGTCAGTGCTTATGTGTTTTGTTTTCTACCATCATATTTTAGATTCTGTGAAAGGAGTACTTTAGAAGTTTTGTTTTACTGTTAGGTTAAATAAATTACTACCTTCATAGGCTAACAGATTGAGAAGCCAGTAGCGCTTTCCCCTCAGTTACATCACCAAGATGATTCATTCACAATGCAGACAGTTTTTTTTTTTCCTACACTGAATTCTTCTTTTCATTTCCAGTTGGTAGTTGGCACATGACCTTCAGGCTTTACAGTTCCTGTGGTATAAAACGGACCTAAACATGGTGCTTTACTCCAGGCATAGCCCTGTTCTGTGTTACTCAGCGCAGTGATTAGGAACTTAACGTTTCCTGGTGTGTGGCTTTCACTAAAGAAAAGATGTTGAGAGTTCAGCTTTTAAAATAATCACTTAGATAACAGTCGGTATACCCATCTCCTGTCAGTCACTACTTTTCTTTCTCATAAAGATCTGTAGTTGGCTTTTGTTCTTTTTCTGGCGTGTGTTTTTTTTTGGTTTTTTGGTAGTGGAGTTCACATGACGTTCGCTTGACCGTCTCAATAACTTTTAAGCGTACAGTTGAGTGGCGTTAAGTACGTGCACATTGCCGTGCAGTGGTCACCACTGTGCACCTCCAGAACTTTTTCCTCGTCCCAAACGGAAACTGTGCACTTTAAACACTCACTTCCTTCTCCCCACTCCCTCCAGCCCCTGGCAGCCGGCCCTCTCCTTTCTGTCTCTCTGCCTTTGACTCCTCTCGGTGCCCCACATGAGTGAGATTGCACAGCGTTTGTCCTTCTGTAACTGGCTCACTCCACTTAGCACGATGTCCACAGAGTCCACCCTTGTACCATGTGTGGGAGTGGCCTTGCTTTTTAAGGCTCTTTCTTTGTTTCTTAGGGCAGGTATGTTTTTATTTCATTTGACTTTAAAGTTCCTTTACGATGGACCAGAAACTTAACAAGGTTTTTCTGACAAAGTAGTTGTTGAATTCTTTAAGGAAGGATAGTAGTGGCCATTCTTGACTTGTAACCTCCTTGTATGTTAGGGTCGCAGTAACCCAGAGTAAGATTTTGAAAGACTATGTTTTATATAATATTAACAGTTATTTGCAGGTGGTATTGTGAGGTGTCCTTTTATGAGAGCCACAGCTGTCGACCATGGGAAGTTTCTGCCTCCTACCTTTTTGGTGGAGTAGGGTCTTGGAGATTTTGCCTTGTAAAATGAATGCGCTTAACTCTTTGTCCATGTGGATCCCATGAGGGCCACCTGCAGGTCCTTAAGAGCTTACTGGCTGATGGGCCATCTAAGGCTGTTAGTGTATCTAGTTTTTGTTACTGTTGTTTTTTGCTCTTTCCTTGGATGTTAAAGTTGATGCATCCTCAGCAAGCTCTGCAGGTGTGTCCTTGGAACAGTTATTGATTCCTATTATTCAAGCCCAAACCAAGAATTTTGGTAGGTGACTTCCCATGGTGATTTTTAACAACACAAATGAGGGCAAACCGTAAAGTTGGCTGTAGAGTCAGGATTTGGGCTGCCTCTGGCCCCTTGAATTCGGCAGCAGAATATTTTTGATTATGTCTGAATAGTCAATGGATGATGACTCTTTGCAAAACAACTATATAAAGGAAATGGTATCTATTTGCTGCTTTTTCTCTCGGTCCTGCTTGTTAAGAAGACTGCCCGTCTGCTTTCAGGGAGCACCTTGGCCCCGTCTCTGGGTGCCAGGCACAAAGTGTTGCGCAGATGGTTGCAACAGATCTTGTCCTCAGGGAGCTTACAGTCTGGGACCCGAGCCCAGGCTCAGGCAGACGCTGGGAAGGGGACCTGGAAAACTCGCTGGGTCCATCCAGGAGGGAAAGAGGCTTAGGTAACATGTGACACAGCTGAGTAGAAAAGCCAGCCAGTATGGAACTGGGCAGGCGGACTGAGGAGTCTTGCTCAGTCCCCTGAGCTGGTCCCCCGGGCGCTGCAGGGCTGTGGTCCATCGTCTGGTTTTGCTTTTCCCAGAGCTGCTCTGGGCTGTGACGGGTGGACGGCCAAGGAGGATGGTTTGAGGTCCAGAAGGCACCACGCCCTCTGCCCAGCTGGCCGCTCTGGCCTGGTTGGTGTCTCTCATCTGGGAGAGACGTGGGCTGGGTGCTCAGGGCCGTGGCTCAGGAAGCCTGCTCCGTGTGCCCACGGTCGACTGAAGGTGACCCGCGGGCTCCTTCCCCTTCCTGCTGCCTCCCCGCTCCCCTACCCTCTTTCCTTGTTGTGACAGAGGACCCACGGGGCGGCAGGAAGAAAAGCCGCTGCAGTCAGGCTTAGGGATGAAAAGGCTGTTGTGTCAAGGCCAAGCTCTCAGCTGTTTTCTGAGAAGTTTAGCCCGAGCTACCTTTCAGTGGCACCCGTGATGCCTTAGCCGTTCAGCCCTGAAGTGTCGATATGGAAGTTTCTAATGTAAAAGTAGATCAACTCCCTTCAGTAGAAAAACTGAAAGTGTGTTCGGAATCCTGCCCTGTGCTAGAGTCATCAGATAATTTCTGAGATGCCCTTGCCTCTTGACTCTGTAGTCTTTTCCATTAAGGATCTTAACAGGGTCAGAGTTTACTGAATATAGTGATACGTTTTCTACCTCTCTCATCCCCCCTCCCCGCCAACCCAGGACACGTGGAGTCACTTTTCTCTATCTCCCCCACTCCACCGCACCCAGATGGAGAGTTAAGCAGCTGAGACTCTCCCACGTGTTGGTGAGACACGCGGGCTGGGCGTTGTCGTCTGTCTTGTCACGGTGGAAGGCACAGGGAACGGGTCTGTGTGCCCATCCCTTTGTCCAGCACTCGTTTACTATGCTGGCGTTGAGGCTGGTGAGCAGACGCAGAAACAGCGCCTGCTGCCGTGGATTTCCAGTCTGGTGGGAGGGACAGACAGTGGTCGTGGGGTAACTTGAGTGGGTGTGAAGGCGTGCCTGCAGGGGAGCCCTGGGCTGGGGGTCACGAACAGCACTGCCTGTGCTGAGAAGCTAGAGTGCAGGGTGTCCAGGTGGGGGCACACCCGCCCGCGGAAACCACTTGTACCCAGGCCCTGCGGTGGGAAAGAGTAGGTGAATGTAGGCTTCCAGGAGAAGGTCTGGAAACAGCCCCGTGGGGGCTTACCTCCAGGGAAGCTCTGAAGGGTTTTGACTTGGAAGGAGGTGGCCTGGTCAGACCTGCCTTTAGGGTTAGGAATAGGGCTTCCCTGGTGGCTCAGATGGTAAAGCGGCTGCCTGCAATGCGGGAGATCCGGGTTAGATCCTTGGGTTGGGAAGATCCCCTGGAGAAGGAAATGGCAACCCACTCCAGTACTCTTGAATGGAAAATTCCATGAACTGAGGAGCCTGGTGGGATACAGTCCACGGGGTTGCAAAGAGTCGGACACAACTGAGCACTTTCTTTCAGGTTAGTGTTAGAGTTAGGTTTAGGCTTAGAGTTAGGTTTGGAGGTGGGAGGCACTATGCTGAGAGGCAGTGGCCCCCGGGACCTGGTGGGGAGCACAAGATGAGTTTGGTAGCTCTTTGGGAGGTGACCTTGATGGGGCTCGGTGATGGGCTGGTTGTGCTGGGCCAGAGGGCGCCAGCTCTCGAAACTGGGTGGATGGCGGTGCCATTCACGCCATCCTCCGAGATAAGGAACCTGGAAAAGGATCGAGTGTGAGAGGGGAGGCCAAGAGTTTGGTGGGTACATGTTGTTAATAAATTTGCGACTGTGACTTATGAAAAAACTCACCTTCTTTCATGATTCTCACCATGGCCTGCTGTCAAATATCTTGCAAATACCGGACTTCACCAATGATAGTATTTTTGAATCTACATCAACTAAAGGTGGCCCAGCGGCTTTGAGGTTTCTCCTGAGTGTACATGCACACTGTAGACACACATTGTTAAAAGCGAGCGTTCATTTAGTACTGGACTCTGACTTCAGGGTGTTTGCCAGTATCTGGACATGGGAAGGTTCCTGGGCCCTCTGCTGAATCCCCATCTCTGGGGACAGGAGGACTGGACGTCTGTGCTTTAAATAAGTTCCCCAGACGGCTCCAATGCACTCCCAGAGTCTGGGAACCGATGGTTTCATAGGAAAAGGACAGTTTTTATATATTCCTTTCTCTTGGGCCCCAGCAATGCGATGCGGCTGTCCTGGTGGGGTTGATACTGGTGGTTGTGTGTGGGCAGCGATGGCCAGTATAATCCCAGCGCCTCAGGGGCACTCAGGGCATAGATACATGGTCCCAGCTCCAGCGCCACGGGGGCCGACATTGGTGTTTGGAATGTGGCCAGGGTGGGAAAGGGAGACCACTGGATGGGGCTGAGGCTGCAGAAAGGCAAGCCCAGCTATGGTGCAGAGCGTCTCTCTGATTTGAACTTTTCTCTGCAGGGAGTTCAATTGCAGAGCTTAATTTGGCAGTGACCAGCGAGCTTTCAAATTTTGGCTCTCTTTGTTTTTAAAGGGAAAAAGAGGCCAACATTTCCTATTAAATGGCTGGGAACAAAGAGATCTCATTCCTTTTTCCTTTTTTTTTCTTCTATCCTTCCACACTGGCCTTTCCTTTTAATTACCATCCTAAATAATAGTATTGTAATTTCTAACAACATTTTGAATAATTTTACTAGTTCTTGCATTTTAGAAAAAGAAAGCAATATCACACTAGTTAATATAATTCTTTACTTTTTTTTAACTTAAACTTTGAGTCTGACACTTTGGGAATTCTTGGGATAATTCACTATACCTCTTTCTTACAATAATTAGACATTTCAGTTCAAATCTGAAGTAGTAGGATTCAGTCTTTTTTTGAAAATTAGTGAATACATTTTGAATTATCCCTTATGTTTTATTTAACTTCAGTACTAACTACACTTGGGATTCAACTACTCAATTAGTTTTTAATTTCAGCGCTTTCTGTACATCTGCCACTACTAATTAAATATGGAATATCTATTGACGATACCAGAAAGTTGCCTTATTTTGCTTCTAAGATCCTATCTATGGCTTTTGACATAAAGAATAAAGATCTTATTCCAGACTTCTGTAAATAGTTTTCTTTTTTAAGAAAGAAAAATAAACATTATGCTATGAGTTAGAGACTTTTGACTTAAGTGAAATACTTAATATATATTCTGTTAACATCTTATGGGGAAACCCAAATGAACTTTTTGGCCAGCCCAGTATAATTAATGTACATAACTTTTCCAAATAAAATAAAGATGCAAAGAGCTGTAAAAATAGTTTTGTAATTTGCTATTTACCTGTACTTTGGCAAGCCATTTAGTTTCTGTGAGGCTCTATTTGTTCATCTGTAAAGTGAAAGTTAAAACAAAATTTTTAAGTGAAAAGAATGTAAGTTAAACTAAGACAGGGGACCTCCTGATGGTCTAGTGGTAGAGAATCGTTTTGCAATGCAGGGTCACGAGTTCGATCCCTAGCCAGGGAACTAAGATCCCACATGCTATGGAGCAACTCAGCCCATGCGCCGCAACTAAGATCCAGTGCAACCAAGTACATTTTTTTAAGTTAAAGAAAAGAATAAAAGGTTTAAAAAATAAACTGAGACAAAGCTTATATCTGTGAAATCCAAACAGTTTCTCTTCCAGTATTGTAGACTTCAATTTCCTATGCACGCTTCTCCCTTGAAACGTAATTTACAAACTTCCCAGTGTAACCTATAGTTAAAACTAAGGGCTTTTGTCCCTGGGTTGTTATAAGCCAGGTGAAATTTGTCAATAGATCTTCCAGGGAAAACAGCAATGTGAAACATTTGAGTTATTTAGTGAAAGGGAATACTCTTTTTCATCCTCTGTCTTCTCATTGCCAGAATTCCCTTGTAAATCACATGGGTTCCTTCCTCATTTATTGAAGTCCTATTATATGCCCTTATGTGCTAGGTGTCGACTATAAAAATAAGAGGTTTTTGCCTTGATGGGGAGTCCAGTATGTAGACAATTGCAGTGCAGTATGGTGAGTATGGTAATAGAGATACAGAATATTATGTGCCCTGGAGAGCCTCCCAACTGGGGGAGATGCCTCAGGTGGGTGTTGAGGGATGCATAGGAGTTCACCAGTGCCCAAAAGCAGAAGGGCATTTCAGGCACCAGCAGTGGTTGCTACTGTTTTCCTCGTTTTACGATTCACATTCCATCCTCCAAGCCTGTTTAAACACCCATGGATAAACAGTAATGCTGTTTCAAAGGAAATGGAAAAAACTGTGTTATCATAATAATTATTTTTTTAACCTAATATACTTGAGAAAACAAACCTTGTAAGCAAAATGAAAAATTTCTGACCCTGACCGGACTTTTATTGATAAAGGATGAAACTTTGTAATAAGCATTAGACTTTGCTCTCCATTCTATTAGATTTGAAGTCAGTACCCACAGCGTAATTTTCTTTTCTATTTTTGCCTGAGAGATGATCAATTTAAAACTGTCTATATAAAAAAATTGTTGTTTCAGGTATCATAAACCATTGTTTCCACTTGGATGGGGTAGGGAAAGGCCTCTGCCTGTGGGCTACCAGCTAGGATTGGTTTTTACAATTTGAAGGGTTTTTCCAAGCAGTAAGAACAATAATATAGAACAGCCACCAAATAATGGCCCGCAAGGCCTGAAGTATTTTCTGTCTGGCCCATTACTGAAAAAATTTGCCAATCTCTGCCTTAGGATAAAACTAATTATTGCTGAGCCTTTGATATAACTTCCTATCTACTTCATGACTAAGCTAATAATGTATGGAGACGGATCCACCCCATTGGTTCCAATTTTTAAAACTATTTTGTCAAAGTACAAAGAATCCGTTTCGTTAGCCAGCGTCCAGCGCATCGCAGGCCTGAGTTGGACGTTTCCTGTGAACTTCATCACCAAGGAGCGGGCATGGCTGGCACTGTGGTAATGTTTTAAACAAGGCTGGTGTTCTGCGGATCTTGTTTCTCTAGGGAAGTGGTGGTATCTCCTGTGTCACATTTGCTCAGCCATTGTATAATGACAGGTTTCTGGCATATGCTAAAAGAAAGCAATTTGTACCCGATATTTGAGTTGGAAAGAGAATGTTATGTGAATGGGTTGCTTTTTTTCCATCACCGATCATTTAAAATTAACTATTGTCTATGTGTGAGTGTTTGAGCGAAGATGGTTTTATAATTTGATCCCTAGTTGGGAGCATTTTGGCTAAAGAAGAGCCCCTTCTCTTACTGTCCACCCCTTACTGCTTTGTTTACTTCAACTTATTTCTACGCAAAACGGCAACATATAAACTTGTTTCTTTGCTTTCTGTCTTTCCTGGCCCCAGAGTGAGAAGCCAAGTGGTTTAGGGGTGGGGGCATCATTATCTGCTTCTGGAAGAGATGTTTAAGTGCTTGCTTCATTGGCAGCTAGAGGGAAGAAGGGTCGGTGTGTAGGGAGCGTGCCTGCCGCTCTCTGGCCCCGAGCCCTTCCTCCTCTCTGAGAGTGAGGTCCCGGGAGGACCTCACTGTGCCTCGCACAGTGTAGCAGTGTCTCCTCTTTGTCACCACAGAGGACAGTGTAAATGTGGCCACTCCACTTGAACTAGTGAATTCTGATCTGATTAAAAGCTTTCATACCTCATGGTGGGCATCCTTTTTTGTTTCCCTGACTTAAACAGCCTAATAATACAATAGATTTTTTGCCTCCTTTTTTCTCCTGTTCCCACAATGAATACCACCACAACCCTCTGTAAAATTCATCTGTCATTCAGCAAGTAGAGAAGCTACTGTATGCTGGGTTATTTCAGTCCTGGGAATATGTTGGTGAGCAGGATGGGGGCAGTTCCTTCTTTCAAGACCCTTACACTGTAGTGGAGAAAGATACCTGCTGTCTGGGGGGGATGGGAGCTGGGGTCCGCTCTCATCCCGGCTTTGCCAAGAAGTGCAGCTACTTATATCCTTTTCACTGATTCTTTTCTTGGTTGAAGAGTTGAAACCCGGAGCGGAGTGACTTAGCTGGCAGCATGTGACTTTTTTTGTTGTTTTTTGGTAAATCACTGTTGCATTGGACTGTGAGCCAAGGTGACATTTCTCCAGGAACCTGTTTTCACAATAGGTTTGGTGATAAGTGCATAGTCATTTGCAATATCTGCTTGGATTCTTCCATCATTTCTCAAGCATTTGTTTTAGTGAAATTTATACTTTCTGAATAATATTTTGCCTATTGTACCATTACTATGTCTATCGATTTTTTTGGTAAAACAGGTTTTAGGAACATATCCAACGTTGTTCTTTAAGTTTTTAAAGAGAAAACTGAATCACAGATCACTTGGTAGCTCAGAACCTAAGTTTTAAATTGGAACTGCCTCTTTATTTATGAAAATATATATTAGTATTCTCATCAAGCTGTTTCATTGCCTTGATTACATAATTATGGATGTTGCTCGTTGGGTGTTCAAGTATCTGCTTACAAAATACATTGCTGTTTGGGTGGGACTCTTAAGTGGGAGATAGGGTGGGGGAAACCTGATGTTTATTAAGAAACTGGCCAAACAGGGCAGTTTGGAAATATAATAAGATGACAAAGTTGCAGAGGGCATTGTATGATTTGTGTAAATTGACTGTAAAAAGATAGTTTTGAGGCAGTTCATTGGGGAGCCATTGAACATTGACTAAACTTTAATAATAATAAGTGCTAAGTCGCTCAGTTGTATCTGACTCCCTGCGACCCCATGGACTGTAGCTTGCCAGGCTCCTCTGCCTATGGGATTCTCCAGACAAGAATACTGGAGTGGGTTGCCATTTCCTTCTCCAGGGGATCTTCCTGACCCAGGGATCAAACCTGCATCTCTTACGTATCCTTCATTGGCAGGCAGGTTCTTTACCACTAGTTCCACCTAAGGAATAGTTTTTAATTGTGGGCTATGATGGGACATGGTGGTTTTGTATTTGTGTATGCTTATATATATGTATCTAAGCTTAAAATGGGGCTTCCCTGGTGGCTCAGAGGTTAAAGCGTCTGCCTGGAATGCGGGAGACCCGGGTTCTATCCCTGGGTCGGGAAGATCCCCTGGAGAAGGAAATGGCAACCCACTCCAGTACTCTTGCCTGGAAAATCCCATGGAGGGAGGAGCCTGGTAAGCTACAGTCCATGGGGTTGCAAAGAGTCAGACACAACTGAGCGACTTCACTTTCACTTTTCAAGCTTAAAATATATTTAAAGTCCATTAGGGCTACATACTGAAGTTTTTACAAGTGAAGTGATATACAATGGTCTTAAAATGTACCAGCAAAAAAAAATTTTTTTTAAGTGGTAGAGTGGATGAGTCAGGAGTCTTGGAGCTTTTGTGAATGTTTCCAGTTTTCTAAAATAAAAAGGTTGTGTGTGTGTGTGTGTTTTTTTTTTTTTAAGCACGTTGTAGGGGCAGAAGGGAAAGATGCCATCGCTTTTTCAAATCACCAGATCCCCCCAGGATCTGGACTCCCAGAGGAGAACCGCAGTTCTTAGCCCTTTGGTGCTCTGACGAGATGGGGGACTGACTTAACCCCACCTGGGCCCTCTCACCCTCCACACACCTTTTATTAAAGGAGACTCAGGTCAGAACTGCAGTGACTTGGAAACACACAGAACTCTCTGTTCCCAGCTGGTTCCTCTGTGACTCTGTATTCCCACGATTTTTTTTTTTTTTTGGTGGGGGAAGGGGTGACCCAACTAGAAATAGGTCATTGTCTCAATAGCTGCATTCTCGAAGCTGAAAATTGGAAGTGAGCACACGAGGGTGGGGCATTACTTAGTGGAATCTTGAGCAGCCATTTGAAGAGATGAGTGTGCAGTCTGTGCTGGGACTGGGGGTGGGGTGGGAGGAGGTGAGACCCGAAGGAAATGAGGCAGCGGGGAGAGCTGCAGGGGCTGGTGGGCGGGGTTGAGAAGCAGCCTCCAGGTCTCCTCACTCCCGTCCGGGAACCGCCTACAGAATTATAATCCCGCTCCAGATGTAACATACTTGATTGTGACAAAGTATAAATTGAAGAGGTTATTTTTTTATAAACTTCCTATAATTTCAGAAACAAAGTGATTTAAAAGCACAAGTTCAGCTGAAGTTGGTTTACTCAAAGCAGATTTTGTTTGCTGATTTTTATTTTTATTTTTTTAGCTTGGATTAAAAAAAAAAAAACCATTGGTTGGGGTCTCTGTTTTTGAAAGATGGTAGAAGTAAAGACTTCTTGGTCAAGTTCAAGTACATCTTATCAAAGCTCCTTACAGGAGAAATACTGTTTAACACTGTTTCCAGTGTAGAAGTTAGTAATAATACCACAGCACATGTGACCTTAACTAGGGGCAATGATTTATTTAAGAAATAGTACAAAGTTTTAGCAGTACAAGGTTTTAGCGTGGGTTATTTCATATGCTCTTCGCTAAAACATCAGGTTAGCAAAGGAATTACGTTGTTTTGACAGTTTCATTCTTTCACAAGCTTTCCCCGCCACTGGATTAGAAAACTGTTCACAAACTTCTAAATTTGCTAAGAAAACAGTGCACTCGAGGTGGAATGAGGTTTAGTCGATAGGCCTTTAATTTCCTGTGTTTTATGAGCCTGGAATTAAACACCATTGTAGCATGTGATAGCCCTTTTGGCCCTGTCCCTTACTTTGCGTTCTTTTATGGGATCCTAAGTTTGTGGATGTGATTAACCTCCCTTTTCAGTGAACTAAATCAGTGCTGAAATCGTTTGACACACCTAGTAAAGCTGAAATGACGTATATCACAGAATCAAGAACCCACAGCCCAGTAGATGCAGAGACAGTAACCTCGAATGGTAATCTGTTTCACCTGCCCGGAGCGGGGAGAACAGAGGTGGGTGTAGATTATTTGTTTCTAGGAAGAAACAAGTTTCTTTTGCAAAAGGTAAACTTTCTCTCTGTTGTTACCCCTTCCTACGGAAAGTGGTGTCCATGTGTCTAGTTTAAAATGTACACACAGGGTGTACGTGATTCCCAGTGTAGAGGAAGTCAGTCCTGTTCACAGACACTCCCAATAAAAGATCGTAAAAACCTAGAGCCAGCAGGTATCAGGGATATTATTTTCACGTGCCATGGGCAGGTAGGGAAATCCCACCAGGTTACCCCACAGCGGAGACCTGGAACTTGGCTGAGAGTGAGGATGCTTGCGTTTGTCAGGGGGCTGGCAAGCGGTTTCTCACGGCCTTGGTTTCCTCCTTCCAAAGGCAGTGCCTCGGCTGGTGAACCTCGGGGAGGGTGTAGCACTGACTGTTTCCAAAACCCCGGTTTTAAAGTAGAGGAGGGGACTGACCCTCCTTTTTAGTGGGACGCTCAGAAATTTCCTTTCCAGCTCTAAGGTCAGGATTTTCTCTAGTTATGAGCACAGGCAAGACTGGTTTGTCCGCTTTTTGTATTGTTAAGCAGCCTTGGCTGACAGGAAGTGGGTCTGGGGGCAGGAAGTGGCCTACTTTCAGAGGAAAAGGAGCTCTGTAGAAAGACTCAGGATTTCATTTCATGTTCTTGAAATTTATACATACGATGTATAAAATTTATAAATACGATGGGTCTTAGCTCTTACGGTGGATCTGAGCTCTTTTTTCCTGTCTGTATCGTCTATCCATAGACTTTACAGACTTTGCACCCTGGGATTTGGAAATAACAAACTTTTCAAAATTTTAAAATCAGTGAAGATGCAGCTTTAGGACTAACATTTTAAGAGCTATACAACTATAAATATTTTTAATAGGTAAGGAAATTTCTAGGCCCCAGTTTCTCAACCTTTGAAAGAAGGTATTCACGCTAACTTTTACCTAAATACCCATTTAGAGTCATCCTACCAAATAGTTACCCATCCTCGCTATTCTGTGGCTTCTCTGATAGCTCAGTTGGTAAAGAATCTGCCTGCAATGCAGGAGACCCGGTTCGATTCCTGGGCCGGGGAGATCCCCTGGAGAAGGGATAGGCTACCCTCTCCAGTATTCTTGGGCTTCCCTGGTGGCTCAGCTGGTAAAGAATCCAACTGCAATGTGGGAGACCTGGGTTCGATCCCTGAGTTGGGAAGATCCCGTGGAGAAGGGAAGGGCTACCCACTCCAGTATTATGGCCTAGAAAATTCCATGGACTGTACAGTCCATGGGGTCACAGAGAGTCGTACATGACTGAGCGATTTTCACTTTTCTTTCCTCCCTATTCTAACCGGTCTACTTAGAACATATACATTTATGTAACATAAATAGGATCTAAAATATGGCATAATGTAGATATCTGAAACAAGTCATAGGGAAATTCCAAGACCCAGCTTTCACGTTTCACTCTGCCCTGTTATTATCCATAGCATGTTAAGAATTTAGCTTTTTCCCTGTAAGCTTTAGCCTAAAGGTGGTGGAGGAGAGCAGTTTGGAAATGAGAGGTATGTAGTGTGGGTTTTCATGATCCACTCCAAGTTCCCAATACTCCTTAAAGTGATACAAATTCTCTGTAACGTAAGGTAGGTGCCCACCCCAGGGCATCTTGACCCTCTGAAGATGGGAACCAAGAAACTCTCCCTATCGTTGTTTGGAACCAAGAAACTCTCCCTGTTCTATCGTAATAGAATCACATTGGCTCATTTGACATTGAACTCTCTAGATCTGACTTGACTTTTCATCAGTGTGTGTGCGTGTGTGTGCTAATTCGCTTCAGTCGTGTCCCTATGGACTGTAGCCCACCAGGCTTCTCTGTCCATAGGATTCTCCAGGCAAGAATACTGGAGTGGGTTGCCATGCCCTCCTCCAGGGGATCTTCCAGGAGACCAGGGGCAGCCAACACAGGCATCCCCTTGTCCTTGTAGTCCCAGGAATAGCGCCTGTCCGTGAATCAGGAAGCGAGGTCAGCACTTTGACCTCCTCAGGAGTTGTCACGAGTGGGCTCTTGTAGCCCTAAAGTTGGATGGTTTTATTGTTCCTATTACTAGGCAATAAGAGGCTGCTATATTATCCTAGTATTGTACAATTCTACGAAAACTTTAATAGAATGCGAGTTTGTGTCTGTCCTACCCATGTGTCTCAGCTGGGTTGTTGTACCTCAGACCAGTTGATGGTGTGTGGAATTCTTACTGCATTGCCTGGCAGTTTGGTCTGATTAATTCCATAGACTTTTTGTTTTACAAGATTTGTGGAGCTAGAAGGCCAGTTTTCTTTGGCATCTGGAAATTTTTCCTAAGCCTGACAAGCCAGTTTCTTCACCTTGACTCTTTTTCTTCTTTAACCTTGAAAAAGAAGACAGGAGATAACGATTGGGTACAGGTGGCACAGTGGTAATCTGTCTGGCATTGCAGGAGATGCAAGAGACAGGGGTTCAGTCCCTGGGTTGGGAAGGTCCCCTGGAGACGGAAATGGCAACCCACGCCAGGATTCTTGCCTGGAAAGTTCCATGGACAGAGGAGCCTGGTGGGCTGCAGTTCATGGGGTTGAAAGAGTCTGACATGACTGGGCACAAGCACACACACATAATTTATCTTGAGTTTAGAACTTACGATACAGAGGAGTGAAAGGAAGGAGTAATAGTAAAAATTATCATCCACTGGTGGTCAGGTTTGCCATAGGGCTATATTATTAGTAAGATGTATTCAGCCGTTCTTCACACCTTCTCTAAAGGTCAGTAAACCACATGAAGTCTGGTGCTAAGAGCTCGAGCTTACATGCGTGCCTCTGGAATTTCTGGTCCAGCTTGCCTTCAGGTGCATGGTGACATTAGCTACTGCTCTTGTGGGCAGCAGTTTAGAGCGACCCCTGCCTCTTGACTGACAGCGTAGTTGATGTCTCTGCCACTGCAGACAGTCTCAGTTTACCGCGGACATTACTCCGTTTAATGAAAACTTGTGTTTTAAGGCCACGTTTCTATTTGACTTGTCTTCTCTCTGTGCAGTGTTTTCAGTTTTTTTTGACATTCTGGTTTTTGTTTTGACCTCTCTATGCTTACGAGAATGGTGTACCGCGTAGGCGTTTTCTCAACTGCCTTTCATGAACAGAACACTGCTGCTAAGTCGCTTCGGTCGTGTCCGACTCTGTGCGACCCCATAGACGGCAGCCCTCCAGGCTCCCCCATCCCTGGGATTCTCCAGGCAAGAACACTGGACACTTCTAAAAATCTGTATGCTTATTAGAGATTGTAGCGATGTAAAGTGTGGTCATCGGATTTTTAATGGCAACTATTTTGTAGAATTTTGTTCATAATAAAGTGTTACTGGGGGCAGCACTGAACATCTGAGACAACCACTTCATTTTATAGAAACAAAGTTATCTGTAATATATCAGCCATTACCTCCACTATCTGAGGAAGGATTAGTGATGTGGCCCGAGAGGAGCTAAACAACAAAAGATCACTTGGCCTTTGGGGCTTTCTGGCTTTGCTTTCTAAGTTGGCTGAATTCTACCTGTTGGTAGAAGCAGGTCTGCGTTTCTACACTCAGCTGATTCCTTAATCAGGTTTGCTGAGCTCATGGTAATGATTTACAGAGGGTAGTTACCTGTTAGCCAGCATTTGTAAATGACCACTGTGTGTCATAGCTAATGCTGGGACTTAACTGAGTTGGAGTATTGTTCATAGAGATTGATTTTTATCTTAAAGGAGATCAGGCTGCAAAGAGGACTAAAACAGGGATTCCTCTGTGGAGACAGCCTCATTAAGAAGACCTGCCTGTGTGAGTTCAGGTCTAGTACTGAACAAAAGCCTAGTCGAGAGTATTTTCCTGTGGTGGAGGATCAGTAGTAGCCATGAATTCATTAACCTTGGGGGCGTCTCTGGCTGACCCGTGGGTGACACTTCCAGTGGGGGGGTGGGGTGCAGGGTGAGAGGAGATGGATCCCATGTGCTCAGGGTGCAGAACAGAAGCAATGTTGTAGCAAATTCAGTGAAGACTTTTGAAAGTGGTCTACATCCTCCCCAGGGATAAAAGTTATAAGGAAACAAAACTGGGGTGGGGGAGCCCTTAATCTTGCCAACTGGGGTCGGGGGGAGCTGTTAATCTTGCCAAAAGAAGCTGTGGCTCGTTCATGTTCAGAGTGCTAGCCAGGCCTCTTTCTGGAGAGCCGGGCTGCCTGGGTGTGGCCTCTCTTGTGAGCTGGGAAGAGCCGGGCCCACCCAGCCTCCTGAGTCAGCACCTCTGGGCCCGGGGCCCAGGAAGCTGTTTCGACAAGCTCTCCAGGTTAACTCTGCGGTGCGTTCAGGTTTGAGAACCCCTGGCGGAGCATGGGGGCCCTGGGGGAGCAGCTGTGCTCCTGCCTCCTGTGCCCAGGAAGCAGGTCTGGTATGGCTTCGGCGAACGGGCCCTGGAGGGGTTTAGGGGGTGACTCCACAAAAGGAAAATACAGAAGTAGTGTTGAGTTAAAAAAGATACTGGGCACTTCATTGAAGGCTGGCGATGGTGCTGCACACCGTCGGAGTTAACTGCAAAACAGGACTGTTGCTGCTGAGAATTTAGAGAAAGAACTCGAGTCGCTTGGGAGACCCCTGAACACGAGAGCCTGGGTTCTCCCCTCAGCCCATGGGAGGGCTGCTCCCTCTGCCCACCTGCTCCTGGTCTGTAAAGGGAAGGGGCTCACAGGCCTGGTGGCCTCCAGCGCCAGGGCGCCCCGGGGCGGACAGGAGGCAGTGCTTGGCACTGACTTTGCTTGGCAAGCTGGCACCTTCTTCCTGAGAACACAGGGTATTTTTATTTACAACTTAAATGACATAGTACACTTAAATTGCATTTTGGTTTTAAAAAATGCATTTTCTTTCATCTTCGCCCCTAAATTTTTTTTTATCCATTTGAATACCACATTGACCATAGTCTAGTTCAAATGACTTGTTTTCCAGCTGTTTCATATTTATCATCACCAAAGAACGTGGCAAGTAATAAGGAAGGTCTGCAACCCAAAATATCCACCAGCAGTGAATAGACAGACGAAAGTGATCCAGGTAGCGGAATATTACTCGGTAGTAAAAAAGGGGGAGTGCTCATACATGATACAAGGGATAAGTCTTGAAAATGTCAAGTGACAAAAGCAAGACCCCAAAGACCACATGGTAAAATGATTCTGTTATGTGAAGTGTCCAAAATAGAGAAGTCTGTGGGGCCAGAAAGTCGACTCTTGGTTGCCAGGGCTGGGAGGAAGGAGTAATGGAGTGACTGCCAGCGGGCATGGCATTTCTTTCTGGGGTGATGAAATGTTTCTAAAATTAGTGGGTTGGTTGCATAACTCTGAGAAGTTACTAAAAACCACTGAAGTGCACATTTTAAATGGTGAGTTTTATGGGATGTAAGTTATATTCTAACAAAGCTGTTGTAGACTAATGATTCAAGGACGAAAAATCAAAATACAATATCGTCTCAGTAATTATTCAGTACGTGAACCAAAATAGCACCTGAAGTTTGAAGATTTTATAGTTTGTTTCAGTTGTAAAGCTTTTTTCTTCATCACACTCCTGGGCTTTCGTTCTCCCATTTGTGGGAGAAATTTTACCGGACAACTTCCTGTCAGAGCTTTCCTAAGCATTTGAAGGTTCTTATCCAAATATTTGAAAACGGTGGAAGCTGCTGAAGTGGCACTTTGGAAGAGGGTGGGGATGTTGGAAACAGCGCTGACATTTTAAATGATTATGAAAGGTCAGGCTCTCGGCGTAATCTTGGTGGTGCTTAGATAGTTGTGCTCACACTAATTTTGAGTAAATGCAGGTGTGATAATATAGGGATTAATCTGTTATTGCTGAGTCCACTGCCTGCAGTCCAAACATTCAAATGTTACTATTTGAATTTCCCTTTCTCAGTGGGTTTCCTGATTCCTCCAAGTATATAGTAAAATCATTGCAAACTTGTTTCCCCTGCAGTATTCTGGCTTCTAAATCACCTAAACCGGGTTGGTCTATTAAGATGTAAAGCAGCTGCTTGTTTGTGGAAGAACCGGTCTTGAAATTCTCCCTCCTGTCTTGGTCTTCAGTATGGTGTGAATTTATTTTGTAAAAAGTGTGGCAGGAGAGGTTATCTTTCTTACACCGAGTTTAAAGTAGTTCAGCAGGAAGTAGACATTTCTCAAAGGAAAAATTGCAAGACTAGATTTCCTTACCAAAGTGAGGAGAGATTAGTGAGGGAGGTAATTTGACAGCCAGAAATTCAGCTTACACATATACGGGTTACAAGTAAAATAATAGTATTTTATCGTCAACTCTATCTCTTCCGTATCTCAGACTCTTAGAAGGCATTTTAGATACCACTTTGATAAAATTATACTGAGAAGGCTCAAAAATCATGTTTTCCAAAATATATTCTGAAAAGTGCTGCTCTTTTGCGATACTCCGTGGGGGGAAAAAAAATCTCTGTAGTCAGAAGAATCTGGGAGACCTCAACTAAGGCCCCATCCTGGAATTTCACAATTTGCATGAATATCGCACACCCTTAAAGCCTTTTGATTAACTAAACAAAGAAAACAGAAACCGAGACCCTCAAGCTGTGTGACCTCAGAATACTGCCTCCCCACCCCCCAGGCCTTTTCCCCTCTTGAGGTTCAGGTAGTTGTGCAGAAAGTGCCAGCCGCGGGGTGGATGGTGCACTGTCGGAAGCCACTCCTGTCATTAAGCTGTAGAATGCAGACTTGGAAGAGCCCTTACAGATAAGTTTTTCCATTTTACGACTGACCGAGCTGGGAATGCCTCCCCCACACTGGGGGCTGGGACCGCGGGGGCCAGGGCGGGAGGGGGCCCAGGCTCAGAGGCCGGTCCTGCTGTCCGTCCGCCTTGTGTTCCATCTCCCGGACAGAATGAGCGAAGGGGACGGGAGGTTTATTACATTTTAAGAGGGTGAGTTGTTATTCCGTGTCTGTTTTTGAAAACCAGATTGGGGTTTAACACCTTTAATTCCTTATTGGGAAAAGGGCTGTCAGTCGCAGTGGAGCAACAGAACCTGTACTGTGTCGTCTGTCTGGTTGGAGAGGAGCGTCTCCCTCTTTGCGCATGTGAAAACAGGTGTGAGCTTCTCCTTTGTCCATGAAAATGGTCTCCCAGCCGGCTCGTGATTTTCACGTGAATTTCCCACCCCTCTGCGTGCCACGCCAGAGGAGGAGCCAAGGTGCATGTGTGCTCAGCCCTGTTCATTTCTTTGCACCTTGTGGACCGTAGCCCATTAGGCTCCTCTGCCCATGGGATTCTCCAGGCAGGAACACTGGAGTGGGTTGCCATTTCCTCCTCCAGGGGGTCTTCCCTACCCAGGGATCAAACCCACGTCTCCTGTGTCTCCTGCATTGACAGGCAGATCCTTCACCACTGAGCCACCTGGGAAACCCCTAAAACACATTATCTTACTCTAGAATTCTGACCTAGTATACAGCTGGTTAAAAAAGCCTCATTGTTGTAGAGTGCTAATGTGACTCCCATATTGAAACTTACTTATGAATTCCCATTATAGATGGTAGAATGTGGTTAGGTCTGGTTCCTTTAGGTTCTGACATTTTAGAAATCTAACTGCATCTTCATGCCATAGCTTCAAATGGAGTAGCGATTGAAGGAGCAACATGAATTATTTATCATCTACGCCAGCCACGCGGTTCTTTGTATGTAAGGGGTGAGCGTAACCTGAAAATTAAACTTTCACTGCTGCCCCCTTCAGACACAGCAGAATGTTAGAAAGGGTTTCAGCCTGGGGAAAAAACACTGCCCTTTTAGGGGTAGATTTTAAATGACTAACTGCACACTCCCACCGCACATTCCTATGGGATTTTGCTGCCTTCAGAGAATATTGCCTTTAATAAAAGTGTGTGATCTGGGGGAGAATAGAAAGGCAGTAAAGATGGCAAAACACGGTGGTTTTCTCCAGTCTTTGTGAGTCTTTTGGGTTTGCATGGTGATGCATTTAAGCCCTGGACCTCCAGCTTCTCGTGGGACCATTCTCACTTTTGTAACGTGAAGCACGTAATCCCACTTTATTTCTGTGGCACCACTACAAACACAAGAGCTCCCTTTTTCCAGGTTACACTTAAAGCAACTGATTGTATCAGGGAAACTGGACAGGATAGTAAACAGGAGAGTTGGGATGCCTAAGCCCAATTTCTTTAAAACAACGACAACAACAACCCTGGGTAAGTGGCCAAAACATGCAGATGAATGGGCCCCATCTTCTGAATAAATGTGTCACTTTAAACTGAAAGTTCATGCTATATTTCCACCCATTGTGACAGATGTGTAAAGTAACACTCTACTGATGGAGGCAGCCATGCTGTGGTCCTCAGTTTCCCCAGAGGGTGTGCGTGCGTGCGTGTTAATACTTCTAGAGGATTGGGCTGGGGGGGATACCTGTGTTTAGTGGGTGGGCTCAGGGATGCTAAACATCCCGTAGTCCTTGAGACGGTCTTGCAGAAGGAATGCTTGTGCTGCCCAGAAGAGCATGAGCCCCAGCCCCTGTGAGGGGCGCGAGGAGGCTGGGGACCTGTCGAGGCGCACACACGTCCAGTCCTGCAGGGCAGCTTGGGCTCATTCACGTGGTGTTCACCCGAGTGTCTGGCTGTCATGAGTTCTCCCGTCTCGACCTTGGTCTCAAGATGGTTGACTGTGCGCCGTTAGTGAAACACGCATATACTGATCACAGTTACCTTGAGTTTGTGCTCTTGGGGGTTGTCTGAAAATGTTAGTGCCTCCCTGATTTTGAACTGGGGCCAGTTAGCTGTTCCTTCTGATGGGGCTGGTGGGGAGATGCCTGCCTCCCACTGCTGGGCCCGGCCCGGCCCATGGTCAGAAGAGCCTTGCCTCCTCTCTGGCTCGCCGGCTGTGTTCCAGGTCCTGCACCAGATTGCATGATCACCAGCGTGCTGGACTCGGGAAAGTTCCTAGAAAGATCAGGCCAGGTGACACTTGGCACAACGTCCCACTGGAGCTGCTGAGGGTGATTTTAAGTCCCTGTGGTGGGAGGGGCAGTTTTTGCAGGTTGCACAGACCCTCCTGATAACACTTAATTTTTAAGAAGTTCATTTTCTATGTACTACTGGCTTGTCACATCTTAACCTTAGTAAAACTATTCATTTTGCGGGTTATTGCTTTTTCAAAGAGTTGTGTGAACTTTGAGTCAAATGTGAACATGCCTCAGAAACTTAAATAGCTTCCCCCCGCCAAATTCCTGTTAATAAGTTTGCAAAATGGTTAAAAATGGTGTGGTGATCACTTTTTTGTGTTAATTATTAGCATTGGTCTTAGGAGGTGACTTTTTTTCTCTTCCTCAGATTTAGAGGTGATCAAGGTTTAGAAGTTAAGAGTCTGAAGTGTGAGCCTCTGGTCTTTTGTATTCATCTCAACCAGGGTAGAAGCTTTGTCTTCATGGTCTGGCCCACACTGTCTGGTCTTTCAGTTTCTGAGTCAGTAAATAATAGAGAAAAGGCTGTGTGAGGTCCAGCGTTTGTCAGCCCCGGTTTCCCCACGGTAGTCTCAAGTGTGGCAGCCGTTGCAGGCTTCTAAGTGTAACCTGGAGCTGCGTTTGTTCCAGAATGTTTGTGTTTGTGCTTTTCCCACCTCTCATATGTGCCCTTGGAACCATAATTGAGAGAGACTCGCTGTATTTTGAGCTTCATAACAGCCACTTCGTGACTTCTTTAAAATATTGCTGTCAGGAAAAGGAAGAAACTTAGGCTTTATGTTTTGATAAAGACTCTAAAATGTGCCTAGTCTTGCTTCTTGGTAAACTTCATTTCTTGAATGTGTAGACTTGAGATTGGAGAGGAAACTTTTTAAAACCTGGGGCGTTGTATCTCCCTGCTCTATGTTATGTTGGGCAGAGACCCTTTAAGACAGACTGGATGTATGTATCCATCATCACAGTTTTGAGCGTTAGGGAAAAAACGATGTGAACAAAAATTAGTCTTTACGACTTCAAGTCTATGTATCCAGCCAGGGCCTGACACACTTTCAGAACTTACATCAGGAGGCTAAATAATACAGTTAATCTGTGTCCTCGTTACATTTCCATCTGAGTGGGAAGAGTTTGGAAAAGGTGCTGGCACCCCACTCCAGTACTCTTGCCTGGAAAATTCCAGGGATGGAGGAGCCTGGTGGGCTGCAGTCCATGGGGTCGCTAGGAGTCGGACAGGACTGAACAACTTCACTTTCACTTTTCACTTTCATGCATTGGAGAAGGCAGTGGCAACCCACTCCAGCGTTCTTGTCTGGAGAATCCCAGGGACGGGGGAGCCTGGTGGGCTGCTGTCTATGGGGTCGCACAGAGTCGGACACGACTGAAGTGACTTAGCAGCAGCAGCTGTTTCTGTATTTCACTTGGAAAATGATGAGAAGCAGACATTTCTTAAGCACCATAGTTGCTGTGATATTTTCCTCCGGGGCTGTGATATAAAGTAGCTAGATTTGTATGTTTTTCTTATGCTAGTGACTTCCAGGTTTTTTCAAGTGATAGATTTGAAAATTGCCTGTAAGTAAATGTTTTTAAGCCACCAACTGTATGGCAGCTTCGATGACATTTTTTCCAGCCTTCCCATCAGTCTTCCTGTCCTAGTAATGCTTCCGTGTTTTTCCTGCCTTCATAATTATCCTTTTGGATTCCTGCACGGCACTCTGTCCTCCTGGGTGTGTCTTCAGCCATTCACCCACCTCCCTTCACTGCTGAGGAGGTCTCTCAGGTTGCTGTACAGAGCCTTCTCTCCTATTACCTGCAGACTTGGGTTCCCCGGGGGGCGGCTCCCCACCTGTGGGGCTCCATGGACCTGTGTAGGGGTCAGAATGTGAGATGGTGTGTGTGTGCAAAGTGTGTTAACAGTCATCAAAGTATCTTTGTAGAAAAACAGCTTAGACCTGAGTGTGAGTGTGCTTTTTTTAAAGCCACAAGGGCACACATTTGAATCCAAGCTGTGTATGTGTGCAGAGCTGGGTGTGTGTGTGTGTGGTGACAGATGTGAGCTCAGATGTGGCGGCTGGGTGTGTGTGTGTGGTGACAGACATGAGTTCGGGTGTGGAGGAGGAGCACTCTTGCCACGTTGCTTGGGACCTTTGGATTTCGGTGGAAGACTCGGGCTACATCTACAAGAACACCCGGTTAAGCGTGATGTGTATTTTTTTCAGATCAACGTCCGAGTGACCACCATGGATGCGGAGCTGGAGTTTGCCATCCAGCCAAACACCACAGGAAAGCAGCTTTTTGATCAGGTTGGTCTCTGCGCACTTCAGAGGGTTCCCAGTTAGAAAAGAGCATCTGAATCCCTTTGTTGGCTGAGCACAGTCATCAACTCCATCTGCAGCTTGCTTCTCTTGATGGAGCTGACCGTTTATTTGCCGCCTGCCAGCGGGACCCATACTCCCCAGGGGTGCCCCCTGTCCACAGCTCCCGAGGAGAGGGGACCCCAGGGCCTGAGCCAGGGCCTCACCTGCGAGCCCTGCCTGCCACCTCTCCCGCGGGGGTCTCCACAGTCCCCCTGGCTATTCCCTGCCACCTGGTGCAGGGTGGGGGACAGGGCACAGTGAGGAGCCAGGCTGGCATCTCCCGGCTCTCCCTGCAGCCGCAGCATCCCTAGCCCCTCGGGTGCCAGCACGCACCCCTCCCTTTTAACAAGAGCAGCGAACCACCGTGAGGGCCACGATAATTCTTCCACGGAACAGTTCCCGAGCTTTAGGCGGAGCGAGACCTACTTTTCCGGGCTCCGTAGATTCTGCGCTGGGACTGAGGGCCCAGTAGGGCGACAGGGCTGGGTTGGGGGTGTGCATTCCCGGCCACCTGCTCCGTTGGCAGCCTTCCTGAGAGGCCCTGCCGGTGGCCAGGCGCTGCTTCGCGCCCCAGCACCGATCTGGAAAGCGGAGCGGTGTTTTGGCAAGTGTAGAAGCTGGAGGTGACTCACCCGGGTCCGGTGGAGTCTCCTTTCATCGTCCCCGAATTTCCCCGAGCCAGTGAGCAGGTCCACCCAGGGGCTCCGCCAGGCACAGGGCCAGGACGCTGAGTGGACAGGACGTGGCTTCCCGCGGGTCAGAAACAGGCAGAGACTGTAGCTGGTGGATGGAGCGGAAGGGCTGGCAGGGAGCGGGGATAGCTGGGCCACGTGGGGCTTTCTCCGGCGGCCTTGAAGCCATTCAGAGAGGAAGACGGGGCAGGTTTCCTATGACGTTGAGGTGGAGGGAGGTTTGGCTTGTGGGGAGTGAGAAACTAGCAGTGGGGGTGTTGGAGGAAACCTGGTCTGGGAACCTGCCTCCTGCACTTGCTACCATAGAAACCAGATCTGGGGCTTCACCCGAGACGCAGGGGTTAGCCCTGATGGGAGTCAACACGGCCTTCGTGTCTTTCACGATGAGGAGTCCGGGGTAGAGACCTTCCTCCCCTTTTCTGGGTGCGTGGAGAGAGCGAATGAGTGGGTCTGTTCCTGGCCCGGCAGTAAACAGCCTCCAGCAAGCATCTGCACCCTTCTGCCAAAGCCAGTGAGGAAGCAGGCTCAGGGCAGACTTCAGTATTGATACAGATTTGTCGCTTGCGGTGCGTACAGTCCTCTTTCAAGTTTGATAGAAGTCATACGTTTGAAGAATGGTAACCTTTCTTTTTTCAAAGCTTAACGTTACGTGTCATAGAATTTATACAGCAAAATCCTAGGACTCGGTTTTGATGATATTCAGCAAGTGTCCACAGCAAATTGCTTTTTGGCTTCAAGGCACAAAAATAACCAGTGTGGGACTCTCTCTCTAACCGGCCACGGGAGACTTTTCCCTAGTACTAGAGAGAATTTAAAATGGAAACTCTCCCTATGACCTGGGCTGAATTCTCCCTTCCTGTATCAGAATTTCACATTTCTGGGGGAGCTTAGAGTCACCCCTTGGCGCATGTGAAGCTGAGCACCCCCTCATCCCTGGAAGCTTGCTGCCTCTGCACGTGGGCACCCCTGGTGGGAACAGCTACACCTGTGGCACACACACCTTTGCTGGTGACCCTGGGTTGTCCCCCGTATCTGTGTGCCCCCTGCAGCCCACCTACCCGTCTTTACTCAGGAAGCTGTGATGGGGGCCAGAGGAGTAAGGGTGACATTATAAGCTTTGTTATCCCTAACACCGCTGAAACATGTATTAAAGCAAGTGTTTCAAGGACTTCCCTGGCGGTCCAGTGGTTAGGACTCGGGACTTTCACTGCTGTGGGCCCAGGTTCGATTCCTGGTCAGGGAACTAGGAGCCCAGACACTGTGTGGCCTAAAAACAAAAAAGACTGGATGGCTGGTGTCTGTTGGTAACAGGCCGCATAGGTGAGGCTGCCTGGTGTGACAAAGCCAGCACCTCGCTCTCGTGGGGGGTCTGCTGTACCCCGTGGCGGGGCTCCCCGGGGCCAGTGCCCCTCCAGAGAGCTTCTCATGATAGTTCCAACCCCCATTCCTTTCCTACAGGTGGTTAAGACCATCGGCCTTAGGGAAGTGTGGTACTTTGGCCTCCAGTATGTGGATAACAAAGGATTTCCTACGTGGTTGAAACTTGATAAAAAGGTAAGTCAGAGTTAACTATTTACAGGCTATTAATTGGGTTTGGTCTACTCTGTTGACATTGAAACTCTGTCTTTTGTTTTTTGTTCCTTTCTATTTGTGTAAAAGTTTTTATAGACAGAAAGGTTGCGGGTTTCAGGTAAACGGGGATAGGGGCTGGAAATTAGACCCTGGTCTTTCTCCTTACTGGAGTACGTGATGCATAATCGCTTAGGTTTTAGTTGACCTTAGTTTTGTTGGGTTTTTTTTTTCCTCCCCAATGAGACTGTTAATCTTAAAAACCATGAATCATCCAGTGTTTTGTAAGTAAGTCTTGTTACTGCTTTGTTTGGGCCTGTGATAGAGTTCCTTCCAACTCTACAGTCTGGATAATTCCATTAACAATTACAAAGAAAAGCAGTAAGCTAAGTGTCTTTTCTCCAGACCGTTTCTCCCTTTTCGCCAAGTCCCGCTTTCCTCCCGTATTACTGTACTTGGCAGGAGAGCAGTTGGAGGCATGCAAGAGCTGGGGGAGGCCGTGAAGAGTTAGTGAGAGCGAGGTCGTGGTCCTGGGCTGGCCTGGCCCTATGGACAAAGGCCGGATTCACAGGTCACTTGGACAGGCCCCAGGAGTTACAGCATCGCCACCCCCAGAAAACCAGGGCTGGGGCTCTTGTGAGGGTGTCACAGGATTCTCACCTGCCTTCTGTCTTCCATGCTAAAAGGTGACTTTCAGAGTCACCATTACCTTCTGAAAACTGGCCTGCTGGACACTTTGAGCCAGTGGTTCAGCTTGTGCCGGGCTGGCGGGTCTCTGTCTGTGGGTGGACCTTGCAGTGAGTGTCTGGCTTCCCCCGACCCAGGTGTCTGCCCAGGAGCTCAGGAAGGAGAGCCCGCTGCAGTTCAAGTTCCGGGCCAAGTTCTACCCCGAGGACGTGGCTGAGGAGCTCATCCAGGACATCACGCAGAAGCTCTTCTTCCTGCAAGTGAAAGAAGGCATCCTCAGCGACGAGATCTACTGCCCGCCTGAGACTGCCGTGCTCCTGGGCTCCTACGCCGTGCAGGCCAAGTTCGGCGACTACAACAAGGAGCTGCACAAGGCCGGGTACCTCGGCTCTGAGCGGCTCATCCCCCAGAGGTCAGCCAGCGGGCCTTGAGGGTGGCGGGTTAGGAGGGTGGCAGGTTAGGATCAGCGAGCAGGGCTGGTGGGGGGTGGGTTCTCTGTAAGGCTTGCAGTGCAGCACTCTCCCAGGCCCCGATCCCCTCCGCGCCCCCCGCCCCCGAACAGGGCCTGCGGTAGAGACACTCAGTAGGGCAGGGCCGTCCTCACAGGTGTGACGTGGCTTCTTGGCTCTCCCTGGTGGATGATAAGTTGGTCCCTGTTAAATCTGTCTTTTATTTACTAGTGGTTACATAATTGACCCCTTTTGGAAGAAGAGGCTGCTTAGAATAAAATACCTTTTCAAAATTTTTCCAGAAGACGAGGCTCCTCTCATTCCAGGTTCTTAACTGTCCATCTGTTAATTGTCAGAAATGTTGTATACTAGGAAGTAGATGGTTTTATTTGGGAGGAAAAAAAAGTCATGGTTTGGGTGAGGCTGGGCCGTGGCCGGTCACTCGCCTCTCCCAGCCATTGGGGTGATTGACGGCCCTGTGCCCTCTTCCTTTGCCACCCAGAGTCATGGACCAGCACAAGCTCACCAGGGACCAGTGGGAGGACCGCATCCAAGTGTGGCACGCCGAGCACCGCGGGATGCTCAAGTGAGTGCTGGGCTGGGCTCTGTCTTCTCAGGGGAGACTCCGGTTACAGTCCTTCGGGGGACTCGGTGACCCGCTCGGAGCCGCTGGTGGCCGGTTCCTGGCAGGGAAGGTGTAACGAGCTGCCAGTGTGGTTTTTCTTAAAGCCAGGTGTCTTCCCCACTTCCCCAGAGCCAGAAGTGGTTCAGATTATACCTTCACACCCTCAGGCCTTCTCCTTGTTTGGGAGGAAAGAAAAACTTGTGTCTAAGATGCTTCAATTTCATCCTGGGGGCCAGAGCGTTGTTCACAGACCATCGGGCGCGCTGTTTCATTCAAAGTCCATAAGGTAGTTGTCTTTGAGAGGGTGTCAGTGTTGAAAAAGATCCCGAGAGAGAAACACTGCTATTAAAGAAGCAGCAGAGGGGCGTGTGGGAGGCCTGTCCTGTCGCCGTCCTCTCAGGTACTGGCAGCAGCTCTGATGATGTCCTGGCCACTGCAGTTCACGGGCAGTTTGGGCCTCGGAGACCGTGTGTCCTTGGCCTTTTCTCTCTGACCCGAGCATCTTCTGTGCTCCTAGTGAGGTGGATCGGGGAGGGCAGAGGCGGGGCAGGCTCCTGGGGCCCCCTGAGGCATCACGTGGGCGGCCGGGAGACAGGATCATGCCCAGTCCTCTGCGTCCAGAGGAACCAACGTGATCCAGTTCGGTTCTTTACTAATGTGTGAAGGGTGTCAGTGGTCAGTGTCCAGGACGGCTGGGGGCCTGCTCGGGTCACAGGCTGGCAGAGGCGCCGCAGTGGAGGCGCTGGTGTAACTGTTGCACGCGGCCCACACCCGTGTCTGCTCTCCCCATGTAGAGACAGCGCCATGCTGGAATACCTGAAGATTGCCCAGGACCTGGAAATGTACGGGATCAACTATTTTGAGATAAAAAATAAGAAAGGAACAGACCTTTGGCTCGGCGTTGATGCCCTTGGACTAAATATCTATGAGAAAGACGATAAGTGAGTCGGACTTTATGTTATCTTTTGTTTGTGGGGTAATCGGGCTTGGAAACAGTGCGGGAAGTGGCAGATATGCCCGTGGGTTACCGTCAGAGTGTTTACCTGGCAACTGATCGGCCCAGCGTCTGCCGCTGAAGGGCTTCACAGCTGTGATGTGGCCGTGTGGGAGGTTGGTCCAGAGGTGCGTGTTCCTTCTCTCCTGTTATTTCTCTCTCAGCCTGTCTGTCAGCCCATGTAGCACGTGCTGAGGGGACCACCAGGGTCCGTGACCTCAGAGGCTCTGGAGCTTGTGAAAGACAGAACAGAGCTGCAGGAGGGCACCCCGCCCCCTCCTCTGAGGCTGCCCACAGCTACCAGCTGGCAGTGCTCGGCAGCTTGAGGCTTGTGCTAATCTGGCCAAGAATATTTGTGATCTTACCGAGATCTTAAGATTCTGTAAACAATAGCCTTTATGTACAGACAATTTAGCTAAATCCTCAACTTGTGGGAGGTATCCGATTGCCTCTCAGAGTGTTAATGTTTGTTGACTGGGCTCTTCTGCAACGCAGGGCCGCCCCCCACCCCGTCCCCACTTCCTTTGCCCATCCCCATGGTTACCAACTCTGCACAGATGCCTTTTTCCTGCCAAGGAGCTGGATTCACAGGAAAAGATTGTTCTGATTGAGCGAGGGCACGTTTTCCAGGGCAGGTCCCTGCTGCTTGGTCTTGGAGTGGTAGCTCCCCCGTCTTACCTGCTCTCGAGTTAGCGGGTCTCTGCTCCCCCATGCCCCAGGCACGCTGCCCCCCACCCCCCCACGCCACGATCAAGAGCAGACTAGCACTGCTTTTGACAGACGATGTTATTTGGTGATTTAGTGTGTCCGACTCTCTGCAACCCCATGGCCTGTAGCCCGTCAGGCTCCTCTGTCCATGGGATTCTCCAAGCAAGAATACTGGAGTGGGTTGCCCTTTCCTCTTCCAGGGGATCTTCCCAAGCCAGGGATCGAACCTGTGTCTCCTGCATTGGCAGGTAGTTTCCTTTCTCCTGGGGGGTGAGGCCTGTGTAGGACACACCCTGCCCCTGGGCTGAGCCCCCAGAGTGGATGGAGGAGCACCTTTATCCACCCACCGGATGGCATGGTGCCAGTCAGACGACTCTAGTTACACTTAGGCCGTGGCTCGCTTAGCAGAGGAGCGCAAGGACTCATCTGAGGACCCAGAAGAGAGTCCCTGAGGACTCTCGGTGCACTCCTTCCGCTGGACCCAGGCGTGACCAGCCTGGATGAGTCAGGGTCTCAGGACCAGTCCTAGGGGAGCATCGTGGCCTCGTGATAACACGCGTGGGAAACCGCCTCTGTCTCTGAACGAGCAGATCTTGTAACATAGCCACAGCCGGGGCTGCCCCAACAGGTTTTTCAAGCTGCGGGACACTGCCGGGGGGCGAAAACTTGCTGCTGTCAGCTCATCACCATGCCTACCCACACACGTAAATGCCCCTTTCCTCCAATGAGTAACCTGAGTGAGCCGCTTTGCTCCCCCAGCCCTGCCTCTCCCCTCCGGCTCCCACCCACCCCTCAGCTGAGCTGTGGAATGAGTGGCCTCTTAAAGGGTCTTCTCCCCAAAGAAGACCCAGGGAGGGGCGTGGGGCGCGCCTTGCTTCCCCCCTCCCCACTCCTGCGGGCAGGTCGCTTAGTTCTTCGTAGTCAGAGCTGGGCTCCTTTGAAGCAAATACTGACAAGTCCCTTCCTTGGATGAGCAGGAGATTGTGGCTGGGTCTGAGGAATGCAGTGCCAGCGCTTAGCTGTGGTAAAGCTGTGTTAAAGGCTGACCCTCAGCCGTGGAGCTGATGGTGGAGCACCATGAGGACCTGGAGCGCTGCTCAAGGGAGAAGTCTGCTCTGTCCAGTGTGTGTTGGGTGATAGAGACCTGGTGCGCTTTGCGGATACAGGCTGAGTCACTTCAGTTGTGTCTGACTCTTCGCAATCTCATGGATTGTAGCCCTCCCTTCTCCTCCGTCCATGGGATTTTCCAGGCAGGCATACTGGAGTGGGTTGCCGTTTCTTCCTCCAGGGGATCTTCCTGACCCAGGCATTGAACCTGCATCTCCTGTGGCTCCTGAATTGCAGGCAGGTTCTTTACTGCTGAACCACCAGGGAAGTCCTGCAGATAAGCAGGTGTCTTTACTGAAAAGCTTATCCTTTTTTGTATTAAACATGCCGGGATGGGGGATGTTTCTTCCTTTTCCATTGTGTATATAACAGTCAAATGGGAAGCACTTGTCTTTCTGTAAACCCTTGATTCAGAGAGGAGAGGGCGTGGGCTGCTGATGCTGGCGTCAGCCTGGGGCAGGAAAAGTTGAGATTAGCTGTGTGACAACTGCCCGGCCAAAAACAAACCCAGAAGATCAGAGGAGCCTGATCTGCCGCAAACTCTTGGGCCTTTTGGAATCCCTTTTTGCCCAGCCTCGTTGCTCCCAGAGCTTACTCCTTTGGGCCTCTGTGTGTGGGTTGTGGCTGCAGCAGGAGGGGATGGGGACGAGATGAAGGCAGGTGTCTCTCCCCTCACATTGCTCACCCATGCTTGTAATCACACATCCTGATTTCCATTTCGTTGATGAGCGTTAGAAATGTTTCACCCATTTAAAAATACACAATTCTTTCCAGTTTCTAAAAATTTTGCTCCCAGCAGGTACTCTCTTCGGTGGGGAGGGGCTCTGGTGTTACATCTTTGCGCCTTATTCATCATTGGTGGCTTACCTGCATCTCCGAGGAGAGCAAAAAGGGATTTTATGATTCGTGAGTTTTGTGGATTCACAGGTATATCAGGATCACAGTTGTCAGACCATCCTCTCCTTTCTGTCCCCCAATTTGAACACAAAACAGATTTTATTTTTTAAATAGCTGGGTTTCTGACACAAGTTTGTTTCCACAAGGACCCCTCCGGAAACAGTTAGAGCACCTCGTAGAAGAGGTTTAAAAGCCCAGCTCAGATTGGCCGAGAAGAGAGTCTGGACACGTGGTGGGGGGCGCCTTGGTGACTGTTAATGTGGCAGAGCGGGTGGCAGAAACAGGGTGCAGGAGTTTTTGGGTGCTCCGGCCCCGCAGAGAGGGTTGGTCCCTCCTGATAGGGAGGGCAGGGCCGGGTTAACCGACTTTTCCTCCACCTAGAGGTGTCGGCAGACCTTTAGGCTCATCCCTGCCCGGGGAGGTGACTCGGCGGTTCTGCCTGCTCTTCCCCATCTCTGAGGCCAAATTTTGATCTCCAGCCCATCCTCTCACCAGACCTTTCTAAACTCCTCCAATGAAAAGTTTCAAATGAACTGCAATACAGGAAGTATTTTACAGTGAATCCCACATGCCTGCAACCAAGGTTCCACTGCTGGCATTTAACCTCTTGCTTTGTGACGTCTCCCCCATCCACATGTCACTACCCTCTGTCCCCACACCCTCCTTTGGACACATTTCAAAGTAGATTGCAGGCATCTGTACTATACTCGCCCCAAAATGCCCGTTAGTTACTAGAGCTCGTCTGTTTTGTGGCTTCCCAGGCAACTTGGTGGTAAAGAATCTGCCTGCCAGTGCAGGAGATGGTGGGTTTGATGCCTGGGTCAGGAAGATCCCCTGGAGAAGGAAATGGCAACCCACTCCAGTATTCTTGCCTGGAGAATTTCATGGACAGAGGAGACTGGCTATAGTCCCTGGGGTCATAGTTAGACACAACTTTGCGACTGAGTAGTAATATAGTTTTTGTTTTTTTTTAATGTAAAAATTTAAACAAAATTCACAATTCTTGAGTGCTCATTTGCTGATGTTAGACACACACATGCCTGCAAACTCCTGTCACAGTGTGGAAGGTTGTCATCACTATCTGCTTCGCGTTTTGATTTTTTTTTTTTTTTTTTGGTTGTATCAGTTCCCCGACCAGGGATTGAACCTGCACCCCCCGCATTGGAAGTTCATAGTCTAACCACTGAACTGCCAGGGAAGTCTCAAATTTAAATGTTTTTAACCATTTTTTCACTTTGAAACCATTTCAGACTTCAGAAGGTTTCCAAAAATAGTTAAGTGCAAAGAATTCCCATATGCCCTTGCCCAGATGTTGTTCAGTTGCTCGGTCGTGTCCGACTCTCTGTGCACCATGGACTGTCGCCCCCAGGCTCCTCTCTCCATGGGACTTCCCAGAGTGGGTTACCATTTCCTTCTCCCGGGGATCTTCCCAACCCAGGGGTCGAGTGCGCACCTCCTGCCTTGGTAAGTGGATTCTTTACCACGGAGCCGCCAGGGAAGCCTCTCCCCACGTGTTAGCATCTCACATAAAGCAGGGTCCAGGTAGCACAGTCAGTGTATTCACCCTGATATGTGATGCTCTTAACAGTCTGTGCACGGTCTTCCCATGATTTCAGCTGTCCACTCATGTCCCTTTTCTGCCCAGGATCTGCCTGGAATCCCACCTACATTCAGTTGCCACCCTTAGCTTCCCCCCGACCCCCAGTCTCCTTCCATCTGGGACAGTCCCACAGTCTGTCTGTCACAGCCTTGACACCTGTGAAGAGTACTGACATTGACTCTTGAGAAAATCCCTCACCTCGGATCTGATCCTTTCCCATGATAGGATCTGAGGTTTGCACTTTGGGCAAGAATCCCACAAAAGTGCTGCTGTACCCTGCCACGTGGCATGTGATGTCGGAATATCCTGCTTTTGGTGTTGACTTGAATCTCAGGGCAAGGTGACATCTGCCTGGCTTCCTGCAAAGATACTCTTTTCCTTTGGGGATCGATAAGTATATTTAGGGAAGAGTCCAGTGAATATCCTATTTATTATACTTGGATCTATTAATTCTACATCCATTGTTGGGACTTGGATGAAACACTTATTACTGTGGTATTTGAGAAGTGATTTTTTTTAAGATAATCATTTTGTTTATAGATATTAATGGAATTCTACTGAAAGGAACCACTTTCTCCTCTCCATTTATTGTTTAGTTACTGATATTAATATGGACTCATGGGTATGTGTTATTTTGTTGCTCAGATTGAGATTTGCTTTCTGGAGCTCCTTTGAGTTGGCTCCTATGCCCTCCTCTGACCCCAGATTTTCAAGTCACTTCTTCCTTTTTGGCACCTCCAGATGTCCCAGACCCTGCTCCAGCCCTGGGATTGGCTGTTTCTCCAAAGAGCTCTGGTTCCCTGTTATTCTCGAATTATACTTAAAAAAAAAATTTTTTTTTAAGCTTAAGTAAGGACAGTCTTGGGCTTCCCAGGTGGCACAGTGGTAAAGAATCTGCTTGCCAGTGCAGGAGACATAACAGATGCAGGTTCGATCCCTGGGATGGGAAGATCCCTTGGAGGAGGACATGGCAACCCACTGCAGTATTCTTTCCAGGATAATCCCGTGGACAGAGGAGCTACAGTCTATGGGGTCACCGAGAGTTGGACATAACTGAGCATAACAGACTCATAAATCATTTAGAAATCTCCTCTGTGGGTCTTTTTCTGTTCGTGTCCTGTAAGTAAACTCAAAAAAAGAAAAAGAAAACCCTTTGTCGGCTTACAATTACGGCCAAGAATTAAAGGAGGTTCTTTAACTCAAAAGTGAGTCAGAATTTTCACGTTTAGTCCTCATCTTTGTTCCTACAGTCACGTTTATGGAGACTCTAAATTGTTATATGAGGTTTCAGTCTTACAAAGATAAACTTTGCAGGGACAGCAGAAAGCAGAAGCTGGAGGCCGTGGAGACGGGGTGCCCAGCTCTTGAGAGAAACATGCCTGTCTAGCCTGAAGGTCCGAGTTTTCTGTGTTAGAAACTGTTTGGAGACACCCAGATAAAACTAGGAGCCAGAGACCAAATCATTGGCTTTTGTAAGTTCAGGGCGTTGGAAGCCCGGTCCGCAGTGCTGACTGCACTGCTGAGGCTGGTTCCAGAACCTCTGCCCTTGCCAGCACACTGGCCATGTGTTCTGGAGCAACGTGTTCTGAAGCAGCTGATGCCTGCCTGGTGTCTCTCCTCCACGGCTTTTCAGTGGAAGGACGGAGGCTGACGTCCACGGCAGGGACAGATGATGTGCTGAGTTCCTTTTCCAGTATTCAGAGACCTGTAAACAAAATGACTTTAAGTGATAGGGCTTTCCCAGTGGCTCAGCAGTCAAGAATCCGCCTGCCAAGGCAGGAAACTCAGGTTCGATACCTGGGTTGGAAAGATTCCCCTGGGGGAGGAAACGGCAACCCACTCCAGTATTCTTGCCTGGGAAGTACCATGTAGTCAGGCAGGCTACAGTCCTTGGGTTTGGGAAAAAGAGTCATTCATGACTTAACTACTAAACAACAACATTATGTATCTCATATATGATGATTAACTGAACAAACTCCCTGCATGCTTTTCTGAGTGCTGTGAAGCGTGTTAACCAGATGTATTTCAAGGGGCACTGGTGGTCCTATAGGAGAGCGCTTACAAAAGGATGCATACCAGGAGGGCTTGGCCCTTAAACCACAGCCTGGCCAGTGCCCTGACTCCTGGGTCCCAGAAGAGGCTTAGGTGCCCTCTCCTGGCCTTCAAAGGCCACCCCCACTGCTTTGACCCAGCTTGCGTCGTCATAGCAGGACCTATGTTGCTCATCCGTTTTTGGTTAAACATGCTGGTAGGCAGTGGAAGCCTTTCCGCCCTTTTTCTTTGCTAAGTTGCAGGTTTATGGTACACAGGCAAGGAGTGTTTTTGACAGCAGCATCTTTGAAAGATGCCTTGAGGATCTGTCCTTACTTCTGGAAAGGTATCCATGGTAAATGTGTTGCAAGAATAGGGTGGAGGACTCCTCCAGGCAAAAGCCAGAAAAAGGCTCCTGGTGCCTCCCGGAAGGAGAGGAGGAGCTTTGTTTCCCATGTTGGGAGGAGGGATGGCACCCTCCCATCCTAGTCACCCCAGTCGTGAGGAGGGTGGGGCTCTATCTCCCAGGGGGAAAAAAGAAAGAATAGGGTGGAAATTATGAAGTTTGTAGAGCAATGTGGTCTTAAATTCATACAGTGACCCTTCCCAGGAATGCTAATTAAAACCCCAGAGTTTCAGCCAGTGGTGGACGAGTCGTGATGGGGTAGGACCGCAGTGGGGCTCTCATTAGTGTGTGATCTGAGCGCTGGCCTGGAACACGTCCAGGAAGGTGTCTGGCCAGCCAGGAGGACCTGCACCATGCAAATGAAAGCCAGAGGAGCCAAATCCACACTAAGCCTGCAGCTCAGCAAGATGTAACAATTGTACATACACGAGCACCCGGCATCAGAGCATCTAAAGACAGATTTTCTGAAGGGAGAAACAGACAACGATACAGTGACAGAGGGGACTTGAACACCCCCACTTGCAGCAATGAAGTGGCCACCCAGACCCAGTCGGCAAGTAAAGGCTGAACTTGAACCATGCCAAGCCCTTTTCTTCTCTGTTAGTGAGCAGCTGCTCTGGATAGAGCATGTATGGGAAACACGGGACACATTCTAGGCCATCAGAACATGTGCCTGCCTGGTGTTCAGAGAGCTCAGTAATAATGCAGTAATGTGAATAACACAAGAATAGTTTGTCTCATAGAAGGGACGGCACCTGGAGAGGGGGAACGGCTGTTGAAAGACGGAGAGTGAGCTGGCCTGAGCTGCAGGTCTGGGAATGGTTGCGGGGGGTGGAGGGGGGGTTGGGTGGGAGATCCTTCCAGGCAAGGGGTGACAGGCAGTGAACTCTGTGTTGATAGGATGGGCTGAACCCTGCTGCTGGGGCTCGGTTAGAAGGCTCTTGGGTACCAAGTTAAGGACTGTGGATTTCATCAGTAGAAACCGGGTGGGGTGAGGGCTGTGTTGGCATTTTTGAGGAGGGGAATGGAGTGACCAAAGGGGACATTAATCAGATAGGCAGATGGGAAGTAGGCTGCTGGCACGTGAGAGGTCAGGGTGGTGATGTGGCAATGAATTGCAAAGGATGGTTGTTAAGAGAGGTTTCAAAGGATGAAAGGATGTGCCGGGTTAGGCATCCAAGTTGACCTCAAGATTACAAGCCGGGAGACTGGCCGCAGTCACTGAGAAAAATGTGTTAAATGGGAGCATTATCCAGGCCTCGTAGAGCTCAGTGTTCACTGACCCCCACCTGTCAGCTCACCCAGCACAGATGGCAGCTGTCTTGGTTATGATGGATATTACATGTTGTGATTCTCGGACTCACTTTATGCTTTTTGTAATTGAACTTTAAAAAATGGGTTTGTAAACCTTCCTTTAGCCAATCCAAGTACGCATGTAACTTCTCCCACCTTTTTTTTTTTTTTTTTGGACCTTAGGTTGACCCCAAAGATCGGCTTCCCATGGAGCGAGATCAGGAACATCTCTTTCAATGACAAGAAGTTTGTCATCAAGCCCATCGACAAGAAGGCTCCCGTAAGTCCATGGCAGTTACTGTTACTGTTTTTCATTCTGGCAGCCAAATGCGTCTCCAAGATAACAGATTTCTGTGTGTGACAAGGAGCCAGTGATTTCAGGACTACCTGTGCAGGGGCGGATGGGCAGAGGGGAGGAGTCTGTTTTCTACTCGGAAATCTGTTCTTAAAAAACTGCCGCTTGAAGGAATTCTCTTATCCTTCTTAGAGCTTGTTGTGAATTTTACCAAAATTATGGTTCGGAAAAGGACTTCGTGTCTTGGGTAATTTTGGTTCCATAGTTAACAGCGTTAGGCTGGGAGACACACCTCTGGGAGCCCTCCTGGACTTGGGCGCACTTGCTGTTGGCTAACGCTCAGGGGACAGCGTGTGGCATTGCTGTCTAGCTGTTCCTTCCCTGGGGGGTTAGTCCTAAGGGGAAAACAGAGGTCTGAACACCATGGGGTCAAGTATTGTCCTTATTGAGAGACAGTTTCAGTATTCCTGCTATTTGCAAACTCTTGACTCCTCCTCCATTTGAACAGTTGTTATAAATGAAACAAACATTTAATACAGACTCTCAGGCGCCATGGTAACAGGTCACATTAATATGCAGCACCACGAACCGAGGGTCATAGTGTACCCAAGTGATGTGGGCGGTGACGTGGGGCGGTAAGGAGAGCCTGCGACCCGTACAGGCTGCACTTGAGATGTTACTGATTGTTCAGAGCATTTTTTAAGAAGTTTACAGACAGAAGCAGGAATTCTAGGTAGACTGTTGAAGAATTAATTAAGTTGCATGTGTTTTCAAATTGGGTTTAAGTTTAGCTTTTGAAAAGCTGAAATAATCATAAACTCCCAAGCAGAGGCAGTTGTAATGCACTGAGTTGAGTTAGCCAAGTGTACTTTTACTATAATCTGGTTTTATGTGAAGCCGTCACTTAAAGGGGAAAAAAGGGAGAAGCCTTTGCAGGTCGTGTGCTGCATGTCAGGTGTGTGACTCTAGGATGGTGGGCACAGTGGAGCAGGGCTGTGAAGTATAGACACCAGCGGAGAGATGAAACGGAAGTGAGGGAAGTGCCCTCTGGCAGTGCAGTTGCAGTTAAAAGCGTAGTTGCACAAATCCGGATGGAGACGAGAGGTGGGGGGTGGGCATTGGCTTCGGATGGCTGGGTTCAGGGGTGGGGGGCTCATGGAGGAGGTGGTCTCCGCTCAGGTGCCTTGTGGCAGTGGAGTAAAGGGCTGGTTTGGAGGAATGAGTGAGTCCGTGAGGCTCCCAGACCTCCCAGGGCTGCTTTGCCCAGTCTCAGGCTTTGTGCCTGGGGTACAGTAGAGAATTTCCAAGTTTACACTTTTACTTAGAAGAGAGAAAAGGAACCCCCAAGGTCACCTTACTACATGGGGAGGGACCCCTGAACCCATGTGCAGGGCAGCGCCCAGGGAGCCCCCAGCTGAGCCCCAGCCCCGCGCCCTGGCCCGGTGGCTCCTCCTCCCGGCCGACTGCTCAGATGCAGCACTTTGGGGCCACGTGTTGACTCCTGTGCTGGGACCTTCTGGTCATGAACAGTCAAAGCCCTGATGCAAGGGTGGCCCTGCTTTGGGCCGAGACAGCTGGCTCCCCTTAGAAAAGGGCCTCTGGTTCGTGCCCCATGGAAAAAGCAGAAGGGTGGAGACCTGCCCTTGACGGCAAGCCCTGCCCAGCCAATCGAAGCAAGGGGCGGCCTGGAGGCTCACCTTCTTTGGGGCCTTGGATTCACTTTCCTCGAGCTTTCCTGGTTTCTGTTTTGAGGATCTCGTTCTCTTGCCAGAGTTAGACAGCCTGCCCCAGGTCACATCAGGAGGCCTGGGCTGGAGATGTGGATTTAGAAATCTCTGAATATTATTAGCCTTTAGTTTTTAACTTGAAGTCAGAAACTGGCCACCTTCAAAGGCAGCGCAAGGAGTTTCCTCGTCTCTCGTGCACCGATGGGTGCTCTTGCCATCCCCAGCCCTCACAGGCCCTGTGGCCAGGCAGCTGTGTGCTCTGGGGAGTGTCACCTGCAGTTCTGACCCTTGATTTTTTTTTTTTTTTTCTTTAAGTGACATTTTTCATTAGTTTCTTTGCAAATACTTGGGAACCCAGCCAGGGTAGCACGGCTGTGCAGTCATGAGAGGTGGCTTTCCCCTGTGTAACAGGAGAAAGGTGGATGATAAAAATACCTGTTTCTCCCCGCTCCTTGGGAAATCCGATGACTTAATAACAAGCTGTGAAACCCCAAGGAGAGCTCTGCCCAGGAAGTCCGTGGGCTCTGGGGCTTGCCATCACTCCCTCCCCAGCGTTTGTGGACAGGTGGAGAGACCGGGCCCTAAGTAGGTCTTTCCTGGGCGTGTCCACCAGCTCGCCTGGCAGGTTCCTGCAGGCTTCAGGAGTCCTGGGGACGTGCAGCACTGGTCCCTTGTTTCAGACCACCCTCCCGTTCCAGTCGCGGCGTCTGTATGCAGAGGGTGCTGTGGTTCCCAGGAGCAAGGAAAGCAGGAAGAGGAAGCAGATAACTAACTTTTAGGCAGAGTTTCTAAACCACGCTGTCCCTCTGTCACCTGTGTTAGTCACACGGGTGACCAGGAGCCAAGAAGGAAGACTGTGTCCCAGACCCACACGGTCCCAGAGTCAGGAAGCCCTTGGTTGCTGTGATTTCTGTTATTTTCAAGAAGGCTTTCCAGTAATGGTGTCATAAGGCAGCCCAAAGTCTGAGACAGGCGTTTCTTGTATCAGCCAGCTTTCACTGTGCCAGACGCCTTTCTCAGTCCCCAGGAAAATTTTGTGACTCAGTCCTGACAACAAAGCCACTGATTGTACAGCTGAAGACCCTGAGGCTCTCTGAGTGGCGGAGGAACTTGCCCAGGGTCATGGGGTCAGACATGGCAGGGCCACGTGAACTGTCGCCCGGCAAGTAGGTGTCCACACAGAGCATGGGTTTGGTCCCAGCAAGGTAGAGGTGAGCGAACATGGCCCAGCGCTCCCAAGAGGCTATCCCGGGGTGGAAGATAGAGGACAGGCCAGCAGGGTGAGGCGCTGGCAGCCCCCGTGGCCGATGTCTCCCCTTGGCTGCAATGGGCACCTAAGTGACAGCCATGGAGGAGGAGAAGCGAGCTGGGGGTGCTGTGGCCGCTGGCATGTGGGATTGGACACAACAGGCCGAGGAGGGGGTACTACGGAGGCCTGCTTCGGGTGAGAGGGCAGCTGAGGGAAAGGGGGGGTCAGCCCGAAGGCCTGCACGTGCGCCAGGACATTTATATGGGGTCCTGGAGCTGCCCAGCTGGCACTGAAGTTCCGGCAATGCCTCAGTCGGTGTGCTGGCAGTGGTGGTAAGTGAAAGGTTGAGGTGGAGGAGACGGAAACTCAAATAGAAGTTACGCTGTCCAGGCACGAATCAGAGATGGGGCCACTGGGGGCTGGAGACGTCAGACGAGGATGTCAGCCTCAAGGTCAGCCGCTGGTCCAGCCGTGGGGTTCTGGTGAGTGCACACACGGATGTGCACTGACCACACACGGTCCCTCTGCTTGTCCTGGAGGATGCTCGCCCCCCAGCACAGAGGACGCCCGCCCCCACCGCCCCACCCCGTTGCTGGGGTCAGCGGCTTTCCCTCCCTCTCACCTTTTACACGAGAAATCTAGAACTGGGTGGGGTCGGGTGTGGGAGAAGCAAACCAGAGGCCTGGCGTCCCCGAGTCAGAGTCCGCCCTGCTCTGTCCTGCAGGACTTTGTGTTCTACGCCCCCCGCCTGCGGATTAACAAGCGGATCCTGCAGCTCTGCATGGGGAACCATGAGCTGTACATGCGCCGCCGGAAGCCCGACACCATTGAGGTGCAGCAGATGAAGGCCCAGGCCCGGGAGGAGAAGCACCAGAAGCAGCTGGAGCGGTGAGGGGGTGGGGCGACGGGAGAGGGGGCGGGGCAGAATGGTGAGGGGCGGGGCGATGGGAAAGGGGGCGGGGCGATGGAGAGGGGGCGGGGCAGAATGGTGGGGTGGGGGCTGGCGGCTCCCGGTGTTTGGGCCCCGGAGGCGGGGAGCCCTCAGGGCACCTGAGGTCCGTGCTGTCACCAGTGTCCTCTGCCTGGTGGACAGGCCTGGGGCTGGGACGAGCAGGCTGCTGTGTGGACACCATGCTTACCTTCCCCTCCTGGAAACAGGCAGCAGTTGGAAACCGAGAAGAAGAGGAGAGAAACCGTGGAGAGAGAAAAAGAGCAGATGATGCGTGAGAAGGAGGAGCTGATGCTCAGGCTTCAGGACTACGAGGAAAAAACCAGGAAGGCTGAGAAAGGTGGGTGGGGCCTCCTGGGAGGAGGGGCTCTGGTCCGGTTGTGATGGGAGGGTCGGATAGTGGGCACACAGGCAACCCATAGGGACCTCTCTCCGTTAAGCTCACATCCAAAGTAGAGACTTGCAGAAGAGACATGGTAAAGTGGTTATTTGGATTAGAAGCTAGTTCTGTGGGTTCTGTGCCAAATGCTTCTGGACGTAATCTCTTTAAATTTCCCCGGGGTCTGGTGGGATGACGTTTGAATTATCCCCCTGTTCCTGATGAGGATGCGGAGGTTCGCGAAGGCTCTGCCAAGCTCACCCAAGCCGTGCTGCACGGCCCACCTTCTAAGTCGAAAGCCGCGCAAGCAGTCCTGATAGCGAGCAGTCTTGATGAGAGCAGCTGGGCGAGGGTTCAGCCAGCCTGGAGTGGGGTGGGAGGTGTCCTCACCCTGGGGATGTATGTGGTCCTCTGAGCCCCGAGGAACCAGTTGCCCAGTGCTCTCCGCAGGGTCTTTGGGAGGAGCGGCCCCAAACCCGGTCCCCTACTCCACAGCATAGGGGTGATTCCTGCCCGGGTTCCATCCTGTCCCCTGGGGGGAAATTGGGGCAGGACTTGAGGGGTCCCCGGCCGCACCTCAAGCGGCTCTGGTTCTGCGCTCTCTAGAGCTCTCCGACCAGATCCAGAGAGCGCTGAAGCTGGAGGAGGAGAGGAAGAGGGCCCAGGAGGAGGCGGGGCGCCTGGAGGCTGACCGCCTGGCCGCGCTGCGCGCCAAGGAGGAGCTGGAGAGGCAGGCGGCCGACCAGATCAAGAGCCAGGAGCAGCTGGTAGGAGCCGCCGGCCTCGTGCTGAGTTACAGGGAGGCTGCCCCTGGGGACTGGCAGAGTGACGCCTGCCTGATGATCGTTTGTACATTACGGCGGCGGGGCTGTAAAGTAATCTGAGGGTGTAAGGTGGCCGGTGGGGAGGGAGCCCCGCAGTGGCTGGCCTCGGGCGGAGGAGAGTGGACGCGGCAGCCCCGGCGAGTCGCAGCCTCAGACACAGTGGGCGATGGACCCCGCCGGCCAGGGATGGGGCACTGCCTCCCAAAATGTGACCCTTCCTTCACGAGTGGTGTGCTGAAACCATTCCAGAAATAATCTGGGCTTCCGTTCCTTCCCCAGGCCACGGAGCTCGCCGAATACACTGCCAAAATCGCCCTCTTGGAGGAGGCGCGGCGGCGCAAGGAGAACGAGGTGGAGGAGTGGCAGCTCCGGGTGAGCACGGGGCGCCGGCAGGGGCGCGGGGCCAGTGGGGGACTACGGGGCGCCGGCGAGGGCGCAGGGTGGGCGGCCAGTGGGGGGCCGCGGGGCGGGGGTCAGCGGGGACCGCGCCCTCCGGGCTCAGGATGCCCCGTCAGGAACTAGCTTTAAGTCAGATTACGAGGATGCCCCAGGACGGCCAGAGTCCCCTTCTGCCGCTGGGAACGTGCATCCCCGTGGTGCGGGGAAAGACCTGCACCCTGGAGGTCTCCAGCCCCCGCCAGTCCAGCTCTGGCTACTCCTTCCTGTGCGATGGGTGGGCGGCCTCACCTCTGAGGCTCGGTTCCCCGTTGCAGAGCCAGGACGAGCAACACCTGGCTTGTGCTGCGCCCCCACCCCCCAAGAGGTTTAGTTGGTTGCGGCTGTAATAGAACCACATCCCTCCTGTCTCCCCCAGACTGCACTGTGCCTTGGGGGGAGGGGGGCTGCCATCGAGTTCGGAGGGTAGACGTCTGCCAGGCTGCGGGGCTCCTCCCCCCTCACCAGCCCTTCCTCACCTGCGGTGGCCCCCTCTGCACGGACCTTCACCCCATCCCCCAACCACAGTTGTGTGCAGAAGATTCTGGTCCTTGGGTTTTTTAAGAAAGTGCTCAAGTATTAAATGAGAGAAGTGGGTTACAAAACAGGTACAAACTTAGGCACATCTCCAGGGTCAGGATGGTGGTGCAGTGCCCCCGCCCCCCCAGCCCCAAGCTGCTGGAAGGATTATGAGGTGAGAATGGGTGTGAGCCACGTGCTGACAGGCAGGGAGGAGCTTGATAGGCAACGCCCACCCAGCCACCGGAGAAGGTAAAATGCAACATCAAAAACCGTTCAGTGGCTGGAGAGCTTCATCATATTTTTTTCAAAAATATAAACAATAAGCATATACAGGGACTGTAAAGAAGTTACAGTACTTAGAAAAGTGTCTACCTTTTCTCGGTGCAGTTGACCCTGGTCTTCAGACCCGGGGGCGGCTGCACAAACAGTGGACTGGCCACCAGGTCAGCCAGAGCCTGGCCCTCCGCTTGGCGCTGCTGCAGACCGCCGCATGCAGCCGGCAGGGGAAGGGAGGGTGCAGGATCTTGCTCTCCGCACGGACAGTGGGCCTTCAGTTAAAAGGTGGTTCTTAAGGACTCAAGCCCGAGGTTCTCTGTGAAAGTTCTCACCTGCCTCTCAACCTGCTTCCAAAGGCCAAAGAAGCCCAGGATGACCTGGTGAAGACCCGGGAGGAGCTGCACCTGGTGATGACCGCGCCGCCGCCGCCGCCGCCGCCGGTGTACGAGCCGGTGAACTACCACGTGCACGAGGGCCCGCAGGAGGAAGGCACGGAGCTGAGCGCCGAGCTGTCCAGCGAGGGCATCCTGGATGACCGCAACGAGGAGAAGCGCATCACCGAGGCCGAGAAGAACGAGCGCGTGCAGCGGCAGCTGATGGTGAGGGCCGGGGGGACGGCGGGGGGGCGGGACGCCCGGGAGGGTCATTGGGCTGACCGCGGGCCACTCGAGCTGACTGGGCCACTTCCCGTTGCAGACTCTGACCAATGAGCTGTCCCAGGCCAGAGACGAGAACAAGCGGACCCACAACGACATCATCCACAACGAGAACATGAGGCAAGGCCGGGACAAGTACAAGACGCTGCGGCAGATCCGGCAAGGCAACACCAAGCAGCGCATCGACGAGTTCGAGGCCATGTGAGGGGCCGATCCTCGGCTCTGCGCGGCGGCCGGCCCCCGCCGCCCCGCGCCGCCCCCAGCCCTCCGGCCGCCATCCTCTCCCTGCTCTGGGTGCTTCACCAAGAGAGCAGTTGCTTCAGTGGGAATGTTCTGGGGCTGGGACTGGCAACAGTTTCCCTGGTTTATTTTTCCCAATTGTATCATAGTGCCAAACAGGCCTGATTCTTATTTTTATTGAATCACTTCCGGTTTTTTTTTTTTTTTGCTTGGAGCAGGACGAAATCAATTAAGGAAAGATGCCTGTAAAGTTTGAAATAACTAACTCCTCCATGCTGGCATGTGTGATACGAGATTCAGTATAATTAAAACCACATCGTGGCTTATATTCTGTGCCATACTTTTTTTCTATCTGAAATTAGCCGAAATTGATTTTCCTCTTGATTTCTATGAAGGATCCACCTCTGTATATTTGTTTTTTGAAGTGTGAGAAGTTTGACGCACTCCCTTACGCTCGCGCACCATTTCCTTCCTCCAGGCCTTCAGTTCAGTTGACGAAATCCTGTGATCATTCGATCCCTCAGGATAAACAATGCTGGATACTGTACTCTGGATAATTCTTTTTTTTTTTTTTGCTTAACAGGTAGAGGGCTACATTGTTGGACTCACACACCTAAATAATGATCAGCTCTAGAGCATAGTATTTATATGTAAGCGATAACATGGGTTTGTAACATTAGTTTAAAAAAGGGAAAGTTTCATTCTGTATATTTTGTTACCTTTTACAGAATAATAAAAGAATTACATATTAAAAACCACGGCCCTGAATCTGACATGACCTGAGGGCAGTAAGGAGGCTGGTCGACTGCTGGCTTCCTATCTGGGAAATGACTTTTTTTTTTTTTGGTTTTGCTTTTAGTGTTCTTTGTGTGTGTAATTGACTATGCACGCATTTGAATTTTCTATCAGAGCTGCTTATTTGCAAAAGACACACAGGCTGTTCTGATAATTCAGACGCCAGCCATGAGGGCCCTTCTGACCTGGTCAGGATCTCAGTCCTTCCACAAGCAGAACCTGCTCTGACCTCCTCAGCTCCCAAGCACATCCACGAAGAGCCGGTAGCTGTCTGCTCATTCCCAGCCTTCCTGTCCACACTCTGTTCTGTCCTTTCTCCGACCGGCCGTCTGCACAGCCCGGCAGCTGCGCTGAGAGGCCGCCATCCCTTGGGTGACCCTTACCTGGCCAAAATGACTCCCATGGGGTCAGCTGACCACCTCCAGAAACAGTTTTCCACAGCCAAGGGGGGAGGAATTAAATATTCACCATGTTCTTTCCTCTTTGAAAGACATAATTTCACTGTTTGCTAAGCGCAGGGGGACCAGGGTACCTGGTGAACATTTATTGAAATTTGTTCATTTTGTACATCTCTCAAAGCAGACAACCAACCTGAGACTCAGTAACATCGATGATTGAGCTGTTTAACTTAAATACACACAGAAGGGTCTGGAAGAACGTCTCAGTGGTGGGCTGGCTACAGACGGGCAGCTTCACACTCCTGAGGGACCCCTGCCCAGCGCGTGTCCACACCCAGCCCCACAGCACTTGAACAGCAGTCAGTGCAGGATGAGGGTCATGTCTGTCCATAGGTTAGGGCTGGAAAGAACTTTCTGCCACTGGAGCTTTGCCTGTGAGCTTGTGTGTGCGCCGCCCGGCAGGTCCTCTGTGTGAGCAAAGGGACAGGTTAGTGATGGGGCTACAGGTTGGTGATGGCAGCTGGGGGATGCCCACCGGCCCTTCTCAGCAAAGTGGAAAGTACTTTTTCTCTGCAACTTCAGACCAGATGAAAACGTGCCCTTCGGGTGAGTAAGGGGGAGGACCCACCCCCTAACAGCAGGTGTGGACATGCTCAGGTGTCCTCCCCAGGGGCCGACAGGCCTCCAAAAGCCTGGGGCTTCTTCCCTGCAGTTTGGAAGTGAGGAGAGGACAGCTTTGGGTTGTTTCTTCCAGAAAGAAGGGGGTCGAAGGCCTTAATATATCACTGTGGCTGTGGACAGGCAGACGGCCAGGCTAGCTCGCAGAGAGGAGTTGCCCTCCGTGAGAAGAGGGTGCCGTGGACAGGGTTCAGTTCTAAGGCTAATTGAACCATGAGTCTGGTTTCTCCCCAGTGGTCTCAGAGGCCTTGGGAGTGTGTCTGGATATCCTGGTAGTTGCAGCGTTTTGGGAGCCTTGCTGCCCCCAGGAAAAGCCAGCACTTGCTGAGCGAGACTGAGAAGCATCGCCCTCTAGTCCCTCCGTTAATGAGATCGTTTCTGAATCACCGTTTGTTTGGGTTAAGAAGATATTCTCCTTTAAGAAAATAATCCTTGACGCCAGAAACAAAAGCAAAGGCTGTACCCAGCCCATTTTGAGACCTATAATTTTTTGTTTCTTTAGCAGATCTAAATCCGATTTAAATCGTTGAAATACTTTGCTGTATTACCGCTCAGTTGTGGAAACTAGACTAACTGCCATTTATGGTGGGTAAGGAAGTGGCAACCCGCTCCAGTACTCTTGCCTGTAGAAGCCAGCGGACGGAGGAGCCTGGTGGGCTACAGTCCATGGGGTTGCAAGAGTCGGACATGACTTAGTAACCAAACCAACAGGCAGTTTCGGAGCCAGTTAAGTCTCCTGCCACCATGGAGACACTGTTTTTAATGGTATGAATGTTAGGACGGTCTCTAAAGATCAGACAGACTTACTTGAACCAAGTCTGGCACCTCCCAGGAAGCGGTCGTTCACCCCGAAGGTGGCCTGGTCCCAAACGGTCAGTTCTAGGCTGGACTGCCTCAGCTTCGAAGGGGTGACGCCTTTGAAAACGAAGGAATGCTTCCACTGGGGACAGGCCTGCTTCTTCAGGACGGGGGACTTGAGTCTCAACCTCTGCTGGTCTGGCAGAGTCAGACAGCTGCACAGGGACAGATTCACAACCTGTAAGCTCAGCCCACCACGCGCCCCCACACCCTGTTGGTACTTGCTCTTTGGTGAGACCAAGTGCTCAGAAAGTGCTCATAAACCCACCGCAGAACAAAAATTGTAAGCGAGGAGCGAGCATGGGAATTTTGAGACCTGGCTCTGTGATCTCTCACTAGGATGTTCCAACTTTTCAGGGTTGAATTCTGCTCCAAGGATTAAGGGTGCTTTGGGATTCTAGGCCACGAGGCCCTAGTCTTAATCTGCCTCCTTGGTGTGACCACCACTAGGCTCGTCAGACCTGCTACACAGGGAGCAGCACTCTGTACACACATTATCTCTTTTAACCCTGTTCTCAGACAAAAGAAATCCAGGAGGGCTAAGTCAGTCGCTTGCTCAAGGCCGTACAGATAAGTAGCAGGCTTAGAACCCAGTTCTATCTAGACAAGGTAAGCCGTCATTCTTCCATTATGTCACTGACTGGGGATTTAACAATTCTATATAATTATTAACTGTGTTTGCTTTACTTTTGGAGACACCGTTAAACCCGTAGTGAATGAGAGAGAATGAGACAGGAGAGTCATCCATCTGACTGTTAATCCAAGAGGAGATGTCAGTGTCGAGCTAAATTGACATTTACTAACCATATTGCTTTCTCCATGGTCCCCTCAGTCCCCGGTGCCATCACTGGTGTCACAGTAAGGACTGATAAGCTTTGGGTTTAGTTTAAAATGTATTCCAAATCTAGCTTCAGCATGCCTGAGTCCCATGAATTCTCAGAAACTAGTCTTTAACACACATTATGTTGGGTTTTCATAGGAAAGCTAAACTAAGACAAGTTTAAAGTGACTTACACTTGGTGTCCCCTTACAGGGATGATGCCATATGTGTAATGAAAGCGGAAGAGTTAGTTGCTCAGTTGTGTCTGACTCTTTGCAACCCCGTGGACTATAGCCCACCAGGCTCCTCTATCCATGGGATTCTCCAGGCAAGAATACTGGAGTGGGTAGCCGTTCCCTTCTCCAGGGGATCTTCCCGACCCAGGGATTGCACCTGGGTCTCCTGCATCACAGGCAGATTCTTTACCAGGGAAGCCCTGCCTGTATGTGTAATGGTCATCAATAAATAATGATTGATTACAATGGAGTACCTACCCCTTAACAAATGAGTTTAAGGTGCCATCTGACCGCACAGGTAGATTCTTGGCTCCCAGCACTAATAAACAGAGCTGACCGTTCTGTGATGGCTCGTCCCCCGTCCCTGGAAGGAAAGCTGGCATTTACCATCAACCCGACTTCTACAGCATGCAAGGCCATCCCCTCAAACTGGTAGCTTAACCAGAGGATGTGTTAATAGCCCCCAGGTCTCCCGAGCAAGAGAGCACACGTCCAGCACGCGGGGCTCCCCTGGCCCTGCTCACATGCTGCCTACTGCTGCACCATCAGGGAAGGATTCAAAACCCAGGCACCCGGCAGCTGCCAAGAGGCATGAAGAGCCAAGGAGAGGAGGACGCAGGAGCTTTAGCCAGTGGGCTGGGGAAGAGACCTCTGTCCGGGGGCTGCGATGACCACAGGGTGTGAGCTACTGGTTTGCTGGGGGCCCTGCAAGCGTGGGCAGTAGAAGTCCCTCTTCTATCCAAGAGGAGATCACTAACAGGGAAGCCTGCTGTGCTCCAGTCCACGGGGTCGCATGTCTTAGCAGCTGATAACAACATTGCTAACAATGTGGAACTGCTTCCTCTCCACCTCACTGCTTTCCTGTGCCCCCGTTATCTGAGTCAGTTCCACCTCGTGAAGCTGAGGACCTTGACCCCTCCTCCCTTCTGAGCAGCCGCTGCCCACATGGCGTGGGAGCAGGGAGCCGGTCACTGGGAGCCTGGCAGGCACTTCAGCCTGGAGCTGGAGGCGAACTGGACCATAACGCAGGTGTCAGTCCACACAGAGGACTGTTCTCCGGTCAGACAGCGTGCGAGCCAGCCGCCTGGGAGAAAGCCCCCAGGCAGGCGTCGTAAGAGCCCGTCGAGTGGGCATCACACGCTTGATTTTGGTCACTGATTTCCCTTCTAAGTTGAGGGGTCCAGAGAAGCAGGCTGGGCTTCGCGGATTTGGTGGGCATTCCTGGAACACGGGCTCAGTGGGCAGCAGAAAGGAAAGGCTGCAGCCTCTCAGGCCATCTGCTGCCCCAGGCTCGGGGACAGTGATAGGGAAGGACAGATGCTTGCAGGCAGGACGCCACCCACCTTCTGGAGCCTCCTGGAGCTCTCTGGGCCCTGCAGGGAGGACCAGCTTGGCCCGGACTGCGAGTTCTCCGTTATTGGTGGGAAGGCTGTCTTCGGATTTCTCTCCCTGCGGGATATGAGACAGAGCTCAGAGGCAGAACTCCCCAGCCCCCAGAACCTTCTGGACTCCTCTCATTGTCTCAGCACTGACCATAAGTGTCCTCTTCCAACTCCCCCTGCCCACCCCATCCCGGCAAAGCCTCTGCAGGCCTGGGAGAGCCCAGGAACAGGGGCAGGAGGTGCCCCAGCCTCCCACCTGGCGAGTGAGTGAGTGGAGAGGTTTGGGGAGGGGAAGGGAAGCGTCTAGATTCATTCCGGCCCCCCAGCAGGGACCAGCCTCCACCCTCAACTTCCAGAAATCTTTGTCAACCCCATGGTTCCCTCCTGGCAGGGCTGAAAGGGTGGGCCTGTGAGCAGACCCCCGCCCCAATCCAGTGTGGAGAGTCACTATCAGCCAGGATTAGGAGGGACGCCGCTGAGTCTGGGGATCTCGGCTCCTTGCCTGCTTATCAAAGAGATGACCAGCCTTGGCTGCGGCCTGCCTCAACCTGAATAAGATCCCGGGGGAAGAAGACAGGACGGGGACGCTCGAGAGGGAGCTGGAGGGTGGGTGGGGGGGCACGTAGACCCTATCTGGCAGGGAAAATCGGGAGAGCCTTCAAGGAGGAGCAGGGATTTAAGCGCTGTCCTGGGCTGACCTTAGAGATTCCAACAGGTGGCCTGAGGATAAACTAAGGTTCTGAGAAGAGCAAGCACAGGGCACTGGAGGGGGACTGAGGGCGAGTTGTGCAGACCCCACAAGAGAAGAGAGATGGGAAGGAGGGTGGGACCCTGCCAGGCCTGGGCTTAACACCATAGAGGCCAGAAACCAGGGCTGCTTCTAAGCAGAGGTGCTTCCTGTCCGACTCTCTGTGACCCCATGGACTGTAGCCCTCCAGGTTCCTCTGTCCCTGGAATTCTCCAGGCAAGAACACTAGAGTGGGTTGCCATTCCCTTCTCTGGGGGAATCTTCCTGACCCAGAGATCGAACCTGGGTCTCCTGTATTGCAGGCAGGGTTTTTTTGGTCTGTTTTTTACCATCTGAGTCACCAGGGAAGCCCACTTCTAAGCAGAAGCATCCTAAAAAACAGCCCCTGGGGCCTCTGGCGGGGAAAACAGGGACAAGGCCACCTGGGCCCGGCCCAGCCCTCGTAAAGGCCCTGCCAGACTCTCATGTGGCCCCACACCCTGCTGCCACCTCCTAGGAGGTGGCAGAGCACACGTCCCCTCTTTCTCATCCGTGCTCTCTCCCTGTCCGTGATCTTGGCTCAGAAACGTGGGCAAAGCAGCCGCCCCAAGAAGTGCAGCCCTTTCTCCCTGGCCTCTCACCCTCCCGGCTGAGCTGACCTGCGGCCCCTGCCGGCCTTCCTGAGGACACGGGTCTGGCCATCCTCATCTCTTACTGCTTGCTTGGGGTGGAGGCACAGCACGTGACAGCCCCGCAGGTCTGGGGGGCACTCTAGCTCAAGAAGGTCAAGCCTCCTCAGCTGATACCCGGTGGCCCCGAAATCTGGGAAGTGTGTGGACCTACCAGGCCGTCACCAGGACCTGAACCCCCAGCCTGATCTCTGCTGGTGTCTGGACCCCACTGAGGGTGGGGCTATTTGGAACACAGCTGAGCAGGTGAGACTCCAGCCCACCCCCCAACCAGGGAGCCAGGCTGAAGCTCCCACTGCAGGGTCACAGGCAGGCAGGGGCCCCAGCTCCCAGGGATCTTCTGGGATTCTCTTCTGGGATCCCTTTGACAAGTCAGTTTGGTTCTCGTGCTGGGGGTGGGGGCTGTGCTTAGTTGCTAAGTTGTGTCTGAACCCCATGGACTGTAGCCCTCCAGGCTCCTCTGTCCATGGGATTCTCAAGGCAAGAACTGGAGTGGGTTGCCATGCCCTTCTCCGGGGGATCTTCCCTACCCAGGGGTCAAACCTGCATCTCCTGCATTGCAGGCGGATTCTTTACCATCTGAGCCATCAGGGAGGCCTTCAAGCTCACCTTGGCCCGGAGCGGATACCAGCGGAAGGACTGTGATTCTCTGTCTTCGAAATCCCACGTGGCCAGAGGGATGATCACTTCTCCAAGAAACACCCTCCGGGTGAGCACGCCCAGATGCCACACAGACACTTGCAGCTGCCGGCTGGCCAGCTGGGCCAGCTCCACCTGGTACTGTGGAGGCAGGCAGAGACAGTGAGCCTGGGCTCACAGCTCCCGGACAACTTTTCGTCTGTTTCCAACACTGCCCCTCGTTCCATACTCTATCTTTAAACTCCTAATTAATCTGGTTATTTTCTTCATGGCTACAAGCCCCGCGAGTGCAGTCCAGACCAACAGTCTACCACGCAGCAGCATCTGTGCCCTCTCAGAGCCAGGTGCTTCGGGGAGCAAAGCTTTTAGTCCCCCGGGTCTGCCCGCCTCAGGGCAGCTCTGCACGCTGGGCAGCCTTCCTTGACCCCTTGCTGCTCTTCAGGGGCTCCCTGACTGGTGGGCCCTTCCTGACAAAACAGGACGACTCCCTTTGGCTGACTGAGGCCACAGTGCAAAGCAAGACCTGCTTTCCACTGCCGGCAAGGCCCAGGAGGCGGGGCCAGCAGACTCTGGCTTGCTCGTCTCCACGGGGTACGTGTCACTGACCCCAGAGAAAGAGGGTTAAGGTCAGATAGAGTGTCACTGTTCACCCTTCCCCGGCCCCCACTGAGTGGTCTTCCTGGGGAGCGCCCACACCCCGTGGAGCACAGGAAGTCTCTCCAAGGAGTGCTGTGCCTAGAAAACTGAGAGTCCACTTTCAGATCCTCAACCTTCACATGCACGTTCCTCAAAACTGGTGAAGCTTGGTATCATACTCCCGCCCCCTGCCCCAGGGATGTGACCTCCAGGGAGCCGAACTAAGGGGTCTGAAATCCTGGTTTCCAACACACTGTTCATGATTGCTCGGCTTCTTCATTGGCCCATCTTTTCCATTTTATGTATGATTTCTATGAAAGCCTAAAGCTGGGTCCATGTTGGGATGTTCTACATTTAGAATAAAGATCGGTTCTTCTCAATGTATCTGGGAAGCTTTATAGGATAACCAAGATACTCACAATCCACTGGATAACATATTCATTGTACACCGAGTTGAGATTCTGGGTGCCCTTTAACTAAGGTAGTGAAAACTTTAAAAATCAAAGTATATAATATTTATCTAAACTATAGTCAATGCTCATCTTTGTCTCATTTCATAAAATGAGATATTTGTCTGCCTCTGTTCAGTATAAAGCACCTTAAACCTATGATGAGTAATTTTATATGTAAGCTCACAATGTGTGAGGTAAGGTAGCACAGAGCTTTTCAAAATTCTGTTACGTGAGCAAAGCCACGTGAAGACCAGGGTCAGTGATTTGCTACTGGAGGAGTGTCCCAGACCAGTAGCACCTCAGGCCCCACCCACACTTACTGAATCACAAAGGAAAAGAAAGCTGCTAAGTCCTGTGTCCGACTCTTGCGATCCCATGGACTGTAGCCCGCCACTCTCCTCTGTTCATGGGATTCTCCAGGCAAGAATACTGCAGTGGGTTGCCATTTCCTTCTCCAATCTGCTTTTAAAAGCAATTCCTTGGGTAGTCCTTATGAATGTAAATTTTGTGAAGGACTGCCTGTCTATCCTAGGTCCTGGGTGTACTTTTAAGGACTCTTTAAGCTTCAACTTCCCCATTGCTAAGTGAGGATGCCAACACATGGCTCAGAGGGTACCTAAAGCACTTGGTCACAGCAAGGGCACAGAAAACAATGGCTATTTTCATGTCCCAAGTAGGACCCTTGTGCCAGCTGCCCAGATGGCCCCTGGCTGGGAGTTCACAAATGCCCCTACTCGCCAAAGAAGGCAAACAAAGTCTTCTCTTTTTTCAGGCTTGACGCATGGAATCCCTGGGCTGACTAGCCTTCAGTGGGTACATCTCTGTGCATCTGGACTGTCCTTCCAGCTCAAGGCCTCCCACGCCTGTCTGCTATCTACACTCACTAGACATCACCTGCAATTCTCCTCCCTGTATCCCAGTGGGAGGTGGTCGCTCCCTGGTCTCTGCCCTAAGCCACCAGTCACAATTCTTAGCGCCAAAGAAAATGGAAACCTGAACAATTCTTCCAGAAATTTTTTTTTTAAGTTGTTGTTGGTCCAACTCCTTGCAACCCCATAGACTGCAGCACACCAGGCTTCCCTGTCCTTCACTGTCTCCTGGAGCTTGGTCAAACTGAGGTCCATTGACTCGGTGATGCCATCCAGCCATCTCATCCTCTGTCGTCCCCTACTCCTCCTGCCTTCAATCTTTCCCAGCATCAGGGGTATTTCCAATGAATCAGCTCTTCGCATCAAGTGGCCAAAGGATTAGAGCTTCATAAAAGAAGAGACCCGGGTCTGCCAGATACTATGACAAAGAAGTACTTTCACAAGGATACTAACTCAGCAGTTTCATTTACAGGGCCCCTGGTTTGACGATACCTCTCTGATAGTCATAAAAATCCAACAGAACAGACCAATTTTAGAAACTGAAGTGAAGTGGCTCAGTCATGTCCGACTCTTTGCAGCCTCAAGGACTGTAGCCTACCAGGCTCCTCCATCCATGGGATTTTCCAGGTAAGGGTACTAGGGTGGGGTGCCATTGCCTTCTCCTTTAGAAACAGCAAGGCAGCCTATTTCCTTTTCACCATTGTCTCGAAAATCATTAATCCAAAGCCATGCACTGGTCCATCAGACTCAGCACTTTTTCTGTACAAAGGCTGAAATTTATTTTCTACCACTTGCCACTGATTGACAGAGCCCTGCCGGAATGTTTCAGTGTCTGCACTTACGTTTAACTGACTCAAGAGTTTGGAGGAACCACTGGCTGGACTCTGGCCCCAGAAACCCAGCCCAGGATGAGGACACTCTGCCCAGGAGCGTTTGCCCAGCAAGTACCTTCAAGGTCTCCTGAAAGGTCGGCTCCACCGTGTTCTTCTGGACGCCAGTCTTGCGTTTTCCCTGGGACGATCTGTCAGGCAGCAGATAGGTCTTGACGTACCTGGTGGCCAAATGCAGACAGCAAGGGGTGAGAGCCCAGCGTGCAGGGCGAGCAAAGGGTTCAGGAGGAGAACTGCATGTCAGTGGTTGCTTTAACGCCACTTCCCACTGCCTCTGGGGTTGACAGAAAGCATTCAGTGGGCGCCCCAACAACCGTGCTGGGTGCACAGCCTCCCGTTTACACAGTCTTGGGCTATAATCCTCTGGAACTTTTCTGGGGGTGTGAAGCCCCCTCCTCGGATCTGGATCACTCATCACGCTCCATCACTCGTCACTGGTGATGCCCCAGGAAGTGGGGGCTCCCTGGGGGGTCAGTGGGCAGCAGGTTTCTCATCCACCTGGATCCTGAGGCCTGTGCCAGCTTGTCCTCACCCCGCCTGCCTCTTCTCCCCAACTCACAAGAAAAAAACGTGGAAACGGAAAGTATATGCCACATGCCATGCTCTTCCTGCGGGGCCTTGGACACTGCATCCTGACAGCAGAGGACTGGCCTCCCTGAGCCCCTCTCCCCGGGTCTGGAGGCCACCCACCCCCGGGAGCCCCGTCCCAGGCTGACCCCTCCGCTCAGGTCCTGAGACTGTCCTTCCAGGCTCTTCTGGCAGTGGCTCTGATGGCAGGGACACCACATGCCCAGCTCCTGTCCCAGGGGTTAGAAACCAGCTCTGCTATATCAAAGCCACAGAGAGCAGGAACCCTGCCCCAATTGGGATCCCCGCTGGAACCCCAGCCTCAGGCCTCTGCCTCCCTTTCAGTTATGCTTCTTATAGAGCAGGACTCAAGGCTCATCAACACCTCCCTGTTGGTTGACTCAGATCCTTGATCATTATGAGACCTCACACATTGGAAAACAAGAGATATAAAATATATCTGTATAGCATAAAGCATTATAATAAAAGACACACCCATGTTATCTAGTTAAGTCCTCTATTTCCTTTCTTATCATCATCTGGATGTTCTGTTACTGACACTGGAGTATTGATATGTCCAACTATTACTGTAGGGCTATTGGTTAGCGAAAAAAGTTCATATAAGTTTTTCTATAAGATCTCACCCACGAATGTTCATTTGAAGAACTGATGCTGAAGCTGAAACTCCAATACTTTGGCCACCTGATGTGAAGAACTGACTCATTTGAAAAGACCCTGATGCTGGGAAAGATTGAAGGCTGGAGGAGAAGGGGACGATAGAGGATGCGATGGTTGGATGGCATCACCGACTAAATGGACTTGGGTTTGGGTGAACTCCAGGAGTTGGTGATGGACAGGGAGGCCTGGCGTGCTGCAGTTCATGGGGTCGTAAAGAGTTGGACACGACTGAGCAACTGAACTGAACTACCCAATATGAACTCAATATTTCTCTCTTCAATTCTGTCAGTTTTTGCTTCTTATATCTTGATGGTCTGTTATTAGATGTACAGACATTTAGGATCATTTTATCATCTTGTTGTACTAACCTTTTACGAATATATAATGTCCTTTATCTCTTGTAATCTTTTCAGACTTAAAGCCTGTTTGTCTGATAATGGTACAGCCACCGCTGCTTGCTCTCGGTTACCATCTCTATGGAATATCTTCCCTTTGTGTCTTTTGATCTCAAGCGAGTCTCTTGTAGATGGTATACAGTTACATTCTCTGTTTTTATCCATTCTGCCAGTTTCTGTCTTTTGATTGGACAGTCTAATCCATTTTTCTTTAAATTAACTACTAATTGCATTTGCATGCATGTTCAGTCGTGTCTGACTCTTTGTGACCCTTTGGTCTGTAGCCCACCAAGCTCCTCTGTCCACGGGATTTTCCAGGCAAGAAGACTGCAGTGGGTTGCCATTTCCTTCTCCAGGGGATCTTCCCAACCCAGAGCTCAAACCTGTGTCAACTGATAAGAAATACTAATACTTACCTCTGTCATTTGCTGTTTCTTTTGCCTTATAGCTTTTGTGCCCTCTGTATTCTTTTGTGTTTAGCTGATTTTCTGTGGTGAAACGTTTAAATTCCTTTCTTGCTTGTTCTGTTTTGGTTTTCTATAGCTATTATCTTTGTTGCATTGAACATCTTAAAGTTATAGCACTGATTGAATTCATGCCACGTTAACCTTAGCAACATAAGAACTCTGCTCCTTTTCAGCTCTATCCTCACCTCTTTCCCTTGCTGATGTTACAAAACTAGACCTGCATGTGTGTGCTCAAGTCTCTTCAGTCCTGACTCTTCACAACACTATGGACTGCAGCCCACCAGGCCCCTCTGTCCATGGGATTCTCCAGACAAGAATACTGGAGTGGGTTGCCATTTCCTCCTCCAGGGGATCTTCCTGACCCAGGGATCAAACCTGGGTCTCTTACATCTCCTGCCCTGGCAGACAGGTTCTTTATCACTAGTGCTGCCTGGGAAGCCCATGTGTCCAAAACCAGAAAGTACTAATTCTTTTAAATGCATTAGTCTCTTAAATTATGTCAAAGACCAAGTGTGGAGTGACAAGCCAAAATGACACCCCTAATCTTTCAAAAGGTAGTCGTGTCCTAAGTCATATGAGAAACCAAAAGTGGAATTACCTCCCACTGTTTACGATTATGGGACCTTCTGTAACTGCCTCTCTATGTGCCATTATCGAGGTCTTTATTTTTTCATTTGTCTTGAGTTACTGTCTAGTGTCTTTTCATTCCACTTCCAGGGTCATCTTGAGCATTTCTTGCAGGGCAGGGCAGGGGTAACGTGCTCCCTTAGCTTTTCTTTAGCTGAGAATGTTGTAATTTCTCCCTCACTTTTGAAGAACAGTTTTGCTGTGTGTTTCGTTTCCATTTAGCACTCTCTGTCTCTGTCTCTTTCTCTTTAGCACCTACTGCCTTCGGTCCTCTAAAGTGTCTGATAAGAAATCTGCTGATACTCTAACTGGGGAATCCCTAGAACTGACAATTCACTTCTTTCTTGCTGCTTTCAAGAGTCTGTCTTTCAAATGTTTGTTGATAATGTGTCTCAGTGTGGGTCTCTGAGTTCAGCATCCCTGGAGCTCAAAGCGCTTCTTTGACGTTTACGTCTTACATCCCATTTGGGAAGTCTTCAGCCATCATTTCTTCAGCTTTCTCTCTCCCCCTTTTGGTAGGCATGTTGCCTATGTTGGTTCACTTCATGGTGTCCTCAAGGTCCTTTAGGTTCTGTTTGCTTTTCTTTAATCTTTTTTCTTTCTGTTCCCTAGACTCAGGAATTCCATCATCCTATCCTCAAGTTCACCTATTCTTTCTTTCACCTGCTCATACCTACCCTTGAATTCCTCTAGTGAAATTTTCACTTCAATTATTGTAGTTTTCACAGCTCCAGAATTGTTTTCTTTTTAGGTTTTCTATCTCTTTATTGATATTTCTGTTTTGTTTATACATCATTTTTTTTTTCAATTTTCTCCACATCTTTCTTTAGTTCTTTGAGCATCCTTAAAGCTGTTGTTTTAAAGTCTCTGTTGAGTAAACCCACCATCAGATCTCTTTCAGAGAAAGCTTCTGTTGCTTTATTCTTTCCCTTTGAATGAGCTATACTTTCCTGTTTCAGGGGGTAGTTTTGGGACAATGATTATTCCAATTTTCCTGGCGCAGAAGGTACAGATAGGGGAATAATAGAAGTTAAGACTAGAAAGACAGGAGGGATTTGTGATGGAGAGCCAGAGTGCTTTAGCAATGCACTGAGGAGCTACGGAAGGTTTCAGAGCAGAGGAGAGTTTGATTGGGCCAACAAAGTATTCCTTTCCCCTAACTGGTACTAAAAATTGTGTGCTAAAAATGTTCCATGTTGGGGAAGGAAAAGACCAAAATGTGGGGCTTGCTTTAAACCATACACAGAAAATTAGTTCCAGCTCCAATATGAAAGTATCTAAGTTTGAAAAAACTCCAGTAGAAGATAACAGAGAAGAATGTATTTAAAATTTTCAGGTGGAATTCTCCTACAAACTCAAAAGGCAGACATTCTAAAGGAAAAAAAGGATAAATTGGACATTATCAAATTCTCTATAAGAAAAGTTATCACAATGTTAGAAAACAAGTAACAGCTAGGAGAAGACATGTAAGGTATGTATAACCAATGGAGAGTTGTATTGAAATGGATTTTAAAAAAGCCAGACCCCTGTAAATAAATTTTTAAATGACAACTTGACAGAAAATTGGACAAAAGATATGGATGGGGAGTTCACAGAAAAGGAGTGTACCTTTTTTTTTTTTTTTTTAAGGAGTGTACCTTAAGTGATGGATGCATGTATGAAGTTGCTCATCTTTGTTATTAATCAGGGAGATGCATGTTAAAATAATGATATCAATTCATATATACCAACTGGGAGAAAATCAATCTATTTACGGGTTGTATGGATAGAATTTTAATTTTATTTTTCCTACATGGAAAATCAAATTTCCCAGTACCATTTACTGAATTTCATTTCCACATTGATTATTAATAGCCTCTTGATCATTTACGTTCTCATGTATCCTAAGATCTGTATCTGGACTTTTGATTCTGCTCTATTGACCTCCTGTCTGTCCTTCATCCATGACACATTGTTTGAGTTATTAAGCTTTATGATAATTCTTAACACGTCTTTTTGTTTTTACTATTGCCTTGGTTATTCTTGGACTTTCACTTTTCCATATAAATTTTAGAATCAATAAATCTATTATCATATGCCAAAACTTAGACAAAGAAACTTACGGATTGCACTTTTTCTTCTTTTCCTCCCCAAAGGCAAGGTTCTTACAGGCTCTGATGCAGATTTCTAAAGAATGAGTTGTGAGGCAGTAACGAATGGCAAATTCTATCTCTCCAGTGACATTAGCATTGTCAAAATTGCCCATCTCTGTGCAAGTGCTGTTAATGCTGATTAAACTTCCCTGAAAGCAAGAACGACAGATATAAACAAGTTACTTCACAGCTAATCAACAGGTCTTTTTGCAGTTCTGGTTTCAAGATATCAAATAAACCAAAATTCACACGGAGCACGCATCCTGACTCACATTAAGTTAATGACATGCCATCTTGTACTTTGCACAATAACTTGCCACATTTTCTGTTCTAAGGAGATGAGGACATGACTCTGAGTAAACTCTGGGAGATACTGAAGGACACAGAAGCCTGGAGGGCTACAGTTCACGGGCTTGCAAAGAGTCAGACGTGACTTAGCGACTGAGCCGCGAAAACACCAACAAGGACGTGAGGAATCTTCAGAAGGGCTGGTCTTGCCCAGATATGCTGTCTGCCCAGCCATAAGGTTACACAATCTCATTCCTGAATACGAACCACTCGGGAGATGTGAACTACCTCCTGTGCAATTCTGCAAAGATAAATCTTCAAGGGCAGATAGCATCCATGGTATAACATCCAATAGCCGCGAAGGGCAGCACAGTCTGGGGGCCAAGTGATTGGAAATTCGACAGAATTGGAGTCAATTGCTACTCATTAGCCTGTGAAAGTCTAAATGGAAAAATTAATGCTGTTCTCATAGGGTTGTGGTAAGAAGTAAATGGACTAGAGTATGTAAAATATAGTCAAGGCTATGATCTTTCCAGTAGTCATGTATGGATGTGAGAGTTGGACCATAAAGGCTGAATACTGAAGAATTGATGCTTTTGAATTGTGAGGCTGGAAAAGACTCTTGAGAATCCACTGGATTGCAATGAGACCAAATCAGTCAACCCTAAAGAAAATCAACTCTGAATATTCATTGGAAGGACTGATGCTGAAACTGAAGCTCCAATACTTTGGTCACCTGATGTGAAGAGCTGACTCATTGGAAAAGACCCTGATGCTGGGAAAGATTGAAGGCAAAGGGAGAAGAGAGCGACAGAGGATGAGGTGGTTGGATGACATCACTGACTCAATGGGTATGGGATTGAGCAAACTCTGGGAGACACGGAAAGACAGGGAAGCCTGGCATGCTGCAGTCCATGGGGCTGCAGAGTTGGACACGACTTGGCGACTGAACAACAGTGTAAAATATGCAAAGGCAATAATCAGTTGTGTTTCAACTGTTGTGGGTCTCCAGAATGAAAAACCACCACCATAAGTGAGGATGCTCTAGGCGGAGATGATGTGGAGAAGAATCAGTCGCACCGAAACGAAAGAACAAACTGCCTGATCGCATTCCATCTGCTTAAGTATTTGCCACCCTTTGCATGCCACCGTCTCAGGGTTGACTCTACAGACAGGGGGAGTTCAACGTGATTGCCATTCTCCCAGCGGGTTCCTCAACACTGTAAAACATCCTGGGGGAAAAAAACAAAGAAAAAAAAAAAACAAGAAGAAAGCCTGAGCCTCTCTCACTAGAGAGCGATCAAAACAAAACCAAGAACTCCGAACCTGAAGTAACTCATGCCAAGAACCCAACCAACTTCACCACACCCAGGTCCCGGCCCTGAAACATGTTATCTGCCTACACCCACACAACTGTTGGGATGGGAAATGTGTTTTAAACGTTACACACTCAGAAAGGCATGGAGTGGTCAGACCACGCCAATGAGGGAGGCACAGGAGTGAAGATGAATGAGAGGGAGGCTTGGCCAGAGGTCTGAGCTGCTCCAGAGAAGATGAATGGAGGTGTTAAGCGTTCTGATCATTAACCTGGCACTCCTGGCGGGCCTCCGCCCTGGGCCCCGTGAGACTAGATTGTACGACAGCAACTCTGCTGCCAAGAACAAGCTGTTGTTGTTGTTCAGTGGCTAAGTTGTGTCCAACTCTTTGCAACCTCATGGACGGCAGCACACCAGGCTCCTCTGTCCTCCGCTAGCTCCCAGAGTTTGTTCAGACTCACGTCTACTGAGTCAGTGATACTATGAACCAATCTCATCCAACGAGTCGGCTCTTCCCATCAGGTGGCCAAAGAATTGCAGGCTTCAGCTTCAGCATCAGTCCTTCCAGTGAGTATTCAGGGTTGATTTCCTTAGGATTGTAGAACAAGTAGAAAACCGAATTAAACAACAAACACGGCTCCAAGGCTACCAGGGCAGCCGGGAGGCCGGGGGCCTTGATGCTGAAGAGAAGCGCAGTGAGCTAAGCCTGTGGTCCTGGCTGTGTTTCTCTTGGAGGCACCTGTCCGTCAGTGGGCACCCGGGCAGGAAGGCTGAGAGGCTCCGGCGCCGGGCACAGTGAACAGCCCAGGTGTCCAGAACTTGAGGAGAAAAGGGAGCCGTGCTGGGGTGAGAGTGACGCTCGATGCCGCTTTTCCCTCAGGGTCCTGGCTGAGGTGAAAGGCAACGCTGAGAGGCTGAGCAGCTTGGGAACGCCTCCAGAAGTTTCACCTTGTTAGAAAGAAGAGACTGGAGTCCAGGTCCCCCACACAGGAGGAGGGCTTGGTAACTGTCCAGACTCTTAGCTGGGACACTCAGGGGCTTTCCTCCTGGGAGTCCGAGGCCCCTGGAGTGGACCAGTCCTCCCAGGGGCTGAAACCCAGCCCTGAGTGAGCTCAGCACCAGATGGACCAAGACTGCTGGCCTGCACCCTGGAGCAAAAGCAGGTCTCCCTGCAGATCCAGGTGACTGGAACCTGGGGTCAGCATGTTTCTGCCTCCGTCTCGTCTCCATCACCCATTCAGTGCCTGGCTCATCGTAAATCCACAGTAAGCATTTATGAGGTGAATGAAGAAAGCACGTGAAGTATTTTGATTTAAAAAGTTCTCTCCAGGACTTTCCCTGGTGGTCCAGTGATTAAGGGTTCGCCTTACGATGCAGGGGACGTGGGTTCGATTCCTGGTCAGGGAACTAAACCCTACCCCCCACATTGTTGCAGGGCAGCTAAATCTGCAAGCCTCACACCCCAGTTAGAGAGTCCATGTGCTGCAGCTAAGACCCGGTTCAGTTCAGTTCAGTCACTCAGTCGTGCCTGACTCTTTGCGACCCCATGAATTGCAGCATGCCAGGCCTCCCTGTCCATCACCAACTCCCAGAGTTCACACAAACCCATGTCCATCAAGTCAGTGATGCCATCCAGCCATCTCATCCTCTGTCGTCCCCTTCTCCTCCTGTCTCCAATCCCTCCCAGCTTCAGGGTCTTTTCCAATGAGTCAACTCTTCACATGAGGTGGCCAAAGTACTGGAGTTTCAGCTTTAGCATTAGTCCTTCCAAAGAACACCCAGGACTGATCTCCTTTAGAATGGACTGGTTGGATCTCCTTGCAGTCCAAGGGACTCTCGGTAGAGTCAGATAAATAAACGCTTTTTAATTCTTGGGGAAAATAAGTTCTGTCTGCAAATACTATGGTGTGATGGTTGCGCACCTTGTCCTGAAGAAGCAGTAGATGTGAGTGAGAGGACTCGGCCGGGAGTCCTGGCCTTGGGTGACTTTACTTATATCCCTCAACTGCAGATTCCAGAGTGAAAGGATTTAAAAATACAACTACTTGGGGACTTCCCTGGTGGTCCAGAGGTTAAGATTCTTTATGCTGCCAATGAAAGGGATTCAGGTTCAATCCCTGGTCTGGGAACAAAGTCCCACGTGTTGTACAGCTCGACCAAAAGATTAAATGAAACAACAAAACCCTACATGCAAGCACATCGTAATAAAATTGCTGAAAATCCAAGACAAGGAGAGAAATCGTAAAAGTAAAGGTAAAGAAGCTATGCTACCTTCCATGGAAGAAATAGAAGGGGTAGGAGAGGGTGGGGTCCAAGCCCTGCTTGGGAAACGGGCACCTTCTGTCTGGGCAGGAAGGGGAGTGGGTACAGACCCAAGCAGGTTAACTTGGTGTCAGGAGGATTCGAGAATTCCAGGCTAATTTTTTTTTTTTTTTTTGAGAAGTGGGAAGGGAGGATTACTTGTTAAGAATGAGGAGAAAGAGTGGGAAGAAGTCCTGAGTGAAGTGAAAGTCAGTCAGTCGTGTCTGACTCTTTGCAACCCCATGGACTGACTATGCAGTCTATGGAATTCTCTAGGCCAGAATACTGAAGTGGGTAGCCTTTCCCTTCTCCAGGGGACCTTCCCAACCCAGGGATCGAACCCAGGTCTCCCGCGTTGCAGGTGGATTCTTCACCAGCTGAGCCCCCAGGGAAGCCCACTGAAGAAGGTGTGACATGCTTGCCGCGAGAGCTGGAGAGTAAGTCTCCCAGAGAAACGCGTCCGCATGGCTGGTCCCGTGGGCGTATCTGGAACTGGTGACACGGCAGGGCAGACCTGATCCTTCACACTCACACTGGGCTTCAGGCCTGCCCTACTGTGTGCACGGCTCTTCAGGGGCAGGCATGCGTATGCAGCACAGCTGACTCAGCCCGCGTGGGGTCCAGAATTATAAAGCAGCCAGGAAGCACTAGAAACACTCATCCTTCATTGTGTAAGATAAGCAGAGGTCAAAGAAGGTTGAGACCCACCCAAAAATTACAGGGCAAGTCAGAAGTAGCAGCTGGAAGTGGGCCCGGGGTTCTTCATTCCTTGGGCGGTTGGCTAATGGCAGTGTCTCTGAGTAACTCAACAGCGTATCTGCTTGGCGGGGAAAGTGCAGCCACAGATAATGAAAGGCCAGCAGGGCGCGTCCTTTGGTCTTCTGCATTCTTTCAGCGATAACTCAGGACTTCACCACTGGGAGGGTTTCCTCTGCTTCTGTTTTCCCTGTAGACAGACCAGGATCTCCGAGCAAGTTGAGCCTCTGAGCAGTAAACAGGGTTGATTGAGAGGCCCTGGCCTAGAAGAGCATGTAAGAACCCAGCCTGACTTTTATTAGAGCCCAGGGCTCTGTCTGATTGTGAAAAGAAAAGTCTCAGCAAAAAGCAAAGGAGAACTCATTAAAGCGGGCAGGGAGCATGTGGCGACTTTCTCTGAAGGTCAGGCGTTATCTGCTGTAACGGCAAGCAAGGCCTCCTGATGCCCTTTGATTTTCACAAAGGTAGAAATCAAGGAAGGTCAACTGAAACCACAGCTATGTTAAAACAAATAAATAGATAAATCTTGATTTCCCCAAGAGCACAGGGAGAGCATTACTGCAGGGAAGTCAGACAAGGTGGTGGAGCCAGACAGACGTCCCCCTGGGCCCTGACACTTAGAGGCTGTGTGATCTTGAGCACTTCTCTCATCCTCCACAGCCTCGGTTTCCTGATCTATAGAGTGGGGATTTATTTCATAGGATTGGTGTGAGGCTCAATGGCTATTTTGTGTAAAAAACTGAGTACCGTGCCTACGCTTAGTGAGTTTATTCAGCTTTTGAAACCAAATGATGCGGTCACTCTTTGTAAGCTGAGCAGATCATTTCCTTTTTTTTTTTTTCCCCTTCCTTCTCTTTTCTTTTCCTTTTTACTCTGAAATATATTGAAAAGTCCCTATAATGGGTAGGTATAATTAAATAATTGTTAAACATCTACATACTCGCCACTCAATGTAAGAAAGATTAAACCGAGGTTGTGGAAATGCTCCATAGCCCCTTCCTTATCTGACTCCCTCTATCCCTGCTCCCGAATCAAGGGTGTTTCAAGTTTCCCTGTTTATCATCTTTGGTTTTCTGTCTAGTTTTATTACACGTGTATATATCCCCTCCAAACAATGTATCGATTCATTCTGGCTGATCTTGGAATTTACATGATGAAAATCATACTGTGTACATATTCTCCAGTGGTGCACTTTCTTGATATCAAGGTTTAAAAATTCGTCTATACAGTTAGGTGCAGATTCAGTTCATTCACTGTCACTCCCAGGGTCCGCTGGATGAATAGGCTATAATATGTTTATTTTTATGTTTTTCTATGTTTTTCTTTTTACATGCAAGAGCATCTGTATAGATACTTAAGTTATTCAGCAACATTTTAATTAAAAGATGTTTGCTCCTTGGAAGGAAAGCTATGACCAACCTAGACAGCATATTAAAAAGCAGAAACATCACTTTGTCAACAAAGGTTCATCTAGTCAAAGCTATGGTTTTTCCATTAGTCATGTATGGATGGGAGAGTTGGATCATAAAGAAGGCTGAGTACCGAAGAATTGATGTTTTCAAACTGTGGTGCTGAGAGTCCCTTGAGAGTCCCTTGCACTTCAAGGAGACCAAACCAGTCAATCTTAAAGGAAATCAACCCTGAATATTCACTGGAAGGACTGAAGCTGAAGCTCCAATCCTTTGGCCACCTGCTGCAAAGAGCCAACTCATTGGAAAGACCCTGATGCTGGAAAGATTGAGGGCAGGAGAAGGGGACAACAGAGGATGAGATGATTGACTGACATCACTGACTCAATGGACATGAATTTGAGCAAATTCTGGAAAATAGTGAAGGACAGGGAAACCTGGCGTGCTGCGGGTCATGGGACTGCAGAGAGTCGGACACGACTGAGCGACTGAAAAACAACACAGAAGTTAAGACGGGTATATAGCTAAGTACAATACTCTTTTTTAAAAAGTCAGTGCAACCAGAGAAGTTCAGAAATACTAACAGAAAATGGAAGTTTCCAAAACCCCAGCGAGCACAGTGAGATGGGTGGGGTGAACACTCTGAGACAGTTCCCACTTAGAAGTGACCCCAAATGGCACGATAAGGCTCCAGGTCGCAGACTGACATTTAAGAGAAACAACTAGGGAGCTGGAGCTTTACTTCAGCGACTGCAAATCGCTCCAGCAGCCACGCTCCCACCCCTCCAGGTGCTGGGGGCCCAGCTGTGCGTTCCTGGCACGTGGTCACTCCTCCAGACACAGCAACCTCAGCTCCAGGGCAATCGTCAGCTGCACGACGAAAACACTGACAGAAACCCATGGATTTTTTGCAAAACAGAAGTGAAGGCAAAATCGAAAATCAGAGGGGACCTCGGATATAAATTTTTTCTCCCAGGGAATTGCTAAAAATGTAACCGCATGTTTCTTCACACTACCAACACTTCCTTCCTGAGGACTAGAGGAGTTTTTCTGGTGTTTATTTTTATTTTTGAAAGAACTGGGATTTTTCTTCTCGCAAACATTACATGTTTATGGAGAACATGCAGAAAACACATAAAAGACCAAGAAAATTTTAAGAAGAAAGCATAAGCCCACTCTTCTCAACCTTTTGATACAATCCTTTCAATTGTTTTACAGCGTCTATAGTACATTCATTTTGCTTTTCTAATTCTGTGCTACTGTAACACCATTTTGTAACAATATTTTTGTTTATCAATATCTATTTTTGATATTCTTTTCAATATCCTTCTTTTAATAGTTGCAAGGTATTCCTCTGAATAAATGTCCCATAATTTATTTAACCACTGCCTTATTTTAGACATTTTGGCTAATTCCAACTTTTCAAACTTAAAAAAAGTTATGAAGATAAACAATGTTGCCCTCAACATCCACATATACATACTTTCTGGCAAAGTTCATGACAATTTCTAAAGAATAGCTCCTGTAACTAAAATAGCTGGGTGAAAGCCAGCATGCATGTTGAAGCTGGTTGCCTTCCTTCCAGTTCAACCAGCAGTTTATAGAACACCTGCCTTTCCACATGCTCGCAAACACTGAGCTGTGTCACTTCTTAAATTTGCTAAAATGGTCCCCAAACTGTCCTTGTTCTAATTTTGCACTGATTTAACTGCTCAGGAAGTTGAGTGCTTCCTCTATTTATTGTCCGTTTGTGTTCTTACTTTTGTAATAAGCAGAGATTTAATAAGCTTTTTCTAGCCCCAACTTCCTGTTTCTCAGAAAGGGAGGCAACATTTCTTCAGGCAAGAAACAAAACTGTTCTTGGCTTTGTGGGAGTTTAGTTTCCTCAAACACACACTGTTTCAGTCTAAGAGGAACAGGTTAGGATTGAATGTCTAATAATTCAACCTTGTGATGATAAATGTTGAGGGCACAAATCAGAGAAGATTTTAGAAGAAAGGGCAAAGAGAGCATCAGGTTGAATTTGCACCGTAATTCGGAGGTACTTTCCCAAGAAACAGTCTGAGAACTCACTCACCACATCCTGTTACCCCAGCATCCCCTCCCTGCCCCCCACCCACTCTGAAAGGTCTTCGGGGTGTGGACTGGCTCCAAGTGAGCAAAGCTGAACTGGGGGTCAGTTTAAGAGGCCAACAATTCCTCTGGGATAGGACAGAAAGCCTGGACTTTTGACTCCCAGTCAGAATTCTGCAGTGACCATATAGCCTTAGCAAACGGCATACCCTCCGAGAGCCTCAGTTTTCCCATTTGTGAAATGGGACAACAGCATCCCGAGGACAAGACTGTGGTGAGAAAGACCCGGAGGCGGAATTCCCAGCTCTGCATCTAGCGCACAGTAGGCTTTCAAGAATAGCTCTGATAAGAATGCATCCAACCATCTCACAAATATTTACTGAGTGCCATTAAGTGTCACGCACTGCTCCCGGGCACCTGGGAATGACAATAGACAATAAGCCAGAAGTAAAGCCAGTTATGCAGGGGCAGAAGGTGATAAGCAGGTGGATAAACAGAAGGCAGGTGGGCCAGGGAGGCAGAGCAGGGCAGAGGGCAGAGCTCCTAAGAGAGTGACCTTGGAGCCAAGACTGGAGGGAGGGAAGGAGTGAGAGAGCCTGGAGCCTGGAAGAGGAACAGCCCGAGGAACAGGGAAGCAGGCTGAGTCCGGCTGTTCCAGGACCAGCGCCCCGGAGAGGACTGAGCGAGGGGGTAGGTGCGGGGCGGTGGGCAGCTCACGGACAGCCCTGCGGACTGCTGTGGGGCAGATCTGAGTCTGTGTGTCTACTTCTGTGTTGGTTTCCGGGCCTTGAAGGAGCTTAAGAGTCAAGTCGAGAGGACCCTGGACGAGTCTGAAAAACCCTTAGGAGGGTTTGGCCCTGTCCTCCTGGATCAGCCTTATCAAGGTTCAAGCTGGGGGACTTCCCTGGTGGTCCAGAGGTTGGGAGTCTGCCTTCCAGTGCAGGGGACGCGGCTCCATCCCTGGTTAGGAAGTTGGTTTCCCACAAGCCGCATGCCACAGCTACAAGAGCCCATGCCGCACCAAAAGATCCCGCATGCCGCAACTGGGACCTGATGCAGTCATCAATAAATACTAGTTAATAATAATAAAAAAACTCAAGCTGGCTGGAGTCCGTACGTTAGCTGGGGTGGAGGCAAACTCTCCATGGGTCTTGGAAAAGCTCCCAGAGGCCGCTCCTCTGCCTCCCCTGTCCGTACCCACCACGGGGTTCAGCCCCAGGAGAGAATGTTCTGGAGCTGCCCTTGCTTAAGCTCCCCCTCAGGGAAGTGTTCATTCAGTGTTTTCACCTTTCTCCTGTATAAACAACACCCATCCCCCAACACAGCAACCTGAGAGGCCCTGGCAGGACCACCCCCGACACTCAGGAGCTCAGGGCATCCAAGAGGAGGAGGGCCATTCCACCACTGCTGTGTGACCCAGGGCAGGAGGGAGTCGGGAGGGTCCCCCAACAGGGGCTGCGAGAACTGAAGGGCACATCCCTAGACTGCTAAAGAATCCTTAACAAACGATGTATATTTCACTCGGATTTGAAATTGACAGGGCTCAGTTTGCTTGTTTACGTGAGCATGAATCTCCTGGTACCTGCTGTTAGTCATGTCTGACTCTTTTTGACCCCATGGACTGCAGCCCGCCAGGCTCCTCTGCCCATGGGATTCTCCAGGCAAGAGTACTGGAGCAGGTTGCCAATTCCTCCTCCAGGGCATCTTCAAGACCCAGGGATGGAACCTGCCTCTCCGGCACTGCAGGTGGATTCTTCACCACTGAGCCATGTGGGAAGCCTGAATCTGCTGGGGCTCTTTCTAAATTACAGCTTCAGACTCCGGTAGGTCTGAGGGAAGGCTAGAGATTCTGATCTTTGAGAAGCTCCCAGGTAACCCCGGTGCCCCGCACTTTGAGTAGTGAGAGTGTAGAGCAGTGGTTTTGCTGGAGGCGGGACCACCCACAGGAGCCAGTGGTTGGAGCCAAAGGGTGGGTTGGGAACTGCCAGCATTTTGTGGATTGAATCAAGGATGTTGACGATTCTTCAAGGTCTAGCCTGCTTCTGCTGTGACTTCTGAATATTCTGCTGGACATTCATGGAGATGGGGGAAGTTTATCATTTTCTGACGTGGACACTATTTTTCATAAAAATACAACCACCCCAAGGCTACAGTACCACAGTGGTTAGAATACTAGCCCTGGAACATGCTCCTTGCCACTAAAGGAGCTGGAAGGTGAACCAAGATGTTGATTTCTAGAAGCTGAGTTCTTAACCACTATATTACACCACAGAAGGTAAGCATCCATTTGATTACAGAAGCAATCCACTGAAATAAGAACAACAATTCTGATACCATCTCCTTGATAAGGACTCTGAAGCTGAGGGAGTTTTTGTGATTGTTTATTTTTTTTAATTAATTTATTTTTTATTGGAAGGACTGATGCTAAAGCTGAAGGTTCAATACTTTGGCCACCTGATGCAAAGAACTGACTCCTCAGAAAAGACCCTGATGCTGGGAAAGATTGAAGGCAGGAGGAGAAGGGGACAACAGAAGGTGAGATGGTTGGATGGTATCACCGACTCGATGGACACGAGTTTGAGCACACTCTGGGAGTTGGTGATGGACAGGGAAGCCTGGCGTGCTGCAGTCCACAGGGTCACAAAAAGCAGTCCATGGGGTTGCAAAGAGTCGGACACAACTGAGGGACTAAACTGAACTGATTTTTTATTGGAGGACAATTGCTTTACAATATTTTGTTGGTTTCTGTCATATATATCAACATGAATCAGCCTCAGGCACAGGTATGTCCCCTCCCTCTTGAACGATCGTCTGTGATCACTGAATACATTAACTGAATTCTTTAACTGAAGCCTCAGCGCCCCTCACCCAAGGCTCCTTCTTACATTTCTAAGACATATCACGGGTTTAGACACAGAGTCAACATTCATGCAATGTTTTTTAATAACAAGTGAACAAATAAAAAGGCCTGCCTATGAAAAGACTCTACGTTTAAAACATTACAAGGCAATCTCAAAAAAGAGCAAAGTTGGAGGACTTAAACCACCCAACTTCCTACAAAGCTACAGTAATCACGTCAGTCCGGCCTTGGCACAAAGACAAACAGGTCAGTGGAGCAGAACAGAGAACCTGGGAGAAGGCCCGCACTGACATGGTCCTTTGCCTTTCAACAAAGACACCAAAGTCAGTGGAAAAATCAGAGTCCTTTTTCTAACAAAGGGCACTGGAATAAACTGTATTTGTATGTTGGAAGAAAAGAACGTCAACCTGCACCTTTCACCATTCACAAAAATTAGTGAGCTGGAGCAGGGACCACACATAAAAGCTAAATTTTTATAGAAGTTTCTAGAACAAAACATGACAGAATATCTTCATGACTTGTGGGTAGATAAGACAGAGAGAACTCCCCTGGTGGTAGAGAGGTAAGAATCTGCCTGCCAGTGTGGGGAACACGGGTTCGATCCCTGGTCTGGGAAGATCCCACAAGGGCACACATCTAAGCCCCTGCACACAGCTCCGGAAGCCCGCCTGCCCTAGAGTCCATGCTGCACAACAAGTCCACACTCCAAGGCCACCACAAGGAGAAGCCCCTGCGTTGCAACGGAGAGTAGCCCTCGCTCTCCGCAACCAGCAAAGAAGCAACCAAGACCCCACGCAACCAAAAATAAAAAGCAACTAATTAAAACAGACAGAGAAGGAACCATGCAAGAAAAACCTGATGAATCAGACTTCATCAAAGCTAGACACGTCTCATCCTAAGACACCATGACTTATTATGAATTACTCTCTGCCTGTATGAATATGCTCACAATAAAATGTAAAAGAGAAAACCACCAAAGATTAGCAAGGTTTTTTTTTTTTTTTTCCCCCAGCTGTCAATCTAAGTAAAATGTCACCTCAGCACTTCACTGTGCTCCAGTTCATCCCACAAGACAACACATCACTCGTACCCTTGCCGACCAATCCAATTAGACATCCTGACAACCACACAGCACGGGTCAAGGATTATTAGATGAGACTCACCTGTCTCAAGCCTCCTGAGAACAAAGTGTTGAGCACTGGACTGGATGAGATGTCTTCTTGCTTCAAAACAGGGCTCGTAGGGCGTCTGGGACTCTCTGGACTGAGAGGTTTCAGAATATCTGGTGTGCCGACCTGAAAAAACAAACACAAAGTTAACAGGATAGTCGTCGTCTCAGTTTGGTTTTGTTCAAATGTGATGACTTCAATGAGCATGGTGCATGTCGCTAATATGTAAACTTCCAGGTGCTGAATAAAAGGGCACGCTTCCATGTGGATAAACAAATACACACACACACACACACACACACACACACACGGGGTCCCAAGGCAGACATCATTGAGCTTTGAGACATTCACGAACAGTGACGGATGGGTTTTACTTAAGGACTTGAGTGAGTGAGTGAAAGTCGCTCAGTCGTGTCTGACTCTTTGCAACCCCATGGACTGTAGCCCACCAGGCTCCTCTGTCCATGGAGTTCTCCAGGCAAGAATACTGGAGTGGGTTACTGTTCCCTTCTCCAGGGGATCTTCCTCACCCAGGGATCGAACCCAGGTCTCCCACATTGCAGCCAGATTCTTTACCATCTGAGCCACCAGGAAAGTACTTAAAGATTAGTACAAATCTTAAAGAAACTGAAGTCCATATTTGACCTTCACAATAACACAGACATTTAACCACATGAAATATAGTATTCAGCCTGTGAGGCAGAATTTCATCTCTGATATGCTCACTAAAAAAGGGGAAAAAAAATCAAAATATGTCTCTAAATTAAACAAAAATATTTCATAGTTGGGACTTCTATAATGTATAAAGCTTGGCTTTCAAATATGGTAGCCACTAGTCACATGGGGCTATTTAAATTCCAATCAATTAGAATCAAATCAGTTCAGCTTCTTGTTTGCACTAAACACATTTCCAGTACTCAGTAACCACACGTGGCAGTGGCTAGAAAGTTCTGTCTTCAGGGGTCCCCAACCTCCAGGAGCTAATGCCTGATGATCTGAGGTGGAGCTGACGTGAGAATAATAAAGAGACAGTAAATGTGATGTGCCTGAATCATACTGAAACCATTCCCGACTCGCAATCTCCACCCTGGTCCACAGAAAAATGGTCTTCCATGAAGTCCGTCTCTGGGACCAAAAAGCCTGGGGACTACTGTATCGGACAGTGATGGTACAGAACAAGGAGGGGGAAACTTCTTCCTGGTTGAAAAGACAAAGTTTCCAAATTGAGACTTTAGACTGTGACCCTGGGTTGGAAGTTCAACTTGGAAATATAAACAGCTGCCCTACGGTCATAATGTTCAGGAATGAAAAGCTAAGACTAGTATGGAAGAGACAAAAGATGTGACTGCCTCTATAACATTCGTTCTTGCTCTCACTTCCCGGAACTCAACTCAGTTCCATCAGACATTTGTTAAAGCAACACTGTGTTCAATGTGCCACTCTAAGTCCTGGGGGCAAGAGGAGGGAAAGGCCGAGAAGATGCTTTGTCTGTTCACCAAGGACTTACTGTGTGCGTGTGTGGTCAGTCATGTCCAACTCTGTGACCCCATGGACTGTAGCCTGCCAGGCTCCTCTGTCCATGGCATTTCCTGGGCAAGAAGACTGGAGTGGGTTGCCATTCCTTGCTCCAAGGGATCTTTCCGAGCCAGGGATCGAACCCGAGTCTCCCACATCTCTTGCATTGGCAGGTGATTTCTTTACTGCTAAGCCACCTGGGAAGCCCCCAGGGCTCACTAACTCATCAGAGATACAAACCATTAAAGTGGAGGCAGGAGCCAAGTGAACGGGATGAGAGGGAGGGCGAGTGCAGGAGGGGACACTGGGGTGGTCTTCAGTGGGAGTGCGACCTGAGTGGGTCCTGAAGGCTGGCTGGGGAGAGACCCAAAGTTAGGGTATCCCAGGATGAGGGGCTATCACGATGCTCAGGTGTGAAGCACGTTCCTGGACTTGCTCAAGGCCAAACTGCAGGGACCGAAGAGGCCAGGTAGAACCCTGGCCATGAGATCACACACGCCCAGTGATGTGTGAGGCCCTCCAGAGAACAGGCGGCTCGGGGGCACCAAAGGGTGGGCACAGGGCAGGAGACAGAGGGCTGGAGGAACCGGACACCCAAGGGGAGGATTTCAGCAATGAAGGTGTTCAAAAAGGAGACTAGAAAGAGAAGGCTCACCTGAAACTAAAGAAAAGCAGATTTTAAAAAATTGCCTATCAGTTTCCCGTATGGCTCAGTGGGTAAAGAATCTGCCTGCAATGCAGAGATACAGAAAATGCAGGTTCAATTCCTGGGTCCGGAAGATCCCTCGGCAGAGGAAATGGCAACCCGCCCCAGAATTCTTGCCTGGAAAATCCCATGGACAGAGGAGCCTGGCAGGCTACAGTCCGTGGAGGCACAAAGAGTCGGACACAACTGAGCCACTAACACGTGAAGTTAGCAATTATTTAAATAACAAGTATAAAGTTTAGTGTTTGCAGGAGTGCTAGAAAACAGCTACACTGCTCCCAGGGTTCATGCAGACTGAGTCAACCCCAGAGGAAGGCAGTTCGGCAGCAGAAATTCACTTCTTGATGAACCTTGGCCCGGATATTTCCCGGAGACTTGCTGCAGTTCAAACTTAAAGGATAGAGACATAACTTGGAAGCAATCCTGACCTGATTTCTCCTCCCGGCATCCTTTTAAGACACCGATTTTCTAGTTCTGTGTCTCAGCGTCACCGCCGGCAGAGGGCTGCTGGCGTCCCGCACTCACAAAGGGCACCCACCGCGTTGCCTCCTTACTGCTGGCGAAAGGCTCCTTCCTACGTGTTATGGAAGTGTGAGTGGAACTGTCGTGAGCTCACCAGCTAAGGCATGTGTAACTGCAGCTTGACAAACATCCTATTTAAAGATGTGCTCTTTATATGCTGACCCCGTAATTATTTAGCATTTATAGATCATGCCATAATTACTAAGCACTTTATAAACATTCTGGCTAAATTTCTCTTTAAAACAGCCACAACCTCAAGCAATGTGGGGAGAGAGAATGCCTACGGAAAGTCCTGAGCGTGTCCTGCCAAGAGTGTGTGAGTGAAGTGGACACACTGGGGACAAAGGATCTAGTGGGGGCTCTCTGGACACACCCCTCCACCCCGTTCTGCTGGCTTCTACCCATGGGCACCGCCAGCCCTTGCAGTTAGCTGGCAGTTCCCCCCATGGCACGAGCAGCCGGGGAGGGTGATGTCACATCGCATCACTTCAGAAGGTCTACAGATAGACCCGGCAAAGCCTACGGATACTTGCCATGCCCCAGCACCTGGTACACGACATCAGAAGCGGGAACCGTGCAGGTGTGCAAACCTTGCTGGCGTCTCCCGGCAGGAACCACAGGAACACTCTCGGGGGGAACCTCCAACTGGCCCTGCCACTCTGACCATGTTACCCCCCCGGGCCATCCCTTGGTGTCCGAGTCCTCATCTTTAATGGGACAGTAACAGCCCAGGCTTCACAGGGGTTGTTTAAGGATTTAAAAAGTTCCTTTGTCCTCCTTAGGTGGAACGTATGTTGAAGAGGTTAAGAATGTGTAAGTAAGAGTCAGACAAACCTGGGGTGTATTCCTGGTTCCACCTTTCATGAGCCATGGCTATGAGACAAGGTGGTTAACCTTGCACTAAATTCAGGTTCTAGATTTTTATCATGGGAGCAGCAGTATCTTTCCCAGGAATTTTGTAAGAATGAAATGTGATCAAGTACTGGGTTGGTCAAAAACTTCATTTGGATTTGTCCATAAGACCTTACGGAAAAATCCAAATGAACTTTTTGACCAACCTGATAAATAACATACGCTCCATCTGCCTAGAACACAGTGTCACCTAAACGCACGCTGACCCTCTCTTCCACCTCGATTCAGGAACGACAGTTTGGACGGTGTTCATGTGGGTGCTGGAGAGCCGAAAGGAACACATGCTTGTTTGCACTTCGGAGTCTCAAAGACCTTCCAAATACACGTCACTCACTCTCCACGGCTTGCCCTTACAATGAGGCAGCGGACCACCTGCCGGTCCTGAGCTCCTCAGAAACACACCCGACATCCTGCATCTCAGGCCCAGTGACTCCGAATCTGCATCTCAACAAGACTCCCAAGTGACTCGCAGACACGTTAAAGTGGAGAACCAGCATTCGGCCTCCAAACCAAGACTGACTCTACCCCCCCATTTCTGGTTCTGTCGCCAAGGGTCTGTGACAATCTCCTTAAGCTTCCATAAATGTAAACAGGGTCATGTGAATACCCACCTCAGGGTGGTATGAGGGTAAAAGGGAAAGCTTTTAGCAAGAGCCTGGCACAGAGGAACACGTATGAGCAATCTAGATTTATGTTTAGATAACAGAGACTTGAAACTGCCACCTAAGTTATCTCAGGAGATCTTTGCAGGAACACTGCGTTGCTCTGGGAGGAACAGGTAATATCATCTTCACTCCCTGGGGGGGTGAGGGGGGTGCTTTTGGATGCTCAGGAGGTCATGTGATGACCTGGTGAATGGAGGCAGAATTTAGCATCTTGAGAGTGCGTGCAAGTCCCAGCAGGAGGGTGAGGTTACCCTCACCCCTTTGCCTGCAGAACAGTGTGTCTGGGGACACCCTCAACAGAGCCCGGTATTGCACAGAAGGGCGCTTGTCCTGTTGAGCCAACTGGAGTTGTCACATCCACCCTACAAACAGCCAGGTGGTGGTACCTGCCACGGACCAGAACCCAGGTTTCCTGACCCTAAAGTCCACTTTCCCTCACACTCCAGCGCCTCTGCTTCTGGCTCGGTTAATCCTGGTGGGAAGAGTAATTCTTTCCCTACAGGCCTTTGTCAGGCACTATCTCTTCTGGTGGAGGTACCTGCAGAGTCCCCTCACGACTGCCCCTGGACATGCAGCGTTTATGATTTCAACAGTTTCAGAGATTAGGACAGATGTTAACCAGAGGTTGTTGGAAGCAGGACGTGCCAGCCTCTGGCCTGAGCAAGTGTATCCGCAGGCCAGGAATAAGTGGGCACACGGCAAGACTGCAGCTGAGCCTTTGTGCTTGGCGTGGCCTGGAAGCCTTAGGGGGTGCGGGGGTCACATGGAAGCCTTTCCCTGTTCTGAACCACGTTCCAAACGCAATACATCTGAATTTTAACCTTCATTTGGCCAGCACCCAATGGAGGGGTTTATAAGTGTTTTTTAGACTGCTTGATGTCTAGCTTTGAAATAAAAGGACAGAGAACTCTATAGAGAAGATGGGCAGGTGTTGGGGCGGCCGGGGATACCCTTGTGGTCACGTTGATGGCGGTGTCAGACTGGCTCCTCCTCTCCGGTCGGCCCTCACGCTGCCTGGGGACCGTCTCCGGTTGCTGCTTGTCAGAGGTCATGTCATTCTGGGACTTGGAGAGTTCTAGAAAAGAAATACAAGGAAGACAGGTGGGAGCACACAGCTTTGCTGAGACCTTTCTCCAGGATTTCCACACCCCGAGCTCTGGGGCCCAGAAGAGAGTCCCTGACATCCCACTGGACGTGGGACCCTGGCACAGGATGGGGGGCTGGCTCCTGAATGGTGACCGTGTGTTCACAGGTCTCTGCAGGTAGGACCGCTGTCAAGGGGGTTCAAGCCCAACCTCCCCACCAGGTGACCCCCAATTTAGGCCATTATACATCCCAAGTGTCCGGTTGTCCAAACACAAAGAAGACTGCTGAACAAACAACCTGGGTTTTTAGGGGCTCCTTACAAAGATTTTACAATTAAATACCGCTTCTTGGGGTAGAAATAAGCCTTGGGGTATCCTTATAACCATTTCCACAAGCAAACCCTGAAAAGATGACTTAAAAATTTCTTTGCAATAAAGTAGTTTAGAATTAAGATGAGTAAAGAAAGGAAGGAAGGAGCCCCACATGGTGAGTGCCCCCTCAAAGGTGAGTGTGTCCTTTAAAAGGCTTCCTTTTCCCAGGAGAGCCTTGTCACTCTAACGTGGCCCTTGTCACTCTTACATGGACCTTGAAACCACTCAACGCTCAACAGAGATATAATACAGCTCACATATGTCATTTCAAATTTTCTAGTGGCCACATTTTAAAAAGCAAAAAGAACCAGGCAAAGCTAATTGTAATACTGTATTTCATTTAATGCAACATATCCAATATATTAGGACTTCCCTGCTGGCTCAGAGGGTAAAGCGTCTGCCTCCAATGCGGGAGACCCGGGTTCAATCCCTGGGTCGGGAAGATCCCCTGGAGAAGGAAATGGCAACCCACTCCAGTACCCTTGCCTGGAAAATCCCATGGACATAGGAGCCTGGTAGGCTATAGTCCATGGGGTCACAAAGAGTCGGACACGACTGAGTGACTTCACTTTCATTCAATGTATTGTGAGAATATATTATTGGTATTAAAATTATTAATGAAAAATTTCACTCTTGGGTCAATAGCAAGTCTCCTGAATCCGATGTGCGTTTTCCTCTGGCCACATTTCAAGAGCCACATGAGGTCAGAGGCTCCCGTGTTGGGCAGAGCCCCTTCAGAGCGCCCCTCTGTCTCGTGGCCTGCCCCTCGTGCTGTTGATGAGTGTCTCCCGCGTGCGCCGGGCAGGGCTGAGTCGGTGCATTGCCTGTCCTCTAGACGAGATCCCAGACGTGCCCACCCCCGCCCAACAAAGCCCCGGGGCTCCCCTGTCCCCCAGGATATGCCACAGTCACTCCCCTCCAAGCAGTGCCATCCACACCGCTGTCCCGTCTACCCGCTGGAAGCTTTGGGGCCTCCTGCTCTGCTGGCAGCTAGAAAGGTCCCAGCACACGCCAGGCCTTCAGAGCTGTTCCTGATGCAGACACGGGACGGGGGAAGGGCCCTGGCTTTCTCCAGGAGACAGTGTGCGTGCCTGGCCTGCAGGGCGGTGCCAGAACCCCCGGAGAGGCAGCCACTTACTTTTCATGTGGGTGGTGACAGACAGAAACAAATTTTCCACGGACTTATTGAATCCTTTAAACTGCCCGAGTTCCTGCAACTAAAGCAGAGACAGAAAGAGAGACAGTGAGACTTCTATCTGATGACTGCCCTAGCAGGCTCCAGGCCACCAACCCCCAAACGCCTGCATGGGTGGGCGAAGGCGTGTGTGTGCGCGTGTATCTGGGGCACAGGCCTCTAGGGAGGAAGGAGGAGCGAGGAGCCTTCTTTATTCAGCGTCTCTCCTCTGAGTTTTGACAACTGCCTTAAAGGAAGGGGCAGTACCGTGTGGTTGTTGAAAAGCTAACTACCTCACAGAAATAAGCAGACACGTCATGGGCTCAAAGACTGCAGTGAACAAATCCTCACTTCTCTACCCTCCTTCTCTTACGTCCCTGACCCCAGCTCTCCCCAGAGAGGATGTCAACGTGGGCAGAATGCACGTGACAGACGGGAGGGGTGAGCAGACTGGAGCCAGGGGTCAGGTCCACCTCCCAGTGCAGAAGAGAGAGGAAAAAGGAAGAGAAAGAACAGAAATGAGACCACCTCCTCTGCAAGTCTCATCCATCCACCCATCCATCCGCCTATCTGTCCATCCATCCCAGTAATATGTCTTGAGCACATCTGTGCTCGAGTAACTTCAGATACATTACTCTCAAGAAGTAAAGGAAATCTCTCCCAAGGAGACAGTCAAGCAGGATTCTGAAGGTCACTCAAGCTGGTTTTAGGAAAGGCAGAGGAACCAGAAATCAAATTGCCAACATCTGCTGGATCATCGAAAAAGCAAGAGAGTTCCAGAAAAACATCCATTTCTGCTTTATTGACTATGCCAAAGCCTTTGACTGTGTGGATCACAATAAACTGTGGAAAATTCTGAAAGAGATGGGAATATCAGACCACCTGACCTGCCTCTTGAGAAATCGGTATGCAGGTCAGGAAGCAACAGTGAGAACTGGACATGGAACAACAGACTGGTTCCAAATAGGAAAAGGAGTACGTCAAGGCTGAATATTGTGACCCTGCTTATTTAACTTATATGCAGAGTACATCATGAGAAATGCTAGGCTGGAAGAAGCACAAGCTGGAATCAAGATTGCCGGGAGAAATAGCAATAACCTCAGATATGCAGATGACACCACCCTTATGGCAGAAAGTGAAGAGGAACTAAAAAGCCTCTTGATGAAAGTGAAAGAGGAGAGTGAAAAAGTTGGCTTAAAGCTCAATATTCAGAAAACAAAGATCACGGCATCCGGTCCCATCACTTCATGGGAAATAGATGGGGAAACAGTGGAAACAGTGTCAGACTTTATTTTTTGAGGCTCCAAAATCACTGCAGATGGTGACTGCAGCCATGAAATTAAAAGACGCTTACTCCTTGGAAGAAAAGTTATGACCAACCTAGACAGCATATTGAAAAGCTGAGACATTACTTTCCAACACAGGTCCATCTAGTCAAGGCTATGGTTTTTCCCGTGGTCATGTATGGATGTGAGAGTTGGACTGTGAAGAAAGCTGAGTGCCAAAGAATTGATGCTTTTGAACTGTGGTGTTGGAGAAGACTCCTGAGTGTCCCTTGGACTGCAAGGAGATCCAACCAGTCCATTCTAAAGGAGATCAGCCTTGAGTGTTCTTTGGAAGGAATGATGCTAAAGCTGAAACTCCAGTACTTTGGCCACCTCATGCGAATAGTTGACTCATTGGAAAAGACTCTGATGGTGGGAGGGATTGAGGGCAGGAGGAAACGGGGACGACAGAGGATGAGATGGCTGGATGGCATCACTGACTTGATGGACATGGGTTTGGGTGAACTCTGGGAGTTGGTGATGGACAGGGAGGCCTGGTGTGCTGCGATTCATGGGGTCGCAAAGAGTCAGACACGACTGAGCGACTGAACTGAACTGGGGTCTCAGTCTGAAACTGGAAAAAGAATTCTCTCACCAGCAAACATGTATATCCTGTACATAGATGGAGTTACTCCCTTTAATACGTAGAATAATAAATAATCAAGACCACTTGTTTCCATGGCACTTGACAATTTCCATGTACCAGCACAGACATTTTTGGGGTAATTTCTTACACCAGCAGTGGGAGGCGAGCCAGACAAGTATGATTATTGCCACTTCCCAGGTGGGAGCCCAGGTAAGTCCCCCAGAATCACACAGCTAACTGCTCTGGATGGAAAGGGTCCTGATCTTCTTTAGGCTAAGCACCTACAAACACTCAAAGACACGCACACGCACATTTCCACAGGTACTCCCCCATCTGTGAGTCACACGCCTGTGAATCAACCTGTATTTCCCTTTCCAACCCCAAAGGCCCCTGACACACACAGAAGCCCGTCCATATCCCCACACTCAAGGGCACGGTGAGGGGATGAAGCAACGAAACGACAACGGTGAAGAGAGGCGGGTGTGGAATGCAGGCGGAAGACGCGTCCACTGACATGCGGGGCGTGGGGGGGCGTGGGGGGCGGGCCCACGGCCCCCAGCGGGGGGATGGGAACCCAGTCCCCAGGCAGAGCCCAGCACCTCCAGCCTCCTGCGGGGGCCCCCCTTCCCTCCTGGCCTCGGGACCCTCCAGGCGAGGCTGGATCGCTCTGCCACGAGGCTCAGCCTCTCGGCCCCATCTCCTCCGCGTCCCTCCCCACCCCCACCCAGCGGGCACCGGACGGGCGCATTACCCTGGCTGGGCCACCGCCACACTGGCTTTCGCTGAGAGGCGGTGGAGTGGGAGGAACCACGGAGATCTTGCTGCTGAGGGGAAACACAGGGATAAGAAACGGGTTGCGAGTATTACACATATACAGCATTCACATTTGTCCTGTAATTCAAGTCCTCTGCCTTTCTGCAAAAAATACGCTTCCTCACTTTTTAGAAGAGGGCCCAGCAGCCTGCCTGGATCCACTCCGCCCTGATTCCTGGGGTCTGAACGGAGGAGACGCAGTCCTGTGGTCCCAGGCCCAGGCACTGCACTCCAGCCGTGTGTTCACAAAACAGCTGGGGTGCTGGGCCCCGGCTCTGTGGCCTGGCTGCCCTGGCACCCGGACTCCACACATGAGTGCCATGTGGACCTGAGCATCCTCTTAGTGGATAGCACCCAGCAGAATGCCCCAGATGTCATGGATATAAAAACCGACCGTAAGAGGAATCATAAGTTTATGCTAAAAGAAGTTGGCAAGGGGACGGATGCAGTAAAACAATGAAAAATCCAGAAATTGGAAAGTCTCACCATAAACAAAACAAAACAAAAGCTGCTGGTGGAGACTTTTCAAGAACACTTTAATAAATTCGACATAGTCGGTGTGTGAATTATTGCTCGCTTCATGATGGCTGGGTGTTTAGAATTTTGTTTATAAAGTTACTATCTCTCAGGCCATTATTCAAACCTACCAATGTTCATTCCACAAATGTTTCTAGTGTCAGGCACCGGGCAAGATGTTGGGGACATGAATGATTCATAAAAGCAAGTGCTTGGTTTAGAATCTCATTGGTGCTGTGTGCTCAGGCGTGTCTGACTCTTTGCCACACCATGGACTGTGGCCCACCAGGTTGCTCGGTCCATGGAATTTTCCAGGCAAGAATACTGGAGTGGGTTCATTTCCTTCTACAGGGGATCTTCCTGACGCAGGGACTGAACCCGAGTCTCTTTCGTCTCCCACGATGGCAGGCTGATTCTTTACCACCAAGCCACCTGGGAGTCCTGAATCTCGTTGGACATGCCATCAAAAACAACATTTTGTTTCCCGAAAACCTATCAAAAAATTCAAGAAACAAAATGTCTTCTGAGAAAACCCTATGCTCGACGCTTCTAGCTTTTCATAAGAATGTGGAAATATCTCTGAATCTTCTCCAGGCACTTTTTATCATCTTTTTTTTTTTTTAAGTTACATTCCAAAGCAATGACCTCTGAAAGTCAGGAGACCTATACGTTCTTTGAGTGAGTCCTCTGTGCTCCAGCCCCGAGGACACAGGACAGCCTGGCCTCTGACAACACTCACCTCAGCTTCTGATAAGATTGCAAGAGCTTTGCTCCGGCTGTCTCGTGCTTGCCTGGAAGAGATATCGGTAGAGGTCATTTATTAGTAAGAATACAATGCAGATGATGGAAATATAGGATATAATACATTAAAATTATTATTTTCCTAACAGTGCATCTTGTGATTAAAAAGCAAGAGACCATTTTGGGGCATGCGCTGTTGCTCGCTCATATTTGACTCTTTGAAACCCCAGGGCCCCTCTGTCCATGGAGTTTTTCAGGCAAGAATACTGGAGTGGGTTGCCATTTCCCCCTCCAGGGGATCTTCCTGATCCAGGGATCGAACCTGTGTCTGCATCTGCTTCTGCATTGGCAGGTGAATTCTTTACCACTGAGCCACCTGGGACTCTGTACGTTTTACCAAAAAATCATGAAACTGTACATTTAAGCAGGTGAATTTTGCGTTACCTAAATTATATTCCACCTAAAGCTGATGTTCCACACACACGTACACCCACACACAGTATGAGACCATACTTGCTGGAAATGATTGCTTTTACTGAAAGTTGATGCTGAATTAGATTTTTAAATTCTGGATCATTTGAAAAACACTTCAAGCTTGTAAGCTTCCAGTTGTCCTCTGCAAACATTTCATAATGGAGTGACTATATTCCTTTAAACATTCTTTGTTACGGAGATTGAATTAATCTTTTAAAAAATGTAATCTACTTATTTCTAGTTATAGAGGCTAATAATTTCCTAAATAAGACTCCATCTGATATAGTACTCTTTTTGTTTCAAGGAAAGGGGATTTTATGATGTGCTGTACTAAGACCCCAAAAATAGCCCTCTCTAAGCCCACAGTCCTGTGAACACAATGTTTCCCAGCCCAGTGCACAGGGTGAGGTCAGCACACTGGCCCAGCCTGGAGACCAGAAGTGGATTCTCTCAGGGAAGTTCCCCAGAAGCCTCCAGAGTGCCCAGCACACAGCTGAGAACGGCCAGATGCATGGTCCTTGGAGGTTAGAGCAGCTCCTGTGTTGTGCCTTCGGAAGGCTTTCCTGTCGATGCTGTTCAGTCGCTCAGTCGTGTCCGACTCTTTGTGACCCCATGGAATGCAGCACGCCAGGCTTCCCTGTCCTTCACCATCTCCTGGAGTTTGCTCAAACTCATGTCCATTGAGTCAGTGATGCCATCCAACCATCTCATCCTCTGTTGTCCCCTTCTCCTCCCGCCTTCAATCTTTCCCAGCATCAGGAGCTTTTCCAATGAGTCAGCTCTTCGCATCAGGTGGCCAAAGGATTGGAGCTTCAGCTTCAGCTTCAGTCCTTCCAATGACTATTCAGGACTAATCTCCTTTAGCACGGACTGGTTGGATGTCCTTGCAGTCCAAGGGACTCTCAAGAGTCTTCTCCAACACCACAGTTCAAAAGCATCAATTCTTTGGCCCTCAGCTTTCTTTATGGTCCAACTCTCACATCTGTACATGACTACAGGAAAAACCATAGCTTTGACTAGACAGACCTTTGTCGGCAAAGCGATGCCTCTGCTTTTTAATACACTGTCTAGGTTTGTCGTAACTTTTCTTCAGAAGGCTATAAAGAAAGACTTAAGTATTTCATCATCTCCATAAGACAGGAGGAAGGGCAGCGGGGGCGGGGCAGTAACACAATCAGGAATTACATGCCATCCAACCATCTCATCCTCTGTCGTGGGGGGGGGGGGTGTTTGGGTGGGGGGCAAAGTACTCTGATATCAAGCCCCAAACCTTTAAACTGGGGATGGCTAACCCCCCAGCAGACCCTGATCTGACCACCCCCCTCCCCCCAAGTCCATGGGATTCTCCAGGCAAGAATCCTGGAGTGGGTAGCCATTCCCTTCTCCAGAGGATCTTCCCAACCCAGGGATCGAACCCAGGTCTTCTGCATTGCAGGCAGATTCTCTACCGTGTGAGCTACAGGGACGATGCCCACTGCCAGTTAGGGGTCCTGACCTGGGGGGCTCAGGTGATGGATGAGCCCTGAAATCACATTTCAAACCGTGAGTCCACCTGTCTGTGTGCATTTTCTGGGGTTCACCGCGGTGCTCACCAGACTCTAACAGGAGTGAGCCTCTTCCCTGTCTGACTACAAAACAACCCTTTAAAAATAAAAAGGGCCTCACCCCGAAGGCTGAGCACTAAGCCAGCGGAGCCAGCTTGTAAAGAGTGAAGGCTCGCATCTGCAGGAGCCTCGGGGAAGAAGACAGGCTGGAATCTGAAGGCGCCACCCCGAGTGCACCGAGGGCCCCGTCACTGAGAAAGCAGAGAAAAGCAGGGCAAAGAGGGAGATTAGACAGAGACACTGCTCGTCCAGCCTGTCCTAGGCCAGAGGCAGACTCCAAGGGAGGGGCAGTTCTGAGCCCTGGGGGTCATGGGGCGGAGGGGCGGGGGCCGGTCACAGCTCAGCTGGCCCCTCGTCCTCCCAGTCATGGACTGCTGGGACTGCTGCCCAGAGGCACAACCACCAGGTGACAGCCCCCCTCCCCAAAGCGATGCTCCTTCTCCCCACCACCTGCAGCCCTCTAGCGGCTCCCTACCACCCACACCTGGGCCTCCACCCTGGGGGTCCACTCTCGCACCAACCCTTAAGGAGGGCACCCCATTGCCCTACTTACCCTGGGCGTTTTCCACTCACTCCCCTCGCTAATTGCCTTTCTACCCCAGGCCTGTGCCTCCCTCCTAAACCTCAGCTTGGTCTCCCCATCACATTCCTAAATACCCTTTCTGAGCCCTGGGAGGCTGGGCCCACACACACGGCTTTCTGCTGCCCCCTGCTGGCGGCACTGGGAACCACCACCCTCAGCATCAACACACCCTATCTGTAAAGTCCAAATGGCCAGTATTCCAGGCTCTGTTACCTTCTCTGTCCCACCTGCTCAACTGTGCGCTTGTGACTGCAGCCATCGTGTTAAAGAGTGGGTGTATCTGTGTTCTGATAATGGACGTTGAAATCTGAATTTCTTGTAATTTTTCAGTTCAGTTCAGTTACTCAGTCATGTCCGACTCCTTGCAACCCTATGGACTGCAGCACACCAGGCCTCCACATCACCAACTCCCGGAGTTTACTCAAACTTGTGTCCATCGCGTTGGTGATGCGATCCAACCATCTCATTCTCTGTCGTCCCTTTCTCCTCCTGCCTTCAATCTTTCCCAGCATCAGGGTCTTTTCAAATGAGTCAGTTCTTCACATCAGGTGGCCAAATTATTGGAGTTTCAGCTTCAGCATCAGTCCTTCCAATGAATATTCAGGACTGATTTCCTTTAGGATGGACTGGTTGGACCTCTTTGCAGTCCAAGGGACTCTCAAGAGTTTTCTCCAACACCACACAGTTCAAAAGCATCAATTCTTGGGGCTCAGCTTTCTTTATGGTCCAACTCTCACATCCAGCCATGACTACTGGAAAAACCATAGTTTTGACTAGACAGACCTTTGTTGGCAAAGTAATGTCTCTGCTTTTTAATATGCTGTCTAGGTTGTAATTTTTTATGTCTCACAAAAGTTCTTTTGATTTCTAACCATTAAGATATGTAAAACTCATTCTCAGCTCATGGGAGTTACAAGAACGGGCAGAGGGACAGGCTTGGCCCAGGGGAGCCAGGGCACCGTCTCAATTCTATAAGTGAAAACGTAGGCTCACGGGGACTGTGCTCTTGTTCACTCGCTCGGTCGTGTCTGACTTTGTGACCCCCATGGACTGCAGCACTCCAGGCTCCCCTGTCCTTCACTGTCTCCCAGAGTTTGCTCCAACTCATGTGCACTGAGTTGATGATGCCATCCAACCACCTCATCCAGGTTGCAAGGAGTCGGACATGACTAACTGAACTGAACTGAACTGAGAGGGGGGCAGCTCTCAGCAGGGCGCTAGTGAGCAATGCAGAGTCCCAGGCACGCCCCCAGCCCCACGGAGGCGCCCGGGGCGGTGAGGTTGAGGAGCAGCCCAGGGCTCTGTCCCTGCATATCACCATTTCACTGGTTTTCTCTCTTCTACTCCTCAGTCATTTCTTACCAGGGGCTTTCCTTAAAAAGCACTAAACATTTATTTTTTGTTAACTTATTTTTTAATTTGCATAATGACTATGGGGAAACACTCATGGGAAGATGCCCCCGAGGTCTCCCGACTGGCAGGTTGAGGTCCTGCTCTGGCGGCCTCCTTAGGCTTTACCGAGAGCAGCTGTGGGTCCGGGTCCCAGGGTCCTAGGCTTCAGGCACATTCACAAAGTCAGAGAGACATTTATTATCCTCGAAGCTAACTGTCTGCCAGGGGCTGTGTGGGACACTCTGACTGCATTTGCTGTGGGGCGTCACCAGGCGCCGTCTCAACTCTGTAAGTGAAAACGTAGGCTCACGGGGACTGTGCTCTTGCTCACTCGCTCGGTCGTGTCTGACTTTGCGACCCCCGTGGACTGCAGCACTCCAGGCTCCCCTGTCCTTCACTGTCTCCCAAAGTTTGCTCCAACTCATGTGCACTGAGTTGATGATGCCATCCAACCACCTCATCCTCTGTCGCCCCCTTCTTCTCCTGCCCCCAAAGCACAGTTGGACCGCGTAATGGGCCCAACATTACAAATGACAAAAAAGCTGGCATTCACGTGACAACTTGCCTACAAAGCCAGACACAGCAAAGTTAGGGCAGCGGGCCAGTGACCATATGAGGCGGTGACCTTCTCTCTGCTCTAGCTCGTGTTTGAAATGTTCATAACAAAAAGCAAGGGCTTTTTCTGTGGGGAACCACCACACGTAAACCAACGACCAAGTCCCTGAAAATTCTTAATCCTGTCTGAGTTTTATAAGTGGTTTGTACTTGTCATGCGTATCTTATCCTGCTTAAGAAACGAGGCCTGTGATTGCGGCGTCCATCCTCTGGTGGGGCAGCGAGTGGCCAGCAGCGAGCGTTGCCAGCACCCGCCAGAGCTGCCTCTCCCCTCTGCCCCTCACCCTCCAAAGCACGCTCCAGGTCCTGTCCTTGGCTTGCAATTCCCAGCCTTCGCAGCTTCTTCAGCCAACACACAGAGCGGCTTTGGGTTGAGTTGCATCCCCGGAGAAAAGATACGCTGAAGCCCTCCCCCCTAGGCAACTGTGAATGTGACCGCCCTTGGAGACAGGAGTCTGCAGATGGAGCTCAGGTGAGGTCATCCGGGTGGGTCCTGATCCAACACGACTGGTGTCCTTGCAAAATGGGGACTCGTGGACAGAGGCGCAGACACATACAGAGGGAAGATGGGGTGAAGACGGCAGCACGACCACAGAGGCAGAGACTGGAGCGATGCATCTACGAGCCAGGGACACCGAGGACTGCCGGAGGGGCAGGGAGGGATTCTCCCGGAGAGCCAGCAGGGAAACGGGTACCTCAGGCTTTCAACCTCCAGAGCTGAGAGACGATACACTTCTGCTGTTTCAAGCCACCCAGGTCACTGTACTTTGTTACAGCAGCTGGAGAGAGCCATCTCAGAGGTCCCCTGTGACACAGCACTGACCTCTCCTTGCCACCCGCTGCAGATCTTGGTGAAGCTGAACTTCCCAGAAGCTCCACCGCCACTGGACGGCACCACTTCACACCACTTTGTGCCTCCACGTTCCGTCTAGTGGTTTATTCTCTAGACCTGACTCACCAGGCTCATCTCGTCGTGGTTGCCAGGCGCAGTTGCTTTAAAATTCCTCTGATGTCCTCTAACTGCTGGCATACCCATCTGTCTCCCCCACTAGACAGTGAACCCTTTGAGGACACGGGCCTCGTCAGTGTCACCAGCACCAGAGGGTTGGCCAAGCAGAAAGGAAAGGAAACGAAAGGAAAGTCGCTCAGTCGTGTCCGACTCTTTGCGACCCCATGGACTGTAGCCTACCAGGCTTCTCAGTCCATGGGATTTTCCAGGCAAGAGTACTGGAGTGGGTTGCCATTTCCTTCTCCAGGGGATCTTCCCAACCCAGGGATCGAACCCGGGTTTCCCGCATTGCCAAGCAGAAGGGGTTTATAATAAAATGACAACAATAGTAACCAATGCTATTTTAGCAATAAGTGTGACCTCACTCGAGCTGTACCAAATATCCATGAAACAAGGTCATTTTTTTCACCACTTGGCTTCCGCATAATTTCACCCACTCATTCACATTCGTTGTGTATAATACACATGGCTCTTTACAGAGATAAGAGTCAGGGGACACAACCTCTGCTCATAAGCAGGAACTTATGGAGCAGTAGGCATCCCCATGAACCACAGGGCAGAACAGAGGCTTCTAGATCCAAAACCAGCCTGCGACTGGCACAGGGCGTCTGTGGCAAGTCATTACACATCTGTGTACCACTGGATATACGGCAACTACTTTCATATCCACTTCTCTAAAAAAAAAGGTGACATCAGAAAGAGAAAAACAAGTATCATATATTAACACACATATGTGAAATCTAGAAGAATGGTACAGATGAGCCTATTTGCAAAGCAGAAATAGAGGCATAAGACTAGAGAACAAAAGTACGGACACCAAGTGGGGAAAGCGGGTGGGATGGATTGGGAGGTTGGTCTTGACATACATGCACTGCTATGCACAGAACTGACGCCTTCAAACCGGGGCGCTCTTGACATACATGCACTGCTATGCACAGAACTGATGCCTTCAAACCGGGGCGCTGGAGAAGACTCTCGAGAGGCCCTGGACAGCAAGGAGATCAAACCAGTCTATCCTAAAGGAAGTCAACTGGATATTCACTGGAAGGACTGATGCTGAAGCTCCAATACTTTGACCACCTGATTCAAAGAGCTGACTCACTGGGAAAGCTATGAGTCAGGCCACCTTCTGCTTAAAGACTCTGTTCACTCCACAGCTATCTGAGTTCCGTGACTTTCCATAGTGCAGGGCTGCTGTGGGGCCTTACAGTGTCGGAGAGGAGGTTAACGATCATGTAAGAAGACTAAGCCGCACCAATCCCGTGATTCAAGGCATGGGGCCCCTCGGCCAGCTATGACCATGTGATGGAGCTGGCTGACTGAGCTGTACTGGAGCATTCCAGAGAGTCTGCCCTCTGCACTCTTTCCCGGGGACCTCGGCACCCAGAGAGGCATCAGGGTGGCAGGGTGTGGCATCTGCAGCAGGACCTGTGGTCCAGGGTGCTGGCTGGTGGGCCGCTGGTGTGCTTGGCCAGAGTCAAAATGGAGCCTGGTTCAAGGTGGGCATCCATTCTACAGGATTTCTTATAAGCACCTGCCTTATCCCTATTCTTAAATCTTCTTTACTGGAGTACAGTTGCTTTGCAGTATTGCGTTAGTTTCTGCTGTACAGCAAGGCGAATCAGCTATATGCATACATGTATCCTCTCTTTTCGGATTTTCTTCCCATTTAGGGCATCACAGAGCATTGAGTAGAGTGCCCTGAGCAAGACAGTAGGTTCTCATCAGTTATCTATTTTATACATTGCTGTTGCCATTTAGTCACTAAGTTGTGTCTGACTCTGTGACCCCATGGACTGCAGCATGCCAGGCCTCCCTGTCCTTCACCATGTCTTGGAGCTTGCTCAAACTCATGTCCATTGAGTCGATGAGGCCATCCAACCATCTCATCCTCTGTCGTCCCCTTCCCCTCCTGCCTTCAATATTTCCCAGCATCAAAGCAAAGCACAGGTAGGGGTTACTCACACAAAGCTTCCCTGGGAACTATGCAAATAGTCCAGCAAGATGCTTTGTCTGCCCTAGGAGTTGGTTGTAATATATGGATTTTGTTAGAATAACACATTCTGCTGGGCCTAGGTGGCCCCCTTGCATAGTGCCCAACCTGCACAACTGTATGTGACAGTCCTGAGGGCTGGCCTACAATGGAGCATTAAGTATGCTCCAAATGCTAGACAAAGGTGACTAAAACCAGAGGCTGGGGCAGGGGGCAGTGTTAGACAATTGTAAGGTGTTTTAGGACTTTCATCTTTCATAGGCAAGAAAAGGTCCCTAGGACAATGCAGTATTAAACAAATCTTTGGCTCACTTATGCAAAATGGAAAAAAATCTTTCCAAAAATTTGACCTAAAAATCCCTTAGAATGTGAAGAACCATGATATCCTGTCACACACAAATGGTTTCAGAGTTGGATTCCAGAGCCTTTGTAGGTATTGCTAAAGCTGAAACTCCAATACTTTGGCCACCTCATGTGAAGAGTTGACTCATTGGAAAAGACCCTGATGCTGGGAGGGATTGAGGGCAGGAGGAGAAGGGGACGACTGAGGATGAGATGGCTGGATGGCATCACTGACTCGATAGACGTGAGTCTGTGTGAACTCCGGGAGTTGGTGATGGACAGGGAGGCCTGGCGTGCTGCAATTCATGGGGTCGCAGAGAGTCGGACACGACTGAGCGACTGAGCTGAGCTGAGCTTAGGTGGCACTGGGGCCAAGACACCACCCTGGGATGGAAGGAGACCCAGTACACAGCCATGAATCCGCCACCAGCGCCTTTCAGAAGAATGGAATTAACAACAGGCTTATAATCCTGTGGGCAGAACGTGGGTCACATGTAGTGCCCTTCTGCCACTAGACATTACTCTTCTGCCTAGCTGCAAGAAAGAAAATAATTTTTCCCCTTTAATTAAGCTCCCTGCATCCTATCAGCAGAAGTTCTGAACGGCTTCTATGTTAATAACAATCCTCAAGAGCAGGGTAGTAACTCTTCCACAAAGAGACACCTAAGGTTGAAGATAACTGGCCTGGGCTTGCTGAACCTGAGAATAATCAGGTATAAATGGCTTCTCCACAGCCTCTAATTTTCTCTAAAAACTGAATGTAGGTCTCAAGAGTTCTGTCCTAAAGGTCCTAGATATTAATTCTTTATATGTGATTTCCAAATATTTCCTCCCATTTCATGGCTTTCCTTTTTATTCTGTTGACAGTATCCTTTGATGCACAAAACTTTTTCATTTCCATGAAGTCCACTTTATCTGTTTTTTTTGGGGGGGGTTGCCTTTGCCTTTGGTGTCATATATAAGAAATCATTGTCCTCCCAAGACTTCAGATTATACTACAAAGCTTCAGTAATCAAAACAGCATGGTATTAGCACAATACAGGCATATGTCTAGAGAAAACCAATGCAAAAAGATACATGTGCCCCAGTGTTCATAGCAGCACTATTCACAATAGCCAAGACATGGGAACAAGCGTCCATCAACAGATGAACGGATAAAGAGGGTGTGGGGTGTGTATACAATGGACTGTTACTTAACCATGAAAGGAAACAATGAAATGAAATAATGCCATTTGCAGCAACGTGGATAGACCTAGAGATTATCATACTAAGCAAAGAAAGTCAAAGAAAAAGACAAGTAACATATGTAACCACTTATATGTGAAATCTTTTTTCCTCAATTACAAATGAGCCTATTTACAAAACAGATTCACAGACCAAGGAAACAAACTTATGGTTACCAAAGAGGAAGGGGGAGGAGGGAAAAACTAGGAGTTTGGGATTAGCAGATACACACTACTGTATATAAAGCAGATAAACAAGGACCTACCACACAGCACATGGAACTATATTTAGTATCTTATGATAACCTATAACAGGAAAGAATCTGAAATTATATATATATATGAAACTGGACTTCCTGGTGGCTCAGATAGTAAAGAATCTGCCTGTAATGCAGGAGGCCCAGGTTCAGTCCCTGGAGGAGGAAACAGCAACCCACTCCAGTATTCTTGCCTGGTAAATCCCACAGACTGAGGAACCTGGTGGGCTACAGTCCATAGGGTCGCAAAAAGTCGGACACAACTGAACAGCCAGCAAACACAAACACGTGTGTGAAACTGAGTCACTTTGCTGTACACCTGAAACACAACAGTATAAGTGAACCATACTTCAATTACGAAAAGAAATCATGACCTCCCTGGTGGCCCACTGGTTAAGAATCCTTTGCCAATGCACGGGACATGGGTTCAGTCCCTGACCTGGGAAGACTCCACATGTCTCCGGGCAACTAAGTCCACGCACCACAGCTACAGAGCCTGTTCTCTAGAGCCTGTGCTCCGCAGCAAGAGAAGCCACGGCAATGAGAAGCCCAGGCACCACGAGGAAGAGGAGTCCCACTCCCCGCAACTAGAAAACGTCTGTGAGCAGCAACGAAGACCCAACACAGCCATAAATACATTTTAAAAAATTAAAAAATCATTGTAAAGTGAAGTGAAAGTCATTCTGTCTCATCCAACTCTTTGGGACCCCACAGACTATACATACAAGTCGATGGAATTCTCCAGGCAAGAATACTGGAGTGGGTAGCCTTTCCCTCCTCCAGGGGATCTTCCCAACCCAGGGATCGAACCCAGGTCTCCAGTATTACAGGTGGATTCTTTACCAGCTGAGCCACCAGGGAAGCCCAAGAATACTGGAGTGGGTAGCCTTTCCCTTCTCCAGTGTTTCTTCCCGACCCAGGAATCAAACTGGGGTCTCCTGCATCGCAGGCAGATTCTTTACCAGCTGAGCGACCAGGGAGGCCATCAAAGCCCAGAATATGTCACTGTTCCCTCTATGTTGCCTTTTAAGTGTTTCACACTTTAGCTTTTACTTTTAGGTCTTTGATCCTGTGAATTAATTTTTGTTTATGGTGTTAGATAAGGGTCCAACTTCACTCTTTTACATGGACACATCCAGTTTTCCTAGCACCCTTTATTGAAGAGGCTCTCCTTTCCCCATTGAATGAGACTGGCACCCTTGTCAAAAAAAATCTCCTGACTAAACAACACAGAAAATATAGCTAATATTTTAAAATAACTATAAATGGAGATAACCTTTGAAAACTGAATTACTATGCTGTACACCTGTAACTTGTATAATACTGGACATCAATTATACTTCAGGTTTAAAAAGTCACTTTTTTTAAAGTCCGATCCACGTAACTGCCCTTATGCCAGTGCCTCACTCTTTGGATCACCGTGGCTTTGCAGAAGCTCTGAAATCGGGAAGTAGAAGTCTTCCAGCTTTCTTCCTCTGTTTCAGGAAACAAACAACCCAATTCAGATACAGGCCAAGGACCTGAAGTCAAAAGGGCCTTAGGAAGCAGTTATTGCAAACAAAGCTAGTGGAGGTGATGGAATAACAGCTGAGCTAATTCAAATCCTAAAAGATGATGCTGTGAAAGTGCTGCACTCAATATGCCAGCAAATTTGGAAAACTTAGCAGTGGCCACAGGCCTGGAAAAGGTCAGTTTTCATTCCAATCCCAAAGAAAGGCAATGCCAAAGAATGTTCAAACTACTGCACAATTATACTCATCTCACACGCTAGTAAAGTAATGCTAAAATTCTCCAAGCCAGGCTTCAACAGTACATGAACCCTGAACTTCCAGATGTACAAGCTGGATTTAGAAAAGACAAAGAGGAACCAGAGATCAAACTGCCAACATTTGTTGGATAATAGAAAAAGCAAGGGAATTCCAGAAAAACATCTAATTTTGCTTCTTTGACTATGCTAAAGCCTTTGACTCTGTGTATCACTACAAACCGGAAAATTCTGAAAGAGGTGGGACTACCAGACCACTTTACCTGTCTCCTGAAAAACCTGTATGCAGGTCAAGAAGCAACAGTTAGAACTGGACATGGAACAACAGACTGGTTCAAAACTGGGACAGGAGTACACTGAGGTATATACGGTCACCTTGGATATATATTTAGCTGATATGCAGAGTACATAATGTGGAATGCCAGGCTGGATGAATCACAAGCCGAAATCAAGACTGCGGGAAGAATCGCAAGAAATGATGATATTTCATTAAAGGTTGCAATAGTAAATGTAAAAAATGTAGTTTGATTTTTTTATAATCCTGCATGTTAAGAGTTATAAACATGTTTCCCACAAAAAGGCCTTTATGTCTTTCACTTACATCCAACATTAGTATCAGTGATGGTGTTTGATGGGTGGTGGATACTATCTTTTAAAATGTTATTAGTGTTAAGCTCAGCTGGACTTAAAAGTGTGCTTCAGCTTTTACTTGACTGTTCTCGAATTCTTTTAAATCAACAGGTCCTAAAGCTATCTCTAATTCAGCTCTCTAGGATCAAATTTTGAAATTAATGTGAGTTAAGGAGAAACACACAAGAACTGCAAAAAGAGATAGAATTATCAGGGTGATATTCAATAACAAAAAGACATGTATATTGAAAAAGAAGATTGCTAAGAGAAATATCAGCAACCTCAGATATGCAGATGATCCCACTCTAATGGAAGAAAGTGAAGGGGAACTGAAGAGTCTCTTGATGAGGATGAAAGAGGAGAGTGAAAAAGCTGGCTTGAAACTAAACATTCAAGAAAACGAAGATCATGGCATCTGGCCCCATCACTTCACTGCAAATAGATGGGGAAACAGTGGAAGCAGTGACAGATTTGATTTTCTTGGGCTCCAAAATCACAGCAGATGATGACTGCAGCCATGAAATTAAAAGATGCTTCCTCCCTGGGAGGAAAGCTATCACAAACCTAGACAGCATATTAAAAAGAGACATCAATTTGCTGACAAAGTGTATGGTCAAAGGTCTGTATGGTCAAAGCGAGGGTTTTTCCAGTAGTCATGTATGGATATAAGAGTTGGACCATCAGAATGGCTGCTACCAAAAAGTCTACAAACAGTAAATGCTGGAGAGGGTGCAGGGAAAAAGGAACCCTCTTACACTGTTGGTGGGAGTGCAAACTAGTACAGCCACTATGGAGAACAGTGTGGAGATTCCTTAAAAAACTGCAACAGAACTGCCATATCACCCAGAGATCCCACTGCTGGGCATACACACCAAGGAAACCAGAATTGAAAGAGACACGTGTACCCCAGTGTTCATCGCAGCACTGTTTACAATAGCCAGGACATGGAAGCAACCTAGATGCCCATCAGCAGATGAATGGATAAGAAAGCTGTGGTCCATATACACAATGGAGTATTACTCAGCTAGTAAAAAGAATGCATTTTCTAATGAGGTGGATAAAACTGGAGCCTATTATACAGAGTGAAGTAAGTCAGAAAGAAAAACACCAATACAGTACATTAGTGCATATATATGGAATTTAGAAAGATGGTAATGATTACCCTATATGTGAGACAGCAAAAGAGACACAGATATAAAAACAGACTTTTGGACTCTGTGGGAGAAGGCAGGGGTGGGATGATTTGAAAGAAGAGCACTGAAACATGTATATTACTATATATGAAAGAGGTCACCAGTTCAAGTTCAATGCATTAAACAGGGCACTCAAAGCCAGTGCACTTGGGACAACCCTGAGGGATCGGATGGGGAGGGATGTTGGAAGGGGGTTCAGGATGGGGGACACATGTACACCCATGGCTGATTCATGTCAATGTATGGCAAAAAAACACTACAATATTGTAAAGGAATTAGCCTTCGATTAAAATAAATAAATAAAGAGTTGGACCATAAAGAAGGCTGAGCACTAAAGATTGATGCTTTCGAACTGTGATGCTGGAGAAGACTGTTGAGAGTCCCTTGGACTGCAAGGAGATCAAGCCAATCAATCCTAAAGGAAATCAACCCTGAACACTCATTGGAAAGACTGATGCTGAAGCTGAGGTTCCAATACTTTGGCGACCTGATGTGAAGAGCCAACTCATTGGAAAAGACATTTATCTGATGCTGGGGAAGAGTGCAAGCAAAAGGTGAAGGAGACAGCAAAGGACAAAATGGACATGCTGCTGCTGCTAAGTCGCCTCAGTCGTGTCCGACTCTGTGCGACCCCATAGACGGCAGCCCACCAGGCTCCCCCGTCCCTGGGATTCTCCAGGCAAGAACACTGGAGTGGGTTGCCATTTCCTTCTCCAGTGCATGAAAGTCAAAAGTGAAAGTGAAGTCGCTGAGTGGTGTCTGACTCTTAGTGACCCCATGGTCTACAGCCCACCAGGCTCCTCCGTCCATGAGATTTTCCAGGCAAGAGTACTGGAGTGGGGTGCCATTGCCTTCTCCGAGCAATGGACATGAATTTGAGCAAACTCTGGGAGATAGTGGAGGACAGAGGAGACTGGCATGTTGCAGCCCATGGGGTCAGAGTCAGACACAACTTAGCGACTGAAGAACAAAAGGACTCGAGTATACATTTCTCCAAAGAAGACACAGAAATGGCTCAAGAAGCAGATGAGATATTCAACACCACTAATCATTAGAGAAATGCACGTCAAAGCCACAGTGATACAGCCACTAAGGAGAAGAGGATGGCGGTTCCTCAGTTTCTCTCTTTAAAAAGTAGAACTACAGTGATCCAGCAATCCCAGTTCTGAGTTTACCTCCAAAAGAGATGAAATTAGCATCTCAGAGAGACACTGGCCCTCCCGTGTTCACTGCAGCATTGTTCACGACAGTCAAGACACGGAGATGACCTATGTGGCCACTGAGAGGTGGATGAGATAGAGATAATGAGGTATATATACAATGAAATATTATTCAGCCATAAAAAGGGAGTCCTGTTATTTGCAACAATATGGAAAGACCTGATGGCACCATGCTAAGTGAAACAAGTCAGAGAAAGACAAATACCACATGATGTCAGTCGAATGTGGAGTCGAAAACCACTGAACTCGCAGAAGGGAAACAGTGTGGTGGCTGCCCGGAGCCGCGGGCTGGGGTGGGTGGGAAATGGGGGTGGCTTGCCAGAGCGCACCAAGTTTCAGCTGTAAGACGAGGAAGTTCTGGGGATCTAATGTCTACTGACTATGATGCCTACAGTTAACAGTAGAGTATTGTACACTTGAAGGTTGCTCTGAGTAGAGCATTAATGTCACCATACCATCAACAACAAATGGTACTTACGTGAAGCGAAGGATGTGTTAACAAACCTTACTGTGGTGAGCATTTCATTTCTATGTATATAGATAGATACGTATACATATTAAATATTTATATAAATAGGTATCAAATCATCAAAAATGAATCCATACATAGAACTGAATACATGTCAGGCTTGTAGATACCCAATAAATGCTGACTGAAAGACAAAATCAGTGAGATACCGCATCACACCATTATGACTCTTACCAAAAAAAGAAAAAAACAACAACAAACAAGTGTTGGCATAGATGCGGAGAAATCGGAACTCCTGTGCATTCCCAGTGGGCACATAAAATGGAGTAGCCACTATGGAAAAACAATATGCTGTTGCTGCTGCTGCTAAGTCACTTCAGTCGTGTCCGACTCTATGCGACTCCAGAGACGGCAGCCCACCAGGCTCCCCCGTCCCTGGGATTCTCCAGGCAAGAACACTGGAGTGGGTTGCCATTTCCTTCTCCAAAAAATAATATGGCAATTCATCAAAAAATTAAATGTAGAATTACCACTTGATCTAGCAACTCTAATTCTGGATATAAATACAAAAGAAGTGAAAGCAGGGACTTGAATGGATATTTGTAAATCAATGTTCACAGAAGCATTATTCACAACAGCCTAAAGGTAGAAGCAACCCAAGCGTCCACATATAGATGAATGGATACACAAAATGTGGGCTATATATACAATGGAATATCATTCAGTCTCACAGAGGAATAAAATTCTGATATATGCTACATCATGGATAAACACTGAAAACATGCTAAGTAAAATAAGAACAAATATATTATGATTCCACTTATATGAGATACTTAGAGTAATCAAAATAATAGAAACAGAAAGTAGAAAGGCTGATAGTCAGAGGCTGCAAGTGGGGAGTAAAAGGGATAGACGAGATGCTTAATGGGTAGAGAGCTGCAGTTCTGCAAGAGGAAAATGTTCTAGGGATGGATGCTGGTAATGGTTAAAGAACAATGAAAATTTACTTAATGCTACGGATCTGTATGTAGAGAAATCTGTATACAGGTCAAGAAGCAACAGTTAGAACCGGGCATAGAACAACAAGCTGGTTTCAAATTGGGAAAGGAGTATGTCAAGGCTGTATATTGTCACCCTGATTATTTAACTTCCATGCAGAGGACATCATGTGAAATGCCAGGCTGGATGAAGCTCAAGCTGGAATCAAGATTGCCAGGAGAAATAACAATAACTTCAGATATGCAGATGACACCACCCTTATGGCAGAAAACGAAGAAGAACGAAAGAGCTTCTTGATGAAAGTGAAAGAGGAGAGCCAAAAAGTTGGCTTAAAACTCATTCTTCAAAAAACTAAGATCATGGCATCTGGTCCCATCACTTCATGGCAAATAGATGGGAAAACAATGGAAACAGTGACAGACTTTATTTTCTTGGGCTCCAAAATCACCGCAGATGGTGACTGCACCCAGGAAATCAAAAAAGACTTGCTCCTTGGAAGAAAAGCTATGATCAAACTAGACAGCATTTTAAAAAGCAGAGACATTACTTTCCCAACAAAGGTCCATCTAGTCAAAGCTATGGTTTTTCCAGTATTCATGAACAGATGTGACAGTTGGACCATAAGGAAAGCTGAGCGCTAAAGAATTTGATGCTTTTGAACTGTGGTGTGGGAGAGAATCTTGAGAGTCCCTTGGAGTGCAAGGAGATCCAACCAGCCCATCCTAAAGGAAATCAGTCCTGAACATTCATTGGAAGGACTGATGCTGAAGCTCCAATACTTTGGCCACCTGATGCAAAGAACTGACTCATTGGAATAGATCCTGAAGCTGGGAAAGATTGAAGGCAGGAGGAGAAGGGGATGACAGAGGACGAGATGGTTGGATGGCATCACTGACTTGATGGACACGAGTTTGAGCAAGCTCTGGGAGCTGGTGAAGGATAGGGAGGCCTGGCGTGCTGCAGTCCATGGGGTCACAAAGAGTCAAATACGACTGAGCAACTGAACTGATGGAACTGTACACTTTAGTTAAAATAGTACATTTTATATTATGCATATTTTACAACAATGAAAAAATGAATGAGGAGTTTGTGTCTGGCCTTTTAAAAAATGTATTCATATAAACAGTTCAATGTCCAATTGTCAGGATACTCCCTAGAAATTACCCTAATCAGTAGTCTGGTCTAAACATGCAAACATATGAGTTCTTTTTTTAAAAATTAACTTTTATTGGAGTATAGCTACTTTACAATGTTGTGCGTTTCTACAGTAGAGCAAAGTTAATCAGCTATAAGTGTGTGTGTGTGTATATATACATCTCCCCTCTTTTTAAAATTTCCTTCCCATTCAGTTCACCACAGAGCATTGAGTAGAGTTCTCTGAGCTATACAGTAGATTCTCATTAGTTATCTATTTTATACACAGTAACGTGCATACGTCCATCCCCAAATCCCCATTCATCCCACCCCATCACCTCGGTGCCCACGTGTCTGTCCCCTACATTTGCTGTCTCTACTCTGGCCCTATGAATAGGTTCCTCTGTAGCACTTATCCAGATTCCACATATATGCATTAATACATGATATTTCTTTTTCTCTGTCTTACTTCACTGTGTATGGCAGTCTCTAGATCCATCCACATCTCTACAAATGACTTGCTTCTTTTTATGGCTGAGTAATGAGATGGCTGGATGGCATCACGGACTCAATGGACGTGAGTCTGAGTGAACTCCGGGAGACGGTGATGGACAGGGAGGCCTGGCGTACTGCGATTCATGGGGTCAACAAAGAGTCGGACACGACTGAGCCACTGAACTGAACTGAATATTCCATTGTGTATATATATGTACCACATATGAATTCTTAATTCAGAAATCATATTCAGTTCAACTGTTTACCTTGGTTTCCCATTGTGTTCATTTAAATAGGAAAAATGATGATGGATGGCAAGTTGGTCTTGACAACTGGGACCAAAGATGTGGGCTGCGTAGATGGTCTCGCTATGAGGAGGTGGAGGACAGAGCGTGGAGGGTGTGGGAAAGACAGACACACAGCAACGGTCCTGGGAGGACCGCTGGGGCCCAGAAAGCAGCAAGAAAGCTCTAGTCCTCTGTGAATATTTGAGATGCATATATATATATCTGGGGTGAATTGATAGTTTCAAAGAAACTTGCATAGTCTAAACAATTCAATTTTTGAGTTGCTGCTGTGGACAAAGCCAAGGGCACCAAGAAATCAAAGATGACTAAATTCAAGAACATACCCCCAAAAGATTATCACCTAGAAACACGGGGTGAAAACAAAATGTCTGAAGGTCAAGCTCTTACTTCACTGCATTAATCATAATCTGACTTGATAGCTTCTGTTCTAACTGGTTTAAAGGGACCAGTCCAAAAATCTGTCAGGGATGTGACAAGCAATCCAATCAGGGAAATTTACTTCTGAAAATCGTCTCAGCACACTCTTTCGTGGGTATTGATTTTGTCTTTTTCTCCTAAAGAGAGTAGGGAGGAGAAAATATTCGGAGTAAGATGCCACATTTTCTTTAAGACAAAAGCATATGCAAAATTGGATACCTGAAAATAAACAGAATTTCATAAAGACACACTCAAGAAAATAAGCACTAAATACTGCATTTGTAACTTACAGAAAACTTGACGGAATCGTCCTTGTAGAATCCTCTTAAACTGTGGGGCAAGGGCTTTACTGAGCCAGCCAACACAGAGGCGACAAAGGCAGGCCTTGTGATAGTCTCCACGTGTTTACCGGCACCCACTTCTTTTAATTCACAGGCCTGAGTGTTTCAGGCCCTCGAAGCAAGTCGGATGCTGCCATGATGGCCCTCAGATCAGATGGACCATAAAACTCTGAAGTCACACAAGAGCTAAATCACATTCTCCACTGAGAAGGGGAGTGAAAAACTATTTCCCTTCACAATCATGAGGGAATCCTGGGTAGTCGAATAGTGGGTCTCCGAGACCATTAACAGACGCTCTGCTATCGGTGCAGCCTTCCTACATGACTTCCCCAATTAGCAACAATAGAGTGAAAACCACAATGTATTGTTTATATATCACGTTTGACCATTTTTAAACTTGAAAAGTATTAGTTTTAGAAAGTATTAGTGTCATGAGCTTTCCGATTTTAAGCTCAAATAACAAGTCATGGCTGTAAAAAATTAAAAACACGTGCACACTGCTATATTTAAAATGGATCACCTTCAAGGTGATCACTATATATCACATGGAACTCTGCTCAGTGTTAACCGGCAGCCTGAATAGGAGGAGGTTTGGGGGAGAATGGACACATTTATATGTATGGCTGAGTTCTTTCCCTGTTCACCTGAAACGATCACAACAATACCCCAATATAAAATAAAGTTTAAAAAAAAAAATCGAAAAGAAAAAGGTAAAACATGTGCATGTACAACAACGAGCCGGCAGAGGGCGCTGTCTTTATACGCTTGGCAGATGTCAGAAAGTAAGAACGAGTTTCAGTTTGTTTTCCAGTTACTAACGGTCTAGAAAAGTTCCATCATTGTTCATTAAATGTGCTACTTCACCACTGCCTCTCAAACTTTAAAGTGCATAAGAAGAATTACTTGGGGACTTGTTAAATATAGTCGTTCCCCTTGTCCACAGGTTCCACATCTGTGTTCAATCAACCTTAGGTGGAAAATTTTCAAAAAAAAAAACACAAAAATTTCAGAAAGTTCCAAAAAGCAAAACTTTTGAATTTGCAGCACACTGGTGACTATTTACATAGTATTTACATAGCACTAGGTGTTTAAATCATCTTTAGATTCCTTATAAGTATATGGGAATATCTGTATAGGTTATAGGCAAATACTATACCATTGCACATTAGGTATCCTCAGTTCTTGGTACCCAAGGGATACTGGACCAAAACCCTCTCAGTTATCTAGAGATGTCTGTATATACTCTTGGGCCTTGCTTGATCCCACCGAATCAGGAACTTTGAATTTAATATGAAATAGAGCTTAGCTGACCCTGGAGCAGGGGCCTTGGATGCCACATTAAAGCCCTCTTCACAGAGGCTGCCCGATGCCTGAGCTAACAATACCAGAACCACAGGCAGCTGCCTAAAGACTGTCCTTGAATGTCTGTGCGTTTTGATCACTCTGATACACCACAGACGAACTGTGACTGTGGCATTTAAGCAATTACTTTAAGACAACACATGTAGGGAACAAGGTATAAGGAAGGTTGAGAAGTGCTTGCAAACGAGACTCTCAACCAGGGCTGAACATTCTTGCAAACGAGATGTTCAGCTAAGAATCTTCTGTTTGTTCCCGTGGGAAAAGAACATTTCTTGCACACAAGGATGTTTCTCTGATTCCTCAAAAGGAACAGACCCAGGGACAAAATGGATTCTAAGTTGATAAGGAAGTTCCCCAAAACAAAGTCTTAGCTGCAGTAAATAAGTCAAGGTAAAGGTTATCTCGCCCTGCGCCTGCGCACTGTATAGTCTCTGAATCATAGTGCTTGGCAACTTGCCCTGTAGATGGTTGTGCAAGGGATATAAAATAAAGCAGCTGTAAGAAGCAAGTGTTAAAATATAAAGATTCAAACCACTCTGCAGTGTTGGTGTTTCATTCCGTCGCCAACAACACAACTATATCAAATTACAAAATCTTAGAGAAAAAAAGCCAGTCTATAGGCAGGAAAAAAAATTTAAGGAAAACAAGATATTTAAAATACTTTTCATATTCTCTCCCTGCAAAATGGAGAATGGCGGCTGATATTTTTTGTTTTTAAATCTTTTTAATGGTTGGAAAATTAGCATAAACTACCACACTTAATACTTATTACTCTTTATTGGGTTATTACTTACACCTTGTCTGTTCTCAAGGAAATCTGGGGAACGTTTATCTTAAGTGGTACGTATCCAATAATACCATTAAGAGAGGCGAGTAAAAAGCATCTGAGAAGGAAACGGGGTGACAGAGAGAATAATGATTCCTGGAATTACTCCAACTGACATTAAAGGTAGCTGCAAGTTTCTGAATGCCAACAAGGAAAAGAACCCTAAGTTTTCACTCTTAGGCGCCTACTCAGTGCCACCACTGGTAACGGACACTACTGCGTACAGCAGCACCTTTCACCTCCAAACAGCTCGGTCCTTGCTTCATTTGCTCATCGCTCCTGCTCTCAAAGAATTCAAAGCCTGGGTGTGACATCCACATGGTCAACCCCTCGGGGCTCCAGCTGGGGTCCAAAGTGAGCAGCACCCAGAGCTGTGTGACTCAATGGCCCTGGGTTATAAGCCCATGGGAAGGAGACTGACGGTGGGGCAGATTGTACAGACAAAACTGATGTTTGGGAGAATTACATTAGAGCTGGCTTCCTGATGCATTAACAGTTGAATGCAAATAAGCCATAAAGTTAGAAGAAAGTAAATATGGATGGTTATATAACCAGTGGCAGGGGGAGGAAGGGCTCTCGAAGCATAAAAGAAATTACACAGGAAAAGGTACATCTGACGATTGACAAGGGGAAAAAAAGTCTGTATGTCAGAAAACATAAAGATACACATGCACCCATCATGACCATAAAGGGCCAATACCCTCAACATGAAGAACACGCACAAAAGGTCAAAGAGGCAGAAAACATTCAACCCCATCAGTCATTACAAGAAGGCAAAGGAAACAGCAAGCGGCTACTTTGGACTACCAATGTGGTTTTACAAGCGACAAAGCTGTTTGTTTTTAAGGACAATTCGTCCTGCGAGACGGGTACACCCTTTCTGAAGGCAATGTTCCCAACCTTTCATCTTTTCCTTCTGCTTCTAGAAATACTCAGAGACATGCCAAAGATTTATCTACAAGCATGTTCACTGCACTTTTATTATTTTTTATATTATTTAAAATATTTTAATATTACAAACTCCCAAAATTATAACAGCAAAACTAGAAATTCCCTAACTCTATAACAATAGCAATTTGGTTAAATAAATACCGCCACATCCAAAGAGAGACAAACATATCAGCTCTACTCACATGAAACTGCCTCTACTCAATTTTTTAATTTTTAACCCAAGAGCATCAATTCCTTATGGTTTAGTCTAAACGCTCTTTTAAACGTGTATATATAGTTACACAGTTATACATACACACTCAAGCATGGATACATATATTCAAAGAACAGAAATGATATACACTAAAGGTAAACAGTTGTCAGGGTGAGGTATTTTTAACATGGTTATGTTTTTCTTTATCATTTAATTTTTTAAATGAATGCATATTAAGTTTACATTCAGAACAAAATCACAAATGTAACTTGGAATCATGTTCAAGAGATAGGATGATTTAACGGGGGCCAGAGGGTGACGAGGGGGCCGTTCTCGGGCCTGAACATGCCAGGGTCACGTGAATGCACACGCGTTTCCCAGAGTGGAATCTGGCAAAACACATCAGGCATCTCAAGGGTTCACACTTCTGACCAGTCATTCTCCTTCTAAGAATCGAATGAACACAGATGCCAAGATACCTGTATAGGATATTCACTGCAGAGTTATCTGTAATATGACAATTTGACTACAGTGATACACTTGCAGACAAGAGGGAACAAGTTAATAAATGGTAGTACATTCATCTGATGTATTTTACGCAGTCATCAGTGTATGTCGGAAGTCTTATAAGAGCATAAGGACATGTTTATGCTGAGTTGAATTTTAAAAGGCAAAAGCCTATATATACAGTCTGATCATTAACACATTAAAAAAATTGCTTGGTCTGTATGTGCACAGGGTCCCCTAGAAAGGGGGCCACGAGGATGTGTGCGTGCGTGTAATTAACAGTAGTGTTGACCCATAGTGGAATTATTCTTGCCTTTGGTATACTGTTCTGCGTTTCCCAAATATTCTGCCATGAACAGGTGTTACTTCTATAACCAGAAAATAACATTTTTAAAAGAGAAAAGATATCTCCTTTTTCACAGAGTGAAGGATGGGGGAAGCAGGTGGAGGCATGGGGACGAGCTAGGATCTGTGGCCTTGGAAGTGAGAACGAAAGGCAGGAGGAAGATTCCAGAGGCTGGGGTGGGAGAAATGTCAGAATTGCGGTAGCCAGCCTCCTGAAGGGCCCCGTGAGTCTTGCCTCCTGAGTCACACCCTTACGTAGTCCCTTCTACCCTGAAAAGAGCTGACCTATGAGACACAGCAGAAGTGGCAGGGCGTGACTTCTGACCCTCGGCCATAAGAGATATTGACGGAGACAGAAAATAGGACATAGAGTAGATGTGATGAGGAGCTTTGAGAGGGGAGACTGCGGGATGATAAATTCTGGAGAAGGATGGTAGTGATGGTAGCAAACCATGGCTAAAATGGTTAATTTAATATTTCATCACAACATTTTTTTTAATATGAAAAGGCAATGCAGGGCTCTGCTTTGGTCTGTTTTGCATCCCTTGCCCCATGGGAAGCCAGCTGCCGTGTTGTGGGGACCCTCAGGAGCCTACTGGAGGGGTCCAAGGGTGGAGGAACCCCACCCCTCACCACCAGCAGCACTAACCGGCCAGGTAAGCGTGTGAGCCCCCAGAAAGCCGATCCTCCAGCCCCAGGCAAGCCTTCAGCTGAAGACAGAAATCAGACGAAGTGATAATATTTTCTTTAACCCACTAAGTTTCGGAGCAATTTTTTATCCAATAATAGATAATTAATGCCTAGAAAGAGGCACCGGTTTGAGCTGTCTCATCCCCTTTCGAGGTTTAAGCCACCCTCTTGTTTTCCTTGCTTCCACTTAGGATTTTGAAGGTTGGAGAGAGCTGAGTTCACACTGTTACGACAAACACACTAGGTAATATGCAGAACCACTGTTTCTCAAACACATCAGGAGCTTAGATTCCCTAGTAGGGCCCAGCAGGGAGAGGGAGGGCTTCCCTGGTAGTTCAGCGGGTAAAGAATCCTCCAGGTAAAGATTCCTGGGTTGGGAAGATCCCCTGGAGAAAGGATAGGCTAGCCACTCCAGTATTCTTGGGTTCCCTGGTGGCTCAGACAGCAAAATTCCGCCTGCCATGCAGGAGACATGGGTTTGATCCCTGGGTTGGGAAGGTCCCCTGGAGGAGGGCTTGGCACCCACTCCAATATTCTTGCCTGGAGAATTCCATGGACAGAGGAGCCTGGCGGGCTCCAGTCCATGGGGTCGCAGAGAGTCGGACACGACTGAGCGACTAAGCACAGCACCTAGAGAGGGAGTGAGGAGGAGGGGCCTCACCCTGGTCTCCATCAGATCCATGTGGCAGGCGGCCTGGTCGGGTCTGCCCCCCGCAGCCACATCTCTGTGGCTCCCTCACTGGTCTCTTTTTGCTTTTCAGGCCCTCCAATAACACCTCTCTAACCAAGTCCCTCAACTCCGTCTCTTCAAATCAGCGCGTGGCCTGTTTTCCTACCTGGCCCTCATCTGATGGAGTGCCCCAACTCAGCTCAGTCTCTTCTGGGGGCACAGACAGGTGAGCCAGAGTTCCTGCCTGTCTGGATAACCCTGCAGCAGCCCCCTTGCCGACCCGTCTCCTCCCGCCCAAGGCACACAGTCTTCCTTATGACCTCCCCCACAACGTGGCACTTTTCTTCCTCTCTCCACGCCTTCTGAGCCCAACTCGACTAAAATCAGGCCACAGGAAGAGGAGGCATCTCAGCACCTGAGGACGCATTGCAGAGATGGAAAGATTCGCTTTCTCTTTTGCATCCTGCTTTGGGGAAAACGACACAAATTGAAAAGGACAATTCATGCCTAGGCTGACTTGCATTATTCTGTTTTTATTTTTTTTTTCTTACTGATGGTTTCATTCTGGTGGAAAAGTCGCTGGACAAGGAAGAGAAACCCAGGAAGTTGGTATCACTTCTCTCCTCTTCCCTTTTTCAGCTCTTAGGTTATCCCGGTGGATTGACCTACTTCTCCTCACTTAGGAGAGGAAGAATGCTGAAAAGATGAAGCAGCGACATGTGTGTGCACACACACACATATGCACACACACACACATTCACACACATGGTCTGGCCTGCAAATCAACTTCCCTACCTGAAATAATGATACCGGAACTGCCAATAACATACTAAAAAGAATTCTAGGATGTCTTCACTGAATAGGTTTTGAGAAATAACAGAAACTTCACTCCCTAAAGACCTATTATTTATAAACTAGGACTCGGAGTGAAAAAAAATGAGAACCTATATACCATCTGAAGAAGACCCTACAACTTCCAACCAAAAAATATTTTCAAGGAACAAAGCAATAAACAAGAAGACTCCAGGCAGCCATGCTTGCTTAGATGGTGTACTGTGTAGACACAGGCTGATGGCCCTCAAGGAGTAAACACTGCTTGCAGGATGAAAAAAATCTTGGATATCGCAAGAGTTTGTGGTCTGCTCCAAAAGGTTTCCATACACAGAGACGAACTTTCCATGCATATATAGCTATGCAACATATCTGGGCTATTAAACTTTCATGAACGGGTAATATTTGGGAAACAAAGTGTTGATAAGGCTGTTTGTAGGCTGGAAAGAGGACACTAATGAAAAACGGATGGAGAAACACAGGTCTAGACAAAAAATCATACACACGTGCTTTTTTTTTTTTTTTCCGGCCTGAACAAGCCCATCAGTGTTACACATTCCTCCAGATTTCTAATAAATTTGGCAGAAATGTCACTTTTTCTTCAATAAGCAGAGTCAGGAATGTAACCCAGGGGAGAATTTGCCACCAACTAAACCTCAGTTCAAGGTGCTTTTATTAAAATAAAAGCGGAGCATCAACACTCTAGACGAATGGCTCCCTTTATCTGTCAACATGCATGCACTTTCGCTAAGGCTAAACAGCTTACTTCTACACCTCAGATTGTGACTGTCTCCCCCTGAAAACACACACAGTGTTTGCAGCCACCCCACCCTCTCTAGGTCAGCCCAGGCTCCGTGTGTGCACTCCCCACGGTCACACGTCACAGAGGAGGGTGACACCCATGTCACTGAGACAGGAGGCAGACGGGCCCCAGGCTGAACAGCCAGAGTTTGTCTTGTGTGGACAGACACTCCCAAGAGGAGGAGCGAGAGAAGAACTAAGTCCTGCTGCCCAGATAGGAGATAAAAGACCACATGTTCCTCATTCTCAGAGTCCAGGAGACCTTCCTGACTACACACGTGCAGAAAGGCTCCTTGGCGGCCAAACAGGGAGGGGGTGTCACCTTGTGGTGAGTGAGGTCAACTACCCAGAGGCCTCTTCGCTAGACTCCATCTTGGCTAAGAGATGTGTGCTCACACGGGAGGACCTTGAGATAAACCAGAAACTGACTCAGAACCAGGCAAGCAGGACGACTGGCCACACGAAACCTGGAAGACACGTCCCACACGTTGCTGTTGTTCAGTCGCTCAGTCGTGTCTGACTCTGTGTGACCCCATGGACTGCAGCACGTCGGGCTTCCCTGCCTCTCAATACTTCCCAGAGCTTGCTCAAACTCACGTCCATGGAGTCAGTGATGCCATCCAACCAGTTCATCCTGTGTCGCCCCCTTCTCCTCCTGCCTTCAATCTTTCAAGTGATTCAAACTACCACGAGGGCACAACTCAGAGTCTGTGTGTGTATATCCACACGTACCCTTTTTCCTCCTATCAGACACTTTGTTCCGCTGCTTTCTGTCTCTCTGCGGAAACACATCTCTACACAGCTGGCAGGCCAGGGCCTGGTCACTGGCCCCTGGGGGTCTGGCGGCTGGGATTCGGGGCTCTCGCTGCTGCAGCCTAACTTCCATCTCTGGCCGGGAACTGAAAACCAGCTGCAAGCCTCCAGAGGTCAGGGCCACCTGAGACCACTGCCTCCACGCCCAGGTTGGGGGCACAGCTCTGTGCTCTATCCTGACCACGTGTGAGTGCACCTCTGCCTGAAAAGTTATCCTCTCATCTGCCCAGCCCGCATCCTCTCTCGTGACACTTCTGTAGCCAAAGCGTGTCCTGTTATCTCCACGGCCTTGATGCCCAGCTACTAATGACACCCTTATACCAACATGGCTAGTGCTTTTATTTATTTTATTTTTTCTTTTTATTTTTTTATTTTTTTATTTTTTTTTGGCTAGTGCTTTTAAAGACATCTGGGGTGCGGAGACCAAACACACACTCGATGCAGATAATCACACGTGCTCACATCAGAGTCACCAGAATCTGTTAAATTCTAACACAATTCTCTCACCGTGGTCTTCAGTGATTCACTCCATCATTTTGATCAATTATCATAAACAAGGTCTGGGGCTGTAAGGAGCTAACAGGATTTTAAAAGCAGAGTGTCTGCTGATGGAGAGAAAGAAGGGCATCAATGATGATATAGTACAGGGCACTTTTAAAAGTTATGGGAGAGATGCCCAAACCGGTGTTTGGGAGGAAGGAGACATTACTCCCAGGGCAGAGTTCAGGGGAACTTCACAGAGAACAGGCAGGTTCTAGCAGGGTTAGAGCTGGAAAGTGGGGGTACAGAGGGAAGCCCCACAAGTGAAGGTGGTGGACCACGTGAACCGAGGGCTGAAGACAGGAACACTCAGACAAAAGGAACAGGAGGACCGTCCAGACAGAAGCCCATATACCATACCTTTCTAAGTTTTTCATATTTAAAAGTCTTACCACCAAATATTTTTAAACTAGGAATACACTTCACTTCAGCAAACATTTTAAGAGCATTTACCTTCAGTTGGAAATTTCTTGGCTCGTTCCTCGAAGAACCAGTCTCCAGTTTTTATTTTCACATTTCTGAAAAACAAGCAGAAAGGAAGCCTCAGAGAGCGATGTGGGTGGTGCTGTACTTGGCTCATACCGAGTAGGGAGATAATATCAAAATATTACTCTAGCAAAAGAGCTCAGAGTCCAAATTTCTGGCCCAGATCCCTAACTGTACAGATTTCCCATAGAGATTAAGTGAGTTGACTGGAAAGCAGCAAAGCTACAAAAGGAATATTATATTCCTATTCTGAAAAGGAATATTATATATCAAACTGAATCGCTTTACTACACACCTGAAACAAATACATTATAAATCAACTATACTTCAATAAAAAATAAGTAAAAAATAAATACAAAGATAAGATCGAAATGAGCTACAAAGCTGGAGTTTCTACTTGGGTATATTTTACCCTGTAAGTCCATGTAATACATACATATTAACATATGTGTTTAACACATACACAATAAATATACAGGGAGAAACAAAATCGCCATCAAAACGACCAGTTTATCATGCTTATGGTGGGGAACAATGGCATGAAGGATAATCAGAGAAGTCCAATGTTGTCTATTCAGCTAAGTGAGATTATCCTTGAGTTATGGTGAGGTTAGTTTGACTTAACCACAACATTTACCAAGAGCCAGCAGAGTGGATTCACCTGAGAAGGTTCCTGGGAAGACCTGAAGTCTGGGACATGGATCAAAGGGCTTCACTGGAGATTCGGGGACTACTTGAGAGACAGCGGAAGTGATCTCTTGCTGGGCGGCCAGTCTGATGGCAGCTCCCTGGGCATGTCTACGTCCCTATATCCCCTCCTGTCCTACTCATAGGCAGAGCAGTGCGGGGACTTTGTTTGGCCACTGCTCAAAACTGAAGTCCCAAAGCATGTTAGCTCCCAGAGGATGTTAGCTCTTAATAGCTTCCAAGTTTTCAAACTTCTGAAGAAACCACCCTCAACTTCATAGAGCCTCAGAAAGGCAGAATTGTCAATAGCCTTTCAGGATACAAGAAGTTAAACACACAGACACTATAAATTATTGACACCATTAAAATCATCAGCTACAAAAAGAAGTACCAATTCCTAGGTTATGCAAGTTTAAGAAAAATTAAAACTTCAACTTATGTCAAATTCTCTTCTATAAAGTATACTTTCTGAAATACATTCTCCATTAGGTTCTTTCAGGCTATAGATGAACTCAAATGGATTGTTTTAAATTAATGCTTATAAATGCAGTCAATTCAAAATATATGCCAATCTACATTTTTTAAGTAGCCTGTCTTCTCTGTGGAACTTTAGTAGCTGTCAGAAGACATCAACCAACTTCCTCCCCTTCTTGTTGCTGCTGCTGCTGCTGCTAAGTTGCTTCAGTCGTGGCCAACTCTGTGCAACCCTATAGACGGCAGCCCACCATGCTCCCCCATCCCTGGGATTCTTCAGGCAAGAACACTGGAGTGGGTTGTCATTTCCTTCTCCAATGCATGAAAGTGAAAAGTGATAGTGAAGTCGCTCAGTCTTGTCCGACTCTTAGAGACCCCATGGACTGCAGCCTTCCAGGCTCCTCTGTCTATGGAATTTTCCAGGCAAGAGTACTGGAGTGGGGTGCCATTGCCTTCTCCCCTCTTGTTAGCAGCTATTATATTCTCTGATTAAGACGCAAGTGATTACTCCCAATGCTTAGTGTCTAGAAAAGGGAAAACCCACACAGAGCATGTGTGAATTCCGGCAACAGAATTTTGATAGCAGTCACTATCATTCAGAGCCGAAAACATATGGAACATGCAACTGTGACACATCTTGAGAGAAAAGGGGAAACATTTTCACCCGTAAATCAGAAACTCAGATATCAAATCTACTGACACAAAACACATGAAGAAGAACATAGCAACTCCACAGAAGTTTCCTCTCTGGTACTTAAGACAAGCAGAGGGTCAAAACACAGGGAAAGTTTTGCGGGGTAAGCAGGGTGGTGAATTCAATTGCTCTATTTCTGAGGATGCTTCCTCCACCCTTATAAGCAGGACAAAGTCTAAGCATTAGGACGAGGACAGCAGGAGAGAAAAATAAAATGTGGAAACAAAGAGACTTCCCTCTGATTAAAAAACTTCACTTCCTGACTTGTTGTGAGAGTGGGACTATAAAGAAAGCTGAGCGCTGAAGAATTGATGCTTTTGAACTGTGGTGTTGGAGAAGACTCTTGAGAGTCCCTTGGACTGCAAGGAGATCCAACTAGTCCATCCTAAAGGAGATCAGTCCTGGGTGCTCATTGAAAGGACTGATTTTGAAGCTGAAACCCCAATACTTTGGCCACCTGATGCGAAGAGCTGACTCATTTGAAAAGACCCTGATGCTGGGAAAGATTGAAGGCAGGAGGAGAAGGGGAGGACAGAGGATGAGATGGTTGGATGGCATCACCAACTTGATGGACATGAGTTTGAGTAAACTCCAGGAGTTGGTGAGGGACAGGGAGGCCAGGAGTGCTGCGGTTCATGGGGTCACAAAGAGTCAGACATGACTGAGCAACTGAACTGAACCTGATTTGTTTTCCTGGGGGTCATGACCCTTCCAACTCATCTAACTCTCTCAAATTCTCCAGGCTGTTACCTGTGACCAAAAACATTTATATATGAGACAGGTGCTGCGGGTGGGGCAAGGGCTCAGACCAGACAAGAGATCAGAGCTAAGATTTCTGCAGCAAATCAGTCCATGACTCCATAGGCAGCTGAGCCAGCCAGATACAAGCTGTCACTGATGAGTAAACACACCTGTAGATACACAATCATGAAAAAGGAAGAGCAGCTGAGGGGACAGAGGAGCAAAACGTGAAAATGCCTGAATAAACATTTTTATTTTATTACATTTTACAACATTTTATTAAAAAGTCTTCCTCTAGCCCTGGTTTCAGAACCTATACAAGCAGCAGATAAAGTAAGATATTAGTATCTTCTAGTGCTAGGCATCTGATGCAACCAACTAATCCTCTTACAGAATCCCAATGGATTGCTTGTGAAATTCAAGCATGAGCTTCCTTGGCAGGGATAGGTTTGGACACAAGCCCACAGGTCTCTTGGGCTTATCTGTGACTAAAGAATGGAAGAATAGGAGTACCACAGTCCTAAACCACACAGCGACAAGCCCTTCTTGCGTTTGAGGCTATTTCCTTTGAGAACTAGACTGCAGCCCGATCTCCACACTTTCTGCAGAATCAGCTGTTTCATGAACAATTATTCCCTAGGAGCTTTCATAATGGCTCCCTGTCCACACAAATCCCAGGCTTTATGAGGAAGACCATTTATGGGTGTTACTGTCTAAGGCAGAGGTGAGCAGATCTTGCTTGCTATGTCTCTGTCTTCATTAGGGCCAACTCAGGGTAGCCTGACTCATAGGAACCAAATGAATTTCTCCCCCAATGACTCGATCAGAATTTGGCTATGAAAACTTCTTGGAACATTTTCAGAGCCCAGCAAGAGATTGACAGTTTTAAATTTCTCTGGTAGAATCACAACTTGCCTCTTTAAAACTCTTTCAGTCAATTGATAAATATATCTCAGAAAGCAAAATCCAGGGGTGGTGGAGGGAACAAAAAAGTCTAGAGTCAGAGACCTGAGTTCTGCATCTGACTTTCCACTCACTCTGCCTGGGGACCACTGTAATTATAAACGCCAAGCACGTGGTACCACTCTTAATAAACTGCTGGAGGTTCCAGCATCCATTTCATAGCCATGAACTCCGCTAATGCTGTCATTTCATTAGCAAAAGAGAAAACTGTTGAAAAGCACTTTGCAAATTCTAGCATGCAAATGTTCAATAATGCGATGAACGGAGGACCCTAATGGAAAGATAGCTTGATCCTATCACTATTAGCAAGCAGTGAGCCAAACAGGCCTGCTAGACCGCATCTTTACTTTGCATTCAAATTACTCGCACCTGCAGGTTGGTAAGCTGTCACATCCATGCTTTATATTCCAAGAGAAGTCAGCACGGTGTTCCCAGAAATTGCTAAATGCATTTCCACCGTTCAGCGAACAAGAGGTAGAAAATTCGTCTGCATGCCAGGATTCTTCCAATGCCTTAAGACACACTCCGCCCAGGCAGACCTGCTCTCTAACCAGCACCCTGATGGCAAGAAAGCTTCAAGAAAGTCTTGGTGGCTTATCAGACAGACGAGCTATAAAAACTCCAAACGAAGAAGCCAAATAATGTAAAACCAAGCATCAACTTAATTTCTTTGTACTAGCTTGTCCAATCACTTGGTAATTCCCAGCTAAAATGGTCCTATGCACCATACAGTTGAAAAAAAATTTTTTTTTACTTCAAATAATCTTATATCTAAGGCAGTTTTAGTTACAAAGCAAAATAATGAGGTTTTTTTTTTGTTTGTTTGTTTCTACCAACCAGCTCAGCTGATCTGATTTCAATGTTCTTACAGGAAGAAAAGACTGATCGTTGTGATTAAATCCTAGGTAACTAGGAGATAAGTCGGAATCAAGATAAGGTAAAGGAACGATTTTAATCAAGTGGCTACCATGGCTTCCTGCAAAACAGGAATAACTCTACTTGGCCGCTGAGAGGAGGCAGGTCCCCTCTGTGTTAAATTCAGCGCTGTATCCACAGCCCCAAGCACAACTCAGAGACACAATGGGGCCAGTGAATAAAGGTGTGGACTGGTGAATAAATGAACATCTCCACCCCTGCAGGCAGCATCCTGAGAACTGAAGGGATAAGATGGGACTAACACAGATGGAGCCCCAGTGGCACCAAGGTCTGACATTTGCCACGCTTTCTGAATGTGTAGGGGCCGGGGTCACAAAGTCAGGCGCCAAGCAGAAACTAGACGAAGAGAGAGGGTGAGAGAAGAGACAAGAGGGCGGGCTTGGCGCTATGGTGAGCTGGAGGACTCATGCCCTACTTTAAGGCATTAAAAGGCTAAATATTAGACACTGAGCAGGACAACAAAATAAAGCCCGTGGGCTCTTTGCTGCCTGTTGGCCGTGAGTTTGCAGTCCCTGGTTTGTTACATCAGAAAATGAGTCAGCGAAATAATTCTACTGCAGCTGGACAGTGCTGCACTCCTTAAAGCCTGGAAAACTGAAACCAGGTTAAACACTCTGTACCACCCTGTCTTCCCTATGGATCTAAGAATCGGCTCCACCACCACTCCACAAAGACAAGGAGCAAGGGCTCTGCTGGCAACCCCTCAACCTGGTGGTCTGAAGACAACGCAGAACCTCTGACAAAAGGCCCCAGGCAGGAGAAAGAGTCCTGCAGGCCAGGAATGGCTACTCAAGGTGCATCACTGCCGGAACAAAGGGAAGTTTCAGAAAGCAGTCGTCTTCAAAGGCATTTAAGACCCAACTCTTATGAAGAAGGGGGCTTCTCTGGTGGCTCAGACAGTAAAGAATCTGCCTGCAGTGCAGGAGATCTGGGTTTGATCCCTGGGTTGGGATGATCCCCTGGAGAAGGGAATGGCTACCCACTCCAGTATTCTTGCCTGGAGATTTCCATGGACAGAGGAGCCTGGTGGGCTACAGTCTGTGGGTCGCAAAGAGTCGAACACGACTGAGAAACTAACACTCTCTTTCCTTCTTTTCTATGAAAAAGTAAGACTTAAGAAAAAGCCAACAAGAGACAACACACTACATTCAAGGAAGATTTAGAAAACAACAACACAAACGCAGAGCAAGCTGTTTTACCAACAGGAAAGGGCGGAACTGAGAAGCTGGAGAGTTGAATTAATGACGCTGACTCAGTAAGGATGCCTTCCCATAACGCGAGAGAAAAAGACAGTAAACTCTGAAGGATACGGAATATAAAGGGAAGAGAGAGAGCAAGGCCAACCTAAGTTATTCCTGAATAAGCCAGGCCAAGCAGCATTAAAGAATAGTCAGAGCTGACCAAAGAAAATGTTACTGAGTCAAAACACAAGCAAACCCTTACCTCACACCCATTAGTAACTACCATTAAAAAAAAAAAACAGAAGACAACGAGTGAAGAGACTGGAACCCTTGTGCACTGTTGGTGGAAAAGGGAAACGACTCAGCTGTTGGAGACTGCATGGTGGGTCTCAAAAAATTAAACACAGAAATACCATGTGACTCAGCAGCCACACTTCTGGGAATATACCTGGAAGAACCGAAAGCAGAGCCTCAAAGAAATGTTCGCACACCCACTATTCACAACAGCCAAAGGGCAGAAGCAGCCCAAGCATCCAACAGCAGATGAACAGACAAAATGTGATACACACACACTCAAGAATGTGAGGGCAGCCTTAAGAAGGAAGGAATTCTGCAGCGTGCTGCAACACGGATGAGCCTTGAAAAGTGTGTGCTTAGTGAAATGAGCCAGACACAGAGACAAACACTGTGTGATTCCACCTGTGTGAGGGGCCCAGGGGAGTCAGAGAGACAGAAAGACGGATGCGAGCAGAGGGGCAGGGGAGCGAGGGAAGAATAGGGAGCTGCTGGACAGAACAGAGTTTCAGCTGGGCAAGAAGAAAAAGCCTGGAAGTAGGCGGTGCTGATGGCTGTACAACACGCAGGTATTACCAGGTTGGTTTCCCTGACGTGCAGTAAGCTGAGACGCTGAGGTTTGCAGCAAAGCGAGGGTTTATTCGCAAGGCAGCCAAGTGCAGAGAGAGGGAGCAGGCCTCAGATCCACCTCCCAGACAGCAAGGGGTTCAAAGTACTAATGGGAGGAAGACTAAAGTGGCAGGGCGGTCTGGGCGTGGAGAGTGTGGGGAAGGGTGATTGGGAGGTGGGCCTTGGCCATTGTGCGCAGGTGTGACTAGGCTCCAGATCTCTGCTCCTGGGAAGATGGAGGCTCTCACCACCATCTAGGGGTGGAGTTTTTGCCCTCTGACCTCAAAAGGTCACGGAGAGGACCCTCACGCATGCGCAGTTGGCAGGTCGGTGGGCCTATCCAATCTTAGCCAATTAAGCTCAAACTAGAGGCTGCTGACTCCCAGTTCCTGGAAAAACAACTCACTTGGCGAACATGTCACTGTTTAGGACAAGAATGGAGGGCGTGTTGCAACCAGAAAAAGCCAACATGCAACAAAGAAGACGCAGCACAGCCATAATTAATTGAAATTTAAGAAATCATCGAGGGCCTTCCCTTGTGGCACAGGGGATAAGAATCCATCTGCCAATGCGGGGAACACAGGATTCGATCTCTGGTCTGGGAAGATAAGATCCCAAATGCCACAGAGAAACTAAGCACCTGCGCCACAGCCCCTGAAGCCCGTGACCCCAGAGCTTGTGCACAACAAGAGAAGCCACCACAACTAGAGAAAGTCCATGTGCAGCAGCCAAGACCCAGAGCAGCGAAAATAAGTAAACATTTTAAAACGATAACAATGGGTATGTAAGTCTCCTGGACAACCTTGATGAGTGAAGGCTGATAAAATGGGCTTGACTAATGATTACCCACGGTTTCAAATGCCATTAAACTGTACACTTAGCCTTAGCTATAATGGTAAATTTTATGTGTATTTCTCCACAATTAAAAATAATTAAGAAAACAACAACAACAACAAGCAGATCCAAGGCACAGCCAGCTCCGGGGAACTCTCCTTAACCCATGAAAATCAGTGTGGAGAGACTCAGACCCAGGAAGATATTAGAAACTGCTTTCAATTACAAGAATGCGGAAAAAACCCAATATGCTTCTAGTACCTAAAATCCAGATGATCAATAAAGAAAAATAAAGCTAGTCTCCAGTGTGTCTGTTACAGTAGATTCCAAAGGACAATGATAACACATTAAATGAACTTAAAGATGGAAAGTTGGAATCTGAGATTTTAAAACCCAGTGAAGTCCTACTGCTATGCTGAAAATGGATAGCCAACAATGACCTGCTGTATAGCACAGGGAACTCTGCTCAAAGTTGTCTGGCAGCCTGGATGGAAGGGGAGTCTGGTGGAGAGTGGATGGATATGAATGTCTGGTTCTTCATCTGAAACTGCCACCAAATGTTTGTTAATCAGCTACACCCAAAAACAAAATAGTTTAAAAAATGAATAAAACCCAGGGAAGTCCTTACTCATGAGGAAAGGCTATCGAAGGCATCCTCAGATAGGCAATGGCTTAAAATACCCACCACCCACATGCTCTTCTGAGAAGAAAAATCTTTGAAGAGACACTTTAATTGACTGAAAATGAATCAAAATAAAGAAACCCCAAATTGGGAAATCAAGATCTCAGAGATATCTGCACTCATGAAACAGTGCAGGAGTAGAATCATCTGAAATCAAAAAAATCTACCCATGACGTCTGTTTGGCACCGGAATGCTCTCTTGGTCTGATCTATGGATGTGAGTCTGTTATCGTGGTTCCTACGAACACGTGACTGGAAAGCACCTACAAGCCTGTCTGGTAGCCCTCCACCCCCAGTGCCCATAACTCTCAGCTACATTTCAGCCCAGAGCTCTAGCCGAGGCAGCACTTCACCAGCACCTCGAGTGCCAGCCTGGAAAAATGGCCTCCTGGCACTGACCTTTCTGTGGGGTGAAAAGGTTCAGCTGAACTGAGTGAGTGACAACTTCAAGTCTGAACTTAAGGGTACAGGAAGCTTACTCATCGCAAAAAGGGTTTTTGAAACAAGACCTGCCTTGACTGACCATAGGAGAAATAACAACTTCAACAAAAGGAATGACACTCAAAGTATCGTGTAAATATTCCCTTTAGTAAGCACAAAATAGACTTTTCAAAAAGTACCCCACAAATTTCCACTTTTTTACTGTATGTTTGGTAACAGAAGGCTTCAAAGCCTATTAAGTCATTCGTACCCTCATTTGGCCAATGGATAAAAAGCATATGCAAGAAAAAGAAATGCAAAAAGACAAAATGGCTGTCTGAGGAGGCCTTACAAATAGCTGAGACAAGAAGAGAAGCTAAAGGCAAAGGAGAAAAGGAAAGATATAATCATCTGAATGCAGAGTTCCAAAGAATAGCAAGGAGAGATAAGAAAGCCTTCCTCAGTGATCAATGCAAAGAAATAGAGGAAAACAATAGAATGGAAAAGACTAGAGATCTCTTCAAGAAAATTAGAGATACCAAGGGGAACATTTCATGCAAAGATGGGCACAATAAAGGACAGAAATGGTATGGACCTAACAGAAGCAGAAGATATTAAGAAGAGGTGGCAAGAATACACAGAAGAACTGTACAAAATAGACCTTCACGACCCAGATAACCACGATGGTATGATCACTCACCTAGAGCCAGACATCCTGGAGTGTGAAGTCAAGTGGGCCTTAGGAAGCATCACTACGAACAAAGCTAGTGACGTTGATGGAGTTCCAGTTGAGCTATTTCAAATCCTGAAAGATGATGCTGTGAAAGTGCTGTGCTCAATGTGCCAGCAAATTTGGAAAACTCAACAGTGGTCACAAGACTGGAAAAGGTCAGTTTTCATTCCAATTCCAAAGAAAGGCAATGCCAAAGAATGCTCAAACTACCGCACAGTTGCACTCATCTCAAACTCTAGCAAAGTAATGCTCAAAATTCTCCAAGCCAGGTTTCAACAGTACGTGAACCGTGAACTTCCAGATGTTCAAGCTGGATTTAGAAAGGCAGAGGAACCAGAGATCAAATTGCCAACATCTGCTGGATCATCAGGAAAGCAAGAGAGTTCCAGAAAAACATCTGCTTTACTGACTACACCAAAGCCTTTGACTGTGTGGATCACAACAAGCCATGGAAAATTCTTAGAAGACATGGGAATACCAGACCACCTGACCTGCCTCCTGAGAAATCTGTATGCAGGTCAAGAAGCAACAGTTAGAACCAAACATGGAACAACAGACTGGTTCCAAATTGGGAAAGGAGTACGTCAAGGCTGTATATTGTCACCCTGCTTATTTAATTTCCATGCAGAGTACATCATGCAAAATGCCAGGCTGGAGGAAGCACAAACTGGAATTAAGATTGCCAGAAGAAATATCAATAACCTCAGATATGCAGATGACGCCACCCTTATGGCAGAAAGTGAAGAGGAACTAAAGAGACTCTTGATGAAAGTGAAAGAGGAGAGTGAAAAAGCTGGCTTATTCAGAAAACTAAGATCATGGCATCTGGTCCCATCACTTCATGGCAAATAGATGGGGAAACAATGGAAACAGTGAGAGACTATATTTTGGGGCTCCAAAATTACTACAGATGGTGACTGCAGCCATGAAATTAAAAGACACTTGCTCCTTGGAAGAAAAGCTATCTCCAAACTAGACAGCATATTATAAAGCAGAGATATTACTTTGCCAACAACGGTCCGTTAAGTCAAAGCTATGGTTTTTCCAGTAGTCATGTATGGATGTGTGGAGAAGGAAATGGCAACCCACTCCAGTATTCTTGCCTGGAGAATCCCATGGATGGAGAAGCCTGGTGGGCTTCAGTTCATGGGGCAGCAAAGAGTCAGACACGACTGAAGCAACTAAGCAGCCATGGATGTGAGAGATGGACCATAGGAAGGCTGAGCGCCGGAGAATTGATGCTTTTGAACCGGGGTGTTGGAGAAGACTCTTGAGAGTCCCTTGGACTGCAAGGAGATCCAACCAGTCCATCCTAAAGGAGATCAGTCCTAAATATTCATTGGAAGGACTGACGTTGAAGCTGAAACTCCAATAGTTTGAGTCAGCACTCATCCCCATGGTATTCCTTGTCCCTGACTGTGTTCATTTCCCTCTCTAATCCTGACCATCTTCCAGAAACGCTCCCACCGGGTGCTCTGGGAAGTCACCTTGAGCCAGCTTAGTCCCCCTCCCCCTCCCCTGAGCCCCCACGGGTCCTGAGCAGAAAACCTGCCCAGCAAGCAGGATCCTCAGCTGTCTCCTGGACCCTCAGCCCAAGCCTAAGGCCAGCGCTGCTCACAGGCCCTCTGCGCTGACTGCAGCAGTCTGAACACTGGTTTTGCTTTCTTTAAAACTGCTACCCTAGACTTTCCTTTTGCTTGATTTTAAAACCTATGTTTTCCTCCTGTTCCCACAACAAATCCACTTCTTGAGGGATGGGTCTCAGGCTGAAGAAGAAGCAGGGAGAGGAAAATGACTGGGGTTGAAAACCTGTCCAGGTCCCAGTTAAGACTGTCAAAGACTCTCACACTTCACCAAGCCTTTTCTTTGGTTTGACCCCCCCAAGACTGGACGGCAGCCCAGAGTGGACAAAACTAGAGAGGGTAGGGAGCTTCAAAGAAAGGAAGCAAAGAGAAGGAGGGGAGGTTGGTATAAATTAGTTAGCTCTCTCACCTTACGGTTTCCTGCGTCAGTTCTCTAAGAGCAATGCAATTATCTCTCGTATTTTGAAAAACATCCTTATTTCGACACCAGGAAGCTGGGGTTTTAGAAATCACACTTCAGGAGCTTAGAGGGGTTCAGTTACAATGCCCCAGGGCATGGTGCTCCCCAGGGCGGAGATTTCAACAGGGTCCCTTTCCTGGGAGGTTGCCTCAGCCCCAGTCCTCCTGTTTTGATTTTAAGTTTCCAGTTAACCACTAAAGGGGCTTCCCTTGTGGCTCAGCTGGTAAAGAATCTGCCTGCAATGTGGGAGACCTGGGTTTGACCCTTGCATTGGGAAGATCCCCTGGAGAAGGGAAAGGCTACCCACTCTAGTATCCTGGCCTGGAGAATTCCATGGACTGTATAGTCCATGGGGTTGCAAAGAGTCAGACACGACTGAGCTACTTTCACTTTCACTTTGAGACTTCCCTGGTGGCTCAGATGATAAAGCGTCTGCCTACAATGCGGGAGACCAGGGTTCAATCCCTGGGTCGGGAAGATCCTCTGGAGAAGGAAATGGCACCCCACTCCAGTACTCTTGCCTAGAAAATCCCATGGACGGAGGAGCCTGGTAAGCTACAGTCCATGGGGTCGCAGAGTCGGACACGACTGAGCGACTTTGCTTTACTCACTTTAACCACTAAAAGAAGTGCTGAAGAATTTACTACCTGGTGACACAGTGTTCATCATCAGTGTTTATCAACCCACTACATATGGTTAGCTGACGAGGGTCTTAGGACCTTCCCTCCTCTCTCAAGAGCCCAGGACCTGCTTGATCACAAGTGCACCCAGGGCTGGCTCACAGGAATTCTTTCTCTTCCCCTCTCAAGCTAAGAAAAGCCTGAAGGGTGCTGGCTTTGACAGACTGAGGAAACTTGATACGTTTGGAGGCGGCTCTGACCACATGGATGTGATGTGACATGCTGTTTCAGAGAGGGGTGCTTAGGAGCAAGGCAATCTGGTTGAACAACCTGCATTTGAATGAGTGATTGAAATACATTAAGCCTCGCAAAGCAAGGGGAAGTTTAAGGACATTGATGTCAGGATGCTTATAAACACAATCCTCCCGATTCAAGGGGCGAGAAAAACCCCACCAGTGTGCCCTCACCGTGTAATCACCTCATAGTCTCCCCAGGCACGCGCGCACCTAAGCAACATTTAGAAGTTGTTTTCAAATCTCAGTCTCACATTATTCTCCTAGATTCACACCAGACAAACATTTCTGCTCCTCATAAGTTCTGTGATGTCCTTGTGCACACTCCCCCATAACAAGTAGAAACACTCCCTGGGTTTTCCGGGAATTGATGAACAGCCCATTCTTGCTTCGAACAGTATGATATCAAGCCATACTAAGTCACTTCAGTCGTGTCCGACTCTGTGCAACCCCATAGATGGCAGCCCACCAGGTTCTCCCGTCCCTGGGATTCTCCAGGCAAGAACACTGGAGTAGGTTGCCATTTCCTTCTCCAATGCATGAAAGTGAAAAGTGAAAGTGAAGTCGCTCAGTTGTGTCCGACTCTTCGAGAACCCATGGACTGCAGCCTACCAGGCTCCTTTGTCCATGGGGTTTTCCAGGCACGAGTACTGGAGTGGGGTGCCATCGCCTTCTCCGGTCAAGCCATACATGTTCTTTATCATTTTCAAGAAGGGTATTTCAAAAACACCAATTCCATGTTTAAAATATTTAAAAAATCTCACAACATCAAAAGATTAGAATAAATGTAGGTTTAATCTATCACTAATGGAAACCATAACCGCTTCTTTAGTGGACCATCAATACAGGTCAACTTTCTTCCTTCAAAAAGGCGTTAATAAAGCTCCACGGGACACTCTAATATTCCTTATGTTACAATTCACTCCACTTTTCCTCAAAGAGATAAATTAAGCTCTAAGAAAACTAACAAAACTAACTAGTTAAGAAATTGAAGGGAACCTTAACTGCTAGGTTAGCTGATCGTTAGCCATTACACTCCAATGTTCTTGCCTGGAGAATCCCGGGGATGGAGGAGCCTGGTGGGCTGCTGTCTATGGGGTCACACAGGATCGGACATGACTGAAGCGACTTAGTAGCAGCAGCAATTACAAACTTTTGTAAATTAAAAACAAAACTTTTTTGCATATAGCAAAATGTGTTTTTGAGTTACAATAATTTCCATGTCTAGAAAGGCAGCTCCATATTAAGCATTCTCTGAACAATTTCCTATTAAGTTTGAAGAATGACAGCTGTCTTTAGCGGTGGTTGGTCCTGGACCATTTCTGAGGCTTTCCAGCCATCCTTGCCCCACCGCCCCGCCCACCTCATCCGGCCACACCCATCCTGGTCGGCCCCGCCCATCCTCACCTGTCCTCAAAGCACACGGTGCACTTCCAGGCGCGGGTCCTCCTCAGGAACACCCGGCACTCGCTGCACACGCGGTGGCTGCAGCCCTGACAAACGGCCCCCCGGTTCAGCAGGAGCCCCAGGGTCTGCTGGCAGCGGGCACAGGACTTCTCTTTGTACTCCTGGCTCACGCTCTTCGCGCCTTTCCACCTGAGATGCTGCAAGCGCGTCTTCAGTTTCCTGTGTCCCAGAGAGTTAAGTGATAAGAAACAACTGAGTGGAAGGACAGAAGCCAGCCAAACTCCTACGAGGCAGGGGCCTCAACAGTATGGAGACAGAGAAGGGGCTTTGCATTCCAGCACCCCCAGGTTCTAACAGCCGTGTGAACCAGGATCTCCTGCCATCTTTCGGAGCAGAGGCTCAGAGGTTTTCTCAGCTGTGAAAGCCTTACCTCCCAGGGTGGCTGTGAGGGTGAAATGGCAAAGCATAAACACTCCGCCTGGCACGGAGGAGTCAGCTGCTGATTTTGTTCTAGGTTCATCCCTTGTGCCCAAACGGCATTATAATGTTAAAGAAAAACAGCGAAAGCAGAGGAAAAATGCAGGAAAACAGCATCAATTCTAACATTCAAGACAGGGAGTGATGTGTAAGTATACAGCATATATGCCTGCTGTTGTAAGTGCCCCAATAAAGTTATTTAACTGATGCTATAGTTTTGCTATATTTTTTATGGGTGGTCGGTTACTTTTAGTTCCTGTCCCTCCCAGGAAGATAGCCCTAGTGCAAATGTGTCAGCAGCTCAGTCATGTTTGACTCTCTGCGACCCCATGGACTGTAGCCCACCAGGCTCCTTTGTCCATGGGATTCTCCAGGCAAGAATACTGGGGTAGATTGTCATGCCCTCCTCCAGGGGTCTTCCTGTCCCAGTGATGGAACCCAGGCCTCCCGCATTGCAGGTGGATTCTTTACCATCTGGGTCACCAGGGAAGACCCCTCTTAGTGCAAAGGGATATTACATTGGACCATAAAACATACCATTAGCCAGAATACTCTTTTATGGAGTATGACTATCTCTGTCACTTTTAGAATAGAGAAGCTAATCCCGAGAAACAACTTTCAGTACCCTTGGAACAAAATATCCACGTTACTTTGTTGACATTCAAAACGATGCTTCTAAATCACTGAAAGATCTTCCATCACCAGAGAAAACTCTATTTTGCTCACTGTATTTTTTTTTTTTTAGTGGAAGAAAGTGTAAGTACACTTGGACAGCTTTGGGATTACAAAGGAGGGTAGAAAAGGAACATTGTTCCTTCCAGTTCACCCAGAAATTTCCCCTCCTTCCTCAAACATTGGGTGGTCCAAAGATTTATTTTATATGTTTGTTTTTCTTGGCAGATTCTGAAAAAGAATTCTTCCATTAAAAACACAATGAGATCAAAAGCCTATCCCATTTATTTTCTAGACCTCACATTCTTCATAACCATCAATAAACAAAGCATTATTATATTAAAGATGGATCTTGACAGCTAACAAGAGGCACGCTGCTGATAGCGTAGCTCTGCTCTGTTAAGTGTTAAACTAATGGCAAACAGCCCGTGCCATTCAGAGACAGAGTGAGAAGGTGTTCTCTGTTGACAAATGAGTCTGGGAGCAGGCTGGGCAGGTTCAGACTTCATGCTCCCTGTTTCTTCAGAGCTGGCTGGCAAGCAAAAGTAAGCAAAGAGAAGGCTCGGAATGGACGCCAGCAGACCTGCTGTTTCTAAGCTGCTTTCTTTGCGCCTTCAATTACCACCAAAAATAATTTAGGAAAACCCTTAGCCAGAGGGCTTTCCCTTGAAAGGGTGTATGGGAAGTCTGAAGGTTTCCCTTGAACGATTCCTGCAAAGCAGGCAAATGGACAGGCAGACAGACAACCAACTTATCACACAAAGGCATTGTTTTAAGTGGGGGAAAAAGGCATTCTTTCCCTGACCATCCCGAAGCTTAGTGACACAGCAAAGCTTACCTCCACCCACAGCCCTTACTTCAGACTCTTGTCAGACAAGAGGCTGAATGGGGAGCAAATAGCACTAGCTAAGCAAGCAGCAAGACGCCAAGGAGAGATGGCCTCCAAGAGAAAAAGCCAAGAAACGCAAAGAATTCCACCATCTGCACGACCGCCTACCGTATCCTCTCCGCCTCCGTGTTTTGAACCTCCCGGTCCCGGTACAAAACCTGGAGGATCACTTCGCGTTCCGATTCCTGGAGGGAACCGAGGCTGACTTGGTGGGCCATTTCCGGCTCTTCTCAGACCCACGTTGAAGTTCTACTCCATGGCCGTGCGTCCCAGTCCCGTGATGAGCTCAGAGTCCAGCAGCAGCCCCACGTGCTTTTGAAAGCACTCCCTCTCCTATTTCATTGGCAACGGTGTTGCTCGTAGCTTTTCTCCTCTTTTTAACTGGGTCACTCTTCTCAGGAGAAAAAAGCTCCAAGAAGCTATCCTTCCATTGGGATCATCGCTCCCAGAGCCTCATGCCATCTGCAGAGTCTTCTCCCCGGGTCCTGCCGCAGCCTCTGACATCCGGCTAAGTCAGAAGCATATCTTTTTTCTGAGGTTTTGCCAGAGATTGTTATAAATTATGCAGATAACTTCTGCATAAGCAGAAGTAATCCCCAATCTGAGGGAATTTATAAACAGCAGTAAGAAGAGTATTCAGTGACACAGACGTTAACCTTCCCCTTCACAGGTTTACAGGTAGCACTGACGATGGTTAAAAGCCCAGACAGCTCAGTACCTGTAGAAAAGACAACAAAAATAGCATCATTTTTAAGACAAAATGTTCTACAGACAGATCTTTGCATTTTTTGCCGTGATGATAATGTAATATTTTAAATTTTATTAAATTGGCCTTCTCATGTTTCTAAAAGCCTCAAACTTCCACACTTGAATTTTTCTGATATGAATTCTGTATCCTGAGTGATTAGAGGCATGAAGGCCTATATTTAATGTGCTATTGTTTAGTTGCTAAGTCATGTCTGCATTTTTTGCAACCCCATTGGCTGCAGCCCGCCAAGCTCTTCTGTCCATGGGCTTTTCCAGGGAAGACACTGGGGTGGGTTGCCATTTCCTCCTCCAATACTGAATGTACATCATCCTAATTGAAAATACTTTAGGATATCTACAATTTCATCTGTTAACTGTGATTTTTACAATTAACTTCAAAACTCAAAAAATGTTTCATCAATTAAGGATCTATGAAGGGATATCACCACAACCTCAATCTATCAGTTATTTATGGTATTTAGCAATGGCCTTCTGCACAGGGTCTTATTTCTGGTTAATACGAGTTGGCAAGGTCTCCACTCCTCCTACTTACTTTTTCCATCAGTAACGCTAGACACACAGCACCTATGATCTGTTTCTTCCCCCAACCAAGATGGTATTGAATTGATAAAACATGTCAATGAAAAGCAGAAAATGCAGATCTAATTAGTGTACTTTCTATAATGCCATTTTGTTATCAAATTTACATGAATTCCTTAGTAATAAGATGTCCTTTCAATGCTTTGGAAGCTAAACTCCCTTTGTTCAGCCTCAACAGAAATTCACATTATATTAGTCTATGATCCATAGCAAATCAGTGAAAGAGAGGTTAACAGAGCCCTAAGGGATCATTCCCTTTAAGCAGAGATTCTCAAATTTTCTCTTTTAATCTCTGGTTATCTGGTGAAGCTTCTGTATCTAAATGCATAAAATAAAATACATTATAACAAAGGAAATCAATTATACTGAAATATTTTAAATTATAATAACATATGTGGCCAGGGAGGTATGAAGTCTAGCAGTGACCTAACAGTGACTGTAATTTCAGAGTAGCAATGATTGCAAGCAGTACTGAGCTATCTGCAGCAAATGATGTGGAGACCACAAGTCTTGCTAATTTCACTGGGGTTTGTGACAAAATGCTAAACTCTAGTTACAAGTCAGTGAAAATTAAGATACAAATTTTTTCACATCCAAGTTCATGGACCTATACGCTAAGGACCCCTTGGCTTAAGGATCCTCTATTTGTCAGTTTCTCTGTGGTGGGGTGGGGCTACACTGGTGGCTCAGTGGTAAAGAATCCGCCAGCGAGGCAGGAGACCCGGTTTTGATCCCTGGGTCGGGAAGGTCCCATGGAGGAGGAAGTACTGGAGCAACTCACTCCAGTATTCTTGTCTAGGAAATCCCATGGACAGAGGAGCCTCGTGGGCTATAGTCCATGCAGTTGCAAAGAGTCAGACAAGACTGAGCACACAAATTATTGTAGGATAAGGTTAAAACAGTTGGCCCATCCAAACTGCAAAGGCTACATGAGGAGGAGGGAAGCCCGGCCTGCCAGGGGATGGCCCTGGCCTCCGCTCTCCAGCCAAGCATTCCCTAGTGCCTGCTCCCAAAAGGCCTCCCGTGTAGATGGCAGGAGAACCAAGGACTCAGGCTCCAGCCTCAGCAGGGTCAAAACCTCCTCCCTCCTAAGGTCCTGTTTCCAGGTGAACAGATGGAGCAGCAGAGCTTAGCTCCCTGAGGCTCTGAGTCTCTGGGGAAGAAGAAATGCTAGGAAACAGCTTGTAATCAAGTGCTAAGTGGGAAAGTGTCACCAACTTCGTGAGCCTATTTCTTCTAAACGCATTCCTTGGTTTTTCTTGCTTCTCTCTCATTTCTAACCTATTAACCACATTACTGAATCAAGTACTGTCCTGTCTGTCTGATTCCCAAGTATGTTAAGTGCAGGTTTTTGCACTTGGCTCAAAACACACGATCTATGCCCTGAGCTTTCTCTCCATGTGGCCTTTGGGCTCAGGTGTCTGGCCTCTGCCTTCAGTGCCACCGGGAAGCGGGACCAGTCAGCACTAGGCTGGAAATGAGAGCTCCTGGAGAGCTCAATGTTCACTCATGCGGGTGGCCAGGCCTTTACCCTGTCCAGACACGCAGGGTTTGGTTATTTAAAAACACTTCTGCTCTCTACCATGGAGAAGGCAATGGCACCCGACTCCAGTACTCTTGCCTGGAAAATCCCATGGACAGAGGAGCCTGGTGGGCTGCAGTCCATGGGGTCGCTAAGAGTCGGGCACGACTGAGTGACTTCATTTTCACTTTTCACTTTCATGCATTGGAGAAGGCAATGGCAACCCACTCCAGTGTTCTTGCCTGGAGAATCCCAGGGATGGGGGAGCCTGGTGGGCTGCCGTCTATGGGGTTGCACAGAGTCGGACACAACTGAAGCGACTTAGCAGCAGCAGCAGCAGCTCTCTACCAAACCCATGCCTGTGGCCTCACAGAGGCCTCTGCAGGGTTGAGTGGGCACTCTTCCTCCCCCTAGTGGCCATCTACTGCTAGTTACAGAAAAGTCAAATTGAGTTGGTTTTCGGAATCCATCCATCAGCCATTCCTTAATTAAATATTGATCAAGCATTCAACAAGTGCCAGACACTGTTTAAGTGATTACGGTACAGGACTTAATGACTGAGAAGTTACACCCTATCCCATTTCTAACAATACAATGTATGCTCAGTCGTTTCAGTCATGTCTGATTCTTTGTAGCTCGCCAGGCTCCTCTGTCCATGGGATTCTCCAGGCAAGAATGCTGGAGTGGGTTGCCATTTCCTCCTCCAGAGGATCTTTCCAACCCAGGGATTGAACCCATGTCTCTTGCGTCTCCTGCATCGGCAAATGGATTCTTTTCCACTAGGGCCACCTATAAAAGCACAGAGAGGACAGTTAAAGTCAGAGAGACAGGAGCAGCCAGAGTGAAAAGGAGCAGACGATTTCTGCCAGGAACCTGCAGTCAAACAGTCCTGTACTTGAGCATTGAGGCTGCCCCGGTGGCTCAGAACAAAACAAAACCCCAGATCAAAGTGGTGTATATAGTTCTGATAAACCGAAAGAAAACAAAGGGATTCTCAAGGTGTCTTTAGGTCATGGAACAAAAAGTTCTGCAGTGGTTTGGCAGAAGATGCAAAACTGTGCTTCATGTACCATCTTTATATTGATTTCAGATTAACTAAGGATAGAGCTTGTTGTGACTGTTGTTCAGTCACCAAGTCACATCCGACTCTTTGCTACCCCCTGACTGCAGCACATCAGGCTTCCCTATCCCTCACCATCTCCCAGAGTTTGCCAAGTTCATATCCAATGAATTGGTGATGCCATCCAACCATCTCATCCTCTGTCATCCCCTTCTCCTCCTGCTTTCAATCTTCCCCAGCATCAGGGTTTTTTCCAATGAGTCAGCTGTTTGAATCAGGTGGCCAAAGTATTGGAGCTTCAGCTTCAGCATTAGTCCTTCCAAAGACTATTCAGGGTTGATTTCCTTTCAGATTGACTGGTTTGATTTCCTTGCTTTCCAAGGACAGACCACCAAATTTAATTCATTGAAAGCCTTTCAAATACACACCCAAACATGGTGCTTTCTGGGGTTCCCAGTTGATGAAGTATAATGCTTAGAGAACTAGAGGTATGGGTGTGCAGTGTTTATCTGAGTTTTTATTCTTGACTTTGAGAGATTTTGACTCTGGCTTCCATAAACCTTCAGTCATTCAAGTACATGGTTGATAACTACAATGAGGAAATCCTTCTATTGTTGGATTGAAATGTACTTTTTTCCTTAACTTGAAGGATCTGTGTCCAAATCCTCTCTATACACGGTGACTTTTTGAATTGATGCAATCAGGACTGCATAGAGAATACCCCAGGATCATTCATGTGATGAATAGGTTCAAGGGATTAGATGTGGTAGACAGAGTGCTTGAAGAACTATGGACAGAAATTTGTAACATTGTATAGGAGGTGGTGACCAAAACCATCCCCAAGAAGAAGAAATGCAAGAAGGCAAAGTGGTTGTCTAAGGAGGCCTTACAAATAGCTGAGAAAAGAAGAGAAGCAAAAAGGCAAAGGAGAAAGGGAAAGATATACCCATCTGAATGTAGAATTCCAGAGAATAACAAGAAAAGATAAGACAGCCTTCTTAAGTGAACAATGCAAAGAAATAGAGGAAAACAATAGAATGGGAAAGACTAGAGATCTCTTAAGAAAACTGGAGAGATCAAGAGAACATTTCATGCAAAGATGGGCACAATAAAGGACAGAAATGGTATGGACCTAACAGAAGCAAAAGAGATTAAGAAGAGGTGGCAAGAACACACAGAAGAATTATACAAAAAAATTTTAATGACCCATGATGGTGTGGTCACTCACCTAGAGCCAGACATCCTGGAGTGTGAAGTCAAGTGGGCCTTAGGAAGCATCACTATGAACAAAGCTAGCGGAGGTGATGGAATTCCAGCTGAGCTATTTCAAATCCTGAAAGATGATGCTGTGAAAGTGCTGCATTCAATATGCCAGCAAATTTGGAAAACTCAATATCACAGAAACCTAGGAGGATGTTTTCTCTTTGATTTCCAGTGTCCTCCCAGTGTTCCAACTGACTTGGTGGCTTAGACCTTCCACACGTTAGAGCCACGGGTGTTTCATCTTATTGGGATTCATTTAGGGTTTTCAGTGGGGGCAGTCTCATGCTTCCATCTAGAAATTTGTGGGGTAGTTTTAGTTGTCATAGTGACAAAGAATTACCTTGCATTCCCATACAAATATTGGTTATCTTACCAGATAACTCAACTAGGAAAAAGGTATAATTATCTGATAATAGAATTTAACACACAGAAACACAAAATATATTTTGCAGGGTTTTAATATACTGGGTTTTCCAGAATGAAGCTATTGTGTAAACTGAGGGAAGACTGTACCTGGTTTCATTTAGAACTGCTTACCGTTTCAGCAAGTGGCATCATATAGGGCAGCATGGCTTGTATTAATAGTATCTGAATCACTAAAGGATCTGCATTTGTAGATGCGAGTCTACAAACCAATGTGATTCTAGGTATGAGAACATCGGACAACTTCACTGTGTCTTTTAATGTAGTGTATATTGAGAGTCCCTTGGACCGCAAGGAAATCAAACGAGTCAATCCTAAAGGAAATCAGTCCTGAATATTCATTGGAAGGACTGATGCTGAAGCTGAAACTCCAATAATTTGGCCACCTGATGTGAACAACTGACTCATTGGAAAAGACCCTGATGCTGGGAAAGATTGAAGATAGGAGAAGGGGACAATAGAAGATGAGATGGTTAGTTGGCATCACCAACTTGATGGACATGAGTTTGAGCAAGCTCCAGGAGTTGGTGATGGACAGGGAAGCCTGGCATGCTGCAGTCCATGGGGTCTGCAAAGAGTTGGACACGACTGAATTGAACTAATATATACGATTATATATTATACTCTTATAATTTAATGTCCCTTTATTTCTCCTTGCATCACAGTAATGATATTGAACTATTGTTGTTGGTATTGGGCAAGGTAAATTATATTTTACATGAATTCCAATTCCAGATAGTAAAAGGTGAGCTACAAAATATTTCCTATAAAGAGTGAGCATTGGGTCTTTGGGGTTTAAGAACCACTGAAATTGAGGATCCAATGATTTCTCAGGTTACTTACAAATTAAACCGTGTGTATCATTCTCTTGTTCACTTTTTCCATGTATAACTGTGATTTAGAGGATGGAATGGGGAAAATAGAGAACTGGTTGATTGTTTTCGTTGTTTTAAGTTGTGCTGGGCTTTTAAATTGATCGTGAATTTGCTTGTGCAATTCCAGGTCTGATTTCCAGGTTAACATTGCTCAGTGTTTCTCTTTCAATAGCAATTATCCAAATTATTTCAACTGCATCTTTTCAGTCCTCTTGAACAAAATCTGGAGTTCTGTCTGTACTTTATTCCTGTTGTGCTGGCATTTAAATTTCTCTAAGTTTTACAGCAACAGCCAAATCAGAGATTTTACTCTGTAATCCATGTTCCAAATCACTCAAGATCAAATGCACTAAAACTCTTCTTAGCCTATAGTCTATTTATCCAAGGCAAGGTGTCCCCAGACTTACGATTTACTTATTCTTTTAATTATTTGTCTGTTTATTTGTAGTGAACTCTTCCCAGTCAATAGAGGTTTCTAGGGTGACAGAGTTAATTAGCAAGTCGCATGGGCCCATTGGAGAAGGACATGGCACCCCACTCCAGTGTTCTTGCCTGGAGAATCCCAGGGACGGTGGAGCCTGGTGGGCTGCCGTCTATGGGGTCGCACAGAGTCAGACACGACTGAAGCGACTTAGCAGCAACAGCATGGGCCCATGGTAAATACCAAGAAAGTCAGAGAGAATTCCATCCACCTGGTGGCCTAGCAACCTTAAGGTCCATATTTAGGGATTCCTTTTCCGGTCATCTATGCTAGCAGGGAACTAGAAGCCACACTGGCTTATTTTTCATATATTCAAAACAGGGATAACACAAACATACTTCTCTCTTGCAGGCTTTTGATTTCTTGGATGAGTCGAAATGGAGATGGTCAAAGAATTCCATGAAATCTATGCAAATCAGTTGGCATGTTCCTTGATGGAGTGAGGGGTGAGCGTGGCTTCTATAACCCAAAGTGCTAACAGGGACAAGTGGGCCTGAGTCTGGCTGTGCTCACCGACCTGAGGGGCCCAGTGGGCACTACGGTGAGTCAGAGGCAGGCTGGCGACAGGAGAGGACAGGAGGATGTTCACGGCTGAGCCTGGGCGGAGAAGTGGAGTTGGTCTGAGAAAGGATAGGACATCTCTGGAGTGAGGGACAGGCCGCTGAACACAACTGAGGCAGGAATGCGTCCTTCCTCTCCCAGGACAGGAGCCCAGGTCCCCACCGTCTATAAACAAATTCTAAACTATGAGCAAGGTCTTTCTCACCCTCCTTGATCTGGCCTCCTCCAACTTCTGCATCCTCAGTTCCCATAGAACGCCCCAACGCTCCCACAGCAAACACATTCGAGACGGTTCCCTGGACACCCTGTGTACTCTTCTCTTTCCACACAGTCGCTCCTGCTCTTCCCTGTCCCTACCAGGATCTAATTTACTCGGAGGCAGTGAGGGGAATGAGGTTTGAAGATGCTGGGCAAGTTAGCAAGTCCCCTGGGATTTAATTTCCTTGGCTGTAAAGTAGAGGGAGGTGGCTCAGAGGTTAAAGTCTCTGCCTGTAATGCAGGAGACCTGGGTTTGACCCCTGGCTTGGGAAGATCCCCTGGAGCAAGATATGGCAACCCACTCCAGTATTCTTGCCTGGAGAATCCCATGGACAGAGAAGACTGGCAGATTACAGTCCATGGGGATGCAAAGAGTTGGACATGACTGAGCGACTAACACTTTCACTTTCAAACTGGATAGAATTATAGGATCCACTTCTTAGAGTCATTGTGAGCATTAAATGCATTTATGCATGTAAAGCACTTTTTTGGGGGCTGTGCCATGCAGCCTGTGGGATCTTAGTTCCTCGACCAGGGATTGAACCCGTGTCCCCTGCATTGTGAGTACACAGCCTAAACCACTTGACCACCAGGGAAGTCCCAACACAGAAAGTACTTAGATCCCAGTGGCAAGCATATTATAAACAACCCACTGACACATGTTAACTGTGGTAGTAGTAACAGTATCGATAGGGACAGAGTAAAGGGACAAAGTAGGTGATTAAATAGTTAATCCTACTAGGGAACTGTAGGTAGAAAAAGTATGGGAGACCACCCCCCCCCCTTTACTAAAACCATTAGTAAGCTAATGGTTACTCAAGAAAGTAGGTTTACTTAACCACAAAACCAAGCAGGCTTGCTTAGCAACAAAATCATGCAATAGAAGCATGAGGCATGTCCCCAAACAATAAAACAATGGTGGGATGAGACCCACATCCTGCCCAGTGAGCTCAGTAGGACACACGCTCCGCACACATAAAAAACAACCATTTGTGGACCCAGCTTGACCATGTAGGGACAAGAAAAACCCCCTGCTCAATCTGGAGGAGGACCTGATGGAAACACAACATCTACTCAAGAAAGACAAAGAAGCCCTCCTCCCCCTCCCTACTTTTCCTTTGATTATAAAAATGTTTAAGCCACTATATACTCAGGACATGGTACCCCCTTGCCCACTCGCTTGTAAGCCTTGTAACTATCCTGTTCTAATAAATCACTTCTTATCTACCACTTTGGGCTTCTCAGGTGGTGCTAGTGGTAAAGAACCTGCCTGCCAATGCAAGAGACATAAGAGGTGTGAGTTCAATCCCTGGGTCGGGAAGATCCCCTGGAGGAGGGCATGGCAACCCACTCCAGTATTCTCGCCTGGAGAATCCCATGGACAGAGGAGCCTGGCGGGCTACAGTCCATGGGGTCACAAAGAGCCAGACAGAAATGAAGCTTTTAGTGTACACACACATCTATCACTTTGCCTCTCGCTGAATTCTTTCTGTGCTGAGACATAAAGGAGAAGAGCTCTTCAGAGTCCCGTGAAACACCACCTAATGGTTTCATCATCAGCATAGTCATTCATTGTTAATCTTCCAGGTCGATTCGCCACTAATTCAGGAACCTTCTCAATTTTCAAGCACAGTTAATTGCTCCTTCATCATGCCCCTTTTCCTCCGTATATTTCTCTATCACGACTCTGACTTCTTTCTGATTCAAGTGTCCTAGTGGTAACACTGGTTCTTAGCGATCCCTCATCACCCAGCAAATAGGTCCTTACTGTCTGGCTGGAGTTGAGAAACACAGTGGCTATTGTGACACGTGGGTTTGCTTGCAAAGCAGGAAGCACGCGTTCAAGTCGGAAGGAAGGATCATAGCCAGGGAAGCGAGCATCACACATCTCAGAAAGCTCTAGGTTTCAGAAATCTGGAAAGCATCTGAAAATCTGAGGTCATTTCAGCATCTGAGAAGCATACTAAAAAGTATTTTGTTTTAATGATCTCATGCAGAAATTCACAATCTCCCAGACCTGGTTTTTCTGCGATGATATTTAGTCACTCTCTCACACACCCAATGAATTCTGAAACTGTGTTTTGGTCACAAACACTGGCATCAGCTTCTGTCTTCACCCACATGGAGCTGTCTAGCCGCCAATCTCATTTCTCGATTGCATTTTTGTGATTTTGTAATGGTGACTGCCTTTGTTCTACAGCATCCCACCATGCCAATCAGTCTAATTTTACTTAACAATTAAAAAATAAATAATACCTACAGTGTATCGCCACTCTGAAGGAAAAAGTCCCCCAGAGCCACTTGGGGAAGCACTGCACAGCCAACCATCCCATCTCAGCATCAGTTCAGGTGTCAGACAATCTGGGATCAAACCCTAGATCTGGAGTTATCTCAGTACAGTCCGAGAGCAACGGCTGGAATAAAGCAAGCAGGAATTGGAAGCAGTCCTTCTGATCACCGTCCTCCCCTTCAGGAAGGCCCCAGAGCAGGACTTAAGCCTCCTTTCTGGGATCAATAGGGACGCACGCAGCAGAGGTGGGGGCCCCTCCTGAACCCAGCTCGGGGCTTCAATCCACACGTTTCCATCTCCTCTGTAGCCAGTCACGCCGCAACCCAGCGGACCTCTGCATCCAGACAAATGCATTTAGGTGGTGGTGATCGGCATATTGACTCACAGCACTGATTTCATTGGACTTCTGTGAGCCCCTCGGGTGCCAGGGAGTGAGGACATCAAATTAGCAGAAGCCCCTCTCTGCAATTGAAAAGCTCGCATTCCAGCCAGGAAGTGGGCAGGTGAACAAATAAGGGACAACATGACAGGGTGAGTAGAAAGACACAAGGATGTACAGAAGAGAATGCTCAAGGGAAGGCGTGATTCGCTCCACGTGGAGAGAGGAGAAATGGCTGGGGGTGGGCAGTGGGTGGGAAGGACATTCCGGAGGGGAACGTGTGGGACCCCTCCTTTGCCAGAGAAATGGAACATCTGATTGTGTGAATTCTGAAACTGCACTTGCTTTTTTTTTTCCCCTCGGCCTGACAGCCAAGATTGACTTCAGCTTTTCAGAGCTGACCAGGGGAAGAAAAGTACAAGAAATGTGAAACCCGGGGGCGAGTAGGAGAAAGCGGGACGGGAAGGGAAACGCTCTTTATCTGCAGGCTCTTCCATCTAATGGTTATCTGTGAGCAGCTGGTCATCGGATCAAAGGAACGGGAGCATCACCCACCCCCACGCCCCCACCCCCGCCCCTGACAGAGAGGAGACGCTGCGATCAGGCGAGGTGCCTGCGTGTGAACACTGTCATCTCCGGCCAGACTTTCAACTCAAGCTAGAGGTCGAGCCCAGCGCTGAAGCCTCAGCCAAGCCCCTGCTCTCAGCCCTGCTCCAGAGCCAGCACCGCCCCCTGCTGTGTTTTACCACAGCTATTTCCTTGAGAAGCTGCAGTTTGCTTTTCTTTTTCTGAATATGGCCACAGTACTTTCTACCTAGAATGCAGGGGAAAGGTGAGCGGCTCCACAGACCCCGCCGATCCACCTGAAAGTGTCATCTCTCTTTTTAGCTCGTGGAGTGTCCTCACAGACGTCCACAACAGCTGCAGGGACCACTGGTTCGTCCACACTAAGGAAGCGGGTGAAGGCAGAGTGGTGCTCACAGGCTTGACGGATTCCTTCTTACAAAGGTGAGAAGATTCACCTGGTGTACCTCAGGAATGGCATGGGAATGGAGATGAGCCTTTAGAAACTCTTTCTGTCTCTGATCTCTGAGCCAGAAGTGGGTTTTCTCAGAAGCCAGTGACCTCGGACTTCAGGCCTTACCTGCCAGGCCCCGGACTTGACCTTGTATTAGTATCTGTTTCCTTAAAGAAGGCTCTAGGCGTCATATAAGCTTCAGGTCCCTCAAAACTCTGTCCTTAATATATGACATTGTCCATATGTGGGCTTAAGTCTAGAAAACTTGACATCTAAACCGACACAGGAGAGGGCTGGAAGTCTCTCTGGAAAGGCCCCCACCACTCACGGTGGAGTCTAGGCTTTCTCATTCACATAGATACCTTGCCACACACACAAAAAAAAAACCCAAGTGCTTTTTCAGAATCAAAGCTAAACACTGCAATAGAAACCCATGATATTTCAGACTTAAACTTGATCTTTTCTCGTGGAGGGATAAAAAAATGAGAACTGATATTAATACCTTGTTCTTTACATCAGGTACTACTCATAATCGTTGCTATAATTTTTGTTGTACCAACCCCTACTATTTATTTACCACTTACTCTGGACCAGAAGACTTGACACGCTCTTTGCACGAACAGTCTCAGTCCTCGTTACAGCCTTATGCCATCAAGACACCCATTTTACTGATGAGCAGAGTGAGGCTTGCAACAATTAAGGAACTTACCTAAACTCACACGCTAATCTGGGTCTATTTAACTCCAAAGCCTTATGCTTTGTTTAGACAGAAAAGTTAAGAATTTAGAATCTTCTACTGTCTTGGCAAATAATCTTTTTCATACAAGTTCCAACTTCTTAGTAGATATTTGGGCTTCCCAGGTGGCACTAGTGGTAAAGAAGCTGCCCGCCGATGCAGGAGACGTGGGTTCAATCCCTGGTTTAGGAAGATCCCCTGGAGGAGGGCATGGCAACCCACTCTAGTTATTTTTGCCTGGAGACTCCCATGGACAAAGGAGCCTGGTGGGCTACAGTCCATTGGGTCACAAGAGTCGAACACAACTGAAGTGACTTAGCAAGTAAGATACTTAATCGCTAACATGTATTTTCTTCTCATAATCTCTCCTTTTGACAAGAAGTTCTATTCCGGGGCTAAAGAAGCTGAATTGCAAGACATTTAAATTAGACTCCAGCTAACTTAATGAAAAAAATTTTTAAATTATACTTATAGTCCACCTCCAGACTAGAGATTATGGGGGATGAAAAAAATCAGAATCTGTGAAGTAAATTCAGAGCAAAATAGTAATAAACTGTATGTATAAGAATGTACAGGCCAAAAAGGAAACCAAATGACGCTCATCACTGCCTTTGAAAAAATTCACACCATACAGCTTTGGGAGAGTGTTTTTCAGTGTGGATTGGTTTCTTAATTAACTCTAAAGTATTCCTCCATTCCATTTAAATCATTCTTAGCCTACGTTCACAATGTATACTATTCAATGAAATGACAAGTCATCCTTTGTCTAATTTCTCATTGCTGTTCCTTCCCACCTTTTCAAAGTCATCAGTGTAAGACAAGTTATATTAACTGTAACCTTTACCCACCCCACCCTTCAAACAACCCACCAGAAGGGCTGGACTCGGATGCTCAGCCTACCTTTGCCTCAGCTTCAAGAGAGGAGACCAGGGGAGCTCGCTCTGGGGAAGGAAGTCAAGCTTTCTTCGAGTTAGAACCACTGACGTGCTTCTCTTTCCTTCCGGTGGGCTGGGCAGGCGCTGAGAGCCTCTGTGGCTATCAGCTCCACGTCACCAAGGACCCCAGGGACAAAGCCACCTGGAACCACACCCAGGCGCTCTTGAAGGCCAACAGTTTACGTTTTTAGCTGGAGGAAAGACCATGCTATGCTACCGCAGTGTTTCACTCAAGCAAGGAAACCCCCAAGGAAACTGGAGGCTTCAGTTAGTCAAATGTTCCCACCTTTGTGAGAGGTTTCTCACTGACCTCAAGTGTAAATGACTGTGTCATCACAGCTCAAAGAGCTGTTAACTCAAGAGTCAATTTATAACAAGACTGGCCTGGACTTTTGGGGGTAAACTGCATGGAAGCATAGCGTACATAGGGGGCTTCCCAGGTGGCGCTGGTGGTAAAGAACCCACCTGCCAATGCAGGAGACACAAGAGAGGTGAGTTCGATCCCTGGGTTGGGAAAATCCCCTGCAGGAGGGCACCGCAACCCACTCCAGTATTCTTGCCTGGAGAATCCCATAGACAGAGGAGCCTGATGGGATACAGTTCATGGGTTCGCAAAGAGTCAGGCATGACTGAGCGACAGAGCACACACACAGCGTACATACGGAATATGACACAAGTCATAAGAACAGCTGGATACATTCTCCCTAAGTGAATTCATCCCTATCGAGAACAGAATTTTGAGCAGCATCTCTGGAGCTGCTCTGAATGACAAAATGTGTACCCTTACGAGCAGTACCTTCCTACCCAGCACTCGCACCACCGTCCCCCCGACTTCCCTCCCCCTCAGTGACTCTGGAGCCAGGCTGCCCCATCCACCTGGTCTCAGCGTGGAGAAGACATGGGGCAGAGCCATAGCAAAGCTGCAATGGTCATGGATGTGAGCGACAAATACACCTCCGTTGTCATCACCCACCTAGAGTATAGGGCCATTTGTTTCTGCAGCTAACCTAGCCTATGCTGACCGGCGCAGTGTGCGCATGACTTTACGTACACAGAACGGATACACTATTTCATAACCATCACGGCATGAAGATCAGCCAGTCAAGGACTTCCCTGGTGGTCCCGTGGTTAAAGCTTTGTGTTTCCAATGCAGGGGGCATAGGTTTGATCCCTGGGTGGGGAACTAAGATCCCACATGCTGCATGGTGTAGCAAATAAATAAATAAATACTTCACTTAAAAAAAAAAAAAGAAAGAAAATCAGCCACTGCGCCCTGAGTTATCCTTTAGTTGTTGGGTCTTGGGGATGAGGGGTGGGGGCCAGGACTGGGAGGAAGAGAGACCCAAGGGGTTCAGAGCAACAGCCATTCACCGTTGGTACAGAGGCATTTCAGTCCCCCTGTGCCTGTTTTGCAGGTGGCAGCAGACCTAGACATAGGCATTTCTTAGCTCTTCTCGTGAGCACACGATTTCTCAGCACAGGATCCTCCCTTAGATGTGTGTTAGACACAAGTCTATTTTCTTCTCCATTATAACATTACAGTCCTCAGACTAGAGTGTTTTGCAACTGCTGTCTTCATCATCATACTTATCATCATTATTAGTGACTTGGCATGACTCCACTGTACATCTCAGTAACACACCCCTAACCTCAGGAAAAGGAAGGAAAACCTCGAACATACATAGGATAAGATTTGGATGGCAAAGGGCTGCAGAGCCCAGACAACACCAGGAGACACAGCTGTGGCTGTGGATATCATTTGTTGAGGTGACATGGCTAGGATTATTAGGCTCACACTTGCTAAATAAGGCATCGACAATACCAATCCTTATTTCCAAAGAGTGTATTTAAGAGAGTCCACTCGAAAGAAAGAAAGCACACAACACCTGCCAACCTATGGCTAAGCCCCAAATTGAAAAACAAACCCAAGACCAATCCACTGACTGCACAAAAACTAAACATTATTCTAAAATACAACGGAATACGGGAGATTCATGAGCAGTTCTGAGTCAGTGTGTTTATACTCCAGGACTTCTGATGGACATTCATTCTTGGAAGAGCAGAAGTGCTAGTCCCCTGCCAGCTGCCACAGTGGTTTTAAATTCCTTAGCCCTAACAAAGTGTATGTCAATTGGGCAGAACATAACACTTGCACTGCGTTCCCGAGCACCACAACATCACTGAGCCTAGAGAATTCAAGTCCTTGCACTGACAGAAATCAGATTTTCAAATTTTTCCTTAGAGCCCATATCCTAGTCAACTTGGCAGCTTCCACTGCAGCTCACAGACTGCCACAAAGCGAGTGCTCACTGCATATGTGCTAAGTGAGCACACAGTCCTGAAGATAAACAGACCAACTTGTCCATTCCTGGGGCAGACCCAATATAACTATGACGTGTATTAAGGTCACTGAACGAATATTCTTTGACAGTTAAAACTGGAGAGTGGAACCAGTGCAGATACGCTGCAGTCATGTCAATGTTTTAAAAAGTTCACATTCACGTGTTTTCTGTTGTTTTATGCACATGGTGGTGACTTTCAGTCACAATATAACTTAAGATGGAGTAGGAAATGGCAGCCCCCTCCAGTATTCTTGCCTGGAGAATCCCATGGACAGGAGCCCAGCGGGCTACAGTCCATGAGGTTGCGGAGCTGGTCACGACTGAGCGCACACATTATACTGTCCATGTGGTTCAAAAGCATTCTCAAGGCCGTATCCCAGCAGCCCTTCAGGACGTTCCCTTGAATCAGGAAATTCTTAAAAGGCTGTGGAGCAATTTAGAAAAGAGGTCTCAAACCTCACTCAGAACCTGTCCACTCCTGCTTTGCACGTAATTCTAACACACTCAGCTAGTGGGCCTCCGGGGCCTCCCTATGGAAGCAGAAGAAAATCAGAAGAGGGAAAAGGCCCCTGCCTGGCTAAAGAGGGTAGCGCTGCTGAGGAGCTGGAACTGGGCAGGTGGGGTCAAGTAACCAAGAAGGACACCTAAAAAGAGATCTTGGGATCTCAGGAGAAGCTAGATGTGGGGAAGACAAAACACAGAAATGGCAGGCTTAGCATCCCGTGTAGACTGAGGCTTGAGGCTGAAACACTGGGAAAAGTGAGTGGAAGCCAGAATCGGAGAAGCAGAAAGCAGGTGTGAGAGAGCAGCCTGTCGCCACCCAGCAGGTCCTCTCGGTCAGGCCAGGTGTCCAGGGCAAGGCAGCCTTGTGTCTTTCACCCTCCCCTCTCCCCTTCCCCACAAATCGGGAAGGTGATTGCATTTTCCTCCACTCCCAGTTCTCTGCAACTGTGTAGGAAGCAGAACTAATGTGTGGGAAAATCATTCTTTTAACACCTTTTAATTGTGAGCTTACCACAGGCCAGGTACAATTGAAGGGGCAGGGGACCCACTAGTGAATCAATTGGATTTCTGCCAGCATGGAACTCGGCTTCTATAGCGTAGAAACAAGGGTTGCAGATGAACTGAATGTGGGTGCTGCAGCTTAATTCTGCAAAGTGTCAGGGTCCAGTGGTCAAACCCTTCCTAGGAGGATGGGAAGTGGTTTTTAGCTACTGGGCTTTGGAGAGGGTGTGGTAAAAACAACAGAAAATGTAGCCCCCAAAGTCAAAGGTTTTAACCTCAGATCATGTGCAAGCTGATACATCTATCCCAGCCCTTCTTGGAGAGCCAATAAGAATTGCCCAGGGCAACCACTAATTTTTATAAAGACGCTTGTCTACAAGTTAGGTTAAGGCTGCCAGGAAGTGTGCCGCATTTTACATTTTCTACCTCAAACAATGTTTTAATGGTACTTGAAGGGGAAAAAAAAAATTATATGGAAAACCTACTTCCCCAAAGGTAAGCTTCCTTCAAATCTAAAGTTTCCTAATTCTGGAACCCCCAAGGGGGCTGCAAACAATATCTCAGACAGCCCATCATGTTCCGAAATCACTTTACAATTTGTTACTAGGTGTCCAAACCCACTTGCTTGTACAAACGAATCCAACAGAGTACAAACTTCAGGGAGGGGCCAGGACAGCCCTTCCCCTCCTGGCCTGACTTTTTCCAGTTTGTTTTGTTTTAGCTAAGGCTGTTGGAGGAGACTCTTGAGACTCCTTGCACAGCAAGGCGATTCAACCAGTCAGTCCCAAAGGAAATCAGTCCTGAATATTCATTTGAAGGGCGGATGCTGAAGGTGAACCTCCAATCGTTTGGCCACCTGATGCGAAGAACTGACTCATTGGAAAAGATCCTGATGCTGGAAAAGAATGAAGGCGGGAGGAGAAAAGGACCACAGGGCATGAGATGGTTTGGTGACATCACCGACTCAATGGGCATGAATTTTGAGTAAACTCCACTGAGTTCGTGATGGACAGGGAGGCCTGGCGTGCTGCAGTCCATGGGGTCGCAGAGAGTCGGACACGACTGAGCGATTGAACTGAACTGTCCAGGGAGCTGCAGGGACATCCTGGTGGAGGGAAGGTGTCCCCGAGGAGACGCGCGGCTCCCTGACGGCGGGAGGAGGGGCGGGTCCCATCCCGCGGGCACTGCGGGTGCCCCGGGGCACACGGGCCCGAGGGAAAGGGCGGTGCCCTAGAGGAGGCGGGGCGCGAGCGAGGGGGCGCGGTCTGAGCGCGGGGGCGGGGTCTGAGCGCGCTTGCGCAGTGCGCTCCACTTGGGGAGGCGGTGGCGACGCGCGGGCGGCAAGATGGAAGACTACCAGGCCTCCGAGGAGGTAACGCCCGGTGGGCTACAGGACGGGCGGGGAGGGGCGGGGGCAGCCAGGGCCGTGTGCGGGCGCCCGGGCTGCCTCTGGGCCTGGGCGGTGGCCGTTCCCGGCGCCCCGCCGAGCGCTTCGGGGTGACCCACCGCCTGGCGGACTCCGGGCGTCTTCGCTCTGCCCGGGGGCCGGGGGCGCGGAGGGGGCGCGACTCCCGTGGTTCCTCCGGGAGCGGGCTCCGCAGGCCCGGACGCCTTCCTCCGGCGGCGCAACATCCCCCGGGGATTGCCTCTGCCGCGCCCCCGGCCCCCCGCGCCCCCGGCCGCCCGTGCCCCCCGACCCCCGCGCCCCGGCCCTCCGTGCCCCCGAACCCCTGCGTCCCCGGACCCCCTGCGTCTCCCGGTCCCCTGCGTCCCCCGACCCCCCGCTCCCCCCGACCCCGGACGTCACTCGCGCCCTTTACTCCGAGCGCAGACCCCTGCCCAGGCAGATGGGGGAGCTGAAGGCCGCGTGTGCGTCTGCTGGCTGATGTTTGCGAGTCTCCAGAGTGACATGCACACCTGACCCGCACCCCCAGTTACAGCTCCCCAAGGGCCCCCCAGTCCTGGACCGCTGCTGCTCTGGCCGCGGGCAGCAGGCAGACGCGCCCGCGAGAACCTGCCTTTTTGTCTTGGGTTCCTCTCCTGCTCTCCATGCTGTGCGCACGCCCACCGTGGCCACCGTCACTCACATTTCATTTGAGAAGACAGCCCCATAGCTCCGATTTTGGTGGGATGGTGGGGTGGGCAGTCATTGCCCCACTGAAGAAGTCGGTAAAGCATACAGCTGTTTGCCAGGCAGAAGGTATTCACTGTAACAACGTGTTCTGTGTCCTGGCTTTCCTTCCATCTGACGAGCATTCAGGGAATGATAGCTGATGGCTGTTGCTCTCACAGAATAGCTGCCCCTTTTCTTCTCGCTAAATAGTTCTGGTTGAAGTACAAATAAATGGTGCCCTGTGTATTAGGCAGCCTTCCAACCAGCAGGAACCTTCTATGATAGTGTCACCGTCAGTGTCCGAAGGGTGGTAGCAAGCTAGGGAATGTTCAGGGAGAAGCCACAGTTCAGGAGCAGGTAGCCAAGGAACAGCTTTTCCCTGTCAACTGTGCAGTCATTGGAGAATGGCTTGTATTACAGGAATTACTGAGTAACTTTGAGAAAGGAAATATAGAGGAAGTCCTTCAAACTGGAGTTTTTAATACTCTGCCTTCTCATTCTGGCCCTCACCAAGGAGGTGGCTCAGTGACTTCCTTATTCCAGATCTCAACTGCATATCTGAGCAATGAAGGGGCTGAACAGAATGGTGTGTGTTTTACATAAGATAAAGCCCTGGAGGCTGAGACCATGACTGTCTTCTCTCTAGTAGGCCTGCCTTCCCTGTTTACTGACCTACAGTAACAGACCTGACCCCCACATCTGCTAACTTCACGTGGACACCGGCATCTTTGTAACTCTGCTCCGTTCATCTTTTCTGCAGAAGCTGAAACTGCTAGTGGATTCTGTACAACTGCTGTACTTTCCACTAAAAGTCCACTGAAATGCCCCTCACCCTTTCTCGTATCTTAACTGCATGGAAACTCACACAGGGACTTTCTTGTATGGTTTAGAACCACTGAGGCCTCTTGGAAGGATCTTTTAAACTTGGAGAAGTAATTTAAGATACTACAGATTTTCGTTACCTTGGTGAGCTGGCTTTGTCTCCAGGCATGACTTCTGAGTACAGTGGGTGAGGGGCTTCAGGCAGTCAGCTCCTGACTCTCCTGCAGAGGAGGGGGCATCGCTGGAACTGGGCTTCGTGGTCAGCAGCCCAGTGGGGGAGAACACTCCCTGCCCACCTCTCTGCCTTTGTCCCACCAGGATGCACTGGGGCTGAGGGCCGGGGCTACCCGCTGGAAAGCGCTTACAGAGCTCAGGAAATGAGGTTCCTGGACTCAGGGGACCTTGTACCCATTCAGATGCACCCCATGTAAAAAGAAAGAAAACCACTAAAACTCTGACTGCTGGCAGCCCACCTCCCAGTTCATCTTGACATACTGACTGAGAACCCCCGTGCCTTCAGCTGACTGTATAGTCCTGAAGCCGGACACAGTTGAGAAAGAAAATATTAACCAGAAATAGGAAAGTCATTGTAAATTTTACCACTAAGAGTGGTTTCAAAATCCAAAACGTCTTAAGTTTCAAACCTCCTGATTAGTTTACATTAGGAAAAGAGTTAATTCATACGAAAGTCAAGTAACTCACTGAACTTCCATATTTCTTAATGATCCTCGCAGCTGGCTGAAATGGATGGACAGGTTGAGATCTAAAGTGAACTTAGTCTTATGGGTCATGGCATGATTTAAAAAACCCCCAAAAACCTTGAAACTGTATACATGTACTCTAAGTCTCCTGCCTCTCACTAGCTCTGTGGTCCTCAGAGCTACTTAATGTTTTCCTCAGTAAAATGAACAGCCTGGTTAGATTATTTTTAAGGTCTTCATTTCTAAATTAAATTCATTACCTAAATTTGCATTAATCAATGCAGTGGGAAAGGATCTTTTAAATCAATCGGGCTTAACTAATTTTTCCCCTTACAGACTGCTTTTGTTGTTGATGAAGTGAGCAACATCGTAAAAGAGGTAAGAGGAGAAGTGCTTCCTTTTTGAATGTTTGATTAATGGCTTATATGAGTGAAAATAATGTGTTTTAAATACTATCTTGGAATTGTTTCAGCTGAGCCTGTGTGTTTTGGCATTTCAAATAACAGTTGTTACTTCAATGAATATCTAGATAAGAATTACTCCCATATTATGTAAATTATATATTTTGAATGAGACAGGAAATTTTATATACTGGCATTATTATTGACTGTCACTAAGGCTTGGTTCTATAACCTTTTAGCATAAAAGACTCATGATATACAAATAAATATTTCTAATTTTAATGAAGAGTGAATATTACAAAATTGAACAACTTCTAGTCACCCAAGACCTGGTGCTGCACTTGGGGCCCATTTTTTTTTTACATTCCTAAACCATCCACTTTATTGACCATGGTACCCCCTTTAGACGATAAGAATGGGCTCATTCATTAAAAAATACATGTCAAGGGTGCACGCAGGGAACTGACACCAGAGAGTTTACAAAATGGGGAGTGGAGGGCAGACAGCTATCAGATAATCACACTGCATTCCTTGTGTGCTACTGTGACGGATTAACCCATCTAGTGAGCTCAGAGCTGGGATCTGGAGAAAATAGAAGAGGAGGGTTCCTGTGCTGTGTTGTGCTTAGTTGCTCAGCTGTTTCTGACTCTTTGTGACCCCATGGACTGTAGCCCGCCAGGCTTTTCTGTCCATGGGGATTTTCCAGGTGAGAATACTGGAGAGGATTGCCATGCCCTCCTTCAGGGGATCTTCCTAATCCAGGGATCTAAGCCAGATCTTTCAAATTGAAGGCGGATTCTTTAACAACTGAGCTACCAGGGAAGCCCATGAATACTGAAGGGGGTGGCCTATCCCTTCTCCAGGGGTCTTCCCGACCCAGGAGTCAAACTAGGGTCTCCTGCATTGCAGGCGGATTCTTTACCAGCTGAGCTACCGGGGAAGCCCCAAGAGTAGGGTTCAGTTCAGTTGAGTCGCTCAGTCATGTCCGACTCTTTGCGACCCCATGAATCGCAGCACGCCAGGCCTCCCTGTCCATCACCAACTCCCGGAGTTCACTCAGACTCACGTCCATCGAGTCAGTGATGCCATCCAGCCATCTCATCCTCTGCCATTCCCTTCTCCTCCTGCCCCCAATCCCTCCCAGCATCAGAGTCTTTTCCAATGAGTCAACTCTTCGCATGAGGTGGCCAAAGTACTGGAGTTTCAGCTTTAGCATCATTCCTTCCTAAGAAATCCCAGGGTTGATCTCCTTCAGAATGGACTGGTTGGATCTCCTTGCAGTCCAAGGGACTCTCAAGAGTCTTCTCCAACACCACAGTTCAAAAGCATCAATTCTTCGGCGCTCAGCCTTCTTCACAGTCCAACTCTCACATCCATACATGACCACAGGAAAAACCATAGCCTTGACTAGACGGACCTTTGTTGGCAAAGTAATGTCTCTGCTTTTGAATATGCTATCTAGGTTGGCCATAACTTTTCTTCCAAGGAGTAAGTGTCTTTTAATTTCATGGCTGCAGTCACCATCTGCAGTGATTTTGGATCCCCCCAAAATAAAGTCTGACACTGTTTCCCCATCTATTTCCCATGGAGTGATGGGACCGGATGCCATGATCTTCGTTTTCTGAATGTTGAGCTTTAAGCCAACTTTTCACTCTCCTCTTTCACTTCCAAGAGGCTTTTTGGGTTAACTTAGTGAAAAGAGGGGAACAGATATTCCAGACTGAACAAGTGCAAGGGCCCTGTGGTAAGGAATGTCCTGGTATGTCTGAGGGATTTGTAGGGAGGTGGGGGTGTCTGCACTAGTGCGGGGCACTGGGGAGAGCACCAGGGCAGGACCGAGGCCACAAACAGTTTTCCTGGTCGGTTGTTTCCCCAGACCCCTGTACCTTGAGCACATAGTGAAGCCAGTGGCTCAAAGACGGTCATTAGATGATCTCAGTTGAACAATACCATTTGAAGTTTTCTATATGATTTGGAGTTGACTTTAATGCAAACTGTTGTTAATGCAAGTTATTGACAAATGCCAGAGTGATTAAAGAACTCCAACCTATTTTTGTGAACATCATCAAAAAGCAAAGTGATTATTAAAAAAAAGCGAAGTGATCTTGTTCTGCCATATACAGTATTCCACACGAGGCATCATTTTCCAGTTGCTTTGCAGGATCTATAACACTCTGCTTTTCATTGTTTTTCAAACTACAGTGTTTCTTAGGAACACAGTGGGGAGCAGGAAGGTGGGTGAGTTTCACCAGAACTGTGAGAAGTGGAGTTGGTTTGTTAGGAAGTGTTCTTGGGTCTCACCTGTTTTCTGCAGTCTTTGACTTGGTTGCTATGGTTTTTCCCGTGGTCATGTATGGATGTGAGAGTTGGACTGTGAAGAAGGCTGAGCACCGAAGAATTGATGCTTTTGAACTGTGGTGTTGGAGAAAACTCTTGAGAGTCCCTTGGACTGCAAGGAGATGCAACCAGTCCATTCTGAAGGAGATCAGCCCTGGGATTTCTTTGGAAGGAATGATGCTAAAGCTGAAACTCCAATACTTGGCCACCTCATGCAAGGAGCTGACTCATTGGAAAAGACTCTGATGCTGGGAGGGATTGGGGGCAGGAGGAGAAGGGGATGGCAGAGGATGAGATGGCTGGATGGCATCAGACTCGATGGACGTGAATCTGAGTGAACTCCGGGAGTTGGTGATGGACAGGGAGGCCTGGCGTGCTGCGATTCATGGGGTCACAAAGAGTCGGACACGACTGAGCGACTGAACTGAACTGAACTGACTTGGTTGCCAGGCAGCAAGTTTGATACAACTGCAGCCAGAGCTTCCCAGTCTCCCTGGAAGCACAAGTAACATTGCAGTCAGTGTTCCTTTCTCGTTGATCACCCGATCACTCACTGCAGCAGCTTTTTCTGCACCTGGGCAGTAGGTTAATTCCGTGCGCAAGCTATTGTTAAGTACTGCATAGTAAACTTGGATGGGTCCAAAATTCGAGGAAGGTTTTCCTCCCTCCCTGAAAAACAGTGAATTCCAAAGTGAATGTGGAGAGAATGGCTAGAGTTAGTGGTTTAGCTTGAGCACAGCCCCCACTTTGACAGAGCTGCTCGCTCAGCCATGTCCAACTCATTGTGACCCCACGGACTAGCCTGCCAGGCTCCTCTGTCCATGGGATTATCCCAGCAAGAATACTAGAATGGGTCGCTATTTCCTCCTCCAGGGGATCTTTCCGACCCAGAGGTTGAACCTAAGTCTCCTGAACCTCCTGCATTGGCAAGTGGATTCTTTACCACTGAGCCATCTGGGAAGCCCCATTGACAAAGCTGAGCCCAGACCTGTTAATACCTTTGTCCCCTGAAACCAGGATAGGCATCAGGATAAAAGGCCCAGAAAATCATAGAATAGGAATATCTTCACTACCAACTTCACCAAGAGGTGAGGCCAGGGATCATGTGTATTCCTGAATAACCCCTGAAGCACACAGCATGAACCATCCCAGAATGCAGCACAGAAGAGAAAACAAGGAGTTTCATAATAAAAAATGCGTCACAAACTTAAATAAGGTTTTGGAATAGATAGAGCAGTTCTTTAGTTTTCTGAAAAACATACTTCTGTGATAACATTACCAGACAATGCTGAATAAAGGAAGTATTTGTAAATACATGATTATCTGGATAGGTTTGTACATTGTTGATTATACAACCCACAAAGATTCCTCTATCTACTGTACTTTTAAGAAAGCAATAGGCAAAGGGAAGTATTTTCTAACTTCAGTGGGAAGAAAATGCATTGCTTATCTCTAGATAATTAATCACAACAGCAAACATTAAGTTCAGTCAGAATGTTTAAAAAATTTGACAGATGCTATATAATTACATATTTTAATAAGTGAATAAAGAGGGCTTTCCTGATGGCTCAGTGATAAAGAATCGGCCTGCAAGTTCAGGAGACGGGTTCGATCCCTTATCTGGGACGATCCCATATGCCAAGGAGCAGCCATGCCCGGGTGCCACAGCTGTTGAGCCTTTGCTCTAGCGCCCGGGAGCCAGAAGAGCTGAGCCCGTGTGCCACAAGAAGAGAAGCAATGAAAAGTCCAAGCATTGAAAGTAGAGAGTAGCCCCCTCTCGTCCCAACGAGAGGAAAAGCCCGTGCAGCAGCGAAGACCCAGCACAGCCAAAGATGAATACATAAAAATTTAAAATGAATAAAGGGACCTCTTGATAGCCCAGTGATTAAGAATCTGCCTTCCATTGCCGGGGACACGGGTTCGATCCCTGGCTGGGGAACTAAGATCCCATGTGCCATGGAGTAGCTAGACCCACACGCTGCAACAAAGATCCCCAGCGCTGCAGCCAAGATCCAGTGCAGCCGAACATTTTAAAGTGATAATAAAAGTGAAAGGTAAAGCATTCAAATGGGATATAATACGGGTAAAAGGTATGTCTGCAAAGGAGTCCTCATGGTTCCCAACAAGCTTCCTTTCACTTTATGCAGAGTGTAACTTAGCAGGTCGTCGGGCGCAGTGCTCACCGTGCTGCCCTCAGGAGCAGCCGGAAGGGGTGCTGTGCTGACAGTGACCGGCTGTGCTCTGTCTTCCAGGCCATAGAAAGTGCCATCGGTGGCAACGCCTACCAGCACAGCAAAGTCAATCAGTGGACCACAAACGTAGTGGAACAGACCTTAAGCCAACTCACCAAGCTGGGGAAGCCATTTAAGTACATCGGTAATGCACCTTTGCTTCTGGTTGATGGTGGTGGTGGTTCTTTCAGTACCACTGAGAGGGAGTCTGTGAGAGGAGACAGCAGAGGCGGTTTCTGGAGGAGCATGTCACTGGCCTGTGCAGACCCACCTGGGCCGCGTGGCTGTGGGAACGACTGCGGACCACGTCCCAGGACGTCACAGCATTTCAAATCTGCTGCTTTTAGAGTAAGCGCGTGTCAGCTTCCTAGGACCAGGCGCTCTACCCCTACAATCATTTCCATTTTGAATGTCAGCCATGTGATCTACTACACATATGAGGACGGAGAAGAACGTGTGTTGCCAAGTAGATTCCTCTAACAAAAGTTTGTTTTTCTGTAGTGACCTGTGTGATCATGCAGAAGAACGGAGCAGGCCTGCACACGGCAAGCTCGTGCTTCTGGGACAGCTCCACAGACGGTAGGTTTTCCTCCCCCGGAAGGCTTGCCCCCGCACGTCCCCGGGAGCCCTACCGCCCTCTAGACTATTGAGAGCCGTGTTGTAGGGAGTGTGTGTTGGTTGCTGCATGTCTCTGAATGCACTGTTTATCAGGGTCACCTTTCAAAACGTTCTATAGATGAGAGACGGGCCAACCTTCTTTGTTGGCTGCAGAGAGTTGAGTCCTGAGTGTCTGGCCTGACCCTGAGAACTCGGAAGGCCCAGCTCTTGGGGTTTTCAGGGCGGCCCGCCTCCTTCCCCTGCAGGGAGCTGCACCGTGCGCTGGGAGAACAAGACCATGTACTGCATCGTCAGCGCCTTCGGACTGTCCATCTGACAGCCCCGCCCCGCCCCTCCACCGCACCCCCTCCCTCCCGGCTTCTAACCACCAGCCGGCTATTCAGCGATCACCTTTCTCATCCTAAGTGTGTTTTTGCGGCGCTCTCAACGTGTAGAGAAAAAAACCAAATAACCACACTGCTCTCTGTGACCCGCACACCAAGTCAGAGACGTCGTCATCGCAGGTAGTCTGGAGCCTGTCCTGCCACTTGTCTTAACTCTGAATGTTTCTTCTCAAAGGTGCTAAAAGCCGAAATCTGCTAGTGTGAAACTTTCTCTACTCTGAAATGATTCAAATACACTAATTTTCCATACTTTGTACTTTTTGTTAGAATAATAAATTATTCCAATTTAAAGTGTGTGTTGTCTTCATTGTCTAAATAGTATCACAGGTGAATTCTCCATATTTAGTTACTGGCTTTAGAATCGATCTGTAAAACAAGCAGGAAAGGTTGCAGTTCTGCTTTGGTTCTCTCCAGCACAGTGAATGTGCTGATTGACCACCCAGGGGCTGGGGGCTCTTGACTGCTCTGCTGTGTCCTGGTTGGATTTCTGCCCTGAGCATCAGTCACTTCACTCTCAGGTCCTTCCTCTTTTGGAGCTTCAGGGGCAGGAAGTGGGCAGGCTGGACTGTTCTTTTAGCCAAAGGACCTGAAGCCACACACTCGGCCCGCGCCCGACCCGCAACACAGCAGCTTCTACGCATCAGTCGTTCAGCAGCAATCACAACGAACACGTGTTAGTACTTCACTGCTTAAGCAGTGTTTTCACAGTGACTCATTTGGGTCCACAATTATTAGCCCATTAACGAGTCAGAAAAAGGCGTTGGGAGGTTATCTGATTTAAAGTTATATAGGGGGGGAGCCCAAACCCTGGTCTTAGCTCGCCTTCAGGGCTCATCCAGGGCCATGTTTACACGACAATAGACACACCTCTGCATCACCTGCTGAACTAGAAAAAGCCCTGCTCGTCCCTAAAGTGCCTAAACAGTCACCTTAAGCCACACGCAAAGAGGAAGCACTGTACATAAACAGGATCAAATATTAACTGTGGTAACATCCACCAGGATGGTAGTAAAAGGCTAAAGATTCACACGATTTGAAGAAAAACCAGAGAAACACAGTCTCAGTGAAGCCACTCCCACAGTGTGAATCTGCCGTAAATAAACGTTTATTGACTTCTGATTACAGTGATCGTTCTGTGACCCAGGGTAGTGTGCTCGCTGACGCACTTCCAAGGTCTAATATTCAGCTCTAGCTTTCCCATTGAGCCTAAGATTTAGAGTTGTTTTATTTTACAAACATTTACAGTCCCCTTTTGTAAAAAGGCAGTTTTCAGTAGCAGAAAATCCTGTTTCATAGTCTGGTAACACATTCCTGTGTCCTACATCCAGTCCTCAACAAGATGTCCCTTTTCATCACCCCTTCTCTCAGCTTCAGTGTTTCCACCTGTGAGGGGGATTCCAGGAAATAAGCTACATAACATACTGAACATTAACTCTACCTTGAGTAAACGGTTCACAGAATACTTGAGGCTGGTGACATCTGTCCTGTAACCTGCCCATTTAGCAAGCTGGCTTTACATACTGAATCTGAACTTTTACTGCAATCTGTAATTATGTACAGGAACAATCTTACAAACCCTGAATATATTTTATATATCTTCTTTAGCCTTTCAAATGGGGCTTAAGAGAGAAAACTGCATCACTGCGCTGCTTTAATGATTTAATAATAAATCAAGCGGACCTTTATCCTCATGGATAATGAAGCTCTCTCTAGGGAAACTGAAAGGCCTGTGGTCATCTTCCAGGTTCCCCAGACTAGACCAGTATAAAAAATTATCCCCAAGATGATGTTATTCACGCCATTACCATGGAAGAACTAAAGTCAGCCCTTTGGATTTTTAATTTTAGTTTATAGAACTCTGATAACCCTCCAAGACCAAAAAAAATAATAATTTTCTTGCTACCATCTAAGGTTGCTGGCAGACTTTAGTGTTATAACCTAGTACCTATGGCACATGCTAAATGCTATATACTTGAAGCACATTTTTACATGGAAGATGTAATATGTTGACATATATGATACACCAGAGAAGATAAATTGAAAATGCATGATTTAATAAAGAACCATTTCCCCCTAAAGTATTTTCTTTTATAACTCCCTTGTTTCCAACCTAGTTACAGAAAGTTAATAAATACTCCCTTATTTTTCATTTCACTGACCTGATGCTATCAAGAATCAACGTACGAAGATCAATCATCAGTTAACAGTTACACTACAGGACAAGGATAAGTTGTAAAAATGCCTAAATGTGTACAGCTAAAGGCCTCAGATACTTTACAATTACTGATAAAAACATTCCAAATTATGGACAGTTATAACAATTAAAATTTGTAAACTATAACATACTAGAATACATTAATCTGCACAAGTAACTTTTCATCAGTTTACATAAAATTACTTATAGTGAGTCTTAATAGAAGTTTGGTAACAAAAAAATTTTAAGACCTCTGAATATACAGAATCAAAAAAAAGGAATCACATCACTGCAGATGTAAAAACCATGTAAACTTGAATTACCCTTGCAACAACACAACTGTTTTAATTCAAACTTTCTTATTTACAGGGTTTTAAAAACAAATATAAATGGAATTCATATTAAAGGTACATTAAATTAAGAAGAAAAGTACGAAGTCATAATAAATAGTCTTTCATGAAGCTCTCTCAGGCCCCAGCACTACCTGAAGTGGACTATCGTTGGAGCTCTGCATGGTAGCTGGAGAGTTGATGCATAGATGGAGGAAGTGGAGGTGCTGTTTGCAGGGTGGAACAATCACGTCCCTACCTGTTGTGTTTGCCCAGATGGCAGGCATCGGGATGTCTGCAGTGCTCACAGGTGAACCGTTCAAGAGATGAGTGTGCACGCCAGAGGAAAGGCAAAGGAGACAGCTCTACCTCCCACACTTGGCCTTGACAGAAGGGAGCTGGGGGTCTCCAGGGCCTTCTGGATTCAGCAGCTCCAGACAGCACTTACACAGAGCAGTTCACCCGTTTACCTGACGACCGTGTGAGGCTCACAGGGCAGGAATGATTCCCCACAAGTTACCTTCTCCCCAGAGATGTTCTTCCATAAACCATCTAAAAATGTGTTACCTTCTTGCACCTAGTTTCCAAATGTGAAGCTGAAGAACTTTTTGGCAATAACGAATCTGTAGTATTGTTATCAGTCACTTGTTTAGCTTTTATTGAAAAAAAAAAAAAAAAAAGCTCTACAGGAGTATTGTCCTTAACAGAGCTACTACTGCTCACTGGAATTTCGTGGGTACCCTCCTCCCCACCCCACCCACAAGGGGCCTCATCCATATTCACGATGTAAGGCGCACAGGCCTCTAGAAGACTCTTGACAGTGAGACCCTTCCCTGTCAACTGGAGCTGACGACCTGTCAATCCGTAAGGAACCCTGCCGAACCCTCCTCAGAGCTCCCGAGACCCTGGCTCTGCTTTGGTGGCAGTCTCCACCTCGAACCTGCCCACCCAGCCCCCCTCGCCCCCTCAACAGCCTGCGGGGAAGGACCGCCCTCGCGGGGCAGCCTCAGAAACGGGCTTCCCTCTGAAGGGTCGACCACTGGTGCCACGGGGCGGAGGGAGAGGGAGAAGGGGGAACGCCACCCTGCTGCGGGCCACAGTCACAAAGGCCTTCCGGGAACTCAAAATCAGCAAACTCTTTTTTAAAGCACGTAATTCTCTCTACTAAGAACAGGAATGATTTCTTAACATTGAAAACATCTTGTCTTTCATCATTTGGAATCTCTGACAAAATGATTTGGCTGTCTAAAATTTTTTGTCAGGGCCTCTCTTCCCAAATAAATGCCGTCAGTGTGACGGTAAATTTAGGCCCAACATTTAAATTAGCCCTCAGTTTTGGTTTTCCTTTCAAACGTGTAAACAAATGAGGGCCAGGGCGTCTCTGCACGGCAGATGCGTCCAGGGAAGGCAGGCCGGGGCGCACTCGCCGGGGCGGGCGGCCGCGCCTCAGTCGCTCTCGGAGCCCTCCTTGTACTGGGCCCGGATGGCCTGGCCGTTCTGCAGGGGCATCTCTTCATAGTCACTCCTGTCACGGAAGAGACCTCTGAGACCCCGGGCTCCGACGGCGCGGACTTCTCTCCACGCCGCGGCGCCGTCCTGACGAGAGCCCGGCCCCTGCTGGCTCGGCCCATTCCTCTCGCCGCCTCCCCCTCCTCCAGCCCCTCGACGGCCAGGGCCCGCCGCCCAGATGCCCAGCAGGAAGGCACGAGGCCCCTCCTGAGCACAGAAAACCGGGGGTCGCAGACACGCCCGGGTGGACCAAAAGGGATGATACCGTGAACAGCGCCTCAGAAGGCTTGCCAGCCTCCTCGGTGAACACGCAGAGGCGGGCTGAGTGCTTCCCGCGGGACAGAGAGCCTTTAGCAGAGACGGGACTTAACTTACCCATAGATCACGTCGTCGTCCGAGTCGTTGAGCATGGAGAAGGCGGGGTTGTCCTTCAGCTGCGACTCTGAAAACCAACAAGCATTGTCGTGTCATTAGCCGGGAGAGGCCGGGTGCTGTCCTAGGAAAAGAATGAGGGTCGGAGAGAGCTGGATTCCTGCCTCCACTGGTTACGGCTGGTGTTAAGCCGGACAGGTGGTTCCAAGTCCTGGCAGGGGACATACTCACCCACAGGCCAGGACAGCGCGGGGAGGCTTGGTGGGAGCCTGGGGGGCCTGAGCCCCCCGGAGGAGACTGAGAGCCAGCTGCCCCACCCCCTGGAATCCCCCAGGGCCTCACAAGAGCCAGGCCACCCTCCTACCTGGGGCCTGAGATAGCCCCTGGTCCTGATCTGTCACCGCGGACAGGAGCACTGCACGCCGCTGGGGTCTCGGGCATGTGCTGGGAACTCCTCCACGGACAGCCTGTGGCCGGGGCGCGCCAAGTGCTGCCCGGGCTCCAGAGAGCTCGCCCCCTTCTCATCCCGGGGCAGGAGGGCTGCTGGGTTTGCTTTTTGGTTTGGTCCTTGGGCAGGTGGGCTGGGGGTACATAGGGCTTTCTTTTGACGGTCGGGGCACTTGTGTTCTATAGATCATTTCAGGGCACCGGGGGCGGAGGGCGTCATGATGCTCGTGTCAGGGCCTACTGAAACGCTCGGTTCTTGCATGAGGGGCTGTAATGACAAAGAACCTGCTGGGCTCCACCTGCGGCTTGGGGCTCACGTGAGCACCCACCTGGTCTCCCTGCTCCAGAGCAGGTTCTGCAGTCACGGCGCCCCTGTCAAGGGGAGGTGGGCAGGGGGTCAGGGGGCAGCTTACCATACAGGGCATTCTTCGATGGCGAGTACACAAAGGCCAAAGTGTAGAGGTAAAAGTTCAACAAGCCATAGAAAGACAAGAATTCAGCTGGTGGCAGCGGTCAAGGGAAGCAGCAGGCCCAGACACGGTCTCCTTGGTCCCGTTAGCCGGACCCGCCCCCAACCAGCTAGGCCCTCGGGGGTCCATGCCCAGAGGTCAGGGTACCCCAGGGCAGGTCCAGCCAGAGGTCATGGTAACCTTCCCGGGGCACCTGGAATCCCCAGGTGAGCTGTGCCCTCTCCTATCTGTGGTAGGACCTGCTGCCATCGAGGCGCACACACAGGGTGGGAAGGCCACACAGGTATGGGTGAGTCAACAGTGAAATGAAGACCTGGAAACAAGACTCTCAAACTGGTCTTTCTTAGTCTTTTCTGAATTACAGACCCTTTAGAGAATCTGATAAAAGATTGGTGTGAGATTCAGTTACCGAACTGTGGACAATCATGCGTTGACTCCAAGGGTGTAAGTAAGAGGCCCCACAGAAAGAACCCAAGACATCCAGGGTGAACCCCAAAGTGTCCCCTGATGGACGCTACCACTGAGAGCGGAGAGGGGAGCGCACAGGTGACCGGGGCATGCATCTGAAAGGGGGGTCACTACCGAGCAACGAGGCCTCAGGGATCACAGGATCCCTGCCCTGAGACATCGGTGTCCCCCACAGCTGGACACTCCTGGGAGGTGCTAAGGGATGCCCTCTGGGAGACAGGACCCCCAAGTCAGGCCTCGGCCTCTCCTCAGTGCTCGGCAGGGGAGGCGGGCAGCCCCAGCCTGACCCGAGGGAGGTGCCGATGGTGACTTGCCCCTCTGCAGTGCCCGCCCCACAAAGAGGACAGCTGCGGCAGGTGCTGGGGTCTCCGGGCTTGACTCCAGCAAGCAACCCCCGGGGATGGCTGAGCCCCGCGGCTGCCTTCGGGGGCCTCTCACTCGGGGGGACAGGAGTGGGGCCCCCAGGGTGTGCTGTAGAGGTGACCTGCGTCTTCCGTACGCTCAGAGGCCTGAAATGCTACCCACTCCACTAGGCTGTGTGCCTGACGCCTTCCCAGAAAAGGATATAATTCTGGTAGTGAGTTGACAGTTCAGCTACGAAATTGTCCTGCAACACTTGTGCTCCGAACCTTAAATAAAGGATGACGATGCTGAAAAAGAAGGGAGGGAGGGAGGAACAATATGTAAAAACATACCAAGAAACGGCACTAGCTTCATATGTCAACAGACTTGCTACTTTCGCTTACTCTAGTCATGATTATTTCTGCATGGAGACGTGCACACACATGCATGTGCACACATGCACACACGGCCTCTCTGCTGACACGCGTGACGGCAGGGTCCTGGTACCCAGAGCCCACCTCCCCTCCAGAGGTCCAACCTCCGCTCGGCCAGACTGACTGCTGAATACAGCGTAAACCAGGTCTCTTCCCTCCCGGCCAAACGCCCTGCGGAGGCACCCCCCCATCACTGAGAACGGAACCCGGGCTCAACCTGACTTCCTGGCCACCCCTGCCCTCCCATCCTCCACCCGCGCACACTGCCGTCCCCAAGCTTCAGGGCCCGACTTCAGGCGGCAGATCCCCCGCCCACCCTGCTAAAGCAGCCACAAGCCATCACACCTCTGTTTTCATTATGGCACTTCCGCTCTTTATTAATTGGTGTTTTTTTTAATCACCACCTTCCTCCACTGGAATATAAACACTGCAACAGGGAGGAAGGAGCCTGCCCGCCTGTTCACCAGGGCAGGCGCTCCATAAACCTCTGCTGCACCAACGGGCCGATCCCCTTGAAAGTCAGATGAAGAAAGATCACGAAGCCTAAGTGCTTCAGGGAGTCGTGGCTCCCAGGTAGTGGGCAGTGGGCGGGGGCAGCTGGAGGGCGAGGATGTGCGGGGGCGGGGCTGGGGGAGTTTGTGTAGAAGGAGGTGAGCTGAGTGTGAGGCTGCACAAGGGCTGAGGAGAGACGAGCGACAGCCACACACGCACCTGTACCTTCAGGTGAACGCAGAGGCGGAATAAAACCCAGCTCGTTTTGAAATGTGGGCTGAGTTCACATGGCTCAGTGAGGGCGGCGAAGGAACCCAGAGGCCTCGGATCCTCCACCCCACACAGCTGAGACCCCAGAGCAGCAGTGGGGAGCTGGCCCCAAAGAGCCCCCACCAAGGGAAGGACCTCACGCCCACATCTCTGCCGCTCGCACAACCAAGAACGGAGAGCGAAATACAGACGCTACGCTTCTCTCAGGGTTTTGCTTCTCCTCTCAGGGTTTCGATCTCGGGAGCAAGGACCTGGGATTCATTCAAAGACACGGCCTTCTGCGCCTCCCTCAGGTGAGGTTCAGGGACCCCCGCTGGAGGAATGCAAACAAAAACAACTCCTGCTCACAGACCCGTCCAAGCACAGCACACTGGCTTCTAATCCTCTGACCCGTGTTCTCCTGCACCTGCTGCTTCCACACAAACGTCAGGGCAGGGAGAGAGTGCGATCCTGTCTCCCTGGGGCCCTGCCTGGCGGGGGAGGAGCCTCTGACCCTGTGGACACCTGGTAAGGAGCACCCTAAAACTAACCCCATAGATGGGGACAAAAGATACTCGTGACAGTCAAACAAAAACTCACATTTTGCTTCTTTCAAGCAATAAAGTTTTCTTACCTGATGATGAGCACGACAAAAGTCAATGCAGTCAAGAATTTTAACCTGAGATCTGAAAGAGAAATACACACACGCTTCTTAAATCACGAAACTGGAATTAAAATCCACTCATCCCAGAGATTAAAAATAAAGAAGAAAAGAAAGCCAAACTCTCCGAACAAAACCCCCTCCCGTGTGGACTCCACTGTTAGTACCTGACGCCCAGGAAGACACGCTGTCCCACCTCCCTGAGTCTGGAAGGGTCTGTGGCCATTACTATTTGGTTGTCACAGACTGGGGGACAGGACCCTATGAGATCAGGTGACTTTCCCCGATTCAAAGAGAAGGAAACCCCCACGCCTGCCGCCTCGCTCGGAAGGTGTGTTCCAGAAGGATCCAGGCAGCTCCAACAGCCACACACACGGCCCCCCGGGGCCCCAGCTGACCTCCGCTCCTACTGGGCTCCCTCCTACCCTCGCCTGAGGCACTGTCCACGTGGCCCAGTCACCCCAGCAAACCTGCCAAGGTTTCCACCCCACCCCCCGCCCCCACCCTGAAGGTACCTGCCTCCCCGACCTGGTGGGTGGCCCTGCACCAGGGGTGGGAGACCAGCACTCACCTACGTAAGGCATGTGACCCAGCTCAGAGCAGGCCCGCACAATCAAGAACAAAAGGTACAAGATGTACACGGCGGCCACCACCATGAAGAAAACCTTCATTCCCTGGCAGGAAACAAGACGGGCCCTTGAATGACCATGGGGTCTCAAGGGTGGTCTTTCCCTCCGACGCCGTAAGCGGGAAAGCCAAGCCTTTCTAAAAGGACCCGGAGTCGAGGGTCACTGCCACGAGCAGCACAAGGACACACGGACTCTCCTCGTGCGGCACAGGCGGCCGGCTCACCCAGGGGTGCACCCCGGTCCCTGCTCATCAGATGAGCGAACGCCTCCCCAGCGCATGGGCAGCTCTGGGCCCGGGGCCTGGAACGTACTAGGTGCTCAGTAAATGTGGTGGCTCCCGCTTGACCCTCCCCGGGGTGAGGGCCTGGCTCCCTGCCCTGCTTGGGAGGATCGCGACGTGGGTCCAGCCTGGATCTTAGCTTCTCTGGACCTCAGTTTTCTTTCCTGAGGACCGAGGGGACTGAACCAGACCATCTAGAAGACTCTAGGTTCTGTGATCCTGAGGCCGGGAACGCAGGACAACTCTCATCTGCACTCAGGAGCTGTGACAGCAAAGCTGGCTGACGAAGGCCAGGCCCCACTGGGCTGGGTGCACGGTGCCCCTCCTTCTGTAGAACCTCTGCGAGAGTTCTAAGCCTCCTCTGCTCCTGACACCCCCAACCCCCTCCTCCCGCCCCAGCGCTTCCTTCTCAGAGCCAGGACCGCCCCGCACAGTCAGCAGACGAAGGATCTGCTCTGCCTCTTCGGAACCTGTGGCTTCAGCCTGGGCTCAGTTTTCTCGTCTGTAAAGAAAAAGGGTTTCGTGGCCTCCATCCTGGGCCCCTTCAGCTATCTCCCTAGAAGCCCGTGATTTCAAGGGTTTCCTTTAGTAACAAGACTAGACTGCTCGGTCTATCCTTCCTGCGAGAGCTCCCGAGCCCTTGGCCTCCCTGACTGCCGGGCTGAGGAGGGGACAAGTGACCAGAGCCGCGGTGACCCTGCCGTGCCGGAGGCCGGCCCAGCGCTTCACCCTCCTTCTCTCTCTCAATCTTCATGACGACTCGAGGGAAGATCCCATCACTACCCATTGCACAGATGACACGGGGAGGAGGGAGCGGCGGCCGTGGCCCAGGACTGTGGGCTTCACCCGCAGGCCTGGGGAGCCTCGCCAGAGCACAGGACCGGCCTGTGACCTTGGGCAGGACGGGCGTGTGACCTTGGGCAGGACTGCCTGCCCCACATCCTCCTGTGAGAAGTGCGCAATGACCGTACCAGACAGAAACTCCCTAACTGTAGATTAGCGTCAGTTCAGTTCAGTCGCTTAGCTGTGTCTTTGCAACCCCATGGACTGCAGCACACCAGGCCTCCCTGTCCATCACCAACTCCTGGAGTTTACTCAAACTCATGTCCTCTGAGTTGGTGATGCCATCCAACCACCTCATCCTCTGTCGTCCCCTTCTCCTCCCACCTTCTCTTTGCCGGCATCAGGGTCTTTTCAAATGAGTAGCCTGGGAGGTACAAACTCAACCAGCATTGTCAAATGTCATCTGTCACCAGGGCTGCAGAATCCTCTCTGACAAGGTGTCAAAGCAGCTCCTTCCTCCCCTTCCTTAGTGTCTCCACCCCAGAGAGGCCGCCCTGAGGCCTCGCCCCTCAGGAGACACAGACGAGAGCCTTCCTGGGGCATCCAGATTCCCCAAGGGTCCGCCCCGCCCCATCACAGCTCGGGGACAGTGTCTCCTCTATCTGGCCCAAGACACCTCCCCCTCCTCTGCAGCTCCAGGGGCACCCCGCCCTGCAAACCTACGATAGCATCCCAGGGCTAATTCTAAGACAAAGAGAAAAAAACACAAATAAAGACAGCCTCGCCCCAGTAACGGGGGCCTGCGGTCCGCAAGGACACCCCTGCTGGGCCCCTGCACGCTGCAACACTGGTCTCTACTTCCCACGCCTTCTCTCCCTCACAAGGTCACATATCCTTTGAGAGCAAAGGTTATGATGTGCTGTTCGTAAGGCATACACTGAATGACCTTCAGAACTCCTCAGACTCACAAGCAGTGGAGCGGAAAGGCTACGGGCACTCCGCTGCCGGGGTCCAGTTGAGAATCAGCGCTGGCACCAATTCCTGTGACACGTCTGTCTCAACCGCTTTTCAACATGGTCTCGTCATTCACTACACTTCTCTCCTTTTCAGACCGCAGTTCCCACAAAGAACCACAGACTTGATCACCCTCTGCAAAGCTGCACGGGGAAACGCCGGAAAGTCACCTGGGGTCAGGATTCAGCTCTGGGGCTCTGGGGCTCGCCCTCCCCGGGGACAGGACTCCCAGAACCCCGGCGGGGGTCCGGGTGCCCCTCAGCCCCAGGCACCTCCATGCCTGGGCTCCGCGGAAGCTGCACCAGGGCGGGCTGCCCACGAGGCTCCGACACAGCCCGGGCCTCGAGAGGAGGCCACACTCTGGGCTGGCTGTCACTCGCATTAAGTAAAGACGCTGGGATCCGCCTTCCCAAAGTGCGAAAAGTTTCAGGACCGAGACAGCGCAGCGTCACCTGGAGCCCCAGGCCCTGGGGCTGTAGAGCTCGCAGGCCCACAAAGCCAGGCCCACTCAGCTTCAGAGAACTAAATGGACAAAATGTCTTCTTAATTGTTCTACAATGTTCCTAGAAATCGGCACCTCTGTGCCCTGGCGCTTCAACCAGAAACAAGGAGGGGGAGAGACAACGCAGGGCTTCTTTTTCCTACTATTCAAACACATTTCCCCCGATTTTCCTCCCAGGAGCTTTCTATGGCCCTTGTCAAATAACCAGTTAGCCAGCTGTGTCAACGGCACAATTTAAGTTAAAAAATTGAGTCATTCTTTAAAACAGCAGCTAAAAAAAAAAATCCGCAGGTTTCACTAACCATCCTTACCTGAAAATTTCCTGTGTCAACTCGATACTGGTACATTGGATCATGTAATTCATTGACTCTAAAGATACGATGTTACAAAAAAAAAAAAGCCATAGATTAATAACTAGTTTATTTTATACTTCCTCTCACTTGGCTTTTTAAAAAATTTACTAATATAATCTATTCACTGACCAACCGTAAAAGATTTTTGAAAAGTAAACCTTGGTTTATGAGAAATCTCAAATTACCTACTGAAAGGCCCATAGTCCTCAGTGTTGTAAAGTACAGCATTTTTCATTAAGAGAATCTCTATGCTATTTCAACTCTGAGACTGATTTTCCAGGCGCCCTGTGTACGGCATGTACGGCACCAGGACACAGATGAGCACCCGAAGACGGCAATGTGCGCAGCCGCTCAGTCCCGACTCTCTGCGACCCCATGGACCGCAGCCCGCCAGGCTCCTCTGTCCGTGGGATCTTCCAGGCAAGAATACTGGAGTGGGCGGCCATGCCCTCCTCCAGGGAAAGACAGCAAGAAAGGTAAATATAAACTTCCATGAAACTCATTTCAAAACAACACTGGTCACTTGGATGACAGGTGGGCAGGGAGAGAAGTGGATGTGAGCTAAGTCCTACCATTACTGTACCAAGAAATGAGATGTGCCAGCTTCCAAAATCATATCCCTGAGATGGAACTAGTTTCTGCAGAAAATTCTGTTTGGGTGAATCAGGCTGTTACTACGTTAGGCTTCTGCGCGGTGCCTTTTTACTGACAGACAGAAATATTAAAGATCAACTCTGGGAGCTGGTGTAAGGATGGGAAGGTTTACAGACACAAACCAAAGGAGAGAATCAAAACATCTGGGGACAGTGGGAAGCCAGGAGCCAAATGGAGCATCATCCCTACAAACGAAGCCTCTGCCTCTCGGAAGGAGGTATCTCAAATGACGTGGTCTTTTTCCTTTTCCCCCGAGACTAGAAGAATCAGGCATACCTCTACACACTGTTCAAGCGAAACTGAACCCTCAGCTCAAGGCACACAAGCAAGCCTTGAAACCCTGGGTGACAGATTCCCTTCTGGATGAGTTCACAGAACACGGTCAACTCTGAGTCTGCCCACCTTGTTTAATGCTCGCCAGCCAAGACTGCGGTTTCACGTAGAAGAAAGTTACTCACGTCTGCCATATTCCGAGGGTAACAGAAGCCAACCACAGTAGTCCAACGATGAAGAATTTAGGCAAATAGAAAGTCAAACACTTCCTTTCTCCCTTAAAAAAAAAAAAGTAAAAAATAGAGAAGCTACTAATCCTTGCAAACCATTACCCCCTCACAGACCACACCGGATCGTAGATACTCAGATCATGTCCACACAGCACGCATCTGCCGGGGACTGTGAGGCTGACGACAGGTTCTCAAGGCCGAGTCCACCTTAGGACCATCACCAGCGTCTGGAGTGGGAGGGTCAGATCCGAGGGCTCACCTGCACCCGGATCCCGTGGTACACGCACAGCCAGAAGAGCAGCAGGGCGCACAGGAACACAGACTGGAACAGGTCGTCCAGCATCCCCGGGAACCAGCTATTCACCAGGAAGGACAGGGGGAAGAACGGGTCTGGAAGGCAAAAGGCAGGCAGGCCTGATGAAGGCAGAGCCGGCGGGAGCCCCAGCCACAGGAGGGCAGGGCTCAGGATGGCTTTCTCCCCGGTCAGAGCCCAGGGGATGGTAGTGAACTAAAGGCTGTCTTGTTTTGCAAACTGAAAAGCCACTGAACAGATTGCTCTGGGGATGACTGCAGAGCGCCGTCTGCTCCCGCCAGCCGCAGCTCTGGAAGGAATAGCTCTCTGGGGCAGGGGACAGAGGCAGACAGCTGGGCTCCTACCCTGAGCCAAGTCCTCCAAGCAGGGGGGAAAGTGCCCGCCCCCGCGAGTCCTGGGGCCACATCCCGCCCATTCCCTGTTCAGGGCCCCATCGCCCCCGGATGCCCTCCAGCTCTCGGCATGGAGGGGGACCGCGCTGAAGGGCCTACCGTTGTAGAGCAGCAGCAGGGGCAAGAGGATGGACATCCACTTCTGCTCGATGCCCCAGTCTCGCATGGAGAATTTGCGGAGAGAGTGTGCGAACAGGCACTGCGAACCAGAAAGGCCCCGTCACCGTCTCGGCCACGCCACGCGGCATCCCCTGACGGCTGTTGGCCCGCACTGAAGGTCTGGGGCCAGCCCAGACCTGCTGCACTAACCCCGGGCTGAACTGACACCGAGACCGCCAGGGACAACCGTGAAGGACAGGGGTCGGATGAGGATGGTCACGACCGTGACCCCTCTGGCCTGGCCTCCTCCTGAGCCGGCAGCTTCTATCAGGAGGGACTGCCCAGGGCACAGCCCACACGCCCCCAAGGTGCGACTCACAGGGGACAGCGGCTTCTGGGGGACACCAGGGCACCCACAGGAAAAGCCCCAGAACGAGGCTTACAGCCACGGTCACAGGGTGGGCCTGTTTTCAAACGCATGCCTAAAGGGGCCCGGCTCCTGGAGAGGCTTCTTTACAGCCTTTAAAGCATCATACAATTTGGGATTTCTGGGCCTGGCACCATTTCTTGTTTTTCCTGGATCTAACAGAAGCCAGTAATCTCCTAAGCAATTTGGACGTCCTGGGCTGATGGCCCGTCTCCCCGTCTGTCAGAATCAGGCCCGTTTCTCTCGTTTGAGAACATGGGGCCCTGGGGGCCAGTTCTTTGGGCCCCAGAGTCTGGCTGCAGAGCCACAGGCAATAGGAATCCTTTAAGAAACAGCGAGGATCTCTGACCCAAGGTCGATGGCACTTTCCCACCTCCCTCCATCAGGGAGCTCCCCAGGGTGGGGTGGGGGGTTGCCCTGGCCGAGTCCACTCTCTCTGAGCTCTGCGGCTGGGTGCGGCCCTCCAGCCACTCCCAGGTCACCACTGCCTGGCACCTTCCTCCATGTCCCCTGGGAACCTGTGTCCTTCTGCAAGCGGTCAGTCTGCAAAACAGCAAGTCCCTTGGCTGGTAGCTGGAGCAGCCACCACTGCAAAGAGTGGACCCATCTCCTGGACATCAGCACGGGGCAGGCCCCCTTCTCCTTTCTCGCTGCCTGGGCATCGATGGGGCTGCTTGTACTTTAATAAGTAATTGGTCCCCAAAGTCATGGTGCCCTTGTGGACAGACACCTCGGATCCCAAAGGAGCCCCAAGCCTGCACATCCGTCCCCTCATCCTGAAAAAACCCAAAGACTGAAAGGTCTGGTCCACTTCTCCAAATGTAAAAACCCAAGAACCTGCTGAGTCAGCACTCAAAGAATGTCACTCAAACAAGGCAGAACTACTTCCGCCCAAGATACAGGGCACTTGTCACTGAATGCTGATGACAATTCACTTACTAGTCAGTCACCTGTAATTGCTACTCAGAAGTCCTTACTATGACACCACCGTATTCCTGCAGTGCCGCGCCCGTGCAGAATATAGAATATTTCGTACCATCAGGTCGGCCCACTGGATGGAGTGTCTCAAAGTTCAGATAAATCTCCCATATTCTGACAACCAGAATTTATAAACTAACTTTGCCCTTGTTAGGATTCCATGAGGTGAACAGTACTTACAGTGACAATGAAGGTAAGCACCACAAAAACGAACCGGAACCAGATTTCCAGACGGGAAAACGCAGGGTCATAAGTCTTCCACTAAAATGGAAAGCAGGAAAACAATTTGGGAAAAAATTCATCTGAAAGGAAGTACATCACATCATTAACAATAGTCATCTTGAAATGTGAGACTACAGGGAATTTAAAATGTTCTCCTACACTTTCTGACATGTTCTAAAACTTTAACACTTACTACGTTTTTATATTAAAGAACACATACTTTGTACCAAGAGTTGAAAATGGTTTTAAACGGTAGCATACTAATGATGAATCTGGCAGATAAATTCTTCTATAATAATAGTGAGCATTTGGCTTTTAAATCTCATATCAAAGACTGATCAATGCTATCAATCTCTTTATTAGAAAAAGCCATCAGTGAGTGGGGGGGTGGGGAGACAGAAAAAGCCAGGCTTTCTATTAAAAGAAAAAAATAATAGTTTTAAAAATGCAAAAAATGTGAGTAGGTATGATGATCTAAAAGACACTAAACGAAACAGAAATATGAATCAGACACAAGAAGACAGTGGAATTACAGCTGTCAGTTCTCATGCTGAGCAGTCTCACTCATATCAAGTCTGCGGCTAACAGGGCGAGGAAGGGGCCCTGTGTGCTGAGGGCAGGCGGAAGGCAGCCCTTCCCATCCTGCTCAGCAGCCAGGTTCATCCCCAGATCCCAGGACATGCGCTGTACCGTGCCAGGAAGGACCATCATGTCTGTGCTGAACTAAAATCAGCTGAGCGATGTAAAAACTGTAACAGAGCAACAATTGCGTGAAAGACTCAGATTTCCCTCACCTGCCTGCAACGTTAAACACACACACACACAGTGGACACGAAGCAGTGAAGGGCCGTAATAGCCCGCTCACAGGGGAGGGGTGCACCCTCAGGTCACCCCACACTGTGCAGGAAGCCAAGCTGAGCCTGAGGTCTCCCTAAGTTGTGAACGCCCCACGGTGAGGGCAGGGACAGAGCTCACCAGCATGACTCACGGGGCAGAGCACTGAGAGAGCAGAGCTAGCTCCGGACACCTGCCAAGGTCGTGCCCCCACACCTTCAGCCGAATGTTGATCTGCGCGTGAGTGTGGATAAGCCACCCAAGGCCGGGAAATCCCCAAAAGGAGCCCTGGCACGCACGCAGGGCCAGCACAGCGCCTTCCATGGGCAGCAGGAACACGCACAAGGGTCTGTGGAGCGTACCACCAGCACGTTTTTTCTCGGCGGTGGGGCAACATCAGCCTTACACTTGGTGCTGCTCTACTCCCACCAAGCAGAGTTTAAAATCCAGGCCTGAAGAGATCGAGCTGCTTCCAAGTATCGTGACCATGTCTTGGACAGAGCTCAGCGATGTTTATGAGAGTACAGAAGTCCAACAATCATAAGCTCTGGCATTGAATCAAAAAATACGAGACATGTAAAAAGGCAAGAAAATACGAAACAGGATGAGGAAGAAAGTTATCCATCGAACTGACCCAGAAATCACAGATGATGGAATTGGTAGATAAGGATTCCAAGCAGCTAGAGGAGCGTGAGGCCGAGACTGGGAGGCTGATCAACAGCAGATGAGACATCGCAGAGGGTATAAACGTGAACACAGAGCAAAGGAATCGACTTAAAACGGAACAGAAAAAACGCACAGAGCCAGTAAGTTCTGAGACAACTTCAGGCAGCTGAGAAGATGTATTAATGTACCTGGAGTCCTCGGATTTCTATTGATGGGAAGAAGGCAGGAGGATAGAAAAAATATTTGAAGAAACAGTGGCCAGAATTTTCCCAGATTTGATGAAAATTATAAACTCAGAAATCCAAGAAGCTCAACTGTACTCAAAGGACAAGAAATAGGAAGAAAAGTACACCAAGGAACACCATAATCAAACTGTTTAAGGAGAAAAAAATCTTAAAAGGGAGGGTAGGGGATGGGTAAAGGGGAGGAAAACCATTATAGAGGACAAATATAGGATGAGAGATTTCTTGTCAAAAAATGCAAGCCAGAAGACCAATATTTTCAAAGTACTGTAAATAAACACAATACCACCACACACCTATTGTTGCAATCATGTAGCTGCTCAGTCGTGTCTGATTCTTTGCGGCCCCGTGGACTGTAGCCTGCTGGACTCCTCTGTCCATGGCATTCTCCAGGCAAGAATACTGCCCTTTCCTCCTCCAGGAGATCTTCCCAACCGAGGGACTGAATCTCCTGCATTGGCAGGCGGATTCTTTACTGCTGAGCCACCGTGGGAACTACACATCTATCAGAACAGCCAAAATTACAAAGACTGACCCACCGAGTGTTGATGAGACGAGATGTGAAACAGCGGGAACTCTCACAGGTGCTGACCAACATGTGAGACGATACGGCCGCCGTGAACCCAGCGTGTCTTCATCAGTGACACAGGCCCCTGCCACAGGAGTCGGCATCCATCCCTGCGCACCCAAGGGAAGCGAGTGCGCACGTCCACTCAAGGGTCTGGACACGGGGGTTCACAGCGGCTCTGTAACAGCCCCGAACTGCAAACCATGCAGGCGCCACAAGCAGGTGCGTGGATACACTAACCGTGCCGCCTTCACACAGCAGCACGGAGGGATAAACTACTGAGCGCCACCGCCATCCAGCAGCATCCGGGCACTTATGCCGAATGCAAGAACTCACACCTGTCGCGTGGTTCCACTTACATAGAATTGTAAAAAAAATACAAGTGAGTCTGCAATGCAAGCAGAACTATTAACAACTGATGTTACTAGAAAAGTGGAAATCACGGTGATAAAGAACATATGAATTGTGACATCAGCGATTCAGGTTCAAACTCCAACTTTTCCGTTTCCCAGCTGGGCAGTTTACTTAATCACATTAAACCTCAGATTTCGCTTACATAAAGCAACTGCTCTGTAGAAGTATTGTAACATTTAAGTAAGCTGATGCACAGAACAAATTTAGTGCAGATCCTGGCAAGGAGCAAAAGCTCAGCAAATAACAGCAGCTATAATAAATCCAAAATAATACAGCTACTGCGATGATTGCTTAAGAGGAAATGTAAACAGGTACAAAAGTTAAAAGGAGAGAATCACAATCAAAGACAAACCAAACAGTGACCCAAACCCAAATGACAGGGTTGGGTGAGGTAAACCTGGGGTCGGTGGGTGGAACACTGCTGAGCACTTTGGTAAAAGGCTCTTAAGAGGGTGATGTTCAGACAGACGATGGAAAGGAGAGATCCCTCGTTGGGGAAACACGGTGCTCTCTTCTTTCCGTATTCTCGAATCAGAAGGATGCAAACAGCAAGGTCTAAAGCATAGATGTTATCACAGGATGAGAGCAAAGTGCACCTGAGCTCAGGCATCGGTCTCAGGCCCTATCTGAGTTCAACTCCTGCCTCGCAAACTCCACGACGGCAGGAAGAACGCTGACTGGATTTTCTGAGGACAAAGTTCGAGGAAATCAGTCATACAACAAAGAATCCAGATTCAAACTCAAAAATCAACAAGAGAGGCTGGGGCAGAAAGACAGAACCCTGAGAAGAAGTTTCGGAGCAGAGCGTAATGTCTGAGCAGCATCTGAACTGTTAGAAACGAACCACAGAGGCCGGAACAAAGGAGACCAGGCTGACCTGAGGCCATGGGGAGAGAACCCGGAGTCCGAGGGATCCGTAAGGGAGGAAAAGAAAGATCCTGGGCGGGGATGAGACAGCCATCTTCAAACACCTGCAGCGTGTACAGGCAGACAAAGAATAAACTCGCTCTGGGTGGTCAGAGACAGGACAGGAACAAAAGTAGTGTGACTGTGACCTCGGCCGCCATCTGTCAGCACACAAAACGAGCTGGCGCTGGGCACGGCCCCAAGCCCAGCTGACGTCCAGAGGCCTCTAGGGAACGGGGAAACCGCAGAGGCGGGAAGGTACCTAAGGGTGCAGGAGGCGCCCACACCTCTCAGTGAAGGGGACCTGGTCATCCAAATAAAAATCTGTCTATTAAATACTCGTGGGCTTCCCCTGTGGCTCAGCTGGTAAAGAATCTGCCTGCAGTGTGGGAGACCTGGGTTCCATCCCTGGGTTGGAATGATCCGCTGGAGAACGGAAAGGCAACCCACTCCAGTATTCTGGCCTGGAGAATTCCACTGACTGTAGAGTCCATGGGGTTGCAAAGAGTCGGTCTCGACTGAGCAAGTTCACTTTCACTATACATACTCGCAGCAGTGTTATTCCTAGCAGCTAAAGGATGGAAACAAACCGAATGCCCGTCCACTGACGCCTGGATACACGAGAGGCGGTACACACACAGTGAAACAGCATTCAGCAAAGGAGGAATGGAGCGCTGATGCCAGCAAAGCATGGATGAACTCTTGAAAACATGGCTCAGTGAAAGAAGTCGTCCACGGAAGAGCATGAAGGGCACGATTCTGCTCGTATGAAATGTCCACAACAGACAAATCCATACAGATAGACGGCAGACGGGTGACTGCGGGGCTGGGGGAAGGGAAGGGGGGCCAACCGCTCACAGGCTGTGTTTCTGTCGTGTGAATTAATGTGTTGCATGAATACATCACAGAGCAGCGCGATTCGAGAAAGGACCCACTGGCACCTTCATTCAACAGTCGCAGCTGTTGAGAAGTAGCTATTTCACGGCAGAAGTAATGGTGGCACCGGGATCTGAACCCAGCTCTTCTGTCTGGTCTAAAACCCGCGTTCTTGGTCACCATGCTGATTATTCTGACTCCCAACGAGCAGAGGGGACAAAGAGGCTGATGTCAGCTGGGCGAGAGACAGGGAAGTCCAACCATCAGAAATTCCCAGGTGGCGCTAGTGGTAAAGAACCCATCTGCCAGTGCAGGAGACATAAGAAATGGGGGTTTGATCCCTGGGTCGGGAAGATCCTCTCTGGAGGACATGGCAACCCGCTGCAGTCTTCTTGCCTGGAGAATCCCGTGGACAGAGGAGCCTGGTGGGCTTCAGTCCATAGGGTCACAGAGAGTTGGGCATAGCTGAGTGACTCAGCACACACAACCATCAGAGCTGTGCGATTCGGGGCACACCTGAGAGCAGGGACCCCTCCCAGAGGTCAGCTGGGTCTAAGTCCACTCAGGCCTGGAGGAGGGGGCCCCGCCTTCCCCAGAGGACTCCCCCAGTACCTTCCAACTGCAAGGCTACTCTCGCTAAGTCTCAGGACACCCCAGTCTTCCAATTCCACGCTAATTCAAGCTATCCTTCACTCCATGTATACTTAATAAACTGGTTTTTTTAATAGTTCTTAGAATTGTACATGTCTTCCACCATCCAAAATAGCATGATTTCAACACTGTAATTTATTTCGGTCATTCCACAGAGAATGGGAGCTACACAAGTGAGCCATGGAAACGCTGTGGTCAGCCGGTGTACTCACAGTGAAGTTCAAATCCTTGACGGGCCGCTTCAGGTGTTCGAATCCCACCGTCACTGTATACTTAGTGTAATTCAGGTAGCTGAGGTGAGCCACGATGATTTCTGCACATTTCTGCAAATGCACAAGCAAGATCTGTGTCTGTGTCCTTAAAACGCGCAAGACTCACTCTCTCCCAACTGACTCGTGAAGTGACCCATTCCAACCACAGAGCATCAGCACGGAGCATCTCCAGGGAGCTCGCCAGGAGCCCAGGGGAACTCAGATGCCAGCCAAAAGCAGTTCTTAGAAAGAAAGAACCAAATGGACATATTTAGAAACAAATAACGCATGATTTACAATCATTAGACCTTCTCTACTTCATAGGATCCAAAATAGTACCTCACCTCGAGAATAGACTTCTGGTCGCCAATGGGTGGGGGGGCATGAGAGAGCTGGGCTGGGAGTTTGGGATTGGTAGAAGGAATGTTACTCGGGCCTCCCTGGGGGCTCAGATGGTAAAGAATCTGCCTACAATGCAGGAGATTTGGGTTTGATCCCTGGGTCGGCAAGGTTCCCCTGGAGAAGGAAATGGCATCCCACTCCAGTATTGTTGCCTGGAGAATCCCATGGACAGAGGAGCCTGGCGGGCTGCAGTCCATGGGGGTCACTATTATATACTGGACGGATCAACAACAAAGTCCTACTGGGTAGCACAGGGAAGTATATTCAGTATCCTATGATAAACCATAATGGAGAAGAATACGAAAAAGAATATACAGATGTATAGCTGAATCACTTCGCTGTACAGCAGAAGGGAACGCAACACTGTAAGTCAACCCTACTTTCATAAACTTAAATGATAATATGTCACCTGAATAAAAAGGTGAGTTAATGCAACATGAACTGACATTTTCACAAATACACTAGTACAGGAGGCACACTAGCAAGGACACGACTCCTCAGAGCCCGCTGCCTAACCTTCCTTCCTCTGTGGCCCATCTCTGCAGTCGCTATAGGATGCACGGGGCGGATTACGCGTTTCCCTTTTCTCCCCTGGCCTGTGGCTCCCACGCAGAGCCCCTGCGGTCTCGTGGTGTAGTGTGTGTACCCACGGACCGGCCGAGCCCCAAGCTTTCATCCTTTAGGATCAAGAATGGACCTGCTCGGGTCTCCCCCACGGATGTGGACGTGGACTCAGTGGCCAAGCCAGCCCGGGGCCGTGAGGAACACGCAGGCCGCCCGGCGGCACCTGCTGCAGCCACGGCTCCCACTGGGGCTGAGTCACCTGCCCTTGGGCAGGGCTTCCCGAGCCCGGGATGTCCTGAAGACAGCAGGAGGGCAGCTGGCAGGGCGGGGAGCTGCCCCAGGGGACAGGAGAGGAGGCAGAGGAGAGGGGGGTGCGCGGTGTCCACGGGGTGGAGAAGGCAGCTGCTGGGCCGGTGGTCCCCACAGCCCCCACGCCCACCGTCCCTCCTGTCCATCCTGCGTGGTGGGGAGGGGAGGACCCAGGCTCTCATGCCAGCACAGACAGCTCCAGCTCTCTCTCGCTTCCTCGCCCACCTCCATCCTCACTGCTCTCTGCCGACCCCCAGGGAAGGCATGGCCCCCCAACTTTACAGATGAGGAAGAAGCATTTCAGAAACTGGCCCACTGTCCCCGCTAACACAGGGGATGAACGGAGGAGGAGGAGGGGGCCAGCTCCATGGCCTGGGCCTCCCCAGGGGACCCAGGGCAGGGTCTGGGCTCAGCTGAGCAGCAGACACCGCCTGAGTACAAGGGGCGGGGTGCACTGTCAGCTCCGCCTCCAGGGGGCCTGGTCTGCTAGGGTGGGTGGTTCTGACCCATCTCAGGACCGTCCAGCAGACATCGATACAGAAGGGCCAGAGCCAGCAGCCGGCCTCAGACAGGACCACTCCCATCTGAACGCCTTCACGCTGGGAAAGGCTCCCCAGCCTCTCCCGTTACTACCGGGAGGTGTGCGTGGATGTCAAGGGCACAAGCTTCAGGACAAAGCGCCTGGGCTGAAGGCCTGGCGCTGTCGCTCACTCACCATCTGTGTCAACCTGGGCCAGGGTCCCGCCCTCTCTAAGCCTTAGTTCCTCCTTCTACACAAGGGGGCTCTCGGACAGTTCCTGCCCCAGGAATGGAATGAGACCATGTGTGGAAAGCACCACCACGGGGCCCTTCCTGATACTATAACCAGACACGATCTCTCTGGGGCTCCCCGTGTTGTCCACGCCCCTCCTTGACCCGTTAGGTTCCGAGAGCGCCTCCGTACTACGGCAGGACCTACTTCCCACTCTTTGGGTTTCGACGGAACACGGTGCCCTACAATGAGGGCTCCTTTCCCGCTGTGGACCCTCCCCTCTCCCAGCCCAGAGCCACACGCTGCACCTGGGGCGGATGCTCAACACAGGCCAGCCGCTCCCAACAAGGCCTGGCTCCCAGTGCCCTGCGTGGGTCGGGACGTGCATACCGCAGCTGGGAACAACCCAAGGCCCGAGCGATCCAGACAGACCATGGACAGCAGCAGACCACGCTCACATGAGGCAGGCAGCCCATCCGTGGGCATCTGTGGCCATGCCAGACAGGCGTGACACAGCACAATCAGGCGCCAGGGTGCGTGCTTGTGTGTGCATGTACCGTGTGAGCACACGCGTGCGTGTGCATTTCCAAGAATTTATAAGGTCTTGGTGCATGGGTTGGGTGGGTCTTCCATGCCATCAGTGGTGTGACTTAGCTTCTTTACCTAAGAAAGTAGCTCCACCCACAGCAGTGCGGCAAGACTCCACCGTGCACGGGTCACATGGACTCACCTCTGCACATGTGAGCGTCCGCGTCCGGTTGTGAACTTTGTTATGGATGAACTTGGTGGTCCCGTCCTGAGCTACACCATCAACCTTAACAGTCATGGTGAAGGTTGTCTGAATAGATGTTTCTACAGAAGAAGAATCCCGGTGTCAGAGTCCACAAGGGCCGGTCACACCAGCAGACACGCCCGCCTTCCTGGATGTGTATCAGCCCAGGGAGGTCCCTCTGCGAGTCAGCAAAGCTGACACCCGCCAGCAGAGTCGAGCCCTCCCTTGAGGGTCTGCCTTTGACCCACCACCAACCTTCATCTCACACAAGGTTATTTCATGGCTGATGAAGTTATATTTTTTACTTTCCCATATACATTTTAATCTAACTTCATACCAAGATAAACATAAGTTTCTTATTTTTCTGATTATATAATCTCTTATTTTTCTGATTATATGCTCATTGTTAAAAAAACATCTAGGAACACAAAGATATACATAAAGTATTAAACATATAATCCCACCACCCGAGAAACTATGATTTCATGTTTGGGTCCATGCTTCCAGACAGTTTTCTAGACACACAAATGTGTAGTGCTATCGGATTTTTTAATGCTTTTTAAAATGTTGCAAAAAGGGGTTGATTTTTTATTCTAAGCATTTTTTTTTCCACTTAATTTACTGCAGTCATTGGGTTATCTTTCCAATTCTTTCAAATGAAGCACCTCTCTGAATCATAGTATGTAGAGAACGAGGTGGCCTATGTTCTCAGTTCTCGGGAGCTGCCCTGGGTGGACAGAGCGAGGTCATCGCCAATGGTGGGTGCTTTGGACAGGATCTCTTGGCCTTTGCACCGCAGGTGTTTTGAGGCCAGCTAATTCCTCACTGTGGCGAGTCTGTCCTGTGGCTGCAGGATGGTGAGCAGCATCTCTGGTCTCCACCCTCTGCTAGCAGCCCCTGCCCCCCAGCTGTGACGGGCATAATGTCACAGTGTCCCGGGACACTGTCACGTGTCCCTAGGGCACCAGGACCTAGTTCTCTCCTCGGAAGCCTCTGGAGGAGGCTGCCGCTGGAGCATCCACAGTATGCAGGCTTTAGGCCAGGCTGCCCAGCACCCCTGGGCGAGGCCTGGCACCCGGAGCACGACCAGTAGCCCTGAGGGCCTCCTGGGGTTTCCAGAGGGCGGCATCGTCACTTGCCCTGGAGGACATTTAGGTGGCTTCCAACTTGCTGGTATTAGAAAGAATAATCACCATTATTACAATTCATCTTTGAGCAGTTGCTAGAAGATTTTACAGCTCTTTGAACCTTAAAAAAAAATCATTCTAAAGTGTCAGGCTTCATACCTTTTGATTGATCCAACTCGACAACACACGTCAGCCATAGCTGCTGATTATATGTAGACAGCGGTTTGGAAAATATTTGAATTGGCTTTAGCTGAGGCAGAAAGAAAGAGAAGTCAAGTAATCCGAGTGACTTTTTCAGCTGAGTCTCCAAATGCCTCATCTTAACATACAACATTCAAATTTACACAAAAGGTTGAAATGTTAGCTTTGGAAACAGAAACATGTAGTTTTCCTTTAGACAATATAAGTGAAATTCTGCCGTCCGAGAAAGAACGGACTAACTTCTCCTGCAGTCCATGTCTGATTCTCACCAACCACGTCTAAGCAGGTGGTTTCTACCCCCTACAGCGTTGGGACAATATAACCTCCTTGGAGGAAAAAAAAATTAAAGTGCATATGCTGATGCAAATAATAAATTAACGAAGGATACCAATGAATATTTTCATATTCACAAGAATCATTTTTTTAGTATCAATATGCCAGGTGTATCACCGACGTCTGTTATTTTCAGCTTTCATGGTCCTGGAAAGAAAAATTAGAGGGGCCCACATTGCCAAACAGTGAGAGATTTTACTTTCTTGGGCTCCTAAATCACTGCAGATGGTGACTACAGCCATGAAATTAAAAGACGCTTGCTCCTTGGAAGAAAAGCTATGATAAACCTAGACAGCATATTAAAAAGCAGAGATATCACTTCACCCACAAAGGTCTCCATAGTCAAAGCTATGGTTTTTCCAGCAGTCATGTATGGATGTGAGAACTGGACCATAATGAAGGCTGAGCACCAAAGAACTGATGCTTTTGAACTGTGGTGTTGAAGAAGACTCTTGAGAGTCCCTTGGGCTGCAAGCAGATCAGTCAATCCTAAAGAAAATCAACCCTGAATATTCACTGGAAGGACAGATGCTGCAGCTGAAGCTCCAATACTGTGGCTCCTCAGCATAGAGCTGACTCACTGGAAAAGATCTTGATGATGGGAAACACTAAATGCAGGAGGAGAAGGGGACAACAGAGGATGAGATGGTTGGATGGCATCACCGACTCAATGGACATGAGTTTGAGCAGGCTCTGGGAGTTGGTGATGGACAGGAAAGCCTGGTGTGCTGCAGTGCATGGGGTCACAGAGTCGGATACAACTGAGAGACTAGACTGAACGGAAGGATATTTGAACAAAAAGTATGAAGAAAACTCCAATAAAGATTAAAAAAAAAAAAAAAAGATTTGCACATGAGAGGAATCAGGATGAGCTAACCAGCCAATGGAAATGAACTGCTACTCCCTAAGAGGTAACACCACCATCCATCCTCAGCACTGAGGTCACAATTACAGCAGAAAAGGTAATTTTAGCAAATTAGGACCCAGAGGCCAGCAGCTGTAGGTGGAGTAAGAAATGTGTGTTGCCTGAGAAGCAAACTCCAGGGCAAGGGGGAGGTTGATCTTAATGACCCTCTAAGCAGGACCATTTCTTAGTGACTCAGAAATTTACAGGGCCCACCAGCTACCACTTAGACCCAGTCTTACCTTTTTGCTATTATTTAGTGAAAAATTAGCTGCAGAAGTCTGGATCACTTTGGGTCCTAAAGCATAACAGAGAAAGAAAAAGCAGGTTATAACTATATTGATAACTCATCTATTGATTTTTTTCCCAAATGCCAAGAAAGTCTCATATATTATACAGAGGTAGTCTTTTTCCTGGTCTGTCTTTGGAGGCTTTATACACACACACACACACACACACACACACACACATATATACACAAATACACATACATACATATGTAAAATATATAAACATATGAACACAGACATACAACATCTACTCTGCTGCACACGATGACCTCCCAACGCAGGCGAACAGAACATGACACCACACAACACACCCGATTTCCACGGGATTCCGTGTGCAGTTCCCCTCACTGGCCCCTGCTCTCTGGGAAGGCTCTCTCTGCAGTGTGTGGATTTAAGAAAGCACCAATGACACAGATACCATCTACACAGTTTGTATAAAGACTTCTGCTGAAAAATTATACACCTCGATCCATTCACCCAATTAATCCGACCTTACAAAAATATTAAGTTGAGGATTTTAAGAAGGCATGACATATACTAATATATTCTCAAGGTTTTTACCGAAACAACAGAGAATCAAGCTTCAAAGAATCTCACGCCGTGATATTTCAGAGCTTTTTGGCCTTAAAAGAAGTTGTCAAAGGAAACACTGTGAACCTGATTCGATTCAGAACCGGATTGTGCTGTAGCAAACCCTTGGCAGCCTGCTGGTGTTCTGGGCTGTCCTGCGGCCACGCCTAGCCTGCTGCCAACCACCCTCTGCTTGGAGCAGGAGATGCCCGAGTTAAGAACTCAACCAGGGCAGGAGCACCCCTCTGGGGTGTGTCTACGCAGGCTGAGCGAGACAGGAAGGAGGCTGGAACCCAAAGACAGGCTCATTTCAAACTGACTCACAATCCGAGTGTGCTCCTGCCCCAGGAAGTGAGGCAGTCTGGTCCCTTAAGAAGGGTTAAGAACTGGGAGTCAGGAGGTCTTGACTCGAGTCTCAGCTAAAGGCTCTATGGATCTCATTCCCTCATCTGCAAAGCCCAATGGCTCCTCAGACGCTCGTAACCCTGAAATCCTGACGGCCTCAGTCTAGAAAGTAACTTTCTTTGGCGCTAGTGGTACAGAACCTGCCTGGCAATGCAGGAGACACAGAGACACAGGTTCGATCCTTGTATTGGGAAGATCTCCTGGAGAAGGAAATGGCAACCCACTCCAGTATTCCTGCCTGGAAAATCCTATGGACAGAGGAGCCTGGTGGACTCTGGCCCACGGGATCACTAAGCGTCGGAGATGACTGGGCACACGTATCAGCAGAAAGTCACTGGGAGCAGAGGGCTTGTGATGGCGATTTTGTTTTTCCACTCGACTGGGCCCACGGTGCCCAGATACCTGGTGAAACATTACTCTGAGCGTGTCTGTGAGGGTGCTTCTGGATGAGACCACCTTCTGAATCAGCAGACTAAGTAAAGCGGGCTGCCCTCCCAGTGTGGGTGGACCTTGTCCAAATCGGTGAAGGCCTGGACACAGCAAAAGCGGAGTCAGGGAGGATTCGCTCTCCTCTCCTCTGTCCTCAGGCTGGTAGCACGAGCCCTCACCACTCTTCAGACGCAGGAACTACGTTGTCGGCTCTCCTGGGCCTCCAGCTTGCCGACTGTGGAAGCTCTCAGCCCCCACAGTAACGACAGCCAAGGCCTTATGATAAAGTATCCCTCTCTTATCTCCCCCTGCCCTCTGTAGCTCCCATTGATTCAGTTTCTCTTGGGGAACCTTGACTCACACAGATTCTGGTACCCAGAGTGGTTCCCTAGGATCAGCAGGGAGAAGGTGAGTTTTCTACACTGGCTCTGGGGGTTCTGGAACTGATTCTCTAATCTGATTAAAGATGCTAACAACTGTATGTCCAATAGTAAAATGAGCACTGATGGTCCAGGAACATACGCAAAATATTTTCATTAGATACTCCTAATCAGCCATTTATTACAAGGAGCAGGAGTTAAGCGACTCTTTTTAGGGATACTTCAGAACATTCTTGGAAAACTAACAAACACAATGCGGATGGCGGGTTGCCCCTAATGTCACTGGAGAAGGTGGTGAGAGACAAGGATGAGCTCAGGGACTTGAATTCTCAGCTCAAGGGCCGCATGCCTGATCTGAAAGCGCCTGTGTGGGCCCTGACGGGCACCCTTATTTCCTACGGCCACAGGGCTGAGACTTCTGAAGATCACACCGGAATCTTGTCCTGTGACTGGCTGAATTACAACCCAGCTGAGCAACCAGCCTCACAGGCAGTCTCCCTGCTGAAGTGACTATGCAGACTGGGAGAGAACAGGAGCCAGGGACACGCGGGAGGGTCCTGATGAAGCTGGGTACACTAAATTCCCACGAGTCCTTTCCCAGTGGGACACTCTCCCCATTTTCCTTGGAAGGGGCCTTCCCGCCTCCTCTTGACGGACCAGCCCTGCCCCGCCTAAGCAATCAGGGATGGCTCCTCGGAGGCAGTGGCCACACGGGACCACACCGCTTCACCACATGACCTGCCCTCTTCACCTCTAGACCTGTAACTAGACTCGCATCCCAGCAGGCCCCAGTGGGGAGGCACGGGACCCGTGAGGACGCATGCTACGTGCCTGAAGAACGACCTGAGTTTCCTGATTTATGCAGACAGAAATCCAGGGAACACGGTGTGCGATGACAGTGGAAGGAATGTGAAGCCATCTCAGGCCCATCGGATGGATATGGGTTCACTAAGCAGAGATTCTGCACTGAAAAGCTGTAGCTCAGGGAGTCGGAAAGGGCTGCCAGGGTTTGACTGGGTGGTTGGCTAAAACAGGGACCCAAAGGTGGTTCCAGTGAGTGAATCAGAAATGCTGCACCTGCCCCGGTTTAGTGTATGGCGGGGGGTGGGGGGGTGGGGGGGGAGTCACAGACTTAGGGGGTGGGATTTAAGACCTACTGGGAGAGTCCAGAAGACATGCCTTTCACTATTGGTGTGATTTTGCATCCCTAAAGGGCTCTATGATTGCCCTGCTCTGCAGGCCGGGCCTTACCATGGGAACTACGGCCCCCAAGCTGAGAAACAAGATGCAGGGGCAGGAGCTGGATCCCAGGGGAGGCAGGGGCCACGAGGTGACACCAACTGCCAAAGGCTTGGTGGGCGTGCTCACCGTGATGGACAGCAGAGTCATGGCAGTCAGACAATCTGATTCCCACAGACCTATGGCGTGAGCTAACTGATCGTGGTGGTCCAGATGTGAAATACACAGGAAGCCTAACAAATCCTTACTTGATCTTCATAAGCAGGAAAGTTCAAGTCAAGCGTACAAAGGTCTAATGTACGTCATAAAAATAGAGAACCATAACCCATCAGTAATTTCCAAATATGAGCCAGTTTACAGACCCAAAGGCCTTTGAACAAAGGGAAGGCTGGGTCTCCTTAAGAAAGCACCCCAGTATACCACCAAACACTTGTACTGTCAGTCATTCTCCTAGAGGAACCTCAGGTCTTCTACTAGGACAAGCACTGGGGAAAATCAGATGATTAATTTGGGGAACTGCTGGACACTGGCTCTGAACTGATGCTGATTTTAAGAGACTCAAAACTCCGCTGTGGTACCGGAGTAGGGACCTATGGAGGCCAGGTGATCAATGGGATTTTAGCTCAGATATGCATCACAGCAGGCCCAGGGGGTCCCCAAACCCATCCTACAGTTAATTTCCCAGTTCCGGAATCCATAATTTGAATAGATAAACCCAGCAGCTGTCAGAGCCTGCATACTGCACCCCCCCGCCTCCATGGTTACCTCTATCTTATGCTCACCACTCTCACCCCTTATCTGCTGCACTGGAACCGGTTAAATGGTCCGTCTCCTCCATCAAACAGCATATTCTGGATTCCCCAACGCCCAGGGCAGGTCCCAGAGCAAAACAGACTCTTCCAACACAGAGAACATGGTCAAGGGCGCCCAGCGCTGCCAAGCTGAGCGTAGGCCTTGGCTGCTGTGAAGGGCAAGACCAGGGCCACCCCCTGTGCATCACCTTTCGTGATGGGGTCATCAGGGGCTGAGAGCAAGTGGGTACAGCTAAGCTGAGCTGAATGGCACTGCACCAAGCTAACTGTAAATGATAAGAAAGCCAAAAACTGCTCCTCACCTCAGGGAACATTCCCAAATTTACTCTATGAAGACACCATCATCCTGATACCAAAACCAGACAAAGATACTATCAAAAAAGAAAATTACAGGCTACTATGTTTGATGAATATAGACAGAAAAATTCTCAACAAAATATAAACAAACCAAATCCAACAACATAAAAAAAAAGATCATATTCCGTGACCAATTGGGATTCATCCTAGCGTCACAAGAATGGTTCAACACACGCAATGTGATATACCATATCGATAAAAGATAAAATCCACGTGATCATCTCAATAGATGTGGACAAAGCATTTGATAAAACTCAACATCTACTCATGACAAAAACTCTTATCAAAGTGGGTAAAGAGGGAACCCACCTCAACATAATAAAAGCTATTTATGATAAACCCACAGTCAACACAATACTCAATGGCAAAACGCAGAAAGCCTTCTTGCTAAAATTTGGAACAAGACAAGGATGCCCACACTCACCACTTTTACTCAACAGTGCACTAGAAGTCCTAGCAACAGCAACTGGACAGGAAAAACAAAAGTTATCCGAATTGGAAAGGAAGAAGTAAAGCTGTCATTATAGAGAGATGACATAGTGTTATATATAGAAACCCCTAAGGATTTCACATAAAAACTATTAGAACTGATAAATTCAGCAAAGCATCGGGATACAAGATTAACATACAGAAATAAGTTGCATTTATTTACACTAACAATGAAATATTAGAAAGGGAAAGTAAAAAAAAAAAAATCCCTTTTAAAATCACATCAAAAAAATAAAATGCTTAGGAATAAACCTGGCCAAGGAAATAAAAGACTTGTACACTGAGAACTATAAACATTGGTAAAGGAAACTGAAGATGATTTAAAGAAATGGTTAAATATCCTATGGTCATAGATTGGAAAAATATTATCAAAATGGCCTTACTACCCAAAGCAATCTACTGATTTAATGCTATCCCTATCAAATTACCCGTAACAATGTTCACAGAACTAGAACAAATAATCCAACAATTTATATAGAACCATAAAAGACCTCGGACTGCTAAAGCAATCCCGAGGAAAAAGAACAAAGCTGGAGGCATTACCCTCCCAGCCTTCAGACAATACTATAAAATTAGAGTAATCAAAACAGCGTGGCATTGGCACAAAAACAGACATATCAATCAATGGAACAGAGAGAAGAGCCCACAGACAAACCCAGACGCCTGCTGTCAATGACCTCTGACAAGGGAGGCAAGAATGAATATACAGTGGAGAAAAGACTGTCTCCTCAGCAAGTGGTGCTGGGAAAGTGGACAGCCGCATATAAATCAGTGAAGCTGGAACACATCCTCACATTGTACACAAAAATAAACTCAAAATGAATTAAAAATTTAAATATAAGACATGATACCATGAAATTCCTAGATGAGAATAGGCAAAACATTCTCTGACATAAAATCATAGTGGTGTTTTCTTAGGTCAGTCTCCCAAGGCAACAGAAATATAAGCAAAAATAAACAAAAGGGATCGAATCAAACTTACAAACTTTTGCATAACAAAGGAAACTGCAAACAATATGAAAAGACAACCTATGAACTGGGAGAAGATATCTGCAAATTATCTGACTGACAAGGTCTTAATTTCCAAAATATACAAGGAGTTCATACAACTCAAAACAAAACAAAATGAAAACAACCAGTCCAAACAAAAACAGGCAGAAGATCTAAATAGACATTTCTCCAAAGAAGACATAAAAGGTCTAAGTCACTCAGTTGTGTCTGACTCTCTGCGATACTCTGGACTGTAGCCCGCCAGGCTCGTGTGTCCATGGAGTTCTCCAGGCAAGAATACTGGAGTTGGTGGCCGTTCCCTTCTCCAGGGGATCTTCCCAACCTGGGTCTCCTGCATTGTAGGCAGACTCTTCACCATCTGAGCCACAGGAAGCCCAAAGAAGACACACAGATGGCCGACAGGCCCAGGAAAAGATGCTCAACCTTGCTAATTACCAGACAAACGAAAATCAAAACTCTAACGATGCCCCACTTCACACTGGTCAGAATGGCCGGCATTAAAACATCTACAAAGAATGCCGGAGAGGGTGTGGCGAAAAGGGAACCCTCCTACCTGTGGGTGGGAACATGAATTCGTATGGAGAACAGTACAGAGGCTTCTCAAAAACCTAAATATAGAGTTGCTCTATGAGCCAGCGCAATCCCACTCTTGTGCTTATATTCGGACAACACTATAATTCAGAAAGATACACGCTCCTCTATTCACAATAGCCAGGCCTGGAAACAACCGAGATGCCCAGCGACAGATGAGTGGATAAAGCTGTGGCACACATCTACAACTCAGCCATAAAAAGAATGGAATGATGGGGCAGCTACATGGACGGACCTAGAGATGACCATACTGAGCGAAGTAAATCAGAAAGAGAAACACAAAGGCCGGGTGATACCCCTTTTATGCAGACTCTAAAACATGACACAAACTCATTTACAGAACAGAAACAGAGTCACAGATACAGAGGACAGACCTGCGGTGGCCGAGGCGGGCAGGGGAGGCGTGACAGAGCTAGAGTGAAGTCTGGGGTCAGCAGAGGCAAATTATAACATACAGGACAGACAAACAAGGTCCTACTATATACCACGTGGAACTACACTCAACGTCGTGTGATAAACCGTTAGGGAGAAGAACATGAACAAGAATATATATATATATATATATATGTATAGCTGAATCACTTTCCTGAACAGCAGAAACTCACTCAACATTATAAATCAATTATATTTCAAAAAACAAAAAACACAACTGTTCCTCACCTCTGATCCCAACGAAGATGGTCAGGCCGAAGCAGACAAAGAAGACGACGAACACCAGAACGAAATGATGCTTGGAGAGCGTGTAGAGCCGCATGGGCGCCAGCCTGCAGGGAGAAGCCGGGGTGAGGGGCGGCAGGCGAGGGCCTCCCCTACCTGGGAGCCCCAGACCAGGCGACCTGGCTCACCAAACTGTCCAGATAACCTCAGTGACCACAGCCAGGCTGGGGGCCGTTTGGTGTGTTCTGGGCCCAGCAGGGCATGGGGAGGGTCCCTGCCACCCTGAGCTGCAGGGCCCCCAGGCCAACCCCACCCTCATGGGGGGAGGATGTATCTCAAAGTCCACTGGGGGCACACGGACCAGGTCAGAGACGAAGGAGGCTCACTCCCCCACCTCCAGCGGTCAGAACAGGGCCCAGGCCAGGAGGCCCTAATTCCTTGCACGGGGACTATCAGCTGCCAGGGTCAAGCCCGGACCAGGGCGGGGTTGGGGGGGTTCCAGGCACCCCCAGCATCACGTGTCTACCTCATCTTCTGCCAGGCCCCGGCTTCGGGCTTCCTGTCCAGGGTCCCTCTCAGCCTGAGACCCCTCGCTGGGTCAGGGTGAAGCTCGGCCTGGCCCTCGCTGTGGGGTCTGGATTTGAAGCCACTAGACAAGCCGCCTGCAGGCCTCTGAGATTTACGCCAACAGGAAAGCTGTCCCATCCCGAGGGTCCGTCCTAACACTCATTCCTCTGGCACCTCTTATTCATCCCTCCTTTCTTCTTCGGTCACAAGCAAACGGTGGTGTGAAAGGTTATCATGTCTCTTCTAGAACTCCCTATATCGGGGGCGGGCCAATCAGGACGTGGCAGGGACCTCGACCAGCGGCCCCAGGCAGGCTGGATCACGGGCTCCGAGGACCCTGACCCAAAGGGGAGGCTGCCCCCTACACCAGAAGCCCGGAGAGATCAGAGCCTCTGGAGTTTTCCGTTTTGGTTTGCTTCCGCTGTTCTTTTTATGACCCAGCATTTCCTGGTCTGAGGAGCTGAGGAAGCAGGAAGGAATTTCTCACGCCTTCGGGGCAGGCGGGGATGACACAATCCCCTGGAGGAGGAGACTCAGGCTCTGAACCAGGAAAGGAGGGAAGGTTGTTTGCTCTTTATCAAGTTCACAGCTGTGAGCACACACACACACACCCCTTCCCTTGCAGACCCAAGGCCACAGCTGGCCAGGAACCCAGAAGGGCGGCCTCCCAGAGCAAAGGGCCCCCGAGTCCTCTGACGTAGCGCTGCTGACACGGAGTCAGCGCTTTCCTGCCGGGCCTGCCAGGCCCGCGCGAGTGAACTTTTAGATTGGGCGGTCGGCAAAGAAATGAAGGAACAGGGGTCTTCCCGTCCGGGACTTGGGTGTGAAGGCGGAACCACAAACAACCCCGGTGGGTGTGGGAAGCAAGAGCTCGTGAATTAAGTGGCCTGATCCCAACTCACCTTTGGGATCCTAAGGATGGTAAGAGGCCTGAAAGCCTGACACCAAGAGAGCCAGACGCGAGCTCAGCAAGGAAGTCCTTGGATTTGCAGGTGGGGAAACCGACAGATGGCAGATTCTTGCCCGAGATGCCACAGCTCTGCCCTCGGCAGTCCTGATGGTCTCCTGGGTCACACACACCCCAGCCCCGTGAGAGTCCTCAGTGCACCCTGCAGAGGGAGGACTTGCTCGCAGGTGCACGCGGCGTCTCCACTCTCACGCGTGCTCAGTCACTCAGGCATGTCCGACTCTTTGTGACCCCATGAACTGCAGCCCGCCAGGCTCCTGTGTCCATGGGATTCTCCAGGGAAGAATACTGGAGGGGACTGCCATGCCCTCCTCCAGGGGATCTTCCCGACCCAGGGATCAAACTCGCATCTCTTGTATCTCCCGCATTAGTAGGCGGATTCTTTACCATTAGCGCCACCTGGGAAGCCCTCCAGGCTCATAACAGCACACAGTGCGACATGGACTGGATGCCGGGGGACGTGCAGACATGCGCAGACGTCAAGGCCACCGCCCCAGTGAGGACCGGAGCTCTGACAAACATGCTAGACGAGGACACGCAGGGAGCCTGGCAGAGGGTGTGCAGAAACACCCGGCGCCATCTTCACCACTCCGCTGTATGCCTGAAGTTGTTTTAAAGAATTACACCAAGTCACCCACGGCGTGCACACCCTCCTCACCCCCCGGCCTGCTGCCCTCAGGGGCTCTGAGGGCGCCAAGGGCCTTCCAGCAGCTCAGAATAGATGACCTCTAAACAGAGGACAGAATAAGAATAGTTATATTTAATGCCTGAATTTAAAAACATATCATCAGTGACACATTATCGGTGATTTACTATAAAAGCACAGTTCCTCAGCAGGTGAGAAGGCTGAAGTTCCTGCAGCACACAGACCACTCTGGGTTTGCTTCCAATTTTCTCCTTGGGGGCTCAGTAAAAACCTGCCGTTTCCCTTTCTACTTCAGTCCAATTTATTAGCTATTTTCCTGGCTCAGCAGTCAAGTCTCACCCACCTGGACAGAAAAAAAAAGACGCCGAGGAGGCAAAATAAGCCCCCAGCGTGAGCGAATGGCATCGCATAGCCAGCCCAGCTGGCCGAGGTTTACAGGGAATGGGCTGGGCCCCAGGCCTCATGTCTCTCTGCTCCCCACTTCCCGAGTGGCAGGAACCCACCTCACACTGGAGGGATGTGGCGGCCCGGTGTCCTGGGCCAGGGGATACTGCCCAGACCACAGACAGGCTGACGACGTGCCCTCCTCCACCGGCCTGCTTGCCACATGTCCCTGAATGCTTTCAAACAGCTCACCCAGAGGTTTCAACCCGGCACCGTCGGCCCACACTGCTGACCCCAGTCCAGAGAACTCCAAGACGCCACCACAGACGGGAGAAACAAGAGGCGAGGAGTCACAGGACTGCACGGGCCACCGCCCCCTGAAGCCACCCAGCATCTCTGGCTCTGTGCCTCCTGGTGTCCTTTCCTGGCCAGGCACCCAGGGGTCCCTCTGCCCAGCCCACCTCCCTGCTGAACTGCCCACACATCCCCGCAGTCAAACTAAAGCCTAAACCTGCCCATACCCGAGCACGAACCCATGAGCAGACGGCCTGCAGCCCTGTGACCAGGCCACCAGCGGGCGGGTCTCTGCTCAAGAGGCCAGAAAGCAGTGCAGAAAAAAAGAAAATGGATGCGGCCTCAGACCCTCCTGCTCCACGGTCGCCCACCCTCTTCTGGAAACTCTCCAGCCCGGATTCAGGACCCCACGCTGCGGACCCGCAGGCACCCACCATGGATCTCCTGCTAACAGTCCTCCTGCCCCCGGGACGGTCCCCAACCTCCTGCCTGCCCCGGACCCCACTCAGAAACTGGCTCCCAAAACATCTTGGAAGCCCTACTTCACGGTCAAGAGGTCTGAAACTGAACCCATGAAAAAAACAAAATAGCATCAAGGAAACCTCAGCTTCTACTGCCTGCTTCCTGCCTCCCACCTTTCTCCATCCTGACATCCGAGCGCCCTGGGGTCACTCGCCGCCCATCTCTCATGTATCCGGCACCATCAGCCTGGAAGAAGTTCATCCGGCACCACCAACCCGGAAGAGGTTCCTGCTGCACAGCCGGCCCGGAAGAGGTGTCGCCACGCTTTCTCCTCTGCTCCCCGCACGCCAGCCTCGCAGTCCAGGCCCTGGTCCCCTCCCACATAAGCCCGGGAACAGTCTTCCAGGTGCGTCTTCCTCTGCGGGTATCACAGCACCTTAACATGTTACCCCGGCACAGAAGGCCTCCGTGGCTCCCACAGCCAACTCGACTCAGTTTAAAACTCCTTGCTTTGGGTTTCGAGGGTCCCCCCAATCCTTCCCTAAATTCCTACCACCCTGCATGTATCCGACGAAAATTACTACCTCCCTGAGTCATCACACCTGCTTTCTGAGGTATGGACTATTAATGGTCCCATTTCACAGATGAGAACGCTCAGGCTGAGGCAGGTGACTTGTCCTGGATCTCAACGCAGTAAGAGAAAGTTAAAGTCGCTCAGTCATGTCCGACTCCATGGACAGTATAGCCCATGGAATTCTCCAGGCCAGAATACTGGAGTGGGTAGCCTTTCCTGTCTCCAGGGGATCTTCCCACCCCAGGGATCTAACCCAGGTCTCCTGCATTGCAGGTGGATTCTTAACCGAGCAGAGGCAGAGTTCAAACACAAGTGTCAGACTCCAGGATATAGGGCTTAAGTTCTATAAAGCTTCCCAATGAGGTTGAGCCAGCCACCAGACAAGCCCATTCGTGTACTGCTCTCCCGATCTGAAACGCTCTCTTTTCTCCCTGCTATCAGAATCTGACCCAGTATTCATGGCTCACCTCTGTGTCCCACCTTCTCCATGAAGCTTTCTCCTGCTTCTCCACTGCTTGCACTGGCTGCCCAGACTATTAAACCACTACAGCACGTGTGGTCAGCACTACAGAGCTGAGAGCTTGAAAACAAAGCATCAGTTAACTGCACAGACGCCAGACACACGGTACGCACTCAGAAAACATCTATTCAACTCAACTTTTATTAGTTTTCTCCAAAGTGTTCATGCGGTTCCCTCCAGTTGGTGGTGAGAGGCTCTCGAGCAGGGAACCGGCTCCTGTTTCCCCATGAACCCTGGCAGGGTCAAGCGCAGCCACAGATGAAGTCTACCTCGATAAGTAGGGCAGGAAGACTTCCTACAAAACCCTGCTGGCTCACAACCATGTCTCTCTTCTTCTCTTGAGGGGACCCATATGTCAGTCTTCCTCTCTGGGTCCGTGTATCTTTCCACGCTCAGGCATCTAACACACACACACTTGGAAAAATCCTGGCCTCTATGGAGCCACTCCACCCTTGGAAGACCTTTCCAATGTGATAGAAAAGACTATCACCTTAGCGCCAGCTTGGACTCTCTGGGTCCCTTCTAAATTAAATCTCAGTTTCACAGGTGATTTACGATATCACAGACATAGTTCCTAGAGAACCTACAGACCCCTTTCTTAAGAAAGCCAACACCCAAAATTGCAGCTTTAATCCAAATCACAGCGAGCCCTCCCTCCCCTCCACCATGGGCATTCATCACATTTCCCAGGGACGCTTCCAAGGAAGGGGTGTTTGTGGAGATATCCGTTCCCAGGAGGAAAAAATGGCGGGACACCCATCCTGCAGGGCTCTCCCGGGCGAGCACCCTCTTCATCAGACTGGGACCCCTCGAGGCTGCTCCGCTCAGCTCTCACTCCCCAGGCAGGGCAGCCTGCTTCAGGGGCGAGTGCAGCACGGTCGTGTCTCAGCCCAACTGGACCTGGCCTGGCGCGGGCGGAACGTCTCCACGCCGATGTCGGGTGGGCGTCTCGGGGGTGCCACGCTGACAGCCGGACCCCTGGCCTCCCACGGAGGCCCTGCAGTCTTCCAGCTTCGGGAATGGGCAGCTCCAACTGGGCTGCTGAGGCCAGAAGCCTCTGGAGTCTTTTCCTCGCTCCCACCGTCGACGTGTCCACAAAACCCTCAAGCTACACGAGACTCGGCCCTTCTTCCTGTGCAGGCTGAGCCTCTGCAGGCTTCCCCAGGACAGCATGGCCCCCGTCATCCCGCGAACCCCCCTCAGCTCCCACCGCCCCCTTCCCCGAGCTCTGGTCCCCCCATCCGCTCCGGTGGAAGCCAGACCTCCGGCGACTCCCCTGTCACTAAGCACCTCAGGACTCGGGGACATGCGTGTTACACGCCTCGGGGCGTGTCCGCTGGGACGCACGGCCGCGGGAAGAAGGGATCTTCAGGGCGGGGCGGAAGCACTGCCTGCTGCCGTCTTTCCAGGAGCATCCTCTGCCCGCCTCCCACCCTGGTCCTCTGACGGCGAAACCAGCCCCCCGACAACAGAGGCTGAAATGCCAGACTCCCCTTCCCAGCCTGCCTCTCTGCTGGCCTGGAGCCTGAGGGAAACCAGCCGGGTGCTGCCTGCCTTCAGCGCCTGTGACAGGGGAGGCACTGCCTGTCACCACGCCACACCTAAGAGGGTGGCTGCCGCCCACAGATGAGGATGAGGGAACCGAAAGATGGAGACACCTCCCCTCACCGCCGGCCGCCTCCGTCCACGCCCGGGTCCCCAGAGTCATCAGATTAACCCTGGATGTTCCCGCCTCAAATTCCGGACACCCCGCGCCCCCGGATGTGTCAGCCACTTTTCATGAAAATATTCTATCCGAATCGAAAGCTTCCCACTGATACCCACACCCTAAAAACAAACCAAAACAAAAAGCAAAACTTCAAGGCAGTCATGGAGACGTGGAAACCTTCTAGTTCAAGGCACCTGGGCGGCCCTTTCTGAACATGAAACAGTCCCCGGGTGTCCCTGGCACTGAGGCACTGCCGTCGAGGCCGACGTCCGTCCCCAAGGCCACCATCCGGCCCTTCCCTCCAGCCCCCACCCTCCCAGACCCACTGAGGTCCTGGCTCCTAGGAGGGCCCCCACAACTGGCTGCTCTAAGGAAGCGGCCGTCTCCCCCTGCAGGAGGGGGAGGGGGCGCACACGCCTGTCCCCGTATTTCCCCGTGGGTTACAACCATCTGCAGCCCCCCCAAAACCCCCACCTGGAGCTCCCCTCTGTCCTCAGGGTGCCCTGTGCTGTGCCTCACAAACGCCAGGTGTTTCCCTGGTTTCCCCCAGGTTCTCGTTATTTTCCCTGCTACGTTAATTGTCAACATGTAACTTCTTTCTCTCCAAGAAGGCAATGGCACCCCACTGCAGTACTCTTGCCTGGAAAATCCCATGGACAGAGGAGCCTGGTAGGCTGCAGTCCATAGGGTCACTAAGAGTCAGACAGGACTGATCGACTTCACTTTCACTTTTCACTTTCATGCATTGGAGAAGGAAATGGCAACCCACTCCAGTGTTCTTGCCTGGAGAATCCCAAGGATGGGGAAGCCTAGTGGGCTGCCGTCTATGAGGTCGCACAGAGTTGGACACGACTGAAGTGACTTAGCAGCAGCAGCAACTTCTTTCTCTAATGCTTCAGTGGCTCTGACCTTTGCCCTTGGTGTCATCGAGCTGGTCAAGGCGGTTCCCAGCCAGGGCTGCCCCGGGGCACCCTTGGCCAACGGACAAGCCTGGGTCCCGTCAGGGCCACAGGGCACTCCTGAGCGGCTGATGGCCAATGCTCCTTGGCCCACTAAGCACTTCTCCTTCCCACGCAGGCCTCATAAGAGTTAATAAAACAGCATTAGAAAGAAAGCTCGGGGGAGGCGAGCACTCAATGAGCCTCTTTATCGGCTGGAGCAGAAGGGCCAGGCGGTGGACAACACCTGAGTGAGCAGAGGACACGCTTCAGGGTGCATCTCTCAGTGAGGTGGAAAGAGGGGTGGGGGGCAGGGAGCACCACAGCTTCTGTGGTGACAAGAGCCCATAAGGCGTGATCAGCATGCAGCCGGGCGGGAGAAAGAGCCCCAGAAGCTGCAGGGGCTCAGAGTCACATTTTCTCCATGTGAGAGCCTTAGCCAGCCCTGATGTGTAGTCAGCCTGCAGACTTCTGTCCCAGAAGATGCCATCACAGATCCTGTCCAGCTCTGACGCATCTCCGTGACACCAAAGAATTACCTGTCTTTGCTCGGCTCATCGAGTCACGGTACAGTGGGTAAATACAGACTAAAGCCGCTTCAGGATTACAAATGCTGCTATTTGCTCACCATATACCCCACTGTAGAATTAGAAATGTAGAATCTGGGCGGTGGAAAGGGATGCTCCATCTCTCGGCTAGTTCTCACATTTCAGTTAAGATTTCATTTTTCTCACAATCTGTATCAAAAAGTGGTCTCATCTCCCAGGGCCCAAAGGGCCGGCCTGGTGCCTGTCAGGCTGGGTTCAAACCCTGGCTTCCCCACTTCCTAGGCAGACGCTGGGTGGGCAAGCAGGTAACTTCTAGGGGCGTCAGTGTCCTCGTCCAAAAATCAGAGGTGGGTAGAATAATACCCATAGGAGACAAAAATGAAACTCTCAGAGGAGTGTGGTAAGCACAGAGGAGGGACTCAACTGCATTAGTTATGAATAAGAATGGTGCTTTTGCCCTACCCTCTACTTTTTCTTAAAAAAAAAAAAAAAAAAAAAAACAAGAAAAACCTGTTTTCATCCTCCTAATACCCCTGAAGATCCACTGTGTAATATCGTCCCTCCTCTGGATCAGAGAGCCCACCCAACTGCAGGAAACGCGTCAGGTGTATTCCCTAAGCACCTACCTGGTTCCCAGTCAGGTGTCTCCCTGTGAGGCAGGTATCATCAACCCAATTTACAGATGGGAGAGCAGAGGCTGGGGAGAGTATATACCCGCCAAGGTCCCAGTCAGCAGGACACGGAGGTGGGATTTGAACCCACAAGGTCAGAAGTGGAAAGGAGACCCACCACTCTACCGTAGCCTCACCAAACTCCCCATTTTAAATGACTCACCATTTAATGGGGTTTGCAAAGGAGAGTAAGAATTCTGAAATCTCCTTTTAAAAAATATTTTTATTTATTTGGCTGTGCCAGATCTTAGTTACTGCACTCGAACTCTTAGTCACAGCATGTAGAATCTAGTTCCCTGACTGAGGCCCCCTGCACTGGGAGAACAGAGTCCCAGTCACTGGACCACCAGGGAAGTCCCAAGAATTCTGAAATTTCAATCAACCAACTTGAATATATCACAAAAAATTATCCTTATTCCAAAAGGCCATTAGGCAGATATTCAAGGCCCAACAAACTCAAAATGTATTCTGATGAACGATGTTCCAGGCTGCTCAAGGAGCCATGAATTCACATGTTATCCTTGCTTGCCAGGCCACACCCCCAGGGACACAGACCCAGGAGCGTGTTGGTCAGGTCATCGAATACCCCTTCCATGGCAAATAGAGCAAGGAAGCAGGCCCTGCGCCAGGCAGCCCCCAGCCCAGAGGTTAAGAACTGCAGGCTCTGGATGCCAGCAGCCCGGGCTGGAAGGCCCTTGCCCCACCGACCAGCAGGGTGATCTGGGGAGAACCACGTCACCTTCCAGAGCCCCTAATTCCTGAACTGTAAAATTCAGGAAACCGAGGGACCCTGCTGCCGTGGGCTGCTGTGATAATGAGGTGAGTTACAACGGGGAACTTTGCGAATGCTTGGTCAGGGCCAGCTGTGACTGAAGCCGGGTGCATGAGCCCCAAGACCGTGGGCCCTGGAGCCCACTCCCGGGCTTTTGTCCTCAGTGACCTGGAGAAACTCGCCTGGACTTCCCTGCGCCTCAGTGTCCTCATCTGGAAAACTGGGATAAGAGAAACCTCTCAATAGGAAGGGGGGCGATGAGGGTTACGTGGAATGACAAAGTGCCACACGAGCTCCTGACCCACAGTAAACGCACTGTCATCTTTTGTTAGTTCCAGAGATCCTTCCGGTTCAGAAAAGAGACCATCCTAAGTAAGGGATGCAAATCTGAATAGCTCTACAGCTGAACGAACGAACAGGACACTCACTCAGGTCTGCTGTCCCCTAGGGCCCCAGGACACTCAGAAGACCTGGGATACAGCCACCACCGTAGGGCTCCCCTGTGCCACCCGCTTGCTGCTGCAGAAGTCTGAATAACACATTTTTTTTTCTACGCTTAAATGCACCCAGGCGGAAGGAGACTTGCAAAATGCATTCTTCAAAAACTGGCCATGAATGCCAATCGAGACACACACAAGAGGCAACCTGATGGAAACCGTCAGAGAAATGGCCTGCGTCAGAGCAAAGCAACAAATGAACCCGAGAAATCTCAGCCACTTGGGGCCGTGCAGCTCAAACAGGTGTTCCTGTTAGTCACTTTTAGCAAGAAATTGAAGCACTCCCTCCCCCTCCTCCCCTTAACTCCAGCACCTCTCGCTTCCCTAGTACTACCAGAAAAGGAATGTGTTTGCAGGAAACTTAAGCATAAAGCTTTAAGAACTGGGAACTCTTTTTTTCTGACTGGCTCTGATGGCAACCTCTCCTGACCTTTTAAAAAGAATAGGCTGGGACGCACCTGAGCAGAGGTCAGGGCAACAGCCCCGCGTGAATGCCCCCAGCCCGAAAGCCTGCTGCAGCCGCTCTGTTCGCTCCCAGTCTCCCTAGCCCATTCTTGCTCCTGGCTTCTCTTCCTGCCCCGTCACTTCTCACCTTTGGTGCCGTGGGTTCCTCGTCACATGTACGAGGTTTGACCCCACCAGGCACTGGAGTCCTGTACGTGCTTTAGATTTCCAGGCTTTTTTGGAGGGTAGGATTTTTTTTTTTTAACAAGTGCTTTATTTACAATGCCAATTTTAAAAGTCACTAAACCAAAATTAACTGGGCAATAAACTAGGTAGAAATTGCTTTACAAAAAGGGAAAGCCCAAAATGCCACTTTCCATAGGGATCCCACAGTTCAATTTTATTCAGAGCAAAGAAAAGGAACTTTTGATCATTAGAAGAAACTGGGCTGCAAGTTTGGGAACTGTACTGAAACTGAAACTACATGTGCAATGAGGACAATGTTCTGCTAATACAGTTGACTTGCTGCTGCATTTGTGCCTGTTTTTCCAATATTAACAATTATAAACAAAGCAGTGCAACTAGTATTTGGAATAATCCTTACAGCGTTATGGCATAAGACATGAAATTTCACTTTTCCTCACACCACTGGTTCTCTTTGCGTACCTGGGCTTCCCCTTCTTCAGTAAAATCATTATTGATATTGAATGTCTTTCGAATCTCAGGAGTCTTCCCCTTGATCATATTAGCAAGTCTTGCAGGTAACATCAAGCAAACCTTTAATGCCTAAGTAGTTTGCTGCCAATGTAAGCTCAAAGAGTGTCCCTTGGTCAACTTTCAGGAATTCTTGATCCCAAACAGGTATATCATCTGTTCATTTTTCTTTGTTCTCATCATCCTCAGGAGGAGGGTCATCCTTGTGGTGGGTGCACCACTGAACAACCTTTTCTAATATTGCCACATTAACGTTTGGCAAGGGGACTGGATCATCATCTCCTTCATCACTCATTCCCAAATCTTCCAACGTAGTCTTGATGGTCACAGACTCTTTTGCAATTTCAATATCAACTTCGATTATCTCTCCATCATAACTCTGCAACTTAATGGAAGGCATGGTGTCAGGTCTCAAGGAGATGGCGGGCCGGAGGCTGAACTCAGCAGGTTGGCGGCGTCCAACAGCAAAACTGAAAGGTGGAGAGCAAGGCCAATACAGCCAGAACGTAGGATTTTTATTTGTTGCCAAAGACGGTTTCCTCATTTTCAGGTCTGTACCGTTCTGAGTGTTGGACAATGGTGGCCAGCTGACCTCTGTATAAGCAATCCTGGGCCCCCTGCTCAACAGGACAGCATCTGGTGGCCGATCCTCCGCAGGGGAGCAACTCTAAGACTCGGGCTGTGCGGGCCCAAGGAGATTCAGTACGTGAGGACCTCAACATGCTCCTTGTCACCAGGCACAGGGTCACAATTTCACAGTGTTCTCAGAAGTGCTGTTCACATAAATGGACTTGCCCGGTGGCTCAGATAGAAAAGAATCTGGCTGCAGTGCATGAGATGTGGGTTCAATCCCTGGGTCAGGAAGATCCCCTGGAGGAAGAAATGGCAACCCACTCCAATATTCTTGCCTGGGAAATCCCATGGACAGAGGAGCCTGGCGGGCTACACTCCAAGGGGTCGCAGAGAGTTGGACACGACTGAGCAACTAACACTTTCACTTCTCACTTCACAAATGAATGTTGCACCCCAGAGTTGGGCAGAGGCAGTACTGCCTCTGGGGTTAATTAAAAGGAAGACCTTTCAAACACCCATCTGGGACTGATATGTTATGCAAGTCAGGTTTCCCATGTTGAGCTAAAATGATCAGGTCAGAAACTTCTAGACAAGTAGGAGGAAAAACCTATCCTTGCAACACACGTGTTTGCATTCAGGCAACACACCCAGATCCTGCGTCTCTATGTCCACACAGAAATGAGCAGAAGTGCACTGCAAACCTTTCAGCCTCTAAAACCTCAGACACACAGAGAGGCTCTCACAGTCCCCTCTCAGGGCAGCCTTCGATTATGGGGAACTGCCCTCTTCACCTCCCATCACAGATGCGGCTCCCCACAGAGACACAGGGACTCCCTTCTCGCCACCGTTTGCGAGTCAAATACTAAAACTTCTTTCTAATTCTCTCTCCTTCTTTTCCAGATGTCCCCTGAGGAACACCCAGGTGACTCTGTGGCATCAACTGCAAGCTTCAGGGACGGCGTCTGTGAGGCCACGAACAGGTTTTTTTACTCATTAAAACCCCTTCACTTCACAGAAGTAATAAGCCTGAAGTCAGCAGACTGTAAAACTCGTAAGCCTCGTGTCCCCCACATCTAAAGAGGCTTGCAGCGGGCTCCCAACGTGGCAGCATCATCAAAGAGCCCACGGAGCGCCCCGCCCTCTACCTGGCGCTTGGACAGAAAGCAGGGATGAACAGGGCCTCGGCCCGGGGCAGGGGGTCACTGCCTTTGCAGCGGGAAGGCCGGGCAGGGGCTCCAGCTGGGGGGCAAGGCACTTCTCAGCCATCTCCATAGCGCTGCGCTGGGGAAAGACGGGGTCCCCCGGCTCCCCGGGTCGAGCAGGGCCTTCCTGCGCTGCGCTGGGGCCGAGTCCCGCCCTGGAACCCTGACCCGGTCTCCGACGCCAACTCCAGCCGGCCGGCGGGCCCGTGGAGCGGCCCCTGTGCCGAGTGCCCCGCACGAAGCGCGGGCGGCACGCCCTCCCCGGGCCCCCGGGCTCCACGTGGGTGGGGGTCCCGCGGCTGGCCTCCCGGAGCCGGACGGAGAAGCCCCAACTCCGGCCCGGGGGGAACCAGGGACTCCCCGCCCCACACCCCCCGCCCCACCTCGCCCGGGCCGCACTCACGGTTCCATCGCAGCGGCGCGGCCCTCGGCGCCGGGCGGGCTCGGGGCACTCACTGCGGCCGCGGCAGCCGGAGCCGGAGGGACAGCGGCCAGGGGAGCGCCAGCTCCTGGAGACTCGCCGGAGCGCGACGCGGGGCCTGGTCACGTGCGCGGAAGCGGCTCGCCGCGGGGAAGGGCCGCGCCGGGGAGGGGGAGGGGGTGCAGGGCTGGGGAAGGGACAGGGGCCCGGGAAGGGGCGCGGGCCCGGGAAGGGGGCGCGGGCCGGTGGAGGGGTGGGCAGCCCTGGCATGCCTTGCTTCCAGGCCGCTGGGGAGAGCCTCCGCGGCGCGACCACCTCCCCTGAGCCCCTCGAGCGCCGAGGCCGGCCCCTGGGTAGAGGGAATGGAGGGGGGTGTCAGACACGGGTTCACAATAGAATGAATGAAGGACTGACTCTCACTCCTTGCGCGCAGCGGAGGGGGCAGCACGCTAGTTCAGCCACCCTTTGCTTCCAGAGCGTCATCTCAGCGAGAGGATGGCCGTGGGAGTCCAGGAGTGCCTTCGGTTGTCTGAAAGGTGTCTGCATAGACACCCAGGCCTGTGTGGTAAGTTGCTTCGGTCGTGTCTGACTCTGTGCGACCCCATGGACTGTAGCCCACCAGGCTCCTCTGTCCATGGGGAGTCTCCAGGCAGGAATTCTGGAGTGGGTTGCCATGCTCTCCCCCATAGGTGTCTGCATTTTTCTGGGGAGGGGGTCTGTAACCTTCCATTTTCACAAAGAGGTTTGTGACCCCAAAGACGTTAAAAACTGGGGCAAACCTCTGACACACCCAAGTGATGAGGACAGGGGAGCTTTTCTGGCAGCTTCTCCCACAAACCTTTTCTGAACTGCGACTACCAGAGCGTGCAGGTTTTCTGTCCCAGGACAAGCGCTCTCAGGAGGTGTGTGTGTCGGGGGGTCCCACCTCCCACAGAGCTGACAGCCTGACCCTGCAGGTCACCGTTCTGCTGAGGCGCCCGGACAGGAGCAAGTGTTCAGAAACATCGCAGTCCAAGCTGTTTCTAAACGGTGTGGAGACATGAGCTGACCAAAAGCACTTTCTAGATTTAGCATCTTGCCTCACGGTTCTGAAGTTCTGAAATCAAGAACAGATGAAGATATTTCCAGACCCTCTTTGGAGTACTGGTTGAAATGTCCCCTGAAGGTCCTGAAATGTTGCTGAGGGCCTATTTAAAGTCAGTCTGAACGAGGGAAGATGAAAGACTCCAGCTGCCTTCCTTGTGCGTTTCTCATTCGCTCACTAAGTTGTTGACTAGCTTGAAGATGCCAACATGAACACCCAGCCCCTGCCCTCAGCAAACTTAGAGGCAGAGGTATTAACAGTTACCAAAGCAAAGTGTGACATGCACAGATTTGCTTGGGGGCACTGAGGAAGGGCACCTACATTCCGGGGGTGGGGGTGGGGTGGAAGAGAATGCATGGTGTCCGGCCTCATAGGGTGAAGGTTAGAAAGTTGGAGTGGGGACGGGGTTACCAGGCCAAGCAACAGCCTGAATCCTGGGTAATTAGGACAAGAAATTCCATTCCCACTCTGAATCTGAAACTGCGATTCTAAAGGAATAACAAAAGACTATCTCTCGAATTCTTTTCATACACCTTCAGAGGGACAGGGTTCTTCCTGACAAGACCAGGAAATGTAAAGGCCAGTAGCTGCAGGGACAGATGGGGTAGCAGTGTCTAAAGGGGACAGCTGCCACTCAGCGCTTTGAAAAGAGTTTGACTTCAAATGAGAGTTTTCAGGTGACAGCCTCCCAATTCCAAAACGTTGCAAACTTGTTCAAAAAAATATTTTAATCTCTGAGGATGAAACCAAACACGTTGGTGGCTGCATTTGCCCAGAGACAGCCAGCTTTGAGCTCTCAGTTGCAGCCAGGCTTATCGGGTATAGAAATGCCTGCTTGGAGGACTGGGCCAGCAACCTCACCTCCCCGAGACATCCCCACAGACTTCCTGCTCTCTTCGGATGACTCCAGGTCTTAAAAGAGTTGACATCTTTGAGGCCCACACTGCCTCCTGGTAACTTCTCCAGGAAGTGGTCCTCCCTTGAGCTGTGGCCCTGCGTCACTTCCATCCCTCTTATCCTCACTCGTCTGTTCTTCCAACCTTAATTGAGTGCTCAGTGGGGGCCGGGCATGCTTCTCAGCTCTGGAAACAAGGCAGAATCCATGGGCAAGTCGCTGTCCTCCTGGAACTAACCTTCTAGTGGGACACAGTTAGCTGAACAACCAAACAATTACATCGTCAGCACTGTGATGGGAGAGGAAATGGAAGGGTGCCGTGATGGTGTCTGTGACCAAGGGAGTGGGACCCCCGTGTGCCGAGGTTTGGAGGAAGCTGGTCTGATGCTTAGCCATCCCTCACATCCCTCCACATCCTCCTCCAGGTCCCCCTCCTCCAAGCATGCTGCTGTTGGGCACCTCCCTCGTTAAGTTCAGAATGAACACGCTGCAGGTGAGTCTGTGTCAGCCTGAGAGTGAGCACGTGGGCAGCTTCCACCCCTTGGGTCCATTACTCCATTCTCAGGTTGCCCCCTCCGCTCTCTGCTCAGGTTCATGCTCTCCAATGAGAATAACCAGCAATTGCTGAGCACCTACAAAGCCTAAGGCCTGTAAATTCTCTTAACAGCTCTATCAGTTACCAGTGGTCATTGTCCTCATTTATAGACAGGAAACAGGCCTGAAGAGGTGAAGTGCTTTTTCTCAGGAGCTGTTGGAAAGAACCCAGGAAGACCTGACCCCAGCGTGGGACCTCCAGTGTTGGCATCTCATGCATTATTGAATGTGACAGGGATTCAGCGTGACCAACTGAGGCCCGATGCAAATGGGCCACCAGCTAGATAGAGTCTCTCTAACCACAGAGATGCTCTGTTGCAAATAAGCCCCCAGCTGGAGTCTCTCTAACCACAGAAACAGCCCACATTTGTCAACCTTGTTCTTATTTTAAAACCTAAAAATCCAGCTGTAGTATATCCACAGTATTCTCCAGTAATCCTATTGAATTGGGAAATTTGACCCATGGATAAATGAGTATGTATGTATTTGAAACCCTGCTCTGCTATGCTAGGTTGCTTCAGTGGTGTCCGACTCTTTGCGACCCTATGGACCGCCAGGCTCCTCTGTCTGTGGGATTCTCCAGGGAAAGATACTGGAGTAGGTTGTCATTTTCATCTCCAGGGAATCTTCTGGACCCAGAGATCGAGCCTGTTTCTCTTAGGTTCTCCACGACTAGCGCCACCTGGGAAGCTCATCTGACACCCTGCCTTGCTGATCTGGGTCAAGAATATCCTCTGGAGAAGGGAATGGCAGTCCACTCCAGTATTCTTGCCTGGAGAATCCCATGGACGTAGGAGCCTGGCAAGAATACTGCAGTGGGTTGCCATTTCCTTCTCCAGGGGATCTTCCCGACCCAGGGATCGAACCCAGGTCTCCCGCATTGCAGGCAGACGCTTTACTCTCTGAGCCACCAGCAAAGCCCAGGCTACAGTCCATGGAACCGCAAAGAGTTGGACACGACTGAGCGACTAACACTCCTACTAATACTACGTGCTTCAAAAAGGATCTTGATGTCACGAATAAGATTGGTCTGATACCACTTATTCTTAAAAAACCCTACTCAGACCTGATGTTCATCTCCTGAGGATCAGTGAACCATTTCTTTTAAATAATCTCCTTCTAGAATAGGACCAGAGTCAAGCCCACCAGCCTGCAGCATGCTGACTCCCACTCACGGCTGTTTTTCAGAGTTCAAAGCAACAACTCAGGAGGCCCATCTGCAGAAGCTGTGCTACCCCAGGAAATCAGCTATCTGCTCCAAGGGACACAACTCATTTCCCAGCTTAGTAAGGGATGTTTGTCTAGCATTTTGCAGACACTCCGTCGTGGTTTCCTAGCCTCTCTTGTTAACAATAACCAGTGACAGCTAACACTGAGTATTCATGCTCTAAGCGGGCCCCCCATTCAGGAAAAGAAACGGCTTAGTCCAATTCCTCCTAACCTTCTGTCTTAGCTCAGACTGCCTCAACAAAATGCAGAGTGACTGGCTTACGCAGCAGAAGTCCATTTCCTCCCACTGCATGTGTGTGTGTTCAGTTGCTTTAGTCGTGGCCAACTCTTTGGGACCCCATGGACTGTAGCCCCCCACCCCCAGACTCCTCTGTCCATGGGATTCTCTAGGCAAGAATACTGGAGTGGGTTGTCATGCCCTTCTCCAAGGTTTCCTCACCTTCTAGAGGCTAAAATCCCAGATCCAGGTTCTGGCCATTCAGTTTCTGCTGAGGGCTCTTCCTGGCTTGCAGACAGCCACGCTCCTGCTGTGTCCTCACACGACCCTTCCCTGGTGCAGGGTCTCTCCCGTCCCTTCTCACAGGACACAGTCCTGTCAGACCAGGGCCCACCCTCATGACTCCTGTTGTCGCTCAGTTGTGTCCGACTCTGTGACCCGGTGGACTGTAGCCCACCAGGCTCCTCTGTCCATGGGGTTCTCCAGGCAGGGATCATGGAGTGGGTTGCCATCTCCTCCTCCAGAGGATCTTCCCGACCCAGGGATCGAACCCGTATCTCCTGCATTGCAGGCAGCTGCTTTACCACTGAGGCTCACTTAACCTTTAATTACTTCCTTACTCCTAATATGGCCATGCTGGGGGTTAAGACTTCAACCTAGAAACTTGGAGGGGGCACAAATATTTTTTCCCTAACCCTCCTGCAGCTGTGAAATTAAAAGACTCTTGCTCCTTGGAAGAAAAACTATGACCAACCTAGATAGCATATTAAAAAGGAGAGACATCATTTTGTCAACAAAGGTCCATCTAGTCAAAGCTATGATTTTTCCAGTAGTCATGTATGGATGTGAGAGTTGGACTATAAAGAAAGCTGAGCACTGAAGAATTGATGCTTTTGAACTGCGGTGTTGGAGAAGACTCTTGAGAGTCTCTTGCACTGTAAGGAGATCCAACCAGTCCATCCTAAAAGAAATCAGTCCTGAATATTCATTGGAAGGACTGATGCTGAAACTCCAATACTTTGGCCACCTGATGCAAAGAACTGACTCATTGGAAAAGACCCTGATGCTGGGAAAGATTGAAGGCAGGAGGAGAAGGGGATGACAGAAGATGAGATGGTTGGATGGCATCACCGACTCAATGGACATGAGTTTGAGTAAACTTCAGGAGTTGGTGATAGACAGGGAAGCATGGTGTGCTGCAGTTCATGGGGTTGCAAAGAGTCAGACACAACTGAGCAACTAAACTGAACCATCCTAAGTGGCAGGTTTCTTGAAAATTTTTTCTGACCTAGATAGTACAGAGAATATAGAAGAATTAATTCCAAGCCAGCAACTTGGTAATTGCCTACCCTTTGTTCCAAGGCAGGAAAATCTCAGCCTTAACTCTTCCTTGAGCATGATGACAGTTGATGTTTAGCAACATCTGTTGGCCTGTGGTCTGACAGCTCCTGGACAGCCCTGTGCTGCTGAGTTATCTTCCCTGCAACAAGCAGAGGTACTTGCACGAGCCACTCAGTTCTCTCCCCTGCTGCCTTCCCAGGACTGCCCCGCCCCATCATTTGCAGGCAGGAGCAGACTTCCCAGCCCACTTGTTGTATCACATGTGGGTGCTTCCTTCTCGATGTCTTCTCTACTCCTAAGAACTGACCATTAGAAGCAAAGGTCTAACTCTGGTTCAAATGCTTTCTCTTGCTTATCAAGTTTAGTAATGCCAGGAGCGAGCTTCCCAGGTGGCTCAGTGGTTTAAAAAAAAAAAAAATCTGCCTGCCAATGCAGAACACCTGGGTTTGATCCCTGGTCTGGGAATATCCCCTGGAGAAGGAAATGGCAGCCCACTCCAGTATTCTTGCCAGGAAGTCCCACGGACAGAGGAGCCTGGTGGGCTATTAAGAATCCACGGGCTCACAAAAGAGTCAGACAGGACTGAGCAACTGAACAACAGTGACACCAGGAGCACAGAAGTTCTGCCTGGCACTTATGGCCAATATGAGGCTATTTTTTTTGGTTGTCTTATTATAGTTGTATTTGTTCCCAAGTTTCATTGCTGTATGACCTGAAGTAACCCTATTGGGGTTTCATTGCCCTAACCTGAAGTAACTCTATTGCTTTTCTATTGCCACAGAACAAATTACCCCAGGGCTTTGTGGCTTGAACAGCATCTATTATATCTCAGTCTCGAGGGGTAGGGAATTCTGGGTGCAGCTTAGCTGGGTCCTCGGGCTCAGGCTCCCTCACAGGCCGCAGTCAAGTTGTCAGCCGTGGGTGGAAGCCTTCTCAAGGCTCAACTGGGGAAGGGTCTGCCTCCAGGCTCACACTGTGATTGTTGGCAGGATCTGGAGGTCACGCTCGGTTCCTTGTCACCTGGGACTCCCCACAGGACAGCTTACAACACGGTAGCTTTGTTTCCTCCGAGTGAGCAAGTGAGAATCAAAGAGAGTGGGAGGTCAATGGAAGTCAGTCTTCTGTCACCTAATCTCACACGCACGATCGCATCACCTTTGCTCTGATCCTTCCTTTATCAGCAGACCACAGGTCCACCCTGCACTCATGGGGTGAGGAGCTTGCCAGGGTGTAGGGGGCAGTGGGAGCCGTTGCAGACGGCGCCTCCTACGGTGACTTGAGACAGCGGTTGGTTCTCTCTTGTGGCTCTCTGTGTTGACTGAGCTCAGCTGGGTGGTGCTTGCTGGGAGTCTCCCTTGACAGTGCACTCAGATGACATCTGGGGCTGCAGTCACGTGATGGCTCATCTCCGCCCTGCTGGAGGCATGTCTGGTGCCTGAGCTAGGCTGGCTAGAAAGCTGGGGGCTGGCCAGGCAGTGTTCCTTCCTCCCTGTGGCTTCTGCATGTGTCTGGCTTGGGCCCCTCATGGTCTCAGGGAAGCTGGACTTCACACATGGTAGCTGGTTTCTCCTGGGACAGATGCTCTAAGACACCTAAGCTGAAGCTGCAGGGCTGCAGTGACCTACTCTCAGGTGTCATTCAGCATCTCTACCACCACCTTCTATTGGTGAAAAGAGAGCCAGAGCCTGCCTGGGTCCCAGGGCAAAGGACAACCAAAGAGCATGAATCCTGGGAAGAGAGGCTCTTTGGGGTACCCTCTTTGGAGTTTAGCTACCGTAGTCTTAAAGTCCACAAACAAACATGTTTGCTTCAACTCTTTTCTTCATCTCGAAAGGTAAGGTAACTGTGCACAGAACCTTCAGACTCACTTTTAAGTTTCCTACCATGCTAAAGAGTTTACATATATTATCTCATTCTCTCCTCTAAGAGACCATTAAAACAAATGCACTCTTTTGCCTCAATACCTGTTGGTATTTGCAAAAATGAAGACTAGTGAGTCTGCTGGGGCCCAGTCCTGATCCCACACATGCAGCTCAGCACAGCCCTGACTCAGGGCTCCCAGGTGCCCCTGCTTACGAGGAATTAGTATCCAGTACACCACACCCTTCGCCTTCTTTCGTTTTGGTAGTTGGAGAGTTTTTCAGCATCAGTCCCAATCTGTTAGACTAATGGCTCAGCGCTAAAGAGTCTGCCTACCAATGCAGGAAGATTCAAGAGATGCAAGTTGGGAAGATCCCTAAAGAAGGAAATAGCAACCCACTCCAGTATTCTTGCCTGGAGAATTTCATGAAGAGAGGAGCCCGGTGGGCTACAGTCTGTGGTGTCGCAAAGAGCCGGACATGACCGAGCGCCTGCGCTGAGCGTGCGCACCTTTCATTCTCAGCGTTTGACCGCTGCATCCCTCACCATCTCCTGTGGCCTTTCTTGGTCCTCAGCTCCCCAGGCCTGACACCAGCCTGGTAGAGACACAGCCCGACAGGTACTGAGCAAATGACACCACTGGATTTGTCAGACGACTGGTGCTGCACTAGTACGTTTTCTAAGAGTTTTAAAGAAAGGGGGACACCTTCCTGTGGAAGGAAAGGGAAGGGGGCTGCAGGACAGCAACTGCAGCCGTTGGAGGTGGGAGGTCTTCTAGCTGGAAGACTGTGCTGGTTTTCCTGAGACTTTCCCAGGTTTAGTACGCACACACATGCACGTGCGCATGTGCACACACACGTACACATGGATGAACAAGTACATGCGCGTGCACACACACGTTCACATGCATGTGCACACAGACGTGCACACGTGCTATTCACACATGTGCACATGCACACACATGCACATGTGTGCACACGCACGCACGCACACATACACATACCCCTTTCCCAACTTGAACCTGATAAGCCTCAGGCAGCTCAGGTCACAGAGAAAACTGCAGACATGTCTTCTGGGGAGACTGTCCCTGGGGTACCCCCTTCAGAGCCACAGCTGACTTGGTTTTAGAGCCATGAGGGCACTGAGATGGTTCCACAAGACGTGCAGACCTGATTCCAAGATAGCACCAATGGCTCCAAGTCAGGACTCAGTCCTCCTGACTCTTGCTCACCAAACATTCCGCTGCTGGTTTAGAAAGTACATGCAGGGAGGAACCTAAGTCCACAAGAGATGCTGGAGTTCTAACCACCCGTGCCTGGGACTGTGGCCTTATTTGAAACTAGGGTCTTTGCAGATGATCAAGTTAAGATGAGGTCAGAGTGGGCCCTGGCCCAATAGAACTAGTGTCTTCTTAATAGAGGGAAATTTGGATGATAGACAGACGTGCATAGAAGGAAGACAATCTGAAGACAGACAGCCATCTATGAGCCCAGGGACCTGTGGGGGCCCCAGAGTCTAGGAGAAAGGCCTGGAATAGGTTCTCCCTCATAGCCCTCAGAAGAAATAAACCTGCTGACATCTTGTTCTCAGAATCCTGACCTCCAGAACTGTGAGACCATAAATGTCTGTTGCTTAAGCCCCCATTTCATGGTACTTTGTCACAGTGGCCCTGGAAATGAATCCAGAGCCCCAGGGTTCCTGTTTCAGGGACAAGGCACGCTTCAAGCCTTGAACGTCCTGCCCCAGATCGGAGGCCTGTTCCCCTCTTGCAGACGATGCTCCTTCTGCTGCATGGGCTGAGTCATCACTGCAGCTGAAAGACGGGCCCCCAGAGAATAACTGGGGTGCTTGACACCTGCTCTGCTCTCCAGGAAGCAAATATCTTCCTCTTTTCTTCTTGGTTCAGGGTAAGATGTAGCATTAAAGAAGGAGAAAAAAAAAAAACTGTTCTGCGTGGGTCATAGCTCTGCTCACATTAAGATGCACATAGAAACGGAGCTGGGGTGAACCACCAGGAAGAGCTCTGAGAAGCACATAGCACCTCACTATTGAGTCCCGATGCAGACAGAAGCGAGCAGCCAGTTCAAGGCGTTCTGGACTTTCCTCTAGCACAGTTGCACACCTGAAACACGAATGACGGACTGCCCGCGCATTCACTGACGCAGCCCAGCTGGGGGCGTGAGAACCTGCGGCAGCTGTGGCTGCCTGTGCTCTCTGTTGGGAAGAGCTTGGCCAAGAGGAAAGCAAAGCTACAAGAAAAGAGAAAAAGTGAGCCCCTGTGACATTTCTGAGTTCTTAAATTTAGCTGGGCTAAGTTACATCTGTCACTGGACTTTTCAATTAAATGCCAATAATTTCCCTTCTTGAACTACACAATATAACTTGAAATCATATCACTTGGGGTACAGAAAGAATCTAAATCCTAATGACAGACAGAGGCCAGAAAACAATAACCTGTATGGTACAGACATCAGGAAACGACATCACCTGAAGGACTGCCTCATCTGAAGGGTGTTTATAAATTGGAAAAAGAAAACGAATACTGAGGGACACTGCCAAAGCTGCCTGAAAATGTCCCCAAGGGCTGCTGAGTAATCCAAGATGTAGGTGCATTCTGGGCCCCTGAGAGCAAGACCAGGGGCCTTGCTTCTAATGAAAGTTACAGGGAGCTGAAATTTGTCTAGAGACAGGAACATGCTCATTTTTAGAGTGACTTTTAAGTCGACACAGGCAGAGAGATTACCATATTCATGGACACTGAAGGGGGAAAAAGTTCTGCCAATGCAATTAAGGTCCCGTTGGAGAAGACTCTTGAGAGTCCCTTGGACTGCAAGGAGATCCAACCAGTCCATTCTAAAGGAGATCAGCCCTGGGATTTCTTTGGAAGGAATGATGCTAAAGCTGAAACTCCAGTACTTTGGCCACCTGATGCAAAGAGTTGACTCATTGGAAAAGACTCTGATGCTGGAGGGATTAGGGGCAGGAGGAAAAGGGGACGACAGAGGATGAGATGGCTGGATGGCATCACGGACTCGATGGACGTGTGAGTCTGAGTGAACTCTGGGAGTTGGTGATGGACTGGGAGGCCTGGCGTGCTGCGATTTATGGGGTCGCAAAGAGTCGGACACGACTGAGCGACTGAACTGAACTGAACTGAACCTTGAGTATTCTCAGATCCCATGATTCCCCTTCAAAGAATAAAGAGCATATGAGCCTTCATTTAAAATAAACTCCAGATCCCTGTTCAGTGTTATTCATAACTCAACGTGTGGTCCTTGCCCTATTAAGAAATCCCTCTAAATCCCTTCTTTAGACCCCCTGGAAATCAACGTGCCGTTCCTGGTACAGCCTGTGGCAGCCAGAGATAGAGAAACCCAACCCAAGTCTTAACTGCAGAAACGTAAACACTGAAAACTGGAAGGCATGCATCAGAGCCCCACTGTGATGGTTCACAGGCAGAGGTGGGGAAGGCGACAACCAACAGGCACCTCCATTCCCATCCGGGACCTCATTCCAGGGAAGCAGGACACTCACGTCCTCCTGGGGTCAGGCAAGGCTGACAGAAGGCTGCCCTTGCTGCCAGTCTCCCTCCTGACTGGCTGGTTGGCAGGGAGAGCAGGTATGATATGGTCTTCTCTTATAGTGACCAGTCCAATAGCAAGGTTAAAACGTGTGGCTCGGGACTTGAATTTATATCTTGACTCCCACCTGAGTGTTCTATTTTCTGTACCTTATAGCAGAAAACACCCTCAAATGTCCCTGTTTCTGAGCTGGGATCAAGACACTGCCCCAGGCCAAGATAAGGACCAGGAACCTTCAGAAGTCAGGGAATAACCAGAAGCTCTAACCGGGGGTCCCCAAGGGACAAAGGTCTGACCCCATATCCAGCCTCTGGGACCCACATTCACCATCTCCTTCGGACTTGGAAAGCTGCCCAATGGGCAGCGAGAGCTGCTAATGCCTGGCTCATAGGATCCAGCGTTACTCAATTCACACATCGGTACTGCATGGTGGAAAGAGGGTCACCCACCTGAGAGTGGTCTGAAGCAATAAATGGTAATTTCCAGAGATGCTTAGCGCCGTTAATCACAGTGCCATGGCCTTGAGGAAAAGTCGGGTACATTCTAAGCTCAGACAGTAAACAGGAAGAGACTTTGCCTTGAGACCATGTAGAGGACAAGGTGTCAGAGGAGAACGTGAAAGAAAGTGAAAGTCGCTCAGTCGTGTCCCACTCTTTGTGACCCCACGGACTATTCAGTCCATGGAATTCTCCAGGCCAGAATACTGGAGTGGGGAGCCTTTCCCTTCTCCAGGGGATCTTCCCGACCCAGGGATCGAACCCAGGTCTCCTGCATTGCAGGCAGATTCTTTACCAGCTGAGCCACAAGGGAAGTCCAGAGAATGTGAGGGAAGGGCATCTTTGGGGCCCCTGGAAGGACCAAGGGGCTCTGAGAGAGAGTCCCAGCCCCAGGGGCAAATCCTTCAGGATCGCACTGGGCAAGGGCCTGAAAGGGGCCACTGGATTGATGCTTCGAGGTCCCCGGTGACCTGGGCTAGGGTGGCTCCAGGACAGGCATGGCGAGTTCCCGGGTTTCGGCGCTGATGGAGGAAGAGGCAGGACCACGAGGTGGCAGTGTTGCACAACAAGCTTTGCTGGGTGACGCTTGGACAGATTGCTCGAGGGGAGGTCCCTCTTAGCAGGAGGATTCCCCCCACCCCTCATCCCCCCCACTCCCAGCCTCAGACTACTACGCAGCAGGGAGAGAGGGCAGGGAACTCCCAAAGGAGGGGGGGGCGTGTGTCCAGTGGTGTTGCTCACAGACCCCAAGGGGGTGGCTCCCAAAGGGGAACATGATTCATGGTCTTTGTAGCCATGGGGTCTGTCACAGCGATGCTCTCTCAGTGACTAGCAGATTCTGGGTGCAGTTTCATAGGTGGGCAAAGCAAGGACTCTGAAAGGCTCAAAGTATGCTTCTTCGTGTGTGTGCTGAGTTGCATCAGTCATGTCTGACGGTGACCCCAGGCTCCTCTGTCCATGGGATTCTCCAGGCAAGAATACTGGAGCATGTTGCCATGCCCTCCTCCAAGGCATCTTCCCAACCCAGGGATTGAACCCACATCTCTTATGTCTCCTGCATTGGCAGACAGGTGCTTTACCCCCTGTGCCACCTAGGGAGGCCGTGCCTCTTTGGGCTCTATTTAAATTGTGAGCAAATGAGTTGGGTACCAGTGGGAGGGAGTCAGGGACCTTCTGTGAAATAAGTGAAGAAACAAAACAACATGGGAGCCAACTTACTAGGACCACCTTTAACCCATTTATAGAACAACAGGAGGGGTGGGACGGGGGGAGGAAGCCAAACTAGCATACGCTGGAGAGGACGGTGTGGTTGCCCCCAAAGGAGCCAGGCAGAGGGAGGGAGTCAGAGTGGGGAAGGCAGGCCTTAGAACAGGGGGGTGACTGACAAGGTGGATCCCAGAGCAGGGAGGGGAGAGCCGTGGGGGAGGGATGCTCCCTGGGGGTGTCCCACCAAGCTAGTGGTGGGGGGGCGCCCAGGGGTCGCTGACTTGCTCTGGCATCACTGCTGGTGGCTCACACGTCCATCTGCTCAGGCCCGTGGGCTACAGCCCATCTGACGCCTGTATCTTGTCCCAAAGAGACAACAACAGTGCCAGCCTCTCCGCACGGAGCCAGATTTGTACCCAATTCTAAGCTCTCCAGCGTGTAAGCTTCATGAAATGATCTTTCTACCTTTGAAATGATGGCGCTGGAGAAGCTGGTTCTAACAACACATGTTTCCTCAGCGACGCTTATCATTTCCTCTCATCAAAAATGAAACAAAAGACAGAGATATCAGTGCTCAACAGTCAAGAGTTGCCTCAGGTTAGCTGAAAACAAGGAGAAAGTCAGCCGCTGAAACATCAGGACCCAAGGGACAGCGTAAAGATAGGCAGGTTTGCCGTAAGTGGGGAAAAAAAATCGTTCTCAGACCTTTAAACCTGACTGCAAACTGACCAGGTGTTTCAATCCAAAAAGGAGAGTGAGTCAGCCTGGGAGCACGGTGAAGGCAGAATCAGCAGAGGTGACAGTGGGTCGTGGCCCTGAGCTCTGAGTAGGGGAGGGGGAGCCTCAGCTAACACCCCGAGACTTCTGTCCGTCCCACCAAGGAGGTGCGTGCTCCAGGCTCGCTCAGCTTGATGCTCGTCAACCTTGCCCTCACACACATGGCTTCTCTATTGTGGCTGAGGATCAGCCCAGGATGATTAAATCAGAATCCTTGAGGGTGGGGCCTGGGCCTTGGCATGTTCAAAAGCTCCCCCAGGTGATGCCAGCTCTGAGCAGCCCTGATCTAATTAGGGCCCCCAGCACTGATTCCATGGACACCACTGCCTGTGTTCTCAAGGGTCCGCACTGGTCAATTAAATAATGGCGTTCTGATTCTGAACAGTAGACCAGAGCTTGGTCAACATGAAGCCTTCATGATTCTGCACAGTAGACCAGAGCTTGGTCAACATGAAGGCTTCACTCAGTGAAGTTCTTCTCAATGTGCTGGTGGAAATAAGCCAGCAGGAGTGAGGGCCGGCCCCAGAGTCCTGAAGAATCCACTGAGGGATGAAATAAATGTTGCTTCCAGAAGCCTCCTGGGTGAGGACGCCCCAGAGCATCACTTTACTGGCCAAGAAAACTCAAGCCCAACTTGATGGCTCCTATTTTTACACAGGTAAAGTAATAACCTGAGAAGCAAAGGATGGACCAGCCAAATGGCCAACAACAAATCCCCCGAGAGTCGAGCTCTAAAGGGTCACGTCTGTTGTCCTATATACTTCTATATACTTGTCTATATACTTCCCTGGTGGCTCAGACGGTAAAAGCGTCTGCCTGTAATGTGGGAGACCCAGGTTCAATCCCTGGGTTGAGAAGATCCCCTGGAGAAGGAAATGGCTACCCACTCCAGTACCCTTGCCTGGAAAAAACCCATGGATGGAGGAGCCTGGTAGGCTACAGTATCATGGGGTCGCAAAGAGTCGGACACGACTGAGTGGCTTCACTTTCACTTTCTATCGTCCTTCATGTGTCTTTACCCTTTACCCTTGATGCCATGGACATAGCTGACTGCCTACCCGACATCCATTCTCCACATCTTCTTCCTAACAGAAGGGAGGAGTCCCTTAAAGAGCTAAGTCTTGGGGAACGGTCTCCCCTTCAGCATCTGGGGCACTCAGACTTGCTAAAGTCTGATGCCATCCCCTTGCCAGCCTGTGTTCAAGAAAGGACAAGGGGCCCCGATCTAGTCAATGAGATATAGGAGCTGGTGTTCTTTAAAGCTTTCTAAGGAAGCATAACACACACACGGAAAGAACATGTCATGTGCGCATGCTAAGTCACTTCAGTCGTATCTGACTCTTTATGACTCCATGGACTGTAGCCCGCCAGGCTCCTCTCTCCATGGGATTCTCCAGGCAAGAATACTGGAGTGGGTTGCCATTTTCTACTCCAGGAGATCTTCTTGACCTCGGGATCAAACCCGCATCTCTTGCGTCTCCTGCACTGGCAGGCAGATTTTTTACCGCTAGCATAACCTGGATGCCCATTCTAGTATGGAACAGGCCAAATTTATCTGTTTTACTGTTGTGAGTATTTAGCTGCCTTCCAGTTCAGGAGTATTACAATTGTGCCACTATGAACATTTTAGAGCATGTCCATTGAGAGATACGTATGTCTATAGGGCACATACCTAAGAGGAGATGCTGGGCCAAAAGGTATGTTCATGTTCAATGTTAGTATATACCTCAAACTATTTTCCATGGTGATTGTACCAATTTAGCGCCCATCTGTAGCACAGGAAAATTCCATGTCCTTGTTAACACATGTCTGTTTTCATTGGTACCGTTTGGTGGGGGTATAGGAGGGATTCTGTGACTTTTGCTGTGGGCTTCAGTTATTCCTCCTCTTTTAGAGAGCTATAGAAAGCCAGCCAGTTCTCCCCATGAATATGAATGAGAAGCAATAGCCCAAAGGATTATTAGTGGCCAAGTACAGTCAATTGCTACCACATAAAAAAAGAAAGGACTTGGTAGACACCACTAAGCTGGTATCAACAAGTCAGTCCTTCACCTTATTGTTTAGGCTGGTGGCTTTGGTTTCTCTGGTATCTGTACTGGAAAGTATCTTTAGTGTTCGCTTCATAAAGCACTTGAGCCTCACAACATCCCTGCTTCATTTTTCTGATGTGAAAACTGATCACCAGTGAAACTCAAACATTTCGCAAAGGCCAGGGGAATTAGCAAAGCATTAGGATTTCAGATGCCCAGCTTCCTGTTTTTTTCACCCACATTATGCGGCGCCCCCTTTCCTAGTAAAGCGGTCATGTCTCATTTTGTGAAAATGACTGTGAGTCCTTTGGTGACTCGGCTGCTCTTTTACAGTGATACCAAATTACGTAGCTAAGATGCAAACAGCCATGCCACCTAACTGAGGGGCCAACCATCGTCTGAAAGCAGCATTAGCAAGCTCTCTCCTTTCCACACTCTGTTGTGGGGGGACCGTCATCTACATGAGGCGAATCCTGGTCCTCCAGGGAAAAATAGACCGGTGATTTTCAGTCGTAAATCTCTAATGAGGAACCGACGATGGTGAGAAGAACAGGAGCAAAAATTATAGTAGCAAGTTCATCTCCAGCTAGACAAAACACAGGAGCTGTAACTACCAGCTTCCCAACTTAGAAACCCAAGAGTATTTCACCTAGTTTTGTAAAGGTGCAACTCATAGATATAAGAATTCAATGGAGCAGGGGAAGTCAGTTCAATGACCTAAACATCTCCTCACTAGAAAACAGCCTTTGTGATTCAGCCTAATCGACACAAGATTATAAAGATTCTGCAATAAACTTCTTCTCAGGCCAGGGCGAGGGGGCAGAATTCAGTGTCTCCTTCCATCTAAAGTGAATTCATGGTCTTCAAGATCCAACTCAATCAATGAAGTTACTCTGGGAGCAAAGATTTAAATGCTTGGACAGGACAGGCAACCAAACTGCTCACGTCACTTAAATCCTCCAATCGCATCACACTGGAATTCTAAAGAATCCCGTATTTTGTAGTCTTGCCTTCAGTGTGCTATGACTGGGCCCTGAGTATCTCTCTGACCATTTTGCTCCAAATGTGTTGGTCTGTTCCTTGAACATATCATGTTATTATGGCTTCAGGGGCTTTGCACTTCCTCTTCCTCTTCTGGAACCTTCTTCCCCAGATTATTGTCTAGCAGGTAGAACTCATTCTTCCCTTCTCAAACATCACCTTCTCAAAAGGCCTTCCTGGACCACCTTCTCTGAGCAGCACCCCATCACTCTATCATGCCACCTGGCTTATTTTCTTCCTAGCACTCACTGAAGCCTGCAATCACTTGCCAATTACCTATAAGCCCCATGACAGCAGGGACCCATACGGTCAGATCTCCTAGATTGTGAAGTTCATCTAAAAGCTACCCCATATGATCCTGAGATTACATTTTTTTAAAATGGGCTCTTCTACTCAGTCATTTTATGACAAATATATTAGTCAGCAGTATAGTGCCAATTAGCCCTGGGGGAAACCATTAGGCTTTTGGAAAAAATCTGATGATAAATGTGATACATGTTCTCCAGAGTACCTGTGAATACATACATATGACCTTTAGCCAGAGTGGACTGTACAAAAATGAGTACCACTGCTTCAAAGATAGCTGTGCAACATACCTGCCATCCTCGAGCACAGAGTCAGTGAACTGTCACTAGAAGGCTCACCTTAAACAAGATTTCTGGTTCAAGCTTCCCATTTTACAGATGAGAAAGCGTGAAGTGCAGAGTCAGCAATTAAGTTTCTCAGGGTCAGCGAGATAGGTTAATAAAATCACTCTAGGCTCCAGTCTCCAGACTCCTGAAGGATCCTTTCATTTCGAGGGCAACACACCAGGTAAGTGGATAAAGGCAAAGCGCATGGAGGAAGCTGTCGGTGCTCACAGCTCTCACTAGAGAGGGAGACGGAGAGGAACAAAGACGAGCCCAAACCCACTGCTCCCTGGGGTGCTGAGCACCGCTTCCCCCTGCATCTTCCCCTTGGTGCCGCCCAGCCCTGAGGCCCTCGGCCCCCAACCCTCCGCAGCAGCCAGGCCTCGGGGATTTCCACCAAAGTCCCTGGGGCCTGAGTTCCTCGGAAGAGAGGCCAAGGCCCTCCCTGCAGCCCTCGAGGGCGAGAGATGTCATCGCAGACCAGGTCTGGGCAAGGCCTGAGCGAAGGCCGCGGAGGGTGGAGGGGTGGGAGTGGGGATGGGGGGACAGGAAGGGCAGGGGAGAAGGAGGGACTCAGCGGGGACCAAAGCCCACTAGGTCCCTTTCTCAGGACTTGAGGGTCTCAGCTCAAGAACAGAAAAAAAAAGCTGTCCACTTCAGCTCCCTGGAGTTGCCCTTGACCCCCAGCACGCGAACGCCGCAGCCCACCCCGCCGGCCTGCCGCCCCTTGCCAGCGCGGGGGGCAGGGGGCGGAGAGGACGCGTCCCCGCCGGGCCCCCGGAGCTCAGCTCGGCCCCGGGATAGGGGTCAGCGGGGGCGGGGCTGCCCCACGGCCGGTTCCGCCGCCTCCGCCCCGCCTCGCGGCCCGCGCGCCCCTACCGGTAGTAGCGGTCATCTCGGAAAGGCGTGAGGTCCTCCTTGAGCTCCCGGTACGCCTCCTGGAGCCGCTTGCACAGGTGCTTGAGCTCGCTGCAGAGCGGGGGCTCGAAGGCAGGGTACTCGGCGTCCATGCCCGCGCCGCCCGCCCGCGCCCGGCGCCGCCGCCGTCCGCGCGAGTCCCGGCGTCCCCTCCTCCCCGCCGCTCCGCCCTTTGTATTGCTTCCTTCGCCCCCTCGCTCTTCCCAGCTCCGGGGACCGGGGGCGGGGGTGGCCAGCTGGGCGGCACCGAGGAGCAGGAGAAGCAGGTGGCGGAGGAGGTGGGGAGGGGGCGCGCAGCAAGGTGAGGCCCGGCGAGCTCAGGGTGCCAGCGCTACGGCGCGGGGAGCCGGCCCCAGGGAGGATGGGGATGGGGGTACCCGCCCCGCCGCCCCGCCCCGCCGAGGGAGGCCTAAGGAGCGGAGGGTGCCGCGCCCATCGGCCGCCGCCCAGGGAGAAGGAGAGGGAGCGGACGGGGGTGGGGGTGGGGGAGTCCAACACAAGGTCATCTGCCGCCCAGGATGAAAACAGAAAGGGCCACTCCTGCTACTGCTCGGGTGGGGGAACGGAATACGCAGGAGGTGAAAACGGAAAGGAAACTGAGACTTAGGGACGGGACCCAGAGCCCCCTTGCTGGAAGGTCGAAGGCTGGAGCCGGGTATCAGTTCAGCACCACGGACAGCTCCCGGAAGACTTTTTTCCGCCCCCGCGCCCCCCCCTTCCTGGGTTCCACTTGACCTGACATAAATTTTTTTTTTTTTGTACAACCATTTTGAACGAAACCCATCACGGTTATGTCATAATAAGTATTTTTTAATGATGATGAAACGTGGCCAAATGGGATGCCTCTTTCCACATGTTCTATAGCCACGACAAAAATATAAAAAATCAAGTCTGTGCAAAGGCGTTTTTCTCATCCTCTGCAAAGCTTAACACTAGTGTGTAAAATAAAACTCACATATCAAGACACCCTCCCTGGGACTACTTATCTAAAGACAGTGTCATCTCCTTTTGTGAATTTTCCCATTTAACAAGCGGAGAAACAGTTGTTCCAGATGATGTCAGTGTGCTTCCAGCTTAATTCAGGACAGGTTTCCAGGTGAGGTTAATTGTGCAAGCAGGGGAAAAGATCTTTTATAAATCTACATTTGGGGCCCAACTCACTATTGACTCTAAATTCTATAATATGGTTCTCGGGAGCCTAAATTTTTTCAAAGCTCTGGTAAGTCTAATGATCACTCAGGTTTAGATATTCTTAGAATTCCTGTATTTCCTGCCACTTTTAGCTGTGCTCTAATTTCACCCACTCTTCCTTGCTCTTTATTTTTATCATCCTGTTTTATTTCCTGCCTCCCCTTATATCTGGGAACAACTTGTCTGTCTGCTAGCCAAGCTGTCCCCTCAGGTCTTGCAACTATTCCCATAACTTCTGAACGTCCTGCACTGTGCAGTTAGGTTTTAGCCCTAATTCAATAATGTGAGCATGGTATCTAACCATCTCAAGAGGACAAAGAATGGAGCTCAGAACTAACTCGAAACAGCTAAAATACAGTGCAGAAAGACACACGCTGTCTGTACTGTGATAAAGATTAGGAGACCAGCATATGCCGTATTTCAGTTATTTTATGACTGGCTACAGAAAGCTTATCATTAAGGGAAATATTAATTAACCTCAGAGATACCCCTAGAAAACTTAAAATTTCTCCAGGACTCCTCCTCTGGTTTCTCCAGCCTACACTCCCCTCCACTTTGAACTACTGCAGACCCTAAAAGGACAATGCAAATCTTCTGGCTCCAGTACCGTGGGGATAACTAATGTGCTACATTACCTCTTTTATCACAAAGAGCCGGAAATTCTAGATAAAATGTCACATGTACACAGGCGCTGGTATATATGTAACGAGCCACACAGTATACCGTAATTACTACCAGCTGTGAACTGGCTGCCTTGTGCAGAGCTGTCGTCTATGCCATCACTTCACTATCAGCCGGGGAATTCCCTCCCTCTGTTCTTTGGATCCCATGCCTCTGTCTTTCTTGGTGACACATATCCTCCAGCTGGAGGATCCAGTTCCAGGATGGTTTACTCACACTGCTAGTGATTTGATGCTGGGAACTCAGCTGAGCTGCTGGCCAATGGCCTCTCTCAGAAAGGCTTCTTTCTCCATGAAGCTGCTTGGGCTCCCTCATAGCATGGTGGTAGGTTCTCTGGAAGATAGCGTAAGCCGCCGGGCCTTTTAAAAGCCAGTGCCTGGCAATCTCAGGACAGCACTTTCTTTGTGGAGCAGTATAGACCCAGCCAGACAGCAGTGTTTCGTGGCTCTGGTCTCTTTGTTGTTGCTATGTAGCATGCCACTGTGTGTGTATATATAGAACAATTTATCCATTCTGCTCTTGTCAGGTTTTGGTTATTCTGATTATGAACTTTCTTGTGTATTTTTTGGGAAGGGCATAAGCACTCATTTTACTAGGGTTTATACCTAGTGAAATCACTGGGTTATAGATTAGACATATATTTGGTTTTAGTAGATATAGTCAAACAGTTTTCCAAAGCGATTGTGACATTTTAATTCCCACCAACAATGTACCAGAATTCCAGTTGTGCCATGTCCTTATTACTCTTGATTTCAAGATTTTTATTTATTTATTAGTAGTGTGGCATATGGAATTTTAGTTCTCCCATCAGGGACTGAACCCGACTCTGTACTGGAACTGCAGATTCTTAACCACTGGACCTCCAGGAGAGTCCCCTTGAGGTTTTTACTTGCAGTCATTCTAGTGGTCTGCAGGGACCCATCTTGAGTTTTGCCCCATCTTCACTCTCACTTCTAAAGAAAGTGACTCTGCTGTTAGTTCCCAAAATACTTGAGGAATTTATGGTGCAGACTGGGTTGTTTTTTAGCTTTCCTCACTACAGGCAAAGCATCTAGGCTTCGCACGTCTGCTCATTTGCTTGAAGGCAAAGTGAAATCGCTCAGTCGTGTCCAACTCTTTGTGACCCTGTGGACTGTAGCCCACCAGGCTCCTCCGTCCATGGGATTCTCCAGGCAAGAATACTGGAGTGGGTTGCCATTTCCTTCTCCAGGGGATCTTCCCAACCAGGGATCGAACCCAGGTCATTTGCTTGATGATTTGCAAAATTTTGTTATTATTATCTCCTCTCCCATTTGCCCTGTTCTTGAGGTGTATGAATTATTATTTTTTTAAAATCCCTTTACTGTTGTTTCAGTGGAGTTTTGGGTGGGGGGTTGTGGGGGTTTAGCAAAAGTAATGAATGTTTAGTACCTTCATTTTAACCATGTCTTACTAACAATGCTGGGGCTTCCCTGGTGGCTTCAGGTGGTAAAGAATCTGCCTGTCAATGCAGGAGATGCAGGTTCAATCCCTGGGTTGGGAAGATGCCCTGCAGAAGGAAATGGCAAACCACTCCAATAGTCTTGCCTGGAGAACTCCATGGACAGAGGAGCCTGGTGGGCTACAGTCCTTGGGGTCGCAAGAGCTGGACATGACTGAGTGACTCACACACACGCCACTAACAATGTTATGGGCTTCCCTGGTGGCTCAGACAGTAAAGAATCTGCCTGCAATGCAGGCAACCTGGGTTCGATCCTTGGGTTGCAAAGATCCCCTGGAGAAGGGAACGGCAACCAACTCCAGTATTCTTACCTGGAGAATTCCATGGACAAAGGATCCTGGGGGGGCGGTTACAGTCAACGGGGTTGCAAAGAGACAGGACTGAGTAACTAACACTAATAACAGTTATGTGTGTGCACAGTTCAAATAGATACTTAATACATGTTTGTTGAACATGCTCAATTTATGCCTTGTACACTTTCACTTGTCCAAAGGACCATTATCTTATTCTGATGCTTTTATGAAACTGCAAGAAGGCAAACATTCATTCAATTGTGGCTAAGAGCACAGATACCACCAACAAAAACGAGTGAAACCACCACTTTTTAACAATGAGCTTGTGCTGAATACTCCCTAAGTTTTGGCGCTTTTGCAGTCATGAGTTAGTGGGTAGGATTATGTAGAGCACTTAATACCATGCCTGGCCCACAGTGAATGCGCATTAACGGGTTAACTACCTTGGATCATTTACATATTTCCTCTCCCCAAAAGCACTGATATCCATGATTTCTTATTATAGAAACATAATTAACATGCAGAAGCTTAGGCTAGAGAAAGAAAATCATCCATCCATCCATCCATCACTGATAGATAATCACTGTAAACATTTCTTTAAACTTTTCTTATAATATGTATAATACTTTAAATTACTGTCCCAAACCCTTCAGTGATTGGGTGGGGTCTCTTCATATCATAGGGAAGTGGAAAGGCACTAACTAGTTTACAGAAAACTTTTCCTGTCAACATTAATAGCCAGCAGCTCACTGCTAGTGTGACAAAATCATCTTCTCTATGACCAAGACGTTATCAGTTTTTCTTTGATCTCTGGGTTATTTAGAAGACACTTCAAATTTTAAAATATTTAGACAATTTTGTCTTTTCATTGATTTATACATTAAGTGCATTGTGTTCCAAAAATATAGTCTATTTGGTATAGATTATTTGAACTTTGTTGATGCTTGCTTTATGGTCTCCTATATGATCAATTTTAACAAATGTTCCACTTTTGTCTTAAAAGATTTTGTGATGCTCTAGTTGTTGGGTGCCAAGTTTTACTTATATCCATGAAATTAGGCTTTTGAGCCTTAGACTTATCTATAATGAAAAGAACTATGTTGTACGCTCCCATCACAATGGTGGACTTGTCAATGAATCCCTGTAGTTCTATCAGTTTTGGCTTTCATGTAAGAAACGAATTGCCAGTCTATGTTTGATACAGGATACAGGATGCTTGGGGCTGGTGCACCGGGATGATCCAGAGACATGATATGGGGTGGGAGGTGGGAGGGGGGTTCAGGATTGGGAACTCATGTACACCTGTGGCTGATTCATGTCAATGTATGGCAAAACCAATACAGTATTGTAAAGCAAAATAAAGTAAAAATTAAAATTTTAAAAAAACCTTTCATTATGGAAATTTTCACACACACTCAGAAACAGTCTACTGAATTCCCGTGCTCACTCCCAGCCCACACATCCACCGTCTCGCCACCAGCTTCAGTTACCAGTGCCATCTGATTCCCCTACCATTTTTGCTGTTGGGACATATTAAAGCAAATTCCTGATATAACATTTAACTTTAATATTTTTCTCTCATAAGGACTTAAAACAGACAGAGTATGTGGCACCTACAAGGGAAGAATTGCTCGACCTTAGTAAGCTGAATGTTCATGGCTCTCAGGATTTCCTTTGGGGAAGCTGACCCCTTCTCTAGTTCAGTCTTCTGTGGCAGAACGGTCAAGGCGGGTGTGTGAAGCAGCTGCAATGATGTCCTGTGTCTGGTAGATGCTCAGTAAGTGACTACTTACCCCCTGAAAACTGTAGGAATGGTCTTGGGAAGTCAAGCATGCTCAACAGCTAACAATCCTCCAGGGCAGAATTCTTGGGAAAAGTCTTGATATTATCCTTGTTCTTCTGGTGTCAGGATGAGCACGTGGCACAGCTAAGCAGGGCTCCTGGCTGGATGGGGGAATGAGAGTAGTAGGGTGAAAGGGCTGACACCAAATGCTACCTTTAGGCACATCAAGGCTTCTGGCCAAAGTTTCCAATTTACACTGGAATGTTGCTGAATGAGATACTGCTTAGGATGAGTGGTCTCTTAAATAAGCCCTGTTTATTACAGAGATTTTATACACACTGAGCACCCACCCTGTCCCAGGTACTTTACAAGGCATTGGGCATGCTCACGAAGTCCACTGTGTAAACAGGACATGAACTGTTAATTCATCCTAATCCATGTGTGAGGACAACGTGACGTTGTGTTCTGAAGGAACACAGCAAGAGACTTGATCTAGACTGGGACAAGGGAAGGCTGTGCTGCAGATGTGGTCTTGAAAGGGCTCTGTAGGATGAGCTGAGAGGTGACGCTGGGCTGATGAGGGAAGGCGTGTCAGGCAGTGACACGCTTAGGCAAGGTCAGTGTGGTGAGAGGCTTGCAGAGAGGCACGGGGCTCTGGAATACAGAGCAGTGATTTATCATTATTTATCGTTCAGCATAAAGAGGTGAGAGCTGAGGTCAGGAGCAGGTAAGGATGCTAATACCATGCTTACCTAGTGGGAAGGATGGTGACACACTATTCAGAGCATTTAAACCTCGACACAAACCTCTCCAGCAGGCACTCTGTGATCCTCTTTATGCAGGCAGGGAAACAGATACAGAGCTGCCCCAAGGTACCCAGCTGGTGAGCAACAGAGCCCAAGGGCTGGGTCTGTCACGCTTGACTGCCGTTAGAGGATTTTAATTTGAGCAGTGATATAAAAACAGGGATTTTTATTTAAAAAAAAATCACCCTGGCTGCTGAGTAGAAAACGGTCTGGGAGAAGAGGGAGCAGGAAGGAGTCTGGGTCGGGGGGTCACGAGGGCGTGTACCAGGGTCAAGGCTGCAGAGGTGGAGTAGTGGGAGGAGAGATGGATAGGACCCGAAGGACAGGGGTAGGCCAGGCAGGCTCCTCCGCAGCACAACGGGGTCCACTTCTGTTACCTAAAGGGGTGTGGGACTCAGCTTGCCGCTCAAGAGCCAATAAACAGGCCAGGCTGGTGGAAAGGAAGTTTGTTTTATTTTAGATGCCAGCAACTGGTGGCAGGGGGAGGCCATCTTTCCAAAGGCCAACTCCCCATCCAACTTCCCCATCACCACCATCCCGGCAACCAGTGGGGCAAGAGCTCTTATAGGCAGAAGTGGGGAGGGGGCTATATGCCAGAACAGCACAGTCAGCTCTGACAGTCATCTTCAAACTGGTCGTTGGTGGTCTGACCGGCGTCATCTTGGTTGTTTTAGGTACAGTTAATCTTCATTTCCAGGGTCCATTTGTTCCCATTTCTCTGAGGCCAGTTCTTGGAATTGTGGCAGCTCATGTCCTGGGTGCAGTCTGATCATCATGTAGTTTTCTCCGCCTAGTGTTTTGTATCTGTAAGATAGCTCACAGGATATGGCTCAGAATAATATCTATAGCCCTTGAGAAAAAACTAAATATCCTTGACTAAGCTTAATGACTAAATTATTATAATTTAGTCTCCTTTGTTTTCACATTTCTCACTTCTCTGAATAAACTTATTCTTTGACTAAAGCTTTCCAAAGATAAAAGGCAGGCAGAGCACATGGTGGGGTGGGGCAAAGACCACGGGGTCCTGCCCTGTTTCACTTGCCCTGGGCCTTGAGTGGACAGGATGAGCTGACCTGCTGCCACCGCTAAGTCACTTCAGTCATGTCCAATTCTGTGCGACCCCATAGACGGCAGCCCCAGGCTCCCCTGTCCTTGGGATTCTCCAGGCAAGAACACTGAGTGGTTTGCCATTGCCTTCTCCAATGCAAGAAAGTGAAAAGTGAAAGTGAAGTCGCTCAGTCGTGAAGGTGAAGTCGCTCAGTCGTGTCCAAGTCTTCGAGACCCCATGGACTGCAGCCTACCAGGCTCCTCTGTCCATGGGATTTTCCAGGCAAGAGTACTGGAGTGGGGTGCCATTGCCTTCTCCAGAGCTGACCTGGGAAAGGGATTTAGCAAAGCCTAGAGGACGTGACCAGCTGGAACCGTACACTCTATGAGGCAGGGCTGGGACAATTTTATCCATCCTGGGATGACCTGTCTCAACAGGAATCTGGCATGGAGCAGGCACTTTGTTTATAGCTGCTGAATTCATAGAAAAAGTTTTAAATATCTATGTCTTGAACCTGTTCATCTGAATAACTTCAGGTGAAGCACTTAGCCCCCTTAGCTTCAACAATCGCAACACTGCAGTCAGATCTGAGGCCCGGCTTGCTCTGCATTCTGAAAAACAACGCATGCAAACATCGACGTGCTGGAGTCAGATCATTCTGGCTCTTAACAGCTGATGCTTTGATTTTTAGGAATCTTGAGAGCTGATTGTTTAACTCAGTCATTTTTAAACATTAAGCTGCAACTCACTGTTTATCTCTGACTCCATGTTCAGGGACCTGTTGGTTGCTTGAAATGGGCTCTGGTGAGAATATTTACATCATGAAAGTCAGCAAAACGCCATAAACCAGGAGTTACCTTGGTTTTGTTTATTGCTTCCAGTCTAGGCTCTAGACTTAAGTCATGGAGACAATGTTAATAATGTAGTTTAACTTGAAAATTGTATCATGTCAGTTGCCACCACGTTGTAAATAGCACAAAAGTTTAGGAAATTTTCTTCCAGTATTTGGAAACCATTATCCTATTTAGCACAGGAACTGCTCGTGTCATTATTGTCTGAGTAAAGTTCTGGCAATGCATGCAATATACATCTTTGTTGTTTCACATCTGTCTCACTCACAACCAACATTCATGTCAGAACTACACTAATTCATCAGTTGCAATCATAGGTTGGCTATGGATATAAGCATTTGGAGAAAATCAACAAATGCATTCTCTGAGACCCAAATGGCCATATGGAATTATAATAGAGTGCTGTATATTTTATTATTTGTAATTGTGCGCTATGCATTCTTTGTATCATGGCAATTTATAATGCTTATGTGGGTATATCATGCATTCAGGGTTTTGTTTGTTTCTAGAAAGCTAGTTGTTATTAATAGATATTTACCAGCAGGTCAGTGCACTCAACCCTGAGTTGAAAGTCTCGTTCTCTGAGAAAGGGAATCTCAGAGGAGATGACACCCAAGCATCAGAGGACCTGTGGGGGCAGAGGGGAAGATGACCATGTCTGTCCAGCAGCCGGACACGGGCAGGCTGGATGACTTAAGAAGGAGCGTGGATAAAGCTGTCAACATTTTACACTTCCACCCCTTCTACATGGTGAGTCAGTCAGTAGAGAATTAGATGCTCCCTGAATTTTCGAGAACACGCTGGCTTTCTATTTATGCACTGCTGAGCTCTCTCAGAGTTGCTACGCCTCCCCCTGCCACCTCCCCAGGGTGGTATTCCTATTTAGAGGTGGGAGAATTCTTAATCAGACATGTCAGAAGCAGGTGGCCAGGCAAGCAGCAGCCTAGCCCTGTTGTGGGTGAGCACTGGTTCCCTGAACTTGCCTTTATCAGTGATAAGAATGTCCCAAGTCTGCCACAGAAAAGGCGAAAAAGCTTTGACGAACTTGCTGTGTGCTCCTGGGGGACGAACTAAGGCAGTAAAATAAAACTGAGGTTTGTGATAAAACGTGGCTGTAACTGGATGATGATCTGCTGAGCATTTCCTAATTATCTTTCTCACATAACTTCCAGTGGCTCCTATGACGTTTATCCCTTACGACTGTTTCTGCATGTGCCCTTTCCATTTTTACCAGATTAAATTAGAAAACTGAGCGAGATGCGTGTTTTCTGGACAGCACTTCTTCCTGGACAGTATTTAAAAATATAATTGAGGCAATTGTAAGGCATATATATATTTTTTTTACTAGTGCCAGTTAATTTACTGTTCACTGAGGGTAGCTTGATTTCACTCTTATGATAAACTCTTATTTAAACTGAGAGGCTGAAGGGATAAGCTGACAGTGGTCAGACCCTATACAGACACCCTGACCTGAAACCCACTGTTCAGTTAAGTTCAGTTCAGTTCAGTTGCTCAGTCATGTCCGACTCTTTGCGACCCCATGAATCGCAGCACACCAGGCCTCCCTGTCCATCACCAACTCCCAGAGTTCACTGACTCGCGTCCATTGAATCAGTGATGCCATCCAACCATCTCATCCTCTGTCGTCCCCTTCTTCTCCTGCCCCCAATCCCTCCCAGCATCAAAGTCTTTTCTAATTAGTCAACTCTTCGCATGAAGTGGCCAAAGTACTGGAGTTTCAGCTTTAGTATCATTCCTTCCAAAGAAATCCCAGGGTTGATCTCCTTCAGAATGGACTGGTTGGATCTCCTGGCAGTCCAAGGGACTCTCAAGAGTCTTCTCCAACACCACAGTAGCCACCCCCAAAGGCCAGTGTGCTCAACGTCAGCTTAGAGGGAGTCACACTGCCACCTCCAGCAACAATCTCCGTGACAAATGGCCCCGTATGGTCAGAAGGTGACTAGCAACTGACTGTTCCCCTAGTTTTCATCCCTGCTTCCAATTTAGGATGAACCAGAGAAAGCCAGACATGACTGAGTGACTTCACTTTCTCTTTTCACCTTCATGCATTGGAGAAGGAAATAGCAACCCACTCCAGTGTTCTTGCCTGGAGAATCCCAGGGATGGGGGAGCCTGGTGGGCTGCCGTCTATGGGGTCGCACAGAATCAGACACAACTGAAGCAACTTAGCAGCAGCAGCAGCAGAGAAAGCCAGTATGCATTCCTGACCAACCACCAGACCCCAGGTTTCTAATCAGTCACCTCCAGCTTCCCCGACGGAGAAGGCAATGGCACCCCACTCCAGTATTCTTGCCTGGAAAATCCCATGGATGGAGGAGCCTGGTAGGCTGCAGTCCATACAATTGGACACGACTGAGCGGCTTCACTTTCACTTTTCACTTTCATGCACTCGAGAAGGAAATGGCAACCCACTCCAACGTTCTTGCCTGGAGAATCCCAGGGACAGGGGAGCCTGGTGGTCTGCTGTCTATGGGATCGCACAGAGTCGGACACGACTGAAGTGACTCAGCAGCAGCAGCAGCAGCAGCTTCCCCGAAGCCTCCATCAGGACACGCCTGGGTCACGCCTTTTCTCCACTAAGAAGCCCCCTCCCCCTGACTCCTCTGAGTCTCTGCCAATCACACTGATGGGAGCTGACTCCCTTGCTACATCGAGCGAGCTCTGAAGAACCAGGCTTTGCTTGTCACCACTGGTTGGTCTTTACTTCCATAAATATAAGACAAAAACGAATTTCCAGATCATCTTGAGGCAGCCCTGACCCCTACACCGTCTCCCTGGTATCAATGGGCACCATACAGTACCCCTTCAGCGGCCCTTTCAGGGCCCTCAGCCCCTGGCCTCCTCTTGGGAGGTGCTCCCCAGGGGCATGGGACCCTCCCGGGAGCACACAGTGAGGCCTGGTCCCCCTCCATTGAGGCTGTCCCCAGGTGGCCACCAGCTGTCCCCCGGCCATTTGGGCAGTCCCCAGTAGGATGCCAGCCTTCAAGGGCTCCTAATGAAATTGAAGAAGGTAGGGAAAACCACCAGACCATTCAGGTATGACCTAAAATCAAATCCCTTATGATTATACAGTGGACGTGAGAAATAGATTTAAGGGCCTAGATCTGATAGAGTGCCTGATGAACTATGGAATGAGGTTCGTGACACTGTACAGGAGACAGGGATCAAGACCATCCCCATGGAAAAGAAATGCAAAAAAGCAAAATGGGTGTCTGAGGAGGCCTTACAAATAGCTGTGAAAAGAAGAGAATTGAAAAGCAAAGGAGAAAAGGAAAGATACAAGCATCTGAATGCAGAGTTCCAAAGAAGAGCAAGAAGAGATAAGACAACCTTCCTCAGCAATCAATGCAAAGAAATAGAGGAAAACAACAGAATGGGAAAGACTAGAGATCTCTTCAAGAAAATTAGAGATACCAAAGATGGGCTCGATAAAGGACAGAAATGGTATGGACCTAACAGAAGCAGAAGATATTAAGATGAGGTGGCAAGAATACACAGAAGAACTGTACAAAAAAGATCTTCATGACCAAGATAATCATGATGGTGTGATCACTCATCTAGAGCCAGACATCCTGGAATGTGAAGTCAAGTGGGCCTTAGAAAGCATCACTAGGAACAAAGCTAGTGGAGGTGATGGAATTCCAGTTGAGCTGTTTCAAATCCTGAAAGATGATGCTGTCAAAGTGCTGCACTCAATATGCCAGCAAATTTGGAAAACGCAGTAGTGGCCACAGGACTGGAAAAGGTCAGTTTTCATTCCAATCCCAAAGAAAGGCAATGCCAAAGAATGCTCAAACTACTGCACAATTGCACTAATCTCACATGCTAGTAAAGCAATGCTCAAAATTCTCCAAGCCAGGCTTCAGCAATATGTGAACTGTGAACTTCCTGATGTTCAAGCTGGTTTTAGAAAAGGCAGAGGAACCAGAGATCAAATTGCCAACATCCGCTGGATCATGGAAAAAGCAGGAGAGTTCCAGAAAAACATCTATTTTTGCTTTATTGACTATGCCAAAGCCTGTGACTGTGTGGATCACAATCAACTGTGGAAAATTCTGAAAGAGATGGGAATACCAGACCACCCGACCTGCCTCTTGAGAAACCTATATGCAGGTCAGGAAGCAACAGTTAGAACTGGACATGGAACAACAGACTGGTTCCAAAGAGGAAAAGGAGTACGTCAAGGCTGTATATTGTCACCCTGCTTATTTAACTTATATGCAGAGTACATCATGAGAAACGCTGGGCTGGAAGAAACACAAGCCAGAATCAAGATTGCCAGGAGAAATATCAATAACCTCAGATATGCAGATGACACCACCCTTATGGCAGAAAGTGAAGAGGAACTCAAAAGCCTCCTGATGAAAGTGAAAGTGGAGAGTGAAAATGTTGGCTTAAAGCTCAACATTCAGAAAACGAAGATCATGGCATCCTGTCCCATCACTTCATGGGAAATAGATGGGGAAACAGTGGAAACAGTGTCAGACTTTATTTTTGGGGGGCTCCAAAATCACTGCAGATGGTGACTGCAGCCATGAAATTAAAAGACGCTTACTCCTTAGAAGAAAAGGTACGAGCAACCTAGACAGCATATTGAAAAGCAGAGACATTACTTTGCCAACAAAGGTCCATCTAGTCAAGGCTATGGTTTTTCCAGTGGTCATGTATGGATGTGAGAGCTGGACTGTGAAGAAAGCTGAGCACCAAAGAATTGATGCTTTTGAACTGTAGTGTTGGAGAAGACTCTTGAGAGTCCCTTCGACTGCAAGGAGATCTAACCAGTCCATTCTGAAAGAGATCAGCCCTGGGATTTCTTTGGAAGGAACGATGCTGAAGCTGAAACTACCATACTTTGGCCACCTCATGCGAAGAGTTGACTCATTGGAAAAGACTCTGATGCTGGGAGGGATTGGGGGCAGGAGGAGAGGGGGACGACAGAGGATGAGATGGCTGGATGGCATCACTGACTCGATGGACGTGAATCTGAGTGAACTCTGGGAGATGGTGATGGACAGGGAGCCCTTGCGTGCTGTGATTCATGGGGTCGCAAAGAGTGAGACACGACTGAGCGACTGAACTGAACTGAACTGAGGGGACATTATCTGCTCTGACTTTCAGGTCATCAAATATTCTTGGTACTGGCAATTGACATGACAAGAAGTCTTTTGCAAGAGCTCAGAAGAGATGTTTACTTTGGTAAATCATCTATCGAGCCAGCATTTCTGGATATGAACCCCCAACCCTTGGAGATCACATTCCTTAGGGTGTACTGGCTTGAACCCAGATGAACACTTGGCTGACCCTAAGTGGTTATCTTCTCTAAACTGAGTGAAAGATAAGGTCTAGGGCCCCAGTGAAACTGGAGACAAAAATCTCCAAATATTAATTAGAAACAGATGACGAGCTAGGTCAGAATGAGTCTGGCATTCTCAATCTCAATTATCTTAGGAAAGACTGTATTTGCGAGAGTTAAACTGCAAATTAAACAAGCTGAATATTTGCATCTCGGTAGGCTGTAAAGGGCAAGAGCTCATTTCTGTTTCCATCAGCTCTGCTTCTTCAGTAAGTACTCTGTAGAAACAAACCAGCACTCTACACCTGTGCAGCTCAGCAAACACACTCCACACTTGAGCAAGGGTCTCTCGCCTGCTTGAGCAGGAGCGAAGTAGATCTTTTATTCTATGAGAAGAGGGTGAAAGAAACTTGCCTTAGGTTTTCAATAAAATTCACAGAAGCACAGAATTCTGAAGTCAGGAAGAATGTGGAGCGCATCCAACCCAATTTCCCTACTTCTATTTATTCCTTGGGTCGTTGGTTTTACTAAGATGCTCCCTTAAAATCCAAGGGCAAAAAAGTTTACTAAAAACTTTGGTATTTCTTCCCCTGCGTGGTCTACCATGCACAGCACATTAGAGTATTGATATTTCTAGAAAACCCTACAATAAAGGAAGTCTGTTTTCCTTTCATCAGAATGCAAAGTACTGGGGAAGTATGACCCATCCCTTGGGGAATACAGACTTAGTCTGGTCTACTCATCTATATGTAGCTGTCATTCACTTGTGTCCAACTCTTTCTGACCCCATGGACTGCAGCACACCACGCTTCCCTGTCCTTCACCATCTCTTGGAGTTTGCTCAAACTCATGTCCACTGAGTTGCTGATGCCATCCAACCATCTCATCTTCTGTCATCCCCTTCTTCTCCTGCCCTCAACGTTTCCCAGAATCAGGGTCTTTTTCCAGTGAATCACCTCTTTGCATCAGGTGGCCAAAGTATCGGAGCTCCAGCTTCAGTATCAGTCCTTCCAATGAATATTCAGGGTTGATTTCCTTTAGGATTGACTGGTTTAATCTCTTTGCAGTCCAAGGGACTCGAGTCTTCTCCAGCACCATGATTCTAAGCCATCAATTCTTCAGCCCTCAGCCTTCTTTATGGCTCAGCTCTCACATCCGTACCTGACTACTGGAAAAACCATAGGTTTGACTACATGGACCGTTGTTGGCAAAGTGATGTCTCTGCTTTTTAATGTGCTGTCTAGGTTTGTCATAGCTTTTCTTCCAAAGAGCAAGTCTCTTAATTTCATGGCTGCAGTCACTGTCTGCAGTGATTTTGGAGCCCAAGAAAATAAAATCCGTTATTGCTTCTACTTTTTCCCCTTCTACATGCCATGAAGTGATGGGACTGGTCACTTTGTGCCGTGAAGTTTTTTGAATGTTGAGTTTTAAGCCAGCTTTTTTACTCTCCTCTTTCACCTTCATCAAGAGGCTCTTTAGTTCCTCTTCGCTTTCTGCCATTAGTGTGGTGTCTTTTGCATATCTGAACTTGCTGATGCAATTCTGATGACAGAGTCTTAGGATAAGTTCCGTCATCTCCCAGCTTTCAGAACAGTGCTCCTGATCCCACACCACTGATCTAGAACCTCTTCACAGTTAATAGTCTTGTCACCACTCATTGAGAGTGCTGTGACCCAGCCTTTACCAAGAACTTTCCATGCAAGTCTGGTCTCAATTATAACTCTGTCATCCAGTGGTGCACATGGGCATTTGTTAAGGAGATAAATGCTTTATAAGTTTTAAATAAAATTTGAACTGTTTCCAAGAACAACACCTGGGTGTTCATGTCCAAACTCTGCTGATATGCCCACATCCTTTACCTGTACCCTCGACGATGCACAGCACAGAGCACCTCCGACCCAGCACAGGCCAGGCACCAGGTCTGGGTGGGGCTGACGAGTTTTGGAGTCTGGGCCCCAACTGAGTGCTTCACTGCTTCTGTGAGAGGAGGGAATGAAACCTGAAACACTTCACAGCACAAAGTGACCAGAAGGAGACCTGGGTGCAGGAAGGTCTGGGTCAGGCCCCCATCTCTTCTGCTCTTTGCCGTGCCCAGGTGAGAGGTTTGAAGACCAGCTCTTCTCTTAGGAGGATGGCCTAAGAGGTGTGGAAAACCCCAGGCATATGGTACTTTCTGGTTCTTCTCTGCACCAAGTCCCTTCCCCCACACCCAGGTGGGTCTTGACTGCCAGCAGCACGGGCTCTGATGAAACGTCAGCTGTCCTGAGAGTGGCTTCCCTCCTCTGAATTTTAACTGGGCTTCTCGACACTTCTAAGACATCCAAGTCACGGTACTGGACAAGGTGCACCCAGGTCTTTGGAGCATCATGCCCATCTCTGGAAGCTGACCGTCAGGGAGGAATGAAGAGAAGGTGAATGTGAGGCCAACTCTCGGCCTTGCCCTGGGCTCCAGTCTGGGCCTCATTTCCTCGGGAGGGTGGGTTTCCACTGGCCAGGAGGTGGAACTCCATCACCTCCACTAGCTTTGTTCGTAGTGATGCTTTCTAAGGCCCACTTGACTTCACATTCCAGGATGTCTGGCTCTAGATGAGTGATCACACTATCGTGATTATCCGGGTCGTGAAGATCCTTCTTGTACAGTTCTTCTGTGTATTCTTGCCACCTCTTCTTAATATCTTCTGCTTCTGTTAGGTCCATACCATTTCTGTCCTTTATCAAGCCCATCTTTGCATGAAATGTTCCCTTGGTATCTCTAATTTTCTTGAAGAGATCTCTAGTCTTTCCCATTCTGTTGTTTTCCTCTATTTCTTTGCATTGATCGCTGAAGAAGGCTTTCTTATCTCTTCCTGCTATTCTTTGGAACTCTGCATTCAGATGCTTGTCCTGTCCAACTCTTCATGACCCCACGGACTGCAGCCTACCAGGCTCCTCCATCCATGGGATTTCCCAGGCAAGAGTACTGGAGTGGGTTACCATTGCCTTCTCCAAAAAACAAGTACTAGGCTCCAGATAAAAGTCTCTTGGAACAGATGCACTTGTATCTGGCTGATTTCGAAAAATTATTATGCTTTTAAATATATGCTTGAAAGTGAAAGTGTTAGTGACTCAGCTGTATCTGACTCTTTGGGACCCCAAGGGGGGCCTGGAAGCACGGTCAGACCCAGCGTGGAGCTGATGAAAACAAAAAGGGAAAGGCTGGGGAAGGGAGGCCAACTCCATGTGTGATCAGCACCATCAAATGAACCATTTGGCGCTGACAGGACTTTCTCCCACACGACTGGACACACAGAATGAATGGAGACAATTTCTGTCAGAGAAATATTTTCTCTCATGATTGAAAACAAAGGAGACAAGCTTCAGTACTGGCAAGAAACCATAATCCCCGGACTTGAGAGGCCCCTGGAGTCAGTACGGGTACTTTGGGAACATGTACCCGGGACTCAGAGGACCCCCTGGGGCTCCAGCAGAGAGAGAAATGAATCACTTGAGGACAGCCCTTCTCCTTGCAGTGGGAATCCATCACACATCTGCATCCCAAGCATTGTGGTATCTGGCTGCTCGCCTTCTTACCAGGGAGACAAAAAGTAACATTGGTAAAGCCCAGATTTCCATGATATCAAACATGAGAAGTATGAGATTCAAGGATTAAAGGACTGCTCCTCTTATACCTGGGACTGCACCTACTACTGGGTCCATGCAAGATGCCACAGGTGGTTCGGGGGAGGGGGGGCGGCCCTCAAGGTGACACCCGGGAGGCAGGAAACACTGAGTTGATTAATTTGAAAGGGGAAATGACAAGACCGTTTGAATGAGTTGGAGGCCAAGCTAAAAAGGACGCTCAGTGACCCTCAGTTCCCCGTGCACAAATGGGGAATGGCATCAGGACTGGCCTGTTTGTTGTGCTTTGAAGGAGCCTGGAAGGGAAGTCACGAGGTCTCTCTGCACCCTGTTGGCTGAAGATGGGAGAAATGACCAAGGTAATGACTAAGAGAAGGCAACTGGATCAGTGGTTTGAGACACTGTGATGCAGCCAGCCTTTATCACCCAAGTTTCCTCCATTTTGGGGGGTCTTAGGGGTAGGGGCTACTGTTGCACATGCAGTGAAAAACGCTGCATAACCACAGGGCTCAGCAAGTGCCTGGAACACACTAGAGCTAAGCAGCAAAGGGGCCACCTGAATTTCAGATTAATCAACTGAAGGCAGACATTCCACACAGCCAAGATGCTGTCCTGAGAGATAGCTGAGGTTTAATAAATTCCTCAGGCTTATCTCGCCTCAAGATAAACTCAGTAAGTTCTCTGCTATAGTTTTTCCCTAATTTCCCACAGCTTTTACTTTGCCTTAAGTGCAAAGTTTGAAGGAACAAGTCTGGGAACTGCACTGAAAGTTTCAGGAGAGAGGCTTTCACATTCTCTAAAGCACAGGGAACGCACACTCTGGGGAGTGAGGTGATGTGGAGGCAGGAACTCCAGAAGACAGAAAGCAGAGGGATGTAACTATTTTCGCCCGGACTCAGTTCCCTGCTAGGGTTCTGCTTCCAGGCTGGTGTACCTGCTGCGGCCTGAACCTACGGTTCCAACAGGAACTTTGAGTGAGATTTCAGAAACAAGCCTCTTCTTCACATGGATGGTTGCATGTTCTTTAGTGCATCGAGCAACGGTTTCTAAGATAAGCAGAGAAACAAATCCATGCAGACCAGCTCCTTCATGACGCCCGGGTGAGTAACTGTTCGATCTTCTGACAACTCTAGAGGACGAGCTCTGGAGAGGGTGAGCACGCCGCTGGTGGGCGAGGGCGGCCCACCTACACTGCCTCTCTTTTCCTGGGAGATGACTAAGAACAAGTGGCTCAGAGATCATTACAGGCAAACGATTATGAAACACCTGACTGAGAAGCTGGGAATTAAAACTAGGTCTATTCATTAATGTGATCCAGAAACCTTCGATTCTACTTCAGGATTTTCTTTTTTTCTATGGAATCCAGAAATCATTTCAATCTCTCAATGCTTCAATTTTCTTCTGAAAGAAAAGAAGGTAAATGGTATCCACTTTACAATGGAGTCTGGAGATTCAGCTGTGCATTCTTGGAACAGCTGCACTGCAATCTCCACGAGGCAGTTGTGTGTCTCCAGTGAGTTTTGGGGGCCGGGATATGGGAGCTAAATTGACTCCCTATTCTCTTAACACTACCAGGAAAAGAATACTGAATGCCAGAATAAAAACAGAATGCATCCTTTTCAAGATGAGGTTTTAGAAAGAAAGGGATTTGCCAAGTATCCTTACTTTGAAAATAAATCACTTCTGGAGACACCAACTCACACTGAATGGCCCCAGAGCTAAGGAGCCAGGTTGGTGAAGGTAATCCCACTCCTACACATGGCTCTCAGCTCACAACAGAGCCTGGCCCTGAGGCTCTTGGGCTCTCAGCTCATGACAGAGCCTGGCCCTGGGGCTCTTGGGCCCTTGGTTTCAGGGGAGGGGAGGAAGGAGCTTTTTTCTGATCAGGTCTCCTTGCTACCTGATTTAAGTGGTGAAGATACAAGGAATATCAACTTGAAGCTCACAAACTTTCACAATAGAACAAGATCTATTTTGAGTCTCATACAAAATCCAGGTTAGCTTTGTATGACTATTACTATTTAAAGCACAGATTTATAATTCTATGATTATTTAGAAGTTAATGATTAAAATTTGCTAGAGATGACTGGTTTTTGGTTCTGTCTCCTAAAGCTTGAGTGACCATATCTATTTTTTATCTCTGGAAAAACCACATGGGTGGCTCTGTAAATGTGCATGGGAACAGTATTCACAGGTGAGCCTCCTATGACCCTCAGTCCTTGCCTCCTTCCCAAGGTCAGAGGGAATTCCAGGGTGAAGCACGGAAGTGTACCAAGTCTCATTAGTAGTAATAACAATTAACAGTTATCTTAGCACTTGTAGTGGAATTGCTCCAAACCTGGGTTTATTAAGTTTGTTACAAAGTAAAAAAGAAAGGTGTCAATGTACTTAGCACCTCAGATCTTGTAGGTACTAACAGAAGCACCCTGAATTGTTTTTTTTACAAAAGCAAAGAGAAACAAAAACTCAAATCAACTCAACAGGAAAACAGCATGACCTGGGACCTCTCAGAAGGAACAATGATAATAAAGGGCTCAGGTGTCACCTAACAGGTGGCAGTAACCCAGGAGTCAAACTGGAGCCGCAGTCATCCTGGGTCGTGCCAACAGAGAGAACCGATTTCTTCTCAAATGACTCAAGACCACATGTGAATTCAGCACACAAGGAACTGATGGTTTTTTTTTTTTGATCTGAAAATTTTATTAAGCAATAGCTGACAACTCTTACAACTTCAAATCATCAAGAAAAAAAATGAGATTGATCCATCTTAATAATAAAGATGGAAAATAATTTGGACAAACCACATCATTTTGAATGCAAATCACCAATGCCCTCTAGAATACCTCCTGCACAATCAAACACATAAGGAGAGAGGAGACCAGGGTGAGCTCATCAGAATGAAATTTGGAAACCTCAACAGATCTTGCTTGGAAAGTGAAACAAAGCAGGATGCTGAGTTCAGAAACCAACCGACAGGAGAGGAACTGGTGCAGCACCAGGCGGGGGCGGGAACATGCAGGGGGTCTGGTTTGGTCTAGGGCCTGTGCACCTGCACTGTGCTCGTAACCGTTAGGAAAACACAAACAAACAAAAAAAGGAAAAAGGAAACGCCGGTAGTAATAAACTCAGAAAGTGTGTCCAAATTTACAGTACTCAAATGATGCATTTATAAACAAATGCAAAAACAATACTCCTCTTGGTAAAATAATACAGTGCCTTCTTCAGTCAAGCTCAAACTTTTCTATGACACAAAAGAAATTGTATCTACAGTAAACAAGGTCTTAGAACCATTCCCCCTCCCCCTTAAAAGAACGTATAAACAGAAAACACAGGTACAAGTTACAAGAAAATCACACAGAGCCAAAGAAACGAAAACCACAACCCTTCAGAGTTTCATCAGCCAGAGATAGGCAGACACACGAATGGTGAAGAGTTTTTGAGTTGTGTGCTATGACAAAAATCCCAGGAACTTGCACTACATCTGGACACATCTTGTCTCAACCAACTCTGTTCACAACCACTGACTTGGCCGAACGATACATGGCCCACGGGGGACACAATGGGTTCCTTCTTGAGAAATCTGCACACGAAGATCGTGCAACACTGCAGAGCACACTCGGTAACTCAAGCAGACGAGGCATACACTCCTTTGTCTTTTTCCTACCCACCCTTTAGGGCAAATGGTGACTTGTTTTAGGGCCATTCTCAGAGGTGCCCACCAAGGAGGGCACACACGTGTGGCTCCTCTGTTTTACTGTGAATTGCTGTGCTTAGTCTTCGTCAGTCATGTGATCCCATGGACTGTAGCCTGCCGGGCTCCTCTGTCCGAGGAGTTCTCCAGGCCAGAATACTGGGGTGGGTTGCCATGCCCTCCTCCTGGGGATCTTCCCAACCCAGGGGTCAAACCCAGGTCTTCCACATTGCAGGCAGATTCTTTACCATCTGAGCCACCAGGGAAGCCCGTGAATACTGGAGTGGGTAGCCTATCCCTTCTCCTGGGGAATCTTCCCGATCCAGGAATCAAACCCAGGTCTCCTGCATTGCAGGCAGATTCTTTACCAACTGAGCTACCAGGGAAGCCTTCCTGGAATTGGTGCTTTTGCATAAGTTTATGAGAACAAACATGATTCCAAACTCACTTGCTTTTAGAGGTAAAGCTTCCAAAAGTATTATTTTAAATGCACTGGTTTACATTCAGTAGGTGGCTTATGAAAACAGGCCAAAAAAAAAAAAAAACTACAAAAGGCCATGTTTTGAAACCTACCTTTCAAGTCTGTAGAGTGGAATGAGGAAACGTACATTTCAGGCCCTCATGCAGGCATTTAGAAGATTGTTCAGGCCATCCTTTCCTTTTACAGATGGATAAACAAGAGGCCCAAGGTCACCCACCAACTCAGTGGCAGAGCTGGCTTGATCTGAGGGTCAGTCTCCTGGCTTTCATCTATGACCACACGTTCAAGTGTCCTCTTGGGGCACACGATAAGGAAGCAACAGCCAAGGGTGAAAACACTGCAAACTCTTTGACTTCTCCTGTCACGAGAGCTTTGACATTTTCCTGCTTTCTTGGTGTGAGTTCTTCTTAGGATACACATACATTCAATGGGCGTACTATACTCAAAGCTGTGCCTTTGGTTTGGTGAGGTTAAACCAAGTTTAAAACTGGTTTTCATGTTTGTTAATATACCGCTTCCCTCAGAGAGGTGTGGATCCTGTTCTGTAGATGACTATTTACTGGGCTAATGTTTTTAACTTTAGAGATTCAGTGAGGTATCTTAATATTCATAAGTTGCTATTAATAAACACTAAGTATGAAGACTTCCACTGCTTAAAGTACTGACTTTGATAGAGACTGACCAAATGAAAGCAATTTTCAAAGTAAGTGAAATCATCACCATTAACTGCAAAGACACCGCTTTACAATGGCTACAGCCACCTGTTTCTGATTGGTGAGTGGTTACCTCCTTCAGGCTGGGGCGGCGGCTGCTCACCAGAGGCAAATTCCTGCCAAACATCCAGGGTGGAGGCCTTCATCCCCATGTAGGAAAAAGGGCTTCTCGGGACTGAGCTAAGCATTCAGCAAGTTTAGTTCATTATCTGTTACAAATACTCACTTTCTCTTCACACATATTTGTCATTTTCATTCCAAGGATTTCTCTTCATTTCACCTCTTATTTTCATTGAAAATAAAATTTTCAACAGAAGGGGAAATAGTATTTTAGGACCTGTTATCTTGAAGAAATCTCCTTTGTATATAATTGATAACACAAAATGAAAAAAAATTACTTTTAAAGGATGAGTAGGAGCTTTTCCCAATTAGAAAAAGTACAAACTGTCCAGCAAAAAAAACCCTTCTACCATATCCTTTTTATTTCTTGTAGCAAAACATACTGCCACCAAATAAGTCGTTACAAACATACTATTTTTCTAAATAAATAATAAAATGGCATAACTCACCAGAACATAGTAACAGAATAATTTCTACGAACACTATCAAAGCAAGATAAATAATTAACTCTTGGACAATAAAACAAGGGAATTGGCTTTAAATTATTTAGAAATAGGCTCTAACCATTATTGCACAACTGATAATAAGCACTGAAACATCATATTAAGCTACACAAACTCATATAAAAGAATTATGTAATTCTGAGTACACAGCTAAATTCTTTCTGGAAAAATTTACCCACCAAAGAATCAGGCTCAATATTTCAAAATATGGGAACCTCTGGTAATAGCGGGGAGATGGCCTTCACCATATTTAAAACCTCACCTGTGTTTCTTCGGGGTCTGGAGAAAATGCTAAGGGGATGTCATCTTTCAGTGGGCCTGTTTCCTTCCCAATTTTTAAACTAAAAAAGAAGACTAAAAACCAATTTTTTTATTTTGAAAATATGTTTCTGCAGTATCTTCCACTTGTTTCTTTTTAAACAAAATCCACATTTAGGACTCTAAACCAGCAGACAGTTCCTGTGTTCCTGCCCTACTCTCACAGATATGAGTAACCAAAAACATGAACTGGGTCGTGTTATGAGCAGGGCTGAATATGGCCCAGCAAGTCCCCTAGGAGAGGGAGATGGGAAAAAATAATCTCTGGATTTTTGCTGTTGCAATTGTTGCAACAATTTTGTTGTTGCAAGCAACAGTCAAGGAACTTCGGTAGGTTCTGTAACTTTAACCATGTTCTCCCAGTGGTTTATCATCTCAGTAAACAGTCTGTACAGTTAATAAACAACTTTTTTCCCCCCTAGAGAAGTTGGTGGGGCTCTTGTCAAAGAACTGATTATAACTGTATCTTTTCACACCCTGGCAAGTGCCTAACATCTTTTATTTTTTGTTACGTTTCTAATCTGTTGGAAAACGTCTCTAGCCAACTGAATTTTAATACAGCCCCAAAGAGGAAAGGAGTACTTTCAAATCAGTGCTGTCAGCATTTTTAGGAAGAAAAAGTACAGAACAGTGTTATCTAATGGGAAAAATACTGTGTCGGTTGGGGTTCCCAGATCCCACGGTGAGAGCGGGAGAGGGAGGGAAGCCCCACTTCTTGGCCTCTAGTGACACATCCCTGCAGCCCAGGAAACCACGGCCCCCAGCACATGTGGGGAGCTTGATCAGCTGGAAGGATCGCTGAGCTGACGGAATTCTGACACATTGGGGATCTAGTGGAGGCATCAATGTAGATGTGCTGATGAGCGTGGCCCTTGGACCTCGCACACACCCGCAGGAGTCCCTTCCTCCTGTCATCCTTCCCTGTCAGCTCACGAGCATATCCTTTTATACCTGGCAACAGCACCCCCGGGAAAAAAGCCTCCTTTTATTAGTCAAACACAGTGCATTTGCCAAAATACCCTTCATTAATCAAGTCACCTCGGGGGGTGGGGAATAACATAACGTGTGAATTAAACGGTGCCCCACCAAGAGAACCTGTACCTTCAGGATTTTTTGGTTGTGTTATTCTTTAAACTTTTTTTTTTTACACTAGTGGTGATGTTGGAGGAATAATAAAAGCTGGATGTTGTAGAGGAGGAAAACGACACAAGCTCCTAGTCTCGGAGAAGCAGCCAGGCAGGAGGCTGGCTGACCTTCCCTTGGAAGGGCCCCCCGGCCTGTGGCCGACAGAAACAAACCCAGGAGGACATCCATTCCCACAGCAGCCTTGCTTCCCAAGCACCTCCAGCTGCCTTGCACCCTTCGGTTCCAAATGCCACTCTCCTATATCTTACTTTTGTTTAAAAAGAAGGGGAAAAAAAAAAGACAATAAAGAATAGTAAAAACCCAAACAAATAACGACGAAAGGTCAGTGCCCTCTCCTGGGCCTGAGAGATGTTTCCAGTTCTGCCCTTGTCTTCTGGGCCCCGGAGGTCAGGCCTCTCTCTCCTGCCCATACCAGGACCCTCACTTGAGGCGCTGAGTCACGTTGGCCAGGGCGACCGCGAAGGCCTGCACGGCAGAGAAGGGGTACTGGAAATCCAGGATGTAGGCACTGCCGTCGATCCTCCCGACCTGCATCACCTGGGGTGGGGGGGGGTGGGGTGGGGAGGCAGACACGTTAAAGGAGACCCTCAGGGCCGCTCCCAACAGAGGCAGACAGCACGTCTGTGAGAGATCTGCGACTCTGATAAGCTCCTCAACCTAACTGTGAGTTAGTGGGAAATAAACGCATGGAGGACCATGTTGAACTGTGCGATGGGGAGGCCACGAGAAAGATTCGGAACATGGGGAGCTCCGTGGGTCAGAGGAAGGGGTTTCTCCACCAAGGAAATAGAAAGGAGAAAGGAGCAGCAGAGAAAGGAATCTCCAAGCTGAAAGAGGCTTAAGAGAACCACTGCTTGTGACTGTCAGACGTCCCTGCTCAGAGTGGGACCAGGAGAGCATGCCCAGTCCCCTCGTGGGCCTCTGTGTTCCGGTCACCCCAGGGCTTACTGGGACCACATTGCTGATGTTGTTACATGACATTTATTTGTTCATGGTCTCTTTCTCATTTTTGGAAACTCCATGAGGACAGGGAGCTTTCCTTAGTGCTCTAATTTCAGCACTCAAAACAGAGGTCGGCAAACTCTCTGGTAAGGGCAGATAATAAACATTTCAGACTTTGCAGGTCATGTGGACTTTGCCACAACTACTGAACTGCTGTTGTAGGGTGAGAGCAGGGTAGACAGTACTGAAGTGGACGGATGTGGCTCTCAGTAAAACTTTATAGAAAGAGGCTGCAGGCTGGGTGGGCCTGTGGGCCATAATTTGCCAACTCCTGGGCCCAGAAGATTGCCAGGCATATAGCAGGTACTCTATAAACATTTGTTGAGCAAATTAACAATGTTGAGATTTAAATGAGCAGTGAAAAGAGTTCCCAGAATAGTAGGGAAGGATAGTCCAGAATGACAGCCATGCAGTGGGACCACAAGAACTCCAGGTTGGAACAGGAAGAACTGAGAAACTACGAAAAAGGCTCAAGTGTACCAAGAGGAGATGCTTGTTCTGCTGGAGAGTCAGGGAAGGACTTAATGACAGAAACAGAGAAATAAGCAAACAGAAGCTGGGTAATCGTTACATCTAGCGCAACGAGCCTACACAGGGAAGGAAATATAGTGGCTCAGACATGAGTCATATTCAGAGGCACAATCAGGGACCAATGACAACTGATTTACCTGGGAAAAGGGGAAGGGAAAGTTCACCTGTGCTGGGGGGAGACTAGGGTGAAGAAAATGAACCCTCAAGTTGCTTAGAGAGAAATAAGTACATGAGGCTCAGAACTGAAAAATCAAGAGACAGCAGCAGAAATGTGTTCTTTGCCAATGCATCGACAGACACCAGGAAAAGCACACAGAACTCTGGGAGGGTAGGGTCTGGGAGCGGGCAAGTGCCTGCTACTTTCCTCATGGGTCTTGTAGGAACCATCGGACTTTAAAAAAATCAGGACATGGATTAGTTTGGTGAGAAATGAGAGACGGGCACACTGAAAATGAGAGGTCCGAGTGGTCCCACCCTAAGAGACATCAGCTGCTTCCCACAGTTCCCATCGGCCTTCTGAACGATTCTCCTCGAAGACCAAAGCCCAGAGATCTGTCGCGACCAGAAGGTAGCGTTCTGGCTGCACCCCAGGACATGGCTTCTTACCTGCCGCCCCTCCAGCTCGATCTGGAAGTTCTTTGCCGACTCCTGGGTCACCCGCCCCCCGAAGTCCAGCTGGTACACCTGGGTGGCCTCATTCCAGAGCGGTTGCTTGTTGGCCATGACGTACACGAAGCCCTGGCTGCCCAGTCGGCCGTCCTCCTTCTCGCTGGCCTTCCTGCACTTGAACTCCTCCAGCTCGCTGGCTGCCCGCAGGCTCCTCTTGCTCTTCCAGCCCTTCTTGCTGCCCTGGCTCTGGTTCATCAGCTCATCTCCGCTGATGAAGAGCTCTGGCTCGCTCTCTGAGCTGTCCTGGAACTCATTCGTCTTATTCAGCTTCTTCGACTTCAGCTGGTCCTTCTGACTCTTTACTTTCTTCTTCTCCCTCCCCAAGCGGGGGCTGGAGATGAGGGAATTAAAATCACTCAGCGTCCGAGCCTCCTTCTTCACCTTGCCCTCGGTGATGGCCTGAACACTGCCCTCCTCTGCCCGGCTGTCCAGCCGCTTTCGGTTCTTCTTCCCAAATTTCTCTGTCCGCTGGGGGATCGGGCTCTCCGTCAGGGAGAGGACTTCCTGGAAGTTGTCTGCGGTCTCCACCATCACCTCTGTCCCCAGGTGGCTTTGGAGGTCAGTGGGCGGGGGGGACACCAGGGGCTTCTCCACCACCAAGTGTGTCTTGGCGGGGAGAGTGCCCTGGGGGTTCTGCACGGGCGGGCAGGAGCTGTAGGAGTTCCAGGGGTGCAAGGCGATAGGCGGCAGCTGTAAACTGGAGCAGGCACTGCTTCCCGGGTACATGGGGGGCAGGGTGCAGTAGGCCAGGCTGGGCGGGTAGGCGGGCTGCAGAACCACGGTGGACTCCTGCTGGGCAAACTGCGCTGGGGCCAGGGCATCTTTCGGGGAGCAGGGAGCCTGTACCCCCGGCAGTGGGGAGGTGCTGTAGCCGGCCGGGTAGGGCACCCCCATCCCATAGCCAGGCTGGAAAGTGGCAGCAGGGCTGGCGGGAGCCTTGGGGGAGACGAAGGGCACTCGGGACACGTCCAGGTGCTGGCTCGGACCCACCATCAGAGGGGGCAGTTTCAGGGGGTTGGGCATCGTGCTCTGGGCTGTCCTTTCCTGAGGGACCCACACGTCCTCCCCCAGCACGGGGTCCCACTGGTAGGGGGGTGGCCGCTTAACGGCCACAGCGGCCTCGCCCAGCGCCGGGTGCCTCGGCGGCTTGTCGGCCGGACAGTGCTGGGCCAGAGCCTCGTCCTCCGTGAAAGCCGAGTTCACATAGTCGGCACGCTCGCGGGCGCCTTCAGCCGCGCCCAGGAGACTGTAGGACGACTGGGAGGTCAGCGGAGAGGTGCTGGCTGCATGCGCCAGGCTGGTGCCTGGCTGCGCCCCCGGGTCGGGCCGGCCCGCCGTGCCCCCTGCGCCGCTGCACTGGCTGCAGGTGTAGAGCGCGGGCGGTGGCCGCGCGGGGAAGGGTGCTGCACCCTTGGGCTTGGGCGGGTGCGGCAGCGGCCGCGGGGGCTCCGCCAGCTGCGCCGCCCTGAGCGCCGCCTCGCGGTTGTTCCTGCGCAGCGTGGCGTGGATGAGGCCGCCGTCTGGCCTCTGCCCCACGCCCCGGCTGGGGCCCAGCGGGCCGGCGAGGTCGGGGTAGGGTGGTGGGTCCCCCGGGGGGATGGAGTAGCGCGGGACTGTCAGGCGGTTCAGGGTGGCGCTGGTACAGGGCTGCGGGACCTTCTTCTCGGTGGCCGTGAGCCTCAGCGTGGCCGAGCTGCCCGGGCCGGGCAGCGTGTAGGTGTTCTGCGAGCAGAGCATCCGCGTCCGGGGCCGGCACACCTCTTCCACGTTGCCGCTGCTGTCGAAAGTGGTGATCCGCTCGTAGCCCAGGGGTGGCTGGTAGTGCGCCGCTGTGGGGTACGGAGAGAAGTCGCCCTTCTTCAAGCACGTGTCCACCGGGGGCTGTGGCGGCGGCAGCGGGGGCGGCGGTGCCGCAGTGGTAGGGGCGGCAGGGATGGTTCCGGGGTAGGGGGGCGGGGGGTTCATCTTGGCCACCTGGACCTCCTGGGGGGCACTGAACACCACCGCGTCCCCCTCGGTGGCCAACTGGGGCACCGGCCGCAGGGCCTTGGCTGGCTTCTGCAGATGCTCATGGTCTCGGTCGCCGTGGTCCAGCATGGACAGCTGGATGGCCCCCTGGGCTGGCGGCGGCAGGGAGAGCTGAGGCGGGTTGGGGAGGCTGCGGCCCACCTCCACGCCTCCGAAGATCACCTGGCCGGGGCTGGAGTAGCGGCTGGACACGGGGTACTGGCTGGACACGGGGTACTGGGTGGCACTGTCACTCGCGTGTTCGGCACCGCCCACGGCTGTGGTCTGATTGGTCAGGACGTCCAGCTGCACATTCTGGTTGGCCAGCAGGGACTGCACCAGCCCGATGCTCTGCGTGGGGGACATGGCTTGAGCCGAGCTGTGGATGGGGGCGATGGGGATGTTCACGGTACAGGGCGGGTTGTTTTCGGGTACACCAGATGCTCCTGTCACTGGAAGGCAATTAGGGAGATGAGCTGCTTAGAAAACAGTGCCATGAAACTGGGTCAGCACAACTCATCCCATCCTCCTGCATACCAAATGCAATGGCTACAGAGGAAGGCATGTTTGCTTAGGGAAAGCCAGACAGTTCACACAAGTTATGCAAAACTTCTCTAATGTTTCTAGATCACACAGGATAAACCTGATGGGTCTCAGGGCAGCCTACAGTCATCCATAAGCTTAGGGCATTGCCAGAGCTTTTCAATAAATACCATGTACCTGAATGGCACTGGGGCATATAACTGTTTAAAGATGCTGATTACTCGTGATACTGATAAAAGGGGCCACTGTTTTGTGCAGGAAGCGGGCAGTGGTACAGTATCAAAGTCCGCTGAAGACTCAAAGCCTAGGCTTTGGGGTAGATTTCTCCAGAGTTATGGGCTGGTCAGTGTAGGACGTGTCCTGCAGCACATGTGTGTCTGAGATTTGTATATAAATTGTTTCTATAAATAGAACCATGTGAAATGCAGCAGAAAAGGCCACTGGAAAGACTCTTCCAGCAAATCTGCATATGAGGGGAAGGGTCATTTCCTAATTTATCTGCTTTTTAGCATTTCAAATTGTATGTAAGGTGAGCCACACTCAATAAACCCTGTAGATATGTCTTATTTGTACAGTATGCATTTGCACAATGATCAGCAGAACACATGTGAGTGCTCAGGGCCACTGTCTGAATGACCCTGTCTACAGTGTTCACCGAGTGTGCCAAGCTGACTCTCACAGGCCTGTGAGTGCTGCTAGTGTGTGAGAAGGAAATAGAGTTTAACAGGCTAATCACAGAGGCTGGCTGACCTTTCACCAGGACTGTAGCATGAAGCCAGCTGGTTCATGAAAAGCCGAGCCTGCCCTCAGCTCCTGTAACAGACTCTCCCCGCCCCTGGGTGCTCTAGTCAGACAGCACGACCTCCTGGCTGCCCGAACCCGGGCCCCATCTCAAATCTACTCTTTCTGTTCCACTTCCTCTTCCAGATGCTCTCTCCTCTGCATGGAACTCTGAGGGCAGGCATCTTCCCCACTAAAGGAGGGTCTCTGTCATGTTCTGAGCACTGAGTGTAAGCCCCTCATCCACAGGGAACAGCAGACGATTATGACCACAGCTGAGCGTCAGACAGAGCTCTACCCATCACCTTCCAGGAGAACGGAGGCCAACATGGGGAAAGTGTAAAAGACACTCCTATATCCGAGGCTATGAACAGCAGGGCATGGGCTATATGCTCAAATGTGTGCAGCCTTGCCAAACGGCAGTCTCCTGCGGTTCCAAGACCATGCCCATCAGGACTTCGTGAGTTGATAACATCTGCTTCACCACTCAGAGAGAGAAGCTGTCAGAGAACCAGAGGCGGCTACCATGAGCAAGCCCCACTGCTTTACAGGTAAAAACCGAGGCTGAGAGAAGTCAAGCGAGTCCCCACGTTCAGGGCCTGAGGTAGGATCAGAGCCCCCTGCCCTGCACTCCATGGGGAGGAGCAGAGCCCCTCTGTTTGAGAATGACCAGGGACAGGAGAAGTCCGTGAACCATGCAGGGTTCCTCTGGCTCAGAAACCAGAGATTTTTCAGAGCCTTTTACATAATTGCAGGCAGGCTTTTTTGAGAATAGTCACAGACAAGTAACTGGTAGACTAATTACAAATCATTTTAATCTATTAATAATCAAAATAGGGTCCCCTGACCAGAAAGCACTTAAATTAATTTGAGATGCTACAAATATCTCAAATTTGTAAACCAGAATTTTAAAACCTTGTACCAGATTTTAACTCAGACCAGGCTTCCATGCACAGAGCCCTGCACTGCACTTCAGAGAGAGGGAGGCTGAAATGCAAAGGTTTTCCACCCTGGAGCCAGGGCAGGTTTGAGAAACCGGGCTTTGTGGGCACAGGGTCATCTCAGTGATGTCATTCTCTAAGCAGGGGCTGACAGGATGAGGGCTGGCCTAGGGCCGGTGAGACCAGGCTTCAGTTCTGATTTCTGAGTCCTGACTGGTCCTGATAACGTCTCTTTATCTGGGCATGGGACCAAGAGGAAAACCATGAGGGTAACGAGATGGTGAAAGTGCTCTGTGAACGTGAGGCATCACGGCCCTGCAATCGTCCTTGCTCTGGTGGCTTCTTCCTCCCCAACCCAGCGACAGGATGTGCCCTTTCTCCTGCGACACCTCACACACCTTCCACCCTGACTGAGGAAGCTGTACCTTTTTCAAACTGCGTCCACAGGCACAGCTGACATGCTGGAATCCTCAACCACTTACCACTCTGCCCCCCACCATTAACAGAGAGTATGGGCTAGTGACAAACTGGCTGACGGGCGTGAGCACACCTGGCAAGTCATCTTCATCTTCACTGAAAACATTCGGGCTGAAGACAGGCAGATTAACGTAGTCCATGGAAATCTTCCGAACTTCCGGGAGATAGATGGTCATCTGCCGCGGCTGGAGATGCAGGAGGCTGGTTTTGTAGATTACTGGTGGGGAGGAGGAGGGACACACAGTCAACAGAGATGCGGCAGAGGACAGCCAGGGCGCCAGCAGAACCCCTCGTGGGAAGGGAGACGGGGCCACGGCGGCTCTGCCGTCAGAAGACAGATCTCGTGCAGGCAGAGCCCAGGGCCCAAGGGGAGCCCTTCCAGGCACAAGACCGCCAACCCCTAACCCGGACACAGAGTGGATGTGGGAACAACACACACCTGGACACAGCAAATTCTCAGTCTATACGACAAACTGCCCAGCCACTCTGCCAGTAGTTCGTCTAGAGAACCACATACATTTCACATGTTAAAGACAAATTCTGTTCTGGAATGAGCTGGGTATGATAAATTCATTTTGAAATAACCTCATTTGTAATCAGAAGGATAATTTAGTGAAAATAGTTATGATAACCACAATGCCAAGCTTGGGGAATCAAATTCTGCTTTTATTCAGGACTGAATTCTGTCTGACTTAAACATCAGGATAGAGACTTAGAGGGAACTGCCACATGCTTTCTATAAAAGGGCCAAATAAATGTGAGCAGTTAGAGCTACTCACTAGCGTTGGGTACAGAGAGAGCCAGATGCTCTGGGTTCCTGCTCGGCTCTGTCCTCCCGATTCCATTTTCCCCAATATCTCAAGCTTCCAACAGACATGACATTTAACTGATACTCGAAAATGAAGTCTATAAAGATTTACCACTAAGAACTGCACTAACGGTCAGCCAACTTGTTCGTATAGCCTCTAATGCTCTCTTTTTGACTTTGCTCAGAAATTTCTTTTGCTTCAAGAAACTGAGGACACTGGTACCAAAATCTGCCCACAGTAAAAGGCCAGAAATCAAAATGACCAGAAAACCTATCAGAGCTTTTGGCTATTTTTATCATCCAGGGCTTGTATAAAAAAAATGAAAGCACCATGGGGGGAAAAAAAAATTGAACAATAATTCTATTCTTCACTAAATCATGGTGGCTTGAGTCAAACTTTGGAGGGAAATACAAATTAATCTTTCAGTGCTGTAAGAGCTCATTGTACACCACTGGAGGTTGAAATTGATTCCTGAGTCTGAGTTCCGAAGGGGGTGCAGCGCTTACCTGCACCGAGGTTGGTTGGCAGGAAAGCAGCCAAGCCCACGATCTTAAATTTGGTTCCCCAGATATTAGACGTGACCTGAGCGAGATAGTTGTGCTGTGGGAAAAAGGAAGAAGAATCACAATCTGTTTCCATATTTTCTATCAATCACTTAAGAAGTAAGAATGCTAACACTTTTTGCTTAAAAAGCTGCTGGCGGTGGCTGCTGATGGAAATATTCACCCTGTGTCATTCCACCATTTTCAAGACCAGATGCTGATGAGAGCACACCAGCCCTGTTTCCAAATGGTGGCTCACGGGCTGTGGTTCTTGGGTCGGGAGCAAGGGGTGGATGGATCCCAGTGTGTCCATGCGTGGGGAGGTTAAAAGGTCACAAGAGTGACTTCGGCACACTTTTCTTCGCCTCTCCTTTTGCCCAGTCACTTGAACTACAAGGGTACCAAGCTCTGACTCCATTTTTAGCCTTGAATTCTTATTTCTCCTGGAAACATCAGTTGTACTGATAACCGTGTGTCCCGAGACCATCCAATTATCTGTTTTCTCATTCAATTAAATTTCAAAAAATTTTAAAAGTTATCACTATGCCCCAAACCACACATATACATAGGCTGTGTGTGTGCATGTGTGCACACACAGGTGCAAAAGCAATGATAAAGATGAATAAAACTCAGCTCCTCAAGAAAAGGGAACCCTCCAACACTGCTGGTAGAAACATAAGCTGGTACAGCCACTGTGAGAAACAATATGGAGATGCCTCAAAAAACTAAAAACTGAAATACCATATGAAAAGATATGTGCACTTCTAATCCAAGACATGGAGGCAACCTAACTACCCAATAATAGATAAATGGGTAAAGAAGCTGTGGTAAACACACACACACTAAAATATTCCTCAGCCACGGAAAGAGTGAAATATTAGCCATCTGCAATAACACGAACAGACCTGGAGGCTGTATGCTAAGTGAAGTATGTCAGACAAGTACTGCATGATTTCACTTACATGTGGACTGCAAAAAACAAAACAAATGAACAAACATAAAACAGAAACAGATTCATGGGGAATGAACAGGTGGTTGCCAGGGTAGGGGTGGAGGGTGATGAGTGAAACTGAGGGAGATTGAGAGCTACAACTCCAGTTACAAAATAAATACTTTCAGGGATGAAATGTACAGCATGGAGAATATAGTCAATAACATTGTAATAACTTTGTATGGTGACAGCCAGTAAGCAGACTTATCATAGTGACCATTTTAAAATGTATAAAAATACCAAATCACTATGTTGTACACCAGTAACTAACAATAGTGTTGCAGGTCAATTATAGTTAAAAACAAAAACCTGTATACACACATACCCTCAGCTTATAACCCTAGGGAGGAGATAAGGCTTGTAGTTATTCACACACAAGGGAGTTGCTGAGAAAGGATAAGGGAGCATAAACAGGATGCACTGGCCTTATTGTGGCTAAGCCAGGGAAGGCAGGCTTTGGACAGAGGTGGTTATAGCTGGAAACCTTTAGACAGAAACCATGGGGAGCAGACAAGAAGGTGGGCCCACTGATCGGGAGATGCAGGCAGAAAGTGGAAAAGGCAGTCAATCGCAAGGCAGGGGCCCCGGGGTGAAGGGGGCCAGGAGGGAGACAGGCCGGCCAGACATGGGGCTGCGACCAGGGCGGGGCTCCTGGGACACTGGGAGTCACTGAGGGGTCAGGAGTGGTTGGGGGTCCTGCGGTGGACGTGAGGAGATGTCTCAAGCAGAGCTGCCTTCGAGAAGGCTCTTGTGGCAGCCACGGGGATCCCTGAGGTGGGAGGGAAGCCGAATGGGACAAGGAGGTGACAAGGGTCCTGAGGGGCTGCTGTCCCAGGCATGGAGACGGTCCCCAGGGCTCAGCCACCCTCATGCACGTGCAAGGGGGAAGGGCAGCGGGGCTCTGATACCTGAGTGATGTCTTCAAAGGGGAACTCCCTCCGCGCCAGGCTGGGCGAGCCAATGGACGGCTTGCGCATGGGCAGGCGAGGAGAGCGGGAGAGCTCCTGAGCAGCTCGCGACAGCTTGGGGGACTTCCGGGCCTCGATGTTGATCCTGCAGAGACCAGGCCGGGGTCAGGCACCTACCCATAGGTCCCCGGGACCTCCTCACTCTCGAGCAGCCCCTGTGGACGTCACACTCTCAGGGGTGGGGCCCTTAATTTAATCAAGTCCATACCGCCTGCTTTTTTGCCTTTCGAACATGAGGAAAGAAGGACAGAATTGTATGTGGAATAATATATATTTATAAATAAACTGCAGTTAGATCAAGTGATTCATTTGTAAGGAACTTTTACTTGAGGCTTCTCTGGTGGCTCAGATGGTAAAGAATCTGCCAGCAGTGCAGGAGACCTGGGTTAGATCCCTGGGTTGGGAAGATCCCCTGGAGAAGGGAATGGCCACCCCACTCCAGTATTCTTGCCTGGAGAATTCCAGGGACAGAGAAACCCTGCAGGCCCCAGTCCATGGGGTTGCAAAGAGTTGGACACAACTGAGCAACTAACTGGAGAAGGCAATGGCACTCCACTCCAGTACTCTTGCCTGAAAAATCCCATGGATGGAGAAGCCCCAAAGGGTTGCAGCCCCTCACGGGGTCACTGAGGGTCAGACACACTGAGTGACTTCACTTTCTCTTTTCACTTTCATGCATTGGAGAATGAAACGGCAACCAACTCCAGTGTTCTTGCCTGGAGAATCCCAGGGACGGAGGAGCCTGGAAGGCTGCAGTCCATAGGGTTGCACAGAGTTGGACATGACTGAAGTGACTAAGCAGCAGCAGCAGAGCAACTAATGCTTTCACTTGAGAATTAGCTTTCACTTTCTACTAACACTGGGCCTCCCAGGTGGCTCAGTGGTAAAGCATCCACCTGCAGTGCAGGAGACCTGGGTTCAATTCATGAGTCAGGAAGATCCCCTGCAGAAGGCAATGGCAACCCACTCTACTATTCTTGCCTGGGAAATCCCACGGATGGAGGAGCCTGGTGGGTTGCAGTCCAAGGGGTTGCAAAAGTATCAGACACGACTTAGCAGCTAACCAACAACAACAAATAGTGTGTTTAGAAATGCATTCTGTCAGGGGCTGACAAAATTAATCCTGGGGAAAATGGCGGGTGGGAAGAGTTATTTCTCACCTGAAGGCCACAATAACTTCACAGGTCCTAATACATGATATTCAGATTTCAACAGACTGACCTAGCATTTCGCCACTATATTTAAACTAAACTAGCAGATCTAAAGTTTTCCTTCGGTTTCCGTGGTTATGACATGGGGGACATGTGTTTAACGCCAATCTGCCCCAGAGAGTACAGTATTATAAAGATGAATATGGTAAGGCTGATGGCACCCTATGACGGAAAAGCACTGAACCTCACATATTTGGGCTTGAGGACTCAATAAGTCATCTAGGGCTGAGGAAGACGGAGCTGGTTAAAGTTCTTGTGTTGAGGACAACCAGCCTGGCTGCAGGGTGGGGGGATTCACTGGGAGATGGCAGGAAGGAGGGCAGGCTCTGGAGACTGCAACCCAGGAACTTTAGAGGATATTTAGAGGTGAGGGTCTCAGTGATGATCAATGCACCCTTTAAGGAAATCGGGGTCCAGGTCAGGGAGCTCAGACAGGGAATGCTGGGTTTCTTATCTGTAACAACATAGGCCCTTCCGTCTACTCTCAGCGTTTTGCCACTCCTTATGACAAGCTTTAGGATTATTAATTTTTATTTCACTACTTTCCCATTACAGAATTATAGGCATGTAATTGACATTTTCTATAACACATTACATACACTGTAAAAACCTCTTCCTTACTCTTCTCAAAGTAGAAGATAAAACAAGATTGAGAAAGGAGTAAGGCAGGGCTGTCTGCTGTCACCCTGTTTGTTTAATCCATACACTGAGCACATCATGAGGAATGCTGGGCCAGATGAGTCGTAGGCTAGAATTAAGATGGGGGGAGAAACATCAACAAACTCAGATATGCAGATGATACCACTCTGATGGTAGAAGGCAAAAAGGAACTAAAGAGCCTCCTGATGAGGGTGAAAGAGGAGAGTGAAAGAGCCAACTTAAAAATAATATTAAAAAAACTAAGATCATGACATCTGACCCCATTACTTCATGGCAAATAGAAGGGGAAAGGTGGAAGTAGTGACTGATTTCCTCTTTGTGGGCTCTAAGATCACTGCAGATGGTGACTGCAGCCATGAAATCAGAAGACATTTGCTTCTTAGCAGGAAAGCTATGAGAAACCTAGACAGTGTGTTGAAAAGCTGAGATATTGCTCTGCTGACAAAGGTCCGTATAGTCAAGGCTATGGTCTTCCCAGTGGTTACATACAGTTGTGACAGCTGGACCGTAAAGAAGGCTGAGTGCCAAAGAATTGATGCCTTCAAACTGTGGTGTTGGAGAAGACTTCTGAGAGTCCCTTGGACAGCAAGGAGATCAAACCAGCCAATCTTAAGGGAAATCAACCCTGAATACTCATTGAAAGGACCGATGCTGAAGCTGAAACTCCTGTGTTTTGGTCATCTGATGCAAACAGCTGACTCAGTGGAAAAGTCCCTGATCCTGGGAAAGATTGATGGCATAAGGAAAAGAAGGCGTTAGAGGATGAGACAGCTGGATGGCATCAGCGATGCAATGGACATGAACTTGGGCACACTTTGGGAGCTGGTGAGGGACAGGGACGCCTGGTGTGCTGCAGTCCATGGGGTCACAAAGAGTCGGACACGACTGGGTGACTGAACAACAATTTGACATTCTCTTTAACATGCTACATACACTGTAAAGCCTCTTCCTTACTCTTCTCAAAGTGCAAGATAAAACGAGCTCCCTGGCTGTGACCCCCATGGCACCTACCATCGGTGCTGACCCCTGGAAGTTTTGCGTGCTTAGCAGACCTCCTCCTGGACGCTTTTTTCTGTCGCAAAGGAGAGGATGAGAGAAGCTAAGAAGGCAGCAGGCAGGCCTTTTGGATGAAAGGTGGGCACACCCGCTGCCTGTGCCCCTCAGCTGTTGGTTTCAGTGCGACTCTGCCGCAGACACACCCCTGACACATCTCCAGAGACACACAGCAGGGAGCACACTCCTGCACGTCCAGGTTACCTTGGGAGTTTGGGTGATTTGCTAGCTCGGGAGATTTTGGGAGACTTCTTTGCAGCCCAGTCATCACTCAGTTCAATGTCACTGGAGTCTGAACAGTTGCAGCTGTCGATCATGGTGGAAATCAAGCTGTTTCCATAGATTTCATCTGGTGAGACAGCAAGCAGCAACATTTAGGGGAGTGACGCCGATTAGCCCCCAGCAGTAGTCGTTACTGGAAACCAGAGGACAGACTCACTCCACAGGCTGTCACTTTTAGTCTAGAGGTTGAAACAGGAAGGAGCAGGACAGTTTTCCTTCTACATTTTCATGCTATTCCAGTTGCTATCAACATGGGTGTGAATCGTAATGCCTCTGGAATGTACAAAACAGCCTGACCCCATTTACCGTGTGGAAAGCTGGAGCCAAATCGGCTGTGCTCTCATGCCACAGGACGCCCCGGCATCAGTCTGGGTCCACATGGGCTCTCAGCAGCCCTGGGACCCAGGCCACGCAAGCGGCTTGCCGACTCAGGGCCCTCCCAGCCCCGTCACTGCCCCCTGGGGGCCTGCTGCTGACCCAGGACCTGGGAAGAGACCCCTGTGGGGTTCCAGCCTGCTCTGAGCAATGGCTGGAAGAGGACTCCAGCAGCAGACACCGAGCGGTAGCTGTGGACTCCACGGATGGGCCTGTTTGGGAGCCAGCTGGCCACCAGGCCAGAGATGGAGGCCCCAGGCTGAAGGAGATGTGCAGGGAGTGGGCCGTCACTAAGCCACAGAGCAGATGGAGTTCATGTTAGAGTTTTCCCCCAAAATACCCTTCTCCTTTGCTGACTTCCTCATCCCTTGGGGCTCCAAGAACATTACCTTGCAAAGTAATAAAGAAGCCAAATGAAATTATTTCTAGAATATGAGAGATCTGGCCATTCAAAAGGGCTACTTGCATCTACAAGGATGAATCTGTTCATTCAAACCAGTCTCTAGGTTTCTGAGCACATGGAGGTGACTTCTGCAGACAGGGGCCTCTTGGAGGCCACAGGAGGCAGAGCAGAAAAGCTGGGCAGGGAGGCCGCTGACACCCCATCTGTGTCACCACCACAGCCCTAAACTGCTGCCCAGACTGGGGAACACAACTCCTGCACCCAGCAAGCCCCAGTGCTGGGCATCCGAGCCCCATCACCTGCCCTGAGTAGTTACAAACTATTAGTAGTTACAAACTATTCCTGAATCAGAGGAAGCTTGGCTATGATTCAGAAACCCGTGAGCCCACAGGATGCTTCCATGTGTTCCTGAGCAACGAGCCAGTCCACTGACCTGAGCAAATTCTGCAACACACCGTCCACTCAACACTGACCTACTTGTGCAGGCCAGGATTTCAACATCGCTATAGGACTCACTACTTGCTCTTTTTCTCACTAATGTCTTAGTTTGTTCGGGCTTCTTTAATAATATACCACACACTGGGTAGCTTATAAACAACAGAAATTAAAGTCTTGCCGTTTTAGAGGCTGGATGTCCCAGGTCAGGGGGCCAGCATGGCTGGGTTCCAGGCCTGCCCTCTTCGGGGCTGTGGACTGCGGGCTTCTCACCGTGCCCTCCTGTGGCAGGAGGGGCCAGTAATCTTACTGCAACCCTTTTTACAAGGCACTGAGCTCATGATATATATAGGCCCTGCCCTCTTGCACTAATCACCTCCCCAAGGGCCCATCCCCTAATACTACTGCCATTTCAACCACCTGAAACCAAGCTGCAAAACAAACTATCAGTGAGTTATTTTATTTTTCTCAGTGAAAATGCTCAGAGCAAAGGTGTCTATGGAGTGAAGCTTATGGCAAAAATACCTCACATGGGCTTAGACAACAGAAATTTACTTTCTCAGTCTGGAGGGCAGAAGTCTGGGATCAGGGTGCCAGCAGGATCAGGTTCTGGTGAGGGCGCTCTCCATTCCTGCTGACAGTCCCGCCTTACCATGTCCTTACACGGCGAGCGCATGTGGAGAGACCAGAGACCTCTCTCCTCCTTCCAAGGCCACGGTCATACTGGATAAGGACCCTACCCTTACAGCCTCCTTCAGTCGTAACTGCCCCTAAAAGCCTTGTCTCCAAACACGGTCTGCAGCACCCTAGCCTGCTGCCCTGCTCAAATTCTTGTCCTTCTCCCATGCAAGATACACACACCCGTCCCGGCAGCCCTCAAGTCTTCTGCCTCACTCCAGAATCAACACTCTCGTCTAAAGTCCAAGGTCCTGTGTAAATCTAAGTCAGACGTGGGGGAAACGCCGTGTACAATTCACACTGAGGCCAAACTCCTTTCCAGCTGTGGAGCAGTGGAAGCAGACAAGCTATGTGTGTCCAAAATACAGCTGTGGGGGCAGGCGCAGGGGAGAGTACTGTCCAAAGTGGGAAGGGAGGGAGGAAGGAGAGGGAGGCTCCTGGGGGAACCGTGCAGGGAGCACCTGGGCACGCCCACGGAGACCAGTCTGGGGGAGCTCCTGGAAGAATGGGCTGGCCCGTCATGCTAGATCTCCATGGATGAGTGGACACTGCTCTCAGCAGTCGGCTAACGCACAGCTAATCGGGGATGAGTAAGATTCTAGAGGGAGGCTGAGGAGTGGGCTGGAGGTTCAGAAGCTTTAACTCTCTTGTTCCCTCTGGGGGGTGGGCAGGCAGCACCCCACTACTGCGCTCCGATCATCTCCACAGCACATAAGGTCCTCAGTGAACACCTGAAAAGTAACCTGCAGAGGCAGCTGCTGGCTGCCTCTCACCACAGCCCCAACCCCACAGAGTCCTACGGAACGCTTTCACAACCCCAGCAGAAGGAGCATTTAGAGAAGCCTTAACTTTTAACAGAGAAATAGAGCGGCTTCAAGGACACTCCTGGCCAGCCGAGGCTGGCTCACGTTTCATCCACAGGCCCCACCTGTGCACGGGCCCCACCTGATCGGCCGTCGGTCCGTGGGTCCATGATGACGAACTCGGGCCGCAGCTTGCTGATGCGCCGGCCCTTGAGGATGGGCACCAGCCCGCCCAGGTGCTCCAGGTAGAGCGTGTAGCACGGGCCGCCCACCTCCGGGTCGTCCTCCGTGCGCTTCATGGTGCAGTGCAGCCGCTCGCTGCCGGCCGAAGGGTAGCTGACGAAGTCCCGCATGTTGTTGGGGTCTGGAATTGGGGGCTGGAGGCAGGACACGGAAGGAAGAGCGTGTGGGCCTCACCGGTGACCCTGCACTGGCTGCGGCTCAGGGACTCATGGCTCTGGGGGCCCATGGGACTCTCCCAGGAGCTTTCAGGGAGACCTCAGCCAGGACCCCACCTTTGACAGTGGAACTGGAACCTGCGGGTGGACCTGGGCTTGGGCATGTTCTCAAAACTCCCCAGGTGACTTGAACGTGCAGCCAGGGTTGAGAATCGCTACTGCAGAACCAAGACTGCCCCCCCCCCCCCCCCCCCCCCCCCGCGAGTCTTAACAGGTTCTAAAACTCTGATGTTTTAGAGAAAAAGTAACCAACAAGCCAATGTGATACTTAGAAGCAAGACAGAAAACAAAAAGAGACTATTGTACAGAAAAGAACCTAAGGAGCAGAGGGAGGCCCGGAGGGTAGGAGGGACAGCTGCCCTTAAATAGCGACTGGCAGCACGGTCCACCCACTCCGAGAACAGACTAGCTCCCGGGTTACCGCCAGGTTACAGCTGGCAGCCAGTGCTGCATGGGGTCGGCCTCCTGAGTGTAGGGGTGAGGAGAACAGACCCTAGGACCGAACGAGGCTCAATCCTGACCACTCCCGTAACTGTGGATGAAGAGCTAGCTGACTTCCAGGAACGCATACCCTGCTCTCGCACATGGGAATCACGGCAGCGGCTGCCGCTGAGTCAGGACTGAACCGACAGACTGGTCATTGGGAGGGCCCCGGCAGTCAGTCTCGGAATGCTACCTTTGCCACGGGAGGCTCGGTTCCATCACCCAGGACCAATCCGCCTTGGACATGGACGTGAGGGGCGGACCGCATGGGGCGAGGACCATGGCGGACTATGGACGTGGCGTGACTGGTGCTCTGCTTGCAGACTCTCGCCTATCTCCCTGACCCCACCCTCCTCCCTGTGGTTCTTCGGGGGCAGGCGGGCAGGGTGAGGGAGGAGGCGGCGGGGGGCTTCACCTTGATGGTGGGGATGAAGGCAGTGGAGAGGTAGGAGCAAAGGCGGGGGGGCAGGGTCAGCTTGCTGACGTCCTTGTCCTCGCGCAGGGCGCTGGCGATGGCCTGCTGGCACAGCAGCTGCAGGCTGGACACCCGGTGCTCCACGCGCACCACATACAGGGCTGGTCCCGACGCCATCAGCAGCCGTGAGTCCCGGTGTCCCCAGCAGATGGAGACAATGGGGCGCTGCCGGGGAGGGAAGGGAGGGCGAGTCAGCCTGGACTCTTGGGAAAGCAAACCGAGGTCACGCACCCCGTGTTGAGCAAAACGAAGTCATCTCACAGATCTGCAGCATGTTGGTTTTAAAAAGCACAACAGAGAACATTAAGTCCATATGATAAAGAGTCAGTACTGTTGGTGAATAGCAGTTAGGTCCCCAGGCCAGAGCCCAAAGCACAAGAACGGTGCTACGAAATTCTTTCACATGGATTATCTTATTAAATTTGGTGACAAAAAAACCCAACTGAGCTTCATATAATGACATTTCTGCCAGGGGATGCACTTAGCCTGGGGAACAGTAACCACTTTTCCTTACTGAGGCCCTGCCTAATTGGATCCTGAAGTAATCAGCAGCAGTCCAAGGCTTGGAGGGGTAGTGAGGGGGCAGACCAGATGGCCCATCACTTTGGTCCTGACAAAGACCATTTCAGATAGTCAGGTCAACACTGGATCCAAGCCACAAATCTGTGACCCGGGAAATATTATGTGACCCGGGAAATATTATATAACCCTGGAAGTCTTGTACTTTTTCATGAGTAAAATGGGGGCTGTGAGGATTAAAGGAGACGAAAGATAACAGTGCTTCTGGGACCCATCACAAGTGACAACCCACAGATTCTCAGCTATCCTTGAGCTGACGGGGCAGGAAAGGGCAGCGAGAGGAACACAGTTTCTGTGGCAGCTGCTCTAGGGGTCTGTGGACGTTACTTGCTTTGAAAAGGGAGGATGATAGCCAAATACGCGAGTCAGAAACTGGCTGCATCAGGGAAAAAAAATCCAAGGCTCAGGGGTTCCATCAGCCAAGGAAGAAAGAAAGAGGTGGAGGGCTGTGATGGAGAAGCAGCGAGAGAATCTGCTCCTTCCAATCCAGGCAGATAGAGTCCTAATTTAATGGAGTCCTGAGGGGCTGCCAGTATCGGAAGCGGGGAACACCAGACCTTGCATACGAAAAAGATCAGAGGAGAACTTTCACGACACTTCAGTGACAATCGCTGAGATAAAATGAACACATGAAGACACTAGCTTAAAATAGGCTCCAGGGTCAGCTAATTCTGGTTTCAAATTCAAAACAAAATGCAAGGCTGAAGATAATTCATCTTTCATTGCCATCACAGCAAGGCCGGGCAGCCGCTGCGTGGGACCATGGCCGCGGTTCCCTGGATGAGGCCCAGGGGGCCTGGCGCTCAGTCTGGGAGCTTCAGACTACTTCCAAGATGGGCCTCCTTGTAAGAGGATCCCTCACAGAGGGTAGACCCAACAGAGAACACTGTTAACTGACAATAAGATGTGATCACAGACAATGACAAGGAAGACAACACATAAAAAAATATACCCCCTAAACTTCCTCGCATCAGCAACTACCTCCCCATTAGTGCAGTTTAGGACAAAAGTTCTTTTAGTAGCATAATCATGCTTAGTCATACTATATTATATAAGGGTATCAAATCCACACTCTGTACACCTTAAACTCACAGAGTGTTCATATCAAATAAATCTTAATAAAGCTGGAAATAATAAATAAGAAAATTAACACACACCACAAAATCCTTTTATACCTCCTGTATACTTGCACAGGTGCTTACATGTCCTCCTCCTCTCTACAAGGCTCGCTTCCTACTCGTGCGCGCCTTCTTGCGCTGGTCACTGGGGCCCCAGCCTACGGGCCCTCACTACAAGTGCTGTGTTGTTTCAGAAAGCACAGGAGTCAGGTGGCGGCATAGACACAGGGTGGAGTGCCTCCAGCCAGCGGCCTCGCCCTCGGCGATTTCTGGGGCCCCATCTGTAGGTGGAACAGGCATTCCCCGGTCTCGCCCAACCCAGCCTCACGCACGGGGCATGTCTTCTCCAGGCACGCCCCCCGCCCAGGATCAGCTGCAGCCGAAGAGAACCGTGTCTGCCTAATATTATCCTCCAGCAAACCTGGATACACACGACTCCCACAGATGATGTTTTCGTTTGAACAGCTGTCGTCTGCTAGGGAAAAACTCAGATGCAAATCTGTAGGCTTCATCGCTTTCTCAAATTGCACAAAATGACTATTTTTAGAACCAAAGCTAGAGGTGTGGAGTTGATAATATTCAGATCTTAATCTGTTGTAGGTATTTTGCACGTAAATGAGGCACAAGAGAAGACACGTTTCGGGAGCACTGGTGTGGCAGGAACCTGGTGCCCTGGTGAACGTGCTGGACAGACACTGGTCTCAGCTGAGGCCTGACCCGAGGGAGCTGTGGACATGGACACAAGGATGATGCCTGTGACTGGAGCCCAAAGCTTCCCACTACTCCACTATCTGTGTGCACCGCATGGGGTCCTCTGATAACTTAGCAAAGTCAAAGTCGCTCAGTCGTGTCTGACTCTTTGCGACCCCATGGACCATACAGTCCATGGAGTTCTCCAGGCCAGAACACTAGAGTGCATAGCTTTTCCCTTCTCCAGGGGATCATCCCAACCCAGGAATCGAACTCAGGTCTCCTACATTGCAGGCAGATTCTTTACCAGCTGAGCCACAAGGGAAGCCCAAGAATACTGGAATGGGTAGCCTATCCCTTCTCTAGCAGATGTTCCCAACTCAGGAATCAAACCAGGGTCTCCTGCACTGCAGGCAGATTCTTTATCAACTGAGCTATAAGGGAAGCCCCTAAAAACTTGAGGGGAATAAAAAGAAAAAGCAGGATGTCCTTCCCTTGTTAAAGATAAACTGTTCAAGTGAGATTAGAGTCAACAGACCACAAAAGGGTCAAACCAGCTACACTGGCCTGAGAGAAAGAAAAGGTGGCCACCCAGTTATGTGGTTTCTGGGTGATGAGGCCCTGCTGGGGAGTCAGACCCCGGGAATGTCAGAGAGGTCTCCTGTTACCCAGTCACCTGCCTTCCTTTCTGTTGTTCTTTAGTTGCTCAGTCGTGTCTGACTCTTTGCAACCCCATGGACTACAGCCTGCCAGGCTCCTCTGTCAATGAGATTTCTCAGGCAAGAACACTGGAGCGGGGTGCCATTTCCTTCTCCAAGGTGTCTTCCCAACCCAGGGATTGAACCCACATCTCCTGCATGGGCAGACGGACTTTTTTGTCTTTTACCACTGAGCCACCAAGGAAGCCTGAGCTCCCCCTAAGAAGGTGGCTATCTCTTTCAGAGGAAATACACTTCAAATGTTTCACAGCCCCGGACAGAAGGAGGTATTCAACGTTTGTACAGGCATGTACACAGAAGGAAAGCCTTCAAGAACAGTTCACTTGTAAATAGACCAAGGTGGTGACTAGTCACTGTAAAACTGTGTTGGTTGGTGCCATGGACAGTTCTGAATATTAAGTTACAATGATCTGACCAAAAACTAAGCCACAGTAATAAAGCTGGCTCAGGACTCATTCACCCAAACTTCCATTTTAAAAGAACACGCACAATTCTTGAATTTTGTAAGCAGACAACCCTGGAAAGAACTTTTTCATTTATTTATAGCAAACAATGGGAAAAGCATACCTATGCCAGCTTTGTGAGAATAGGCAGAGTTAATTCTCAACAAAAGGAAGCAAGTACATATTTTGCTAAAAGAGTCTCCTTCAAGAGCACAGAAAGTCAATGACCATAATCACTCACTTGACTTTTCAGTGTCCACACTATCTTCCTCCTCTTTTTTTACCCGAATATCTTACATTAATACCTAAACCTTACAGAATGTAAGGTGATTCTACCAATCTGCCTTTAATACAGCAAAAGTTCATAAAGCTAAAACACACAAACCCCCAAAATCCAACAATCCAACGAAACAAAACCAAACAAAAACACACTGATCTGAATTACTGAAGCCTTTGAACTATAGTCAGTGATGCCAACCCTCAAACTCTGTGGTCAGATTATCAGATATGCAATCACATATGTGCGTACTAAGCCGGGTCAGTCGTGTCTGACTCTTTGCGACCCGACAGACTGCAGCCCGCCAGGCTCCTCTGTCTATGGGGTTTCCAAGGCAAGAATGCTGGAGTGTGTTGCCATGCCCTCCTCCAGGGGCTTTTCCTGACCCACGGATCTAACTCTCGTCTCTGGCGTCTCCTGCATTGGCGGGCAGGTTCTTCACCACTAGCGCCACCTGGGAACCCCCAATTACATACAGATGGTCACAGATAGCAGCTGGTGAGATGGACTCTAGACTTTTAAAATATGACAGGGAGGAAGGAAAGGAAAATGAATTAGAGTGCATTTCCTTCTAAGAGCATCAGCCTCAGGCGTTGCTGCTGTGAGTAACTCAGGAGAATCCGTTTTAAAGTGAGGCTGCCACCAGTCTGTGCCGGGCACTGGCTTTGTGCGCAATAACCTATAATCTCATTATCTTGGAAATAAATTATCCAATCTAAACTGCATTTAGTTCTTTTTATAAACAGCCCAATAAGCTGCCTAACTTCCTTCCTGCCATAAAAATGTTCCTGCCTTTGGACAACTTCAACAGCACAGTACAGACACGTGATTCTAGAATCATTACAGACGACAGTTAAGCGGCTGCCACACACAATCGATACTGTATTTGGTTTTTAAGAGCATCATTATTTAACTGTATATTATTGAGGTAATTTTTCAATGCCTGAAACAGACCCTCAAATGAAAAAAGAGTCAACAATTTATTAAAATGCAGCGACGCTACGTGAATATCTTTTCCAAAGGTAGATAAGATAGCCAGTCTGTCTCTTATCCCTGAGCCTCAAATGGCTTAAACTCAGGATCTATGCTAGTTTCATGTGATAGCTGATGAGAACTCTTGCAAATGGTTAAGGTCATTGAGCTTCTACTGCATTCTAAGCACAGTGAAGATCAGAAAAATAGAGAAACTGTGGTCTTTGACTTTAAGAAAGTAAAACAAGTAAACAAAAAAAGTGTAATATCCGTGCCAGAGGTAGTATACACCTTGAAGGTTCACAGAGAAGAGGGGTCGCAGTCTTTGGGCAGATTTACCAAAGGACGTGTCTGTGTGGACAACAGAGACGATGGATTTCCTCAAGCTGAAATGGCCCGGAAGGACAGTCTCTGTAGGGGGGATGCAAGGCTGGTGGGAAGGGTGCCCTGAGTCAGACAGAATCATGGACGCTGCTCAGTGCACTGGGAGTGTGTTTCAGTGCTTCAGGTCACAAATGCTCTAGCAGACATAAAAGATCTTAAGTCAGAAAAGGCTGAGAGTTCCCAAGCTCTCCTACTTGTCTCTCAGTTAGCCAAGAGGTAGAAAGCTGGCATGAGATCTAATTGAGGGCACATAGCCTACCGGGTCAAGTATTCAACCGAAAGAACTAAAAAACCGTAACTGTCTATCCATCAATCCACTGAACACATACTTACTGAGCACCTATACTAAGTTCCAGGAAACAGATTGGCAGTAGGGTCACAGTTACTGTGTAAGCAAGGCAACCTCTTCTTCAATCTCAAACACACAGGGACTCCAATATCTACATTTACTTTGCCACACACATTGGCCTCCTGCTAATGGCCTCAACTCTGCTCCACTTCAGTGCCTCCCGGGTTCACCTCCTCACTTGGAACCACTTCACTTCTAAAGCAGGAGTCTGAATTTCCTATCCAAGCACAGCTTTCCACCCTGTGCTCATCACTTCTTTCTGAGAATGCCTGATTATGACTTTTTTCCGGCCGCTCTCAGGTCAGAGAGCTTCTTCCCACTCCAGCTCCGTGGCTGCCCATTTCTGTAACCTTCTTCCCAGTTCCCTAAGTTCCTTCCATTCTTCATCTTTCTGCTACATGAATTTCTCCAATTCCTAATATCAGGCAGCTTGTACCACTTCTGCCTCTAGGGGTTGCAGAGGCGGCCTGGGCAACACTGAATCTCACTTTAAAACCACGCTGCCCTTCTCTGGCTGGGGCGTGACTCCAGCTCGTTAGCTTGACTGGCTCCTGCATCACCTTCTATACCCCAGCTGCATAGGAGCCCCGCAAAATATGTTTGCTGGGTGCTTGAACAGATGAACAAACAAATATGCTTATCTGCTCACAGAAGATTTTACATTGTCGAAACATACATTTAAATCCTGTAACTTGGGACCCTCCCAGCAGTCCAATGGTTAAGAATCTGAACATCCACTGCAAGGGGCTCAGGTTCGATCCCTGGTTGGGGAACTAAGATCCCACATGCCATGCAATGCAGCCTATATAAATAAATAAATAAAACTTACACCAATAAACATCTTTTAAAAAAAATCCTACAACTCAACAACAACAAAAAAAGAACAATCTAGTTAGGAAATGGACAATGGCCTTGAACAGACATTTTTTTAAGGAAGATATACACATGGTCAACAAGTACATGAAAAGATGCTCAATGTAACTAATCATCTGCTGCTGCTACTGCTGCTAAGTCGCTTCAGTCGTGTCCGACTCTGTGCGACCCTGTAGATGGCAGCCCACCAGGCTCCCCCATCCCTGGGATTCTTCAGGCAAGAACACGAGTGGGCTGCCATTTCCTTCTCCAATGCATCAAAGTGAAAGTGAAGTCGCTCAGTTGTGCCCGACTCTTAGCGACCCCATGGACTGTCTACCAGGCTCCTCTGTCCTTGGGATTTTCCAGGCAAGAGTACTGGAGTGGGGTGCCATTGCCGTCTCCGAACTAATCATCAGGGATACACAAATCAAAACCACAGTGAGATCCACCTCACGACCATCTGGATGGCTACCACCAAAAAGCCAGAAAACAACAAGAGCTGGCAAGGATGTGGGGGGTCTCTGTGCACTTCTGGTGGGAGTATAAACTGTAGCACCCACTGTGGAAACAGTATGGAAGCTCCTCAAAAAGTTAGAAAAAGAATTACCATATAACCTAGCAATTTGACTTTGGGCATTTATCCAATAGAACTGAAAGGAGCATCTCAAAGAGATATTTGTATATCCCTGTTCACAGCAGCATTACTCATAGTAGCCAAAAGCTGGAAGGAAACCAGACATCCACTGATGGATGAATGGATGAACAAGATGTAGTTGTACACATACAAGAGCATATTCTTCAGCCTTAAAAAGGAACGAAATTCTGACACAGGCTACAATGTGGATGAAATAAGCCAGACACAAAAAGACAGACACTGCATGGTTCCACTTACATGAGGTAAGTAGAATAGTCAAATTAATAGGAACAAGAAAGCATAGTTTCAGTTTTACACGATGAAACAGTTCTGGAGACTGGTTATACAATAATGCAATACACTTAAAAAATGGTTAAGACAGTAGATGTGTATTTTACTACAATTAAAAATATATGTATTTAGATAATTAGTGCTGGCATCTGGATTCCCAGGTGGCTCAGTGGTAAGGACCTCACCTGCCAATGCAGGAGACACAGGACACATAGGTGTGATCCCTGGCTAGGGAAAAGCCCCTGGAACGGCAATGGCAACCCCCTCTAGGAATTCTTGCCTGGAGAATCCCATGGACAGAGGAGCCTGGTGGGTTACAGTCCATGGGATCACAAAGAGTTGGACATGACTGAACTACACACAACTACAAATTTACTAAAATCTGGCACGCCTGTCTCTCTGATGAGCTGAGTCAGACTAGAACGTAAGTCCCTAGTTTATTATCACCCCCATCAACTCACTCTCAGACCTATCTCCACTATACCTCCATGAGAGTGGAATTGTGTCTCCACTGTAATTGATCCACACCAGAAATGAGGCAGTCTACAGATTTCTGGGAAATAAGAACAAACAGAAAGGGGCCCACATGTGCACACTTTCTTAAAGACCTTTAAGCTTTTCTATTTATTGTTTAACAATAATTTAGCTTAAATGTAAAAGTATATTACTGACATAACAAACAAAATCAGAGTAAATAAATGAAGATGAACTGTTTACTTCTCTGCAAGTTGCTGATTTTTACTTTGTAAAGATGATAAACACTAGCTCACTCTGCTTACTCACTGTCCACCATTTAGGAATAGAAATGGATACATTTTGGTTGAAAGGAAAAAACTTTTTTTTTCCTCTTACTTCTCCTGGTTTATACCCTATAATTTAATTCATGGTCAACAAAAGATTAAAGTCTGCCAAAGATAATTAAAATGAATAGAAGCAGTTCGGGAGTATTTAATGGAAGTCGGGGGCAAATTAACACATTGGTGTCACACCGTGTGTCCGACACACGTCCTTACTTGCACAAGCGTGTCCAGGGTAAAGATGTGCTCCCCACGAACGTTGTAGAACTTGACCATGGCACTCTTCAGAAGAGGGCCATTGGAGAGGTCACTGAGCTGGCTTGGGCGCTCCATACCAGCAACTGCCAGGAGGTCTCCCTGCGTGCACCACTGGGCCACCACCTCTGAAACGACAAAGAGGGAGGCAGGCAACATGAGCTGGCGGTGGGTGGGGGTGGGGGTGTCCATCCTGAACTCTCATTTAAGTAGTTTTAAGAAATGGAGCCACTGAGCACGTACAACGGCGTCCAAGTTTCTCTTGTGAAGACAACAGAGACTCTGAACACAGATGCTCACTACATGGGAGGGGAATGCTCACTACATGGGTGAGGAGCACTCACTACATGGGAGGGGAGCGTTCACTACGTGGGTGGGGAGCGTTCATTACAGGGATTCAGAGTGTTCATTACATGGATGGGGAGTGTTCACTACGTGGGTGGGGAGTGTTCATTACGTGGAAGAGGAGTGTTCATAACATGGGTGGGGAGTGTGCACTATATGGATGGGGAGTGCTCATTACATGGATTCAGAGTGTTCATTACATGGATGGGGAGTGTTCATTACGTGGAAGAGGAGGGTTCATAAAATGGGTGGGGAGTGTTCACTACATGGATTCAGAGCGTTCATTCCGTGGGTGGGGACTGCTGTTTCCCCTGAAGCGCACCTAAACCAGGAGAAAACCACACGATGCATCTACTGTAGTACCGGCACTTCCATGATGAGAAGGGCACAACTACGAGAGTGCAGGTCAGATCAGTGAACCCACCACTGTCCATCCTGAGTGTCCTTCCCTCTGCCATGACCCCGACTCCCAGAGAGGACTCAGAGAGTCTTCAAAAGCTCCAAGTGAAATGCAAACCAAGAGCAAAGCCTAAATTCAATTCATTCAATGTTCTGTGCACTACTAGACAGATGAAGTTCGCATAAAGGATAGGTCTGCATATCAAGGCCTTGACTTTCACCCAGCATCTGGGTGATGTGATGTGGGGTCTCAGAAAAGAAGATGATCCCTCTGCTGGATGGCAGTGTCGTCACACACACTGTCACAGAGATGTGATGCTCACCTATGAGCCATTCAGGACCTAGAAGAAACGGCTGTTAGACATTGTGTCTAATTCCAATGTGAGCAATTCACTTATTCTTGCTGGTAAAGCAAGCTGCTGGTACAGTAAGATTTATAGCGTAGCTTGTTTTCCCTCAAGATCCTGAAACTGGATCTGGCTTATCCAGAGATCCCTGATTTCTGGAAGTCCATGGCCGATTCTGCAGAGAGGCTGGAATTGAAAGGTGCACCCCCATGACAGGGATGGGTTTCAGAACTTGGTCTAGATTTCGGCAGTTCCTGAGCTCCACCTGTGATCTCAGCAGCTCTCTCTCATTCACGTGCGGCACCGATTCTGACATCAACACCGAGCACATTCTGAGGTCACCAAAGTTCCCCAGTTTCCCTGGAAGACTGAAAAGCAGTCCTGGGAGAAGACAGCAGTTATGGACAAACACAACTTGGTAAAATCTCTACAACTGGAGGAGTAAAAGCGTCAGTAAACAGAGGATTTTTCTTTTTCTTATAGACAGGTATAAATAAGCTTGAGTATTGGGTGGGCCCAAAACCCCGTCCAGGTTTTTCCTAATAGGTAAGTGGGTGGTGACCCCCGCAGGACCGGCTCAGACACACAAGCCATTCAAAAGATGCTCAGCAGCTAACACAGGGAAGCCCAAGGGCTCAAGGTGGCCGTTTGCTAGATGGCGACATCTGAGTAAGGATCTTAGTCCAAATGTTTATAAGCAAATGTGCAGGGATTTCTTTGGTGCAGTTATAACATTACACTGAGACAGCTGTAGTTCCCAAAGGTATGTCATTCTTTTAAAAAGAGTAAGTTTCATAAGAATAATACCATTTCTTGTTCTGAAGATTATATAACCTGGAACATAAAAGGATGCAGAGACAAATGTGGGCCCCTCGATACTGAGCATAAACCAGGCCTGCTCCACATGACAGGCATGCAGCCGTCGGGGAAGCCCGGCCCCGTCCCTTCCTGAGATGTCCACTTTAATGACTCATCTATTAGCCAGTAGATGTGTGCGCACTGTGTGCGTGTGTGTGTGCGTGACTGCGCCCGCACATGTGCACCTGGGTCCAGAGACAGGGAGGGAGAGAGAAAAGGAAAAAGAAAGCTAAGGCTCCGGTTTGGCCCCCTCCACTCAGATCACAGCAGGCCCCTTTAGCACGGGGACCAGAGACCGCCCTGGAGCTTCTGCACTGCACCATCCAACCCTGAAGAGGCAGACTGCTCTTCCGGAGGGTTCCTCAGAGCCACCACCTCAGCAGACTTCCTGAACTGCACATTTCACAACACTCAGAATGCTGATGGACACCAATTTCTTCCTGAGACACCACTTTCTACCACCCTGTCTGGAGGCCTTCAGTGCTGACCACTGACCTTCACATGGATGCCTCAATTTGACAGGTTTGTCACAACTACCAGCTCCTCAAGAAGCCTCAGAACCCTGGGGGCTCCTGTGTGTTGTCTGGAGGCGAGCGCCCCCCATCCGAGAGGACCGCTCCTCCCGAGAAGGGCAGGTGAGGACGAAGTGACTGTCGGGAGTGCTTTCTCAAGATGAGACTAGACAGCAATCGACTGGTCAGACAAGCAGAGGAGCGAGAGAAAAGACCTCACGGACAGATTCCATTAAGCCCTGCAGAGGGGACTGCAGAGGCTGGTGGTCAGCAGGCCTGGGAGTGACGCCCAGCTCACAAGGCGGGCCGCTCCGTACCTTTCAGCCCCGACTGGATGATGGTGGGAGACAAGTCGTCGTAGCTGTTCATCAGGCTGATGTCTCCAGAGGTGAAGCTGACGGTGAGCAGGGGCTTGATGTTCTGCACCGGGATGGGGTATGCTGCTGGACCATCTGCAGGAACAGAAGTGCCGGGTGAAAACGAGGCGACAAGCACATGACCCGAACCCAGGCCTGCACGTGCAGCCCTGAGGAGGCCTGGAAACTGCTAACGGTGCAGGTGAGACCCTGGGCTGGGCAGGTCACCCAGGAAGGCAGTGCTGCACAGCATCAGGGGCACCACACGGCACACGGGCACAGGGGGAGCCCGGGATGAGAGGCGGTGGGGATAGCAGCCCTGTGGGCACCGGGCGGGGCTCCCTGGGCTCTGGGTGCCCTGCTAAGAGTTTACCAACCTGCGTGTTTCTGGTGATGTGCAAATGTGAATTACTTTAACATCACATGACATAGGAGGATGGGGGGCTGGGTAAGGATGAAAACATTTTCTTAATCCTGGTCCAATGTACCAAAAGCTGCCTTTCAACACTGGACGTACCTTCACTGAACATTACAGGCATCAAGCAGCCACCGTGAGTTGTTTTTACCAGAAGAGACCTCACATCTGGAGGAGGCCCAGACCGGCTGTGGCTGATGCCCAGCGTGCATGAGTGTGAGGAGATATGTGTGTGTATGTGTGTATTAAGGAACGAGCCCTGAGGGGTGCTCCTCTGTGTCCACCCCTTGCAGTGGGTCAGCATGACATGGGCTCAGCCCACCTGTGGAGGCTCTTGTAATAACTGTCATCTGCTTCACTTTTAAGATGCTGCAGGTACTGACCTCTGTGCTCAAATTCCCAAGGTCACCAGGAACACCCTGCTCTCTGAAGGCAAGTTTCAGTCTCCTCCAAACTGCCCCAGTGCTTCTGAGGAGGGGAACTGGTTAGAGTGCAGCTGGGAACTAATGCTGCTCTTAAGACTTCATCTGGACTTGCTCCATCACCTTGGTCTCTGGACCCTGTTTCTCCCCTAGTAAGAGGGGAAGAGCAAGTATGCATTCAACCCGGTAAGTTCTGTTTTAAAAGTATGCTGAGCCCAGTGTTGAAAGACACCAATTTGATCACTGCCACCGGCAATCAGTCCTTCTCACTCAATACTCATCACATCGTCTACTTTAAAAAGAGAGGCTCTTTAAAAGGAGCAGGGACGGGACCCCGGGGGAGAGTCAGAGCCCTGCGGGGGGCATGCTGAGGGCTGACAGTGGGGACGGCCAGGCCAGCACCCACCCCCAAAGCTTCTGCTCTGGGGCCTCAGGCATGCTCAAGGTGGTGGGGGGAGGCAGAACCTGAAATCACTCCCACCAAGGGGCTGAAACCATCTATCATGACTGGGCCAAATGTTCACAAACTCAGATGTCATCTACTCTACCATCACTGTAAGGTTTGGAGGCGGTGGGGTGAGGGCAGTGGGTTCTTCTGAACTGAGCAAGGGAAGAATCTGCCTGAAATAAACAGGCAGGGACATGGCATCCAGGCCAACGTGCTGGCCTTCATCACGGGCACAACTAATCCTTTCCTCACATAGCCAGGGTCATCGGCTTCAGTAATGTTACGGATCTAGAGCACTATGGGTTAGGACGTAGGAACAGCACAGCAGTTTTCACCTTCAGCTCTGTTTCTCCCTAGGCACCAGGCATCGCCCCCAACACCCCAGGGTCAGAGAAATGGCCATCAGTCTCGTTCTGCATCTAGGAAAACCAGTGAAGGGCCAAGCCACCCGACCAGTCATTCTGCACAAAGGGATGGCAGAGAGGCAGGTGACGGTCCCGTCCAGGTCAGAGACTGGGCAGGCCGGCTCCGCCCTGCACTCCGCTGAGAACCCTGCCCGACGGGAAGGGGTCCTTCTCCTCCCTGCCCTCCCCACAGGGCCACCTTGGGGCGGGGAGTAGTCGTCCGAGTCGGTGTCGCTCTCGCTGCTGTCCTCCACCAGGAAGGCGGGGTAGTTCCAGGACATGCTGAGGATGCCGTCCGACTCGTGCAGCAGGACGTGGGCCAGCATCCGGCCGTGGCAATCCATGACAATCACCTGCCCGTCGGCAGTGCCAAACAGTACCTGCAGCAGAGGAGTGGGACCCCCAATGGGCGGGCAGAGAGAACAGCGGTTGTGGCCCCACCCCACTCCCACCTCTACGTGTTCACAGGACACAGTACCTAAGAAGTGGAAGAAGAGACCAGCTAAGCAACAGAGGGATACACAAAGCTTGTTAGCTGGCTCTTTCTGGAAGAATTTTAGTCCTCTGTTAGCAAAAGGGAACTAGTGCTGTAATAAATATGGTATGTGGACGCTTTCGAATAATGTCAAAATCACTGTGTCACATTTTGTGGGTTTTTTTTTTTTTCAGTTGGAGGAGGGGGGTCAAGAAGAAGATAATATTCTCTTATTTTTCTCTAAAAAAAAAGGCAGCATCAGAGGATCATCATATGCAAGTGTTCGTAAGCCTGTTTATCTTGTGTTCCATTTCACTAAGAATAGTATCAGGGTTGATGTATTTAAGTAATAATGTTATAGTAAATTAATGGTATTAATATATTAAGTGCTTACTTTGTACTAAGCACAATTCTAACAAAGTTTACCTCATTGACTGTCTGAATAATCCTGCCAGCTAAGCGCCAGCACTGCTGGCACGGAGCTGAGACAGGGCTGACGCCTTGTGTACTGAGGGCTGCTCCTGGGGTTCCCCTCAGTCACCCGCCCCGAGCACATACTCAGGCGTGTGATGGGGTGCGGGCAGGCACACGGCCAAGGCTAGAGCACAAGCAGGCAGAGGAAGGCTGGACGCGGGGGTTGGGGGGACGGTGGGCGCCCTCCATCAGAGAGGCAGAGGAGCTGCTCACAGCTGCTGGAAGCCCCCTAACAGGCGTCATTCTGATGGGTGGCCCTGAAATCTTTGTATCTTTTGTGTCTAATGAGAATTCTCTAATCGTCAGCAACTCACTGTGAGAACCATGCAAGTTATTTCCATTTTATAGATGCAGAAACAACTTAACAGAGCTCAAGTAAGGTGACAAAGTCATTAAGTGATCAAGCCAGGGCTATTTACCTAGAAAGACCAGGATTTACATAAAAAGAAAGTTATTTAAGAATTTTTAGGTCCATGCCTCTTTCTGCTTTTAAGATTTTGACACTGAGCTTTTGGAGGTCAAAGACTGTCCACACTTGTACCCCTGGGACCTAACAAGAGCTTTGGGTACAGTGGACATTGAATAAGTATTTATGGTTACATGAGTGAGTTAAAGTCAGTGACAATCAGAAGGCAATCTTAGGACATAAATCCAGATGATTAAGAGAGATTAACTGCAAAAGAAGATATATTTCATTTAAGCAGTAATAAGCTGACAGAGCTGTTGAGATAAACCAACTGTCCATCAAATACTCCTTTAAACATGAGCTACATTTTAATGACTGGAAAGTAAGGAAAAAAAAAAGGAAAGCTGAAACAGTTTTCCTTCAGGGCTGGTGATGAATCATATAGAATGCTGCTTACAGGAAAAAGAGATAAGTTGAACTAGGAACACAGTAAAAGTCATTTTAGGAAAAGCTTAATTCTTGGCTGCCAACACTGAAAATGAGTATCCACTAGCATGCCCACGAGGACCTCATGAGACCCGGGCTGGGGAGGTGGACACGGCAGGTGTCTCCTGAGCAGTCCGCAGTGCAGATGAAGATGGAACCTGACCTCTTATAACTTCAACTACAATTTGCATATTTCAGAGGAAGAAGACGTATGGGAAGCCCTCTAAAGCGACATCCCAGGATGCACGCTTTTATTCTCCGCTTCCCACATCCTCACTCACTTGTTCAAGCATGTCTCAAGGGCAGTGTCATACCTTGGAGTATGTGAAGGGGTTATTTCACCAGTTATGACTTTGTTTCTCATAAACATAGCTCATGAGCAGGCAACAGCAAACAGTTATTCTTCTCAAGTCCCCAGAATTAAATGTGTATCAATCCCAAACAAGCTCCCTGGGCCCTTCCAGTGCAGTTCCCAGTCTCCACTGGCATAGCGATCCTCAGTATTCTTGCGTCTTACTGTGTGGTTATCTGATCTGTCTGGCTCCCATGCTAGACTTAAGTTTTTCAGGAAATGGACTGTGTCTGCTCTCACTGCGCTCTCCCCAGGGCCTGTCCTCAGAGGACACACAGCAGCCTCTGTGAAGGGAGGGTGGAAATGAAGCACTGTTTGAGTAACACATTTTTCCATTTTGGAGAACAGACACCATCTAATTCCTGAATGAAGGACTGGTGGCTTAATGAGTTTTCAGTGTTCAACATCACACTAAAGCAAAAGAGGACAAGAGAACCAGCCTCCAAATTCCCCAACGTTAATCAACTCCGACTGCAGCTCTTTTGGAAGTTAATGCACTATTAAGATCAGGGAGAAGGCATCCCTAATGCTTGAGCTGTCAAGCAGTGATGGAGGAAGTTACTTTGTTTTGGAACAAGTATGTCAGATAACTGAAGAACACTGACGTGATGTAAAATCAGATTTCTGAAGATCTCCTCTATTACAAGTTCTTTAAATGCCTCACCACTTTGAATGAGATAAAGCTTCTCTGAGCCAAGGACTTCAAAGGAACAAGACAGCAAAGTCTAAACAATCATGAATACACATATGGGCAAAAGCATCACTCTCTGCAGCCTCTCCTCCCTGTTCTGGGGCTCTGGACAGACTGGTCTGGCTCCTCTTGCCCAGGTTTGGTCTCCTCCTTTAGGCTTGGCCCAGACCCTTTCCCCTCTCTAGGAGGTCACAGTCATGTCCATGGCCTGGCTTGCTCCCTGTCCAGGCCATTCCCCTAAGCTCCAGACTCACACACTCCAACTGCCTGCCAGCTGCCGACCCCTGGATGTGTTAAAAGGCCAGGCCCGTCAGAGTCAACCTGTCCCTGATGAGGTGCATGACCTTGTCTGTCCCCTGGCCAACACACACAGCAGGTCCTCTGCTGGCAGAGACTGTGGTTTGTGCTTTTTCTCTGGTGTCCAGTACGGGGTCTGGTATGTAACAGGGGCTCAGACATCACGTATTAAGGCTTTTGAGACCCACCACACAGACTTGTCCTCACTCTAGCCATGGTCCCTACAGTACTCTGTTTCTGCGGCACCATGAGCTTCCGAGGGCAGGTCTGCAGCCATAGGTTCTCACCTGCTGCCAGTCACCAGTAGACACTCAGTGACTCTCAGTAAATGCATTTCTGCCCAAAGCTTTAGCCTTTGCTCAAGTTTTCCTACACATGAACATCTTCTTTCTTTCCTTCTTTTAACTAGATCAATGCTCAAATTTTCCCATAAAACTGGCCTCCAAAACACTTTTAGTTATAGATAGTTTAAATTTCTGTCTCAGATTTTCCCTCCTATTTCTGTTGGACTGCAGGCTTCACAGAGGGGTGGAGATAATGGTCCCTCTGTAATATGTACACTAAGAACCAAAGGTGGTAGAATCTGCCAGCCCTTGGGTTTAATGGCTGTCCCTCTGGACAGGGGACACTGCTTCAGAGCAGTGCTTAATACCATTGCTATGTTTTTAAAAAATTATGGTATCTACATACAATCTCTCCATTCTAAACTATTTTTAGATGTAATCATTTTAAAATGTAACACAATTATCACCAGCAATTTAAAATGAACTAAGCCGCAGGAAGAAGACAGAAAATCATTCAAAAGATTTATGTTTTGCAACCAGTGATGATGTATCATCAGTACCTTTATCTCTGAAGACTGGTCCTCATCTAAATACTTGAATAAAGACCATGTTAGGAAATTTCAACTATAAAAATATATGCTTCTGTAAATGCAGTAGAGTTCAATGAGTAGCATACAAACTAGTCACAAAAGGAGTTGATTTTTCCCATTTATTTGCTTTTGTGATTTAAAGCTGGGGGAGAAGATGACAAAGTTGTTACAAATTCTGACTACAGGCATACCTTATTTTATTATACTTTGCATATATTGGTTTTTTTTTTTTAAACTAAAGGTTTGTAGCAACCCTGCATCAAGCTAGTCTGTCTGTTTTTCCAATATGATTTGTATCTGTGTAATGTTTTGATGATTCTCACAGTATTTCAAACTTTTTCATTATTATATTTGTCATGGTGATCTGTGACCAGTGACCTTTGATATTGACTATTGTAATTCTTTTGGGAAACCAAGTCCATGTAAGATGGTAAACTTGATTATTTAAATGACAACAAAGGCTCTAGAATATGACATAAACTTAGTTGATAAAGCAGGGTTTGTGGGAACTGAATGATTTTGAAAGAAGTTCTCCTCTGTATAGCTATCAAACACAGCACTGCATGCTACAGAGAAATGGATCATGCAAGGAAGAGCCAATTAATGTGGCAAGCTTCACTGCTGTCTCATTTTAAGAAATGGCCACAGCCACCCCCACATTTAGCAACCACCACCCTGAGCAGTCAGCAACCATCAAAACTGAGACAAGGCCCTCCGCCAACAAAAAGATTACCACTTGCTCAGATGATAGCATTTTTCTTTTTAGCAATAAAATATTTTAAAATTAAAGTATATACATTTTTTTTCTTTTAGACATAATGTTATTGCATGATTTTAATAGACTACAGTATAGTATAAACATAATTTTTGTATGCACTGGGAAACCAAAAAATGTATCTGATTCACCGTAGTGCAATGGTCTGAAACCAAACCCACAATACCTCTGAGAGATGCCTGCAGCTGGTGTCAAGTGCCTACATGCAGGGCCATGGAGGGAGGGCAGGGGAGGGTAGTAACATCCTTTTGCTCCTTGGCAGGAATCTTCTGTCCTGAGATGCACTGAAGTAACACTTTGGTTCTGAAAGACCTCCCTGTCGGCTTCAAAACACTAGCTTTCAAATGTGCTTCAAGGCCAGATTTGAGCATTTTGTGACTAATATTTTTCAGTACTTTTTAAGCCACTAACATCAGACAGTTGTAAAGGACAGAACTGCTCAACTGATTAACAGAATATTTCCTGGTTCAAAAAAAAAAAGGATAAAATATAACTTCACAATTGATTCTAATAATCATTTCTAAAACAGGCATTTTAAGACTTATTCTGATAAACATGGGAAAGAAATCTAGCCCAAAACAGCTATAATAAAAATTTGTATCTCTGGGCTAAACATGTAATTTTGAAGTCGTTTCATCTCCTCACTGCAGGATAACTGCTTATAAACTAACCCATAAAGAAGAGAACCTACTCTATGTTTAAAGATTTTCAGAGAAGGAGATAGTCTGTCCACCTCAGGTACTGAATTTAACATTAAATAATTTTCATTGCTATAACATTCTTCCCCAAATCTTTCAGGTTCCATTTTAAAGTTTATTCATCCTTTTAAGACACCTGCACATTACTTCTGGGGAGTGGAGGGGAACAGTCTGACTACAGGAGTAATTTAAAAACACATTTAACTAGGATACCTCTGGAAGGACACACAAGTAACTGGAAACACTAATCACCTCTGGGGACAGAAGTGGGTGGCTGGGGGCAGTGGGGAGAAAGGAAACTTTTCATCATATATCCTTTTAAACATTTAGGATTATATACCATGTGAGTACGCTACTGAAATATACTTAAGTACACATGGAATGAAGTAGAGAGAAAAGGTTCAGGAATACAGCTCCATTATCAGATCTCTGGAGCTGGATGAAATGTGCTGGGCCTGTTTGCTGAAGATCATCTTAAGTCTACTGGCAAAACATGCTTTCCTTTGCAAAGAACTCAGAATTGGGAGTTGGCTTGCTAGGGGTCTGGTTCTATTTTGATTCCTAACTACTTATGTCACTTTGAAATGATCATTTGCCTTCCTGAGTACTGTTCTCATCTTCATCTAAAAAAAGTTGTATTAGATGAGTTCTCAAATCCTTTCCTGTTTCAAAAGCCTCCAACTCTTTCAATAAATATCTAAATACATTTCTCATTATGTGGAAACAGTCATTTTTTTCCTGTGGCTACTAATAAACTTCCTTAACAAAAGGGCTAAAAGGAAATGATTTCCTGGTCTGAGGAGACTGAAAACCTTGTGACTCAACAGAAGAGGTCAGGGTGCGCAATGATGGGGGTGGGCCCAACAGCATCTGTGGCTGCTGTCGAAGGTCCACAAAGCCGACACCAGTCAGGGAGGCAAGATCAGATTTTATCCAGGAGTCACTACTGCAGGACAAGGAGCTGATCTCAGCTTCCACTTGTGCAGACAAGACTGGGAGATGGGGAGAGGAGAAGAGGAGGGAGGCGGGGTGCTGAATCTTGTCAAATGCTTTGTCTGCATCTACTGAGATGACCATATGGTTCTTATCCTGTATTTTGTTAATGGGTGTATCACAGTGATTGATTTTTATATGGTGAACATCTTGGCATCCCAGGGATAAATCTCACTTGATTGTTGTGTGAGATTTTATTAATGAGCTGTTTCACTCGGTTTGCTAGTATTTTGTTATGGATTTTTGCATCTATGTTCATCAGGGATATTGGTCTATAATTTTCTTTCCTTACAGTGTCATTGTCTGGCTTTGGTATCAGGATGATGGTGGCCCAATACTATAAAGCTTTTAGAGGAAAACATAGGCAGAACACTGACTGACATAAATGATAGTAGTAACTTTTTCAATTCATCTCCTAGGGTAATGGAAATAAAACAAAAATAAACAAATGGGACCTAATTACAAAGCTTTTGCATAGCAAAGGAAACCACAAACAAAATGAAAAGACAACCTACAGAATGGGAGAAAATGATGCAACCAACAACGGATTAATGTTCCAAAATTTACAAACAGTGTGTGCAGCCCAATATCCAAGAAACCAAACAACCCAATCAAAAAATGGGCAGAGGATCTAAACAGATGTTTCTTCAAGGAAGACATACAGAGGGCCAAGAGGCACACGAAAAGACATTCAACACTGCTTTTAGAGAAATGCAAATCAAAACTATAATGAGGTATCACCTCACACCCAGTCAGAAAGGCCATCATGAAAAAATCTACAAACAGGGCCTCCCTGCTGGCTCAGTGATAAAGAATCCACATGCCAATGCAGGAGACATAGGTGCAAGCCCTGATCAGGGAAGACCCCATATACTGTGGAGCAGCTAAGCTCGTGTGCCCCAAGTACTGAACCTCTGCTCTAGGGCCTGGGAGCTGCAACTATGCCACCCACGTGCCGTAACTGCTGAAGACCGCATGTCCGAGAGCCTGTGCTCTGCAACGAGAAGCCACCACAATGAGAAGCCCACGCAGCGCAGCGAAAGAGTAGCCCACTCGCCACAACTAGAGAAGAACCTTGCACAGCAATGAAGACCAGCATAGTCATAACTAAATAAATATATAAAAAATTTTTAAATCTACAAAGAATAAATGCTGGAGAGGGTGTGGAGAAAAGGGAACCTTCCTATACTGTTGTTCGGAATGTAAACTGGTACAGCCACTGTGGAGAACACTGATGGAGGTTCCTTAAAAAGTTAAAAATAGAACTACCACATGATCCAACAACAGTATATTAAAAAGCAGAGATATTATGTTGCTGACAAAGGTCCATCTAGTCAAAGCTATGGTTTTTCCAGTACTCATGTATGGATGTGAGAGCTGGACCATAAAGAAAGCTGAGCACCAAAGAATTGATGGAAGCAGTATGTGACATATTATACTACGTATATAATTATTATTAAAATAAACAATGTAGTATTTGAAATAAAAAAAACAAACATATCTGTTAGGTCTACTTGGTTTATAGTGTTGTCAAAGGGCACTGTTTCTCTATGGATTTTCCATCTGTGTGTTCTCTCCAGTATTGAGAGTGGCAGTGAAGTCTCCTACATTACTGGACTGCTGTCTGTTTAGGCTGCTGCAGAAGTAATTGTGGTTTTGCATTGTTGAACTTCAGTGTTTGATATTAAAATACATTCTTAAATGTGGTTATGTTATACATCATCTTAATGTGCATTTTTCACTTTATTTTTTGCTAATGACTTGCTGTTTGTTTCATATTTATTTAGACTAGGGAAATGATATTAGACAAAAAGCAAATTTGAGCAATTTTCTTATTTGAGTTCAAAATGGGTAGTAACGCAGCAGAGACAACTCACAGTATCAACAACACATCTGGCCCAGGAACTGCTAACGAATGTCCAATGCAGTGGTGAGTCAAGAAGCTATGCAAAGGAGACGAGAGCCTTGAAGTTGAGGAGAGCAGTGGCTGGTCACTGGAAGCTGACAATGACCAACTGAGAGAATCACTGAGACTGATCCTCTTACAACTACACAAGAAGTCAAGTTGCTGAAGAACTCAATGTCGACCATTCTATAGTTGTTAGGTGTTTGAAGCAAACTGGAAAAGTGAAGGGGTTCCCAGGTGGCGCTAGTTGTAAAGAACCCACTTGCCAGTGCAGGAACCATAAGAGATGTGGGTTCAATCCCAGGAGAAGGGCACGGCAACCAACTTCAGTGTTCTTGCCTGGAGAATCCCACGGAGAGACGAGCCTGGCAAGCTACAGTCCATAAGCTCATAAGTGGGTGCCTCATGAGCTGACCCAAAATTTAAAAAAATACTGCTGGTTCCAAATAGGAAAAGGAGTACGTCAAGGCTGTATATTGTCAGCCTGCTTATTTAACTTATATGCAGAGTACATCATGAGAAACGCTGGACTGGAAGAAACACAAGTTGGAATCAAGACTGCCGGGAGAATTATCAATAACCTCAGATATGCAGATGACACCACCCTTATGGCAGACAGTGAAGAGAAACTAAAAAGCTTCTTGATGAAAGTGAAAGAGGAGAGCGAAAAAGTTGGCTTAAAGCTCAACATTCAGAAAACGAAGATCATGGCATCCGGTCCCATCACTTCATGGGAAATAGACGGGGAAACAGTGGAAACAGTGTCAGACTTTATTTTTTTGGGCTCCAAAATCACTGCAGATGGTGACTGCAGCCATGAAATTAAAAGACGCTTACTCCTTGGAAGAAAAGTTATGACCAACCTAGATAGTATATTCAAAAGCAGAGACATTACTTTGCCGACTAAGGTCCGTCTAGTCAAGGCTATGGTTTTTCCTATGGTCATGTATGGATGTGAGAGTTGGACTGTGAAGAAGGCTGAGCGCTGAAGAATTGATGCTTTTGAACTGTGGTGTTGGAGAAGACTCTTGAGAGTCCCTTGGACTGCAAGGAGATCCAACCAGTCCATTCTGAAGGAGATCAGCCCCGGGATTTCTTTGGAAGGAATGATGCTAAAGCTGAAGCTCCAGTAATTTGGCCACCTCATGCAAAGAGTTGACTCATTGGAAAAGACTCTGATGCTGGGAGGGATTGGGGGCAGGAGGAGAAGGGGACGACCCAGGATGAGATGGCTGGATGGCATCACGGACTCAATGGACGTGAGTCTGAGTGAACTCCGGGAGACGGTGATGGATAGGGAGGCCTGGCGTGCTGCGGTTCATGGGGTCGCAAAGAGTCGGACATGACTGAGCGACTGAACTGAACTAAACTGTTGTATTGAAGTGTTGTCTTCTCTTATTTTACACAACAACCATGAACCATTTCTCAATTGGATTGTGACCTGTGCTGAAATGTGTCATTTTACATGACAACCAGTGATGACCATCTCAGGGGCTAGCTGAGAAGCTTGAAAGCACTTCCTAAAGCCAACTTGCACCCAAAAAAGGTCATGATCATTGTTTGGTGGTCCGCTGCCGGTCTGATCCACTGCAGCTTTCTGAGTCCCAGTGAAACCATTACATCTGAGAAGTATGCTCAGCAAATGGAGACGCACCAAACTGCAAGGCCTGCAGCCAGCACTGGTCAATAGAATGAGTCCAATTCTCCATGACAACACCCGACCACATGTCACACAACTAATGCTTCAAAAGTTGAATGAATTGGGCTATTAAGTTTTGCCTCATTTACTCTATTCACCTGATCTCTCGACAACCTACTATCACTTCTTCAAGTATCTTGACAACCTTTTTCAGGGAAAATACTTCCACAACCAGCAGGAGGCAGAGAATGCTTTCCAAGAGTTTGCTGAATCCTGAAGCATGGATTTTTATGCTACAGTGATAAAGAAACTTATTTCTCATTGGTAAAAATGTGTTGACTGTAATGGTTCCTATTTTGATTAATACACGTTTCAGCTTAGTTATGATGATTTTAAATTCATGGTCCAAAATCGCAATTACCTTCTCACCAACCTTAATATTTCTAGTACTTCTCCTTTCACTTGTGTCAGTGTTTGCTTTGTATAATAATTGAGTATTCTATATATTTAGGTGCTCTACTAGTGCATGCATATATATTTACAATTATTATTTCTTACTGGTAAGTTGACCCTTTTGCCTTTATGTTTTTCCTTATCTCTTGTGACAGTCCTTAACATCTATTCTGTGTGATATAATTACAGTCATCTTTGTTCCCTTTTGGTCATCATTTGCATGGAATACCTTTTTCCATCTCTTTACTTGCAGCCTATGTATGATCTTCAACCTGAAGTGAGTCTCCTATCTTGTTTTTGTTTTTATCAGCAGACCGGCTACTTTGTGTCTTTTTATTAGGGAGTTTAATTCATTTACATTTAAAGTCATTATTAATAGGGAAGGACTTATTATTACTATATTGTTAAGTGTTTTCTGTCAATCTTTTAGTTCGTTTGTCCCTCTTTTCCTCTCTTGCTATCTTCCTTCGTGTTTCATTGAATTTTTTTATATTCATATGCTTGGATTTCTTTTTCTTTTTCATATCATCTAGAAGTATTTTTTTTGTTCACATGGAGCTTACATGAAAGAAATTATAGCTAATGTCAGTCTATTTTAAACTCCAGTTGCATAAAAACTCTACTTCTAATTATTTCATTCCACTGCATTTACTGATGTCACAATTTCTATATTTTTACATTGTGTATTCACTGACACATTCATTTTTAATAGTTATCTTTTAAGTTTTCTTATAACTAAAAGGGATATATCCATCACCATTACAGTAACAAAAGTCTGCATTTGTCTATACCTTTATTAGCAAGTTTTCTACTTTCATATTGTTGTTTGCCATCCTTTCATTTCAACTTAAAGAATTCCCTTTAGCATTTTTTAAAATTTATTTATTTTTTTATTTTACTTTACAATTCTGTATTGGTTTTGCCATACATTGACATGAATCCACCACGGGTGTACATGCATTCCCAAACATGAACCCCCCTCCCACCCAACCCCCCACAACATCTCTCTGGGTCATCCCTGTGTACCAGCCCCAGGCATGCCGTATCCTGCACTGGACATAGACTGGCGATTCGATTCTTACATGATATTATACATGTTTCAATGCCATTCTCCCAAATCATCTCACCCTCTCCGTCTCCCTCTGAGTCCAAAAGTCCGCTATACACATCTGTGTCTTTTTTGCTATCTTGCATACAGGGTCATCATTGCCATCTTTCTAAATTCCATATATGTGTTAGTATACTGTATTGGTGTTTTTCATTCTGACTTACTTCACTCTGTATAATCGGCTCCAGTTTCATCCATCTCATCAGAACTGATTCAAATGTATTCTTTTTAATGGCTGAGTAATACTCCATTGTGTATATGTACCACAGCTTTCTTATCCATTCATCTGCTGATGGACATCTAGGTTGTTTCCATGTCCTGGCTATTATAAACAGTGCTGCGATGAACATTGGGGTACATGTGTCTCGTTCAATTCTGGTTTCCTCGGTGTGTATGCCCAGCAGTGGGATTGCTGGGTCATAAGGCAGTTCTATTTGCAATTTTTTAAGGAATCTCCACACTGTTCTCCATAGTGGCTGTACTAGTTTGCATTCCCACCAACAGTGTAGGAGGGTTCCCTTTTCTCCACACCCTCTCCAGCATTTATTGCTTGCAGATTTTTGGATCGCAGACATTCTGACTGGTGTGAAGTGGTACCTCATTGTGGTTTTGATTTGCATTTCTCTAACAATGAGTTGTGTTGAGCATCTTTTCATGTGTTTGTTAGCCATCCGTATGTCTTCTTTGGAGAAATGTCTATTTAGTTCTTTGGCCCATTTTTTGATTGGGTCGTTTATTTTTCTCCTAAAGTTGGAACAAGACAAGGGTGCCCACTTTCACCACTACTATTCAACATAGTTCTGGAAGTTTTAGCCACAGCAATCAGAGCAGAAAAAGAAATAAAAGGAATCCAAATTGGAAAAGAAGAAGTAAAACTCTCACTGTTTGCAGATGACATGATCTTCTACATAGAAAACCCTAAAGACTCTACCAGAAAATTACTAGAGCTAATTAATGAATATAGTAAAGTTGCAGGATATAAAATCAACACTCAGAAATCCCTTGCATTCCTATACACTAATAATGAGAAAGTAGAAAAAGAAACTAAGGAAACAATTCCATTCACCATTGCAACGAAAAGAATAAAATACTTAGGAATAGATCTACCTAAAGAAACTAAAGACCTATACATAGAAAACTATAAAACACTGATGAAAGAAATCAAAGAGGACACTAATAGATGGAGAAATATACCATGTTCATGGATCGGAAGAATCAATATAGTGAAAATGAGTATACTACCCAAAGCAATTTACAAATGCAATGCAATCCCTATCAAGCTACCAGCGATATTTTTCACAGAACTAGAACAAATAATTTCAAGATTTGTATGGAAATACAAAAAACCTCGAATAGCCAAAGCAATCTTGAGAAAGAAGAATGGAACTGGAGGAATCAACTTGCCTGACTTCAGGCTCTACTACAAAGCCACAGTCATCAAGACAGTATGGTATTGGCACAAAGACAGAAATATAGATCAATGGAACAAAATAGAAAGCCCAGAGATAAATCCACACACATATGGACACCTTATCTTTGACAAAGGAGGCAAGAATATACAATGGAGTAAAGACAATCTCTAACAAGTGGTGCTGGGAAAATGGGTCAACCACTTGTAAAAGAATGAAACTAGATCACTTTCTAACACCGCACACAAAGATAAACTCAAAATGGATTAAAGATCTAAATGTAAGACCAGAAACTATAAACTCCTAGAGGGGAACATAGGCAAAACACTCTCTGACATAAACCACAGCAGGATCCTCTATGATCCACCTCCCAGAATACTGGAAATAAAAGCAAAAATAAACAAATGGGATCTAATTAAAATTAAAAGCTTCTGCACAACAAAGGAAAATATAAGCAAAGTGAAAAGACAGCCTTCCCAATGGGAGAAAGTAATAGCAAATGAAGCAACTGACAAACAACTAATCTCAAAAATATACAAGCAACTTATGCAGCTCAGTTCCTTTAGCATTTGTTGTAAGGCAAGTCTAGTGGTGATGAACTACTTTAGCTTTCGTGTGTCTGTGAAAGCCTTTATCTCTCTATCACTTTTGAAGTACAGTTTTGCAAGGTATGGTATTCTTGATTGGTAGTTTTTTTCACTTAGCATTTTGAATATATAGTCACATCCCCTTTTGGACTGCAAGGTTCCTACTGAAAAGTTCACTAATAGGTTTATGGAGTTCTCCTTATGTGAGACAAGTTGCTTTTATTCTTGCCAATTTTAAAACTTGCTTTGTCTTTGGACTTTTGATGACCTGATTATGATGTGTGCTGGTGTGTACTTCTCTAAGTTCACCTTATTTGGGAACCATAAGGATCACTGAATCTGTATGTTTATTCCCCAGATTTGGGGTTTTCAGCAATTATTTCTTTGTGTAAACAGTCTGCCCCTTTCTCTCTCTTTTCTTCTGAGACTCCCATAATACACATATTGGTCCATGTAATGGTATCCCACAAGTCTCTCAAGTTTTCTTCATGCTTTCACTTCTTTTTTCTCCTCTGATTAAATAATTTCCAATGATCCACCTTCAAGTTTGCTGCTGATTTCCACTGCTTCATCTAATCTGCTGCTGAAACCCTCCAGTATATTTTTTCATTTCAGTTATCATACACATCAGCTACTTAATTTCTAATTTAAAAAACACTTTAAAAACATTTGAAAGTCTCACTTGGTTCATGCATTTTCTCTTTAACTCACTGAGCATCTTTATGACTGCTATTTTAAATTCTCTGTCAGGTAAGTTTTATATCTCCATTGCACTGGGGTCAGTTTCTGGAGAGTTATCTTATACCTTTGGGACTTATTTCCCTGTTTCTTAATTTTTCTTGAGTCTCTATGTTGGTGTCTCTGCATCAGACAAAATTACCACCTCTCCCAATTTTCATGGACTAGGTTTGGCTTCCCTGGTGGCTCAGACGGTAAAGCGTCTGCCCGCAATGCAGGAGACCTGGGTTCGATCCCTGGGTCGGGAAGATCCCCTGGAGAAGGAAATGGCAACCCACGCCAGTACTCTTGCCTGGAAAATTCCATGGACAGAGGAGCCTTGTAAACTACAGTCCATGGGGTCTCAAAGAGTCGGGCACGACTGAGCAACATCACTTCACTTCACTTCAGGTTTGTAAAAGAGAAGACTCTCACTACTCAGCCTGTTTAGTGATTCTGGAAGTTGCTCCAACCATCATACTAGTGCAAAGCATCATCTTTGTTCTTAGTGACCCCAAGATGTATGGAATATGCTGGGTCCTGTCAGTGCTCTAATTCAAAAGCCAGTCCCCTGGGCAGCCCTAAGGAAATCTGAACACTGGATACATGGTCCAACTCTTTCCTACCCTCTGCTTTTAACATAGTAGCTGAAATCTGGGGCTTCCTCACCAACTCACTCTGTACTGGGCCAGGAGAAGGGGCTGTCTTGAATATGCTAGTTCAAACTGTCATCTTTTTTCTCAGTGGCCCCTGGTGTTCCATCAGCCCTTTGAGACAGGTAAGATAGAAGCCAGTGGCTTAGACCACACCCAGAAAAAAATCAAAACATCGGACATATGATCCAGTTCTTTCCTTCTCTTCCCAGGGAGAGCTTGAAGCTGGGTTTTCTCCCAATTATATGGCACTTTGCCAGGGGTAGTGATTATAGCAAATCAAGTTTTTCTACCAGCTCTGATGTGGCCAGTTTCATAACACATTAGGGGTACAGAAGCCTCTCAACTAGCTTCTGGATTTCTCACAAAGGGAACTGGTCTGTATATTATTGATTTGGTATGTATGTTGAAGAAAGGAGGTTCCAGAGCTTGCTATTCTGCCATTCTGCTAACATCACTCTTGTTGAACATAATCTTTAGATGTTGTATTTAACAACAGCCAGTGTACACAAATAACTGCCTCCCATCTTTCATTCTTTTTTTTTTTAATTTTTAATTTTACTTTACAATTCTGTATTGGTTTTGCCATACATTGACATGTATTTTAAATTCACCTATACCGAGTGTTCTATACAGTAATTCTTCAATGATCTGGGTTCAGAGATAACAAAGAGCAACTTAATTTTTAAACATCTTAGTTGCCAGTGTCACTCAACCAAAACAGCACAGAATAATACACAGTAGTTTGGCCTATTTTTGCTAAAAAAAAAAAAAAAAAATAAAAAAAAAAAATTATTTTCTCCTATGAAGCGTTCAATAGGATATCTAGAACACACACACACAAGCAAAATCCAAAAAACTTTATAAACAGTATTAACAGTAGTTGGAGAAGGAAAGGGCAATCCACTCCAGCACTCTTGCCTGGAAAATCCCATGGACTGTAGGTCCATGGGGTCGCAAACAGTTGGACACGACTGAGCGACTTCACTTCACTTCTGATTTCCTTTCCTGAGTGTGTTTCCCTTAGTTTCCTTAATTATTACTTACATCCTTCTTGCATGTTTTTGGCAAGAGTCATTTCTATACATGTTCAGTTCAAGGCCTAAAATAAAGATGAGCTTCCCTTTCACAGCACTTTTGTAGTACATGCACCACTAGAAAGTCACGGGAAAAGCGAATGGGAAGGGAGGGAGAAGAATCACTCTTCCCACTGGTCAGATTAAATCTAATATCGAAGCTATGTTTCCACAAGTAGGCAGGATCTCTACTCCCCAGGGCCTTTAACCTGCTTACAGTTCACTCTCCATCGAGGGTCTCTTCTCCAGAATAAGACTGGTTCACTGAGTAATTACTCTAGTGAGTTTGTGGATTAAAAATAGTAATAGCAATAAATAATTTAAGTACAAGAGCTTGTGTGAGAGAGATTTCCATGTGCTTCTCTCTGAGTTAGCACAATGGCTTCCAAGTCTTCACAGGAAATCTAGGCCTATAGAGTTCCTATAATTACTACTGAAGGGACTAAGTGCAGGCTCATCCCTCAAACCAGCACTTACACAGCTGGCAGAGGAAAACGTTTTCTGACAGTGAACAAAAAACTCCTTGAAAATACCAAATTGTGACTCCTTTTATTTTGGTTTTATTAAGTCTGGCTTTTCCCCTATTAATGAGTGGGTCTCACCTATGAGACAGTCATTTCCTATATGTCAGATATCAGTAAATTACTTTTCATTTATAAAACTATGGTGGCAACATCATATTTTTAGCTGAGAATGTAAAGATTTATGTTGCTTTTTAAAGTTTCCTTTATAAACCACTTTTGATCTTATAGTACAAGACACAGAGATACTTGAGAACAAACACCCATCTCCTGGACACAACAGATGTCCTCCTTTAAAGCCATAGTCAATCCAAGCCCCAGACAAATCATTTACTTTAATCTGACAAGAACCTTCTTCAAAGTAAAGAGGTGGTTGTGACAGGTAACAGCACTGTGGTTATGGAAGGAAATCCACATTTTGAAGAGATTTATTTTGAAGTAAGTATGGGTGAAAGGACATGTGATCTGGGATCTGCCTTAAATACAGCACAGAAAAAAAAACAAAGGGATAAAATTAGCAAATGTGATAAATATATGCTCTTTATTATTTTTGATGTTACTGAATTTTTATAATCAGTTTTAAAAATTATCAAATTAAAAAACCTTATAGAATCATTTATTACTTGGAATACTTTGAAGGAGTTAGTTAGCAAATCTACTTGACTTGTATGCTGGTACTTCATAACCTTACATTTCAAAATTAAATGAATAGTTATTCTTTTCTACTGACTAATGCATTAAAGCTTTAAGCACATTAGTATCATAATAGTTCCCTTTCCATCAATTAATATTTCTGAAAAGATGGTATATATTGATGATTTAAATATTTTGTTTTTAAAATGATTAGAATTAAATAAACTAATCCTGCACTGAAATACCCCCTTGAATAATCCTGCTGTATCACTCAAGTCCTGACTATACTCCAAACGAGCAATAAAGGTCATATCAATATTTCTTACAAATTATGTACAGAAAAACCAGCTTTCATTTCATAGATGTCACAGAGGCACAAAGGGTACTTTTAGTGATTTTTCATGTTGTTGTCCGCATAATGGTACTGTCTGCATTTAAAGTTGTTGGAAAAACTCTGGTGGCTCACAGATCACATCAGCAGGGATCAGGAGGGACCACATTTTGTGAAAAACTTACTTCTAGCTGCTAAGAGGAAGTGGGATCTATCTACAATTTGTATTCAGAAGCAAAAAGAAGAAATCTTCTCTCTTCCTAGATTAAAAACAACAAAACTTCAGGATGGAGGCCAGAGGCAAAGATTTCACCCCTCTCATATTTACATGTGCTAAGACCTACACAGCACTAAATGGTAAGTCTTCTCTTGGGGCTGTTTAGGATGTACCAACCCCACAACGAGACCTTCAAGTTTATCTGAAATCATGGCTTAAAGTGTCTAAGAAAATACTAGGTCTGTTAAAGTATTTAAGACCTCCTTTAAAAAACTTTTAATATATAAACAAACATTACTCATGGAAATCTAAAGTCAAATATGTATTAGGTGAAGAATTCTCACTTCACACCAAACTACCTTCTAAACAAGGGCAATTTCTACAGAATATTCTTTTAAATAGGAAAAGATTCTCTTATATGGAAATTTAAAGTATAATAATAAAACTCAGTTCACCTACATTTTAAAATCTAGTATAGAAAGTGAAGTATTCCTGTATTAGGACTATTAACATCAGTAGCAAACACTTTAATATTCCAGTTATATGATAAATATTTTTTTCCTAATAGAATATTCCAAAGGAGAAACTAGAAGGTCAAGCATAATACTGAAAGAATAGGTTCCACTTGTAAGACTGTGTCTGTAAATCCTTCGAAGCAGAAAATTTGTTTTCATAACTCTACTTCTCTTCCTTCTATTGTAAAGGATTATTCTCCTGTTTTCTAAGTTCATGAGCATCACTGGATAACCTCGGCTGAATAATTTAATCATAGTTTGTATCTGTCATCACCTGGATAAACTCTACAAAGTAATTATAGTACTTCCGAATTTTATGAAGAGCAAGTACTTGCCTTCATGGTTTTTAAAAAATGCTGACTTGTGTCCTCACTGAAGGCAATGAGCCTTAGAGTTTCCCTCCTGCGGCTACAGACTTCCTAAAATGTAATTCTAGGATGTTCATCATGAGTTTTTACTGGGAGGGGTGTCACCAAGATGGTGAACTGTTGTTCCTGACTTCACTCCTCCACACAAGAAGAGTAACTATTAAGGACAACTATGCACCGTACACTGGGCATCCTAGTGAGGCTGTGCACCCCCCGTACCACGGAGACCAAGGTCTGCAATGTAGTGACTGTGGTGCGTCATTCACTTACAACTCCCATGTAACAGTTAAAAAAATGAATTGGGGTCTTAGGCACACTGGGGAAAGAGGAGAATTCCAGATTAACTCTGAAAAGTTTGTTGGCACAGGATTAAAAGAGTTCTCATTACTGTAAAGAAGAGATCAAAGAGCTGGAAATAGAGGGGCCAGCTATGACACAGAAAGAAAAGAGGTAAAGAATCTGAGGGCAGGTGATCTGTGAAGATGCCATCAGTCCTATCCCCCTGCCGTCAGGCGGTACCACAGGGACACATGCCAGGCAATGGGAACACTGAATCTTCTCAAAATCCTGACACCATGGCTCTGGGGCACAATGGTAAAGAATCCTCCTGCCAATTCAGGTGACGCAAGAGATGTGGGTTCGATCCCTGGGTCGGGAAGATCCCTTGGAGAAGGAAATGGCAACCCACTCCAGTATTCTTGCTTGGGAAATCCCACGGACAGAGGAGCCCAGTGGGCTGCACTCCCCGGGGTCCCAGAGTCAGATGCGACTGAGCACACACATACACATAATCTTGCAAAGAGCTTTCTCAAAGGAACCACATGGATTTTCTTGGTAGAGTATCCTAGCAGCTAATACCTATCACTGAGTTGAATTTTCTATATCGTGGATCAGGATTAAACCAACAATGATCACATTTAGGAACTGTTTTTGGATTTGAGAAAGAGGAAGAATTCAGTTATTAGGATCCTCATCCAAACTGCTTTCTAAAGAAGGGATAACCACAGAACCTAAAAAAAAAACAATCAACCAGCCTTAACTAATGAAAGATTCCACACAAGTGTCAATAGATTTGAAAAAAACAAAAAATTAGACTTTGTGTAAAAGAGTTATGAAAAATGAATGCTGGGTCCCCCCAGGGCAGACTCTGTGGGGTAAACCAAGAATTCCTCTCACGTCTGCGTGGTACCCGAGGATGGGAGGAGACACAGAGAGTCCCCAGGCGAGGCCAGGACTGGACCATCCCTAGGTGCCGAGGCAGGGGGAGCTGACTGGACAGAAGAGGGGCAAGGGCAGAAGGAAGAGCTTGTGTGAAGGTGGAAAAGCAATATGAGCTCAGAAAACTAGTCCACCAGGGTGAGTGTGAAGGAGGGAGCTGGGCAGAGAGAAGCCTGGAAATGCATGAGGGCTTGCAGATGGACTATTAATATGGACTGTTAATATTATGGACTATTAATAACTATGCACCTTCCCCAAAACCCACTCAGTTGTGTGTAACGAGTCTGAAACTCTCACAGAGGACTGGAGAGAGTAAGTCAGCAGACAGAGAAGTCAATGCTTAAGAGAGCAGACAGCAGACAGGTACATGGTAAGTGACAGAACAAGCCAGAGCCAGCTGAACCCCAAACGTGCAGTGGAAAGCACAGGAGAAAGCTGATTCCACTTCACCTTCCCAAAGTGGACTGGCTGACGTCTTGAAAAGGAACGGCTAGCCCACCGCATCTCCTCCCCTCCCAGGCAGATGAGTGCGCATCTTACTTTCAGAAGGGGAGGAACAGAAGGCGCAGACACAGCTCAAGGGTCTATGCTGAAAAACCCAGCAACTCAATGATTCAGTTCAGCCACCAGGTAAGGCCCACAGGCAGCCAACCTCCAACACTGCCATGGTAGAGCAGATAGTACAAGACTCTAGAGTCCAGATGGGTCTTCCAAGCAGAAGGACAGGTCCACTCACTACCCCACCCCCCAGGCTTTACTTTTTAGTATCCACATCACAAATATGAGTGGACAACCAAGGATCACCACACATTTGAGAAAAGCATCTAATATGAAAAAGAGAAGCCAAAACCAAACCAGAAAGAACCTGGAAAAGAAAGACAATGAAGAATGCAGAAGAATACTTCAAAAACTCAACATCCTCACATTGTTTTGTCCTCCATGAAATAAGAATTAAATTTTACATATATATATTAAAAAGAACAGATCATAATTTAATCAGAAAACAAAAATAGAGCTCCAAAAAGTTAAAAATGTGATAGCATTAATTTTTGGAAAGTCAAAGAAAACTTGGAGGATATAGCTCAGCACATCACCTAGAAAATTACATTAGGCAAAGAAAAGAAACTGGGAGAGAAAAGAATTAAAATCAAATCATCAATCTAAAATGACATCTGAATAATAAGATTTCCTGAAAGTGAAAAGAAAATATCACAGAGCTATGACCAGTCCTTGGAGGCAAAGGATGAGTTGGAAAGTGACCACCATTTCCAGCCAAACTGGTGAGAGAGAAAAAGCACATCTTGAAATTCACAACACTCTGAAGACGTGTTTCACCAAAATGAAGGGACGAACCACAGAAATACGGGTGCTGGTCCTAGATAAACAGGAGGAGATGAGGGAAGGGGCTCAGACTCCAGGTGTGCCGCAGGCCGAGAGCAACCGGTCCAGGCTGAGGGCCCAGGAAACAAGTGAGTCGGATGCACTGCTTGAGGTAGTGAAACACTTCAGAGGAGCCTTTCAAGTGTTTGGAGAGTGGAAGGATTAATTCGTGATTGGTACACTGACAACCAAGCAAATAAGTCAGGCAACTTTACTAATTTTGGAAAAAGCAAATGACAGCATAAGGATGGCAACGCTACCCTGGCCCTGTGAGTGAGTCATGTGTGCCCTCAGCAGGAAGACTGAGCACGCTGGGCGGACGGGATGGGGGTGGGGGTGTGGGCGGCCATGGAACAGGGGGAGAGCCAGGTCCTCATCTCCCAGGTAGGAAGTCAGTGGAGAACACCCGAGTCCAAAAAACATCAAGATCTGGCAAATAAGCCCACCATTCAGAAATCTGGAGGGAAACAAGCAAAAGCGATGGCCACGGGAGCAGGAACCTGGGAGCAGGAGGGATGGCACCAGGACTGAAAGGCAGCTTGTGGTTTTAAAAAATATTCATTATAAACCTAGCACTACTATTTGACTTTTAAGAACTACAGCTCTTTAATAAAAGTTGGTAAAAACAAACAGGAAAGGAAGCTAGAGAGGAGCCAGAGTCACATGACATCACCTCTAAACTCACGGAGGTGGGGCTGCCCTGGGCTCCGCTGGGTGTTCTCCGCCTCCTCCTCCCTGAGCCCCCGCCTTCCCCTGCCCAAGGAAGGCAGCCACACCCAACTCCAGGAAGAACACACGGTGTGCAAGCCACTGCTGCAGCCAACGGGAACCTCCGAGTAACTTCAAAGAACTGAACAGCCACTCATTCCCTCACGGGACATGAACCAAGAAAAAGGCAGCCCGGCTGGCAGAAGCAGCCACTGGACACAACAGAAGACACCAGCCCGGAGACGAAGTTGTAGACAAGAAGAGTTGGGAAGAACTTGGGAGCCCCCAAATCCACCAGCCCTACTCCAGAATTTAGGCACGTGGAGCCTTAACTATCTTCCCTGATGTCAGCCTGAGAATAATCACCTGCAACTTTTCAATACAAGTAAATAATTCCTGGCAATAAAGTATTCAGGAGGTGGACTCAATAGGGCTAAGTGACTAAGCAGTGGGTGCAGACAAAGGAAGAAGCAAAGTTGGGCACAAGTCCCGCCTGGTTGTGGAGAGGATCAGCAACAGAGGCGCAGGGCGGGCCTGGAGACTAATGCGGAGCACGGACCACGTGGGATTCCGGCGGCGGGAGGGTGGTCTGTGGGCAGCCTGGGCTTGGTGCAAAGGACGAGAGGGAGACAGGAGCACAGCACAGAGCTGGGAAGCTAGAGGTGCACAAAAGGCAGCAGAAGAAATTACCCCGAGGACAGGAGAGAAGAGGGGAGGCTGAGGCTGAAGCCCAGCAAGAGGGGAGGAGTGCAGGAGCCCAGGGGGCTGCTGGGAGACGACCTTCAGCCAATAGAGGAGCCCGGGGAGAAGATGTCCCAAGACCCCAGTGCCCGGGGGCAGGCAGTTTGAGAAGAAATCGGGGGAGCTGGCAGGATAGGCCAGCAGGCCAGGACTGGGTCCAGTGGGAAGGGCAACTGGCTCGGGGAGGGAAACCGCAAATGCCGGGACGGAACAAGCCCTATTTGATCAGGGGCTGCACTGACTGTGGAAACACGTGTTGCTAACTCGCCTCACCGGCACATGGCTTTGACACCTGAGGTCCCTTAAAAGAAGCCATACACGGCTGGCGCACCCACACCATCACATGCCTCTCGAGGGAGCTGTGACAGAGAAGGGGCACCTGGGACAAGAACGGGACAAGGCCACCAGCCTGAGAAGTCCTCTGCAGAGCCCTGGCCCCTGCCCCAGAGGACTGGTTCTGCAAGCTGCTTTCTTGCAGTTCTCCCAGGAACGGCGGAAACTAGGGAGAGTTTTCTTCTGGTGCTTTTCTGCTCAGAACTGTGACCACAAAATTCTTTCTTCATTTAACCTAAACTTGTCAGCTCCAAGTCTGAGGCTCTTTCCTCCGTCCTGCTCTTGTGGGCACAGATCCTCGGTGTCCTCTGAGGAGAGCGGCGTTCACCCCGAGACATGCCTACCTTTCCTAATGGAGACACACCTCAAGTTCTCCAGAGCCAGCTGAAAGGCTCCGACAGTGAGCAACACCCGGCCAAGGCTCAATGCGAGTTGGCTGCATATGTGTAAACATTTACGTCTGAAGAGCCACGGTGTCCACCTACCCAGACCACTCCCCCCAAAACTGAAAAAATATATGCATATATATGACAAATAGGAAAATAGCTAGATCTCAAAATCACTTGTTTGTAAAACAGTACTGCTTGTATTTTAAAGAGTTAACAGGAAGCAGCCTAGAATCCCATCACAGAACTGTCTCAAGATGAGAGAGGAACAATGATATATATACACGACCATGTGTAAAACAGATAGCTAGTGGGAAGCTGCTGTACACAGCACAGGGGGCTCAGCCTGGTGCTCTGTGATGACACAGAGGGGTGGGATGGGGGTGGAGGGAGGCTCAACAGGGAGGGGATATATGTATACTTGTGGTTGATTCACACTGTTGTCCAGCAGCAACCAACATTGCAAAGCAATTATACTGCGATAAAAACACAAATTAAAAAAGAAAGATGTGGCGGGAGGGGGCATCCTGGAGACTGTTTACATCAAAGACAGAAGGTTATTAACTACATTACAAACACTACACTGTCTTCATACTCTTTTTCCATGAATAATTTTGAAACCAAGCAAGAGATATGAAAGAATGACCGAGACAGAGGGAGGAATGTTTCAGTTCAAACATGACCCACAGAGCATCCATTCATCTCTTCTCTGTGTTGAATTCTTCCAAGGTCGGCAATATTTTTTGAAAGGCAATGGAGCATTTTGCTCAAATGAAACTTCATCCATTAGCTCTAAATACAGACCCACAAAAACAGTCATCTAGACTGAGGCGTGGGCCAGGAGCCCAACCACCTGCAAAGCTGCCCTGAGGTCCTGCCGACCGGCCGAGGGAACCAAGTCCATGGTCTCAGCTGGGCTTCGAAGCTGCAGCCCATCTCCACTTCATCCCGCCCACGCTGTCTGCTACCTCGGCAACCACGGGGGACGCAGCACAGGAAGCCTGTGGGCTGGCTTCCTGGAGCAGCCCAAGGCCCTCAAAGGCAAGTGGGCATCTCACCCACTGTGTCCCACACATCTCCAGGCCCCATGCCTGTCACACTCCAGGTGTGCAGTCTGCTGGGGTCATATGGTTGGCACAGCTCACGGGGGACTGAGACAGGAGCCTTAGGTTCCATCACTCTAGGCGAGAGAAGAATGTGAAGCCGAGACTTCCTCTGACATAGTCTGAAGTGCCTGCACATGTGTTCCCTTAACTGGTCATTACAAAAGCCCTGGGAATGAGGCAGGAAATAATTCACACCCCTCGTCACAGAGGAGGAAACTGAAGCAGGGAGAGGTTAACTGCCTGCGTGCGAGGTCACTCACTGGGCCGCAGACGCAGCCTCTGAGCAGACAGCAGGGACAGCAGAAGCCTACAGAAATAAACCGATGCAGTAAATAAACCCAAACACTTCACGCAGAAACACACATGCTACTGGGTAATCAGATGCCTCTAGGGGAGGGTGAGGGAAGAGACTCAGAAGTTCAGAACAGACTACCTTTTGTAATTCTCACAAATTTTGAGAAGACAAAGAAATACTCAACATTTTTACTTGAAAAAACTGTAACTATGAAATATACAGTGACTACAGGCAAGCAATTCATTGAAAAAAAAGTTCCCCCCAAATTTATGGTTTCATATTATACTTTAACAAAATTAAACTGAAATCTTGAGTGTGAAATGTCCTGGCATTTAATGGATTCTGCGGTACTTGGAAAACACAAGTTTTATATTTACAAAGGTTTTACTTGAAAAAATAAGTAAATAATCAATAGATAATTTTATTAGGTTATTATATATTATTTTATCATGAATATAAAATAGGCACATTAAAGGAAAATTTGAAATCAGGTTTTAAAAATGACCCCAGAGGCTTATCAGCATAAAGTAACCACCTCCTTGTGACATTTTGATTAATTTCCTTCTAGTTCTTTTTACAAGATGGGTAGTTTCCTTTGGTTGTTTTATGATGTGGTACTCACACCACACAGACCATTTCATATCCTGGCTTTTTTCTTAACACTATATCACAAGATGATTATACATCATCTTTATAACCACAATCTCTAACTTACTGAACTCCAATATGATCCTTTAAGTGGTTATACCATGGTTTACTTAACCATTTTTTATACTAGCAGACTGCTGCCAAACTTTTACTATTATAAATGCTTTAATGACTACAACTTTTATTTTCTTCCCATTTTGTTTTAGATAAATTCCTAAAGAATATTACTAGATCAAAACAGATGATAATTTTTAAGACTCACTTAAAAATTGTATTAAATTTTTGCTTCCTCAAAGATCTAATGCATATTATTACCAGCAATGAACGAGAATATTTGATTAAGCTCTTATGAATGATCACTAAAATCATCTATATCACCTTTTCTGTTAATAAGTGAAAATATACCCTCATTGTATAATTTTGCTTTTTTCCCCCAGAATACATACATGGTGGGAACACCATGATTACTGACAAGCTGAACCTCTTTTGTGAATAATTCATGTCCATTATCCATTTATTAATTGGCTCTTTCTGTAGACTTTAAAATACTTTTGTATGAGTATTTTGTATAATTATTAACTCTATTTACAATACGGACGGGGCATATTATTTCCTCAATCTACGGTTCACACAAAATTTGTGTGTCGGTCGTTACTTGGGCAAGCTCAGTGCTCTTTTCCTTTGTGACTCTTTGTGAGCCTTTGGAGCTGGCTCTCCCCCGCCCTCTCCCTGTGCTGACACTGAATGCCTTTCGCCCTCAGCTTACGCGGCTGGAACGTGACACATCATGGGCAAGAGGCGTTACCTGCTGGTCATCAGGCGTCCATATGCCACAGGTGATTTGACTTTCCAAGTTGATCTCAGATGACCAGTGTCTTTGTCCACTGACAGAACCAACCAGGACAAACCCATCTCGATATGAAATAAGTGCTTGCGTCCCATCGTGGCTCCATGTGAAATCGCTCACCTTTGGGACACACAGACAAAAGGAGTCAGCTTGTAATCTGAAAGGGAAAGCACTTTCAACAAAGACTATTTGTAGTCATTACCTGAGCCTTTGGCTAAAATCAAGATGGCCTTAAACAGACACTATACTATATTGTATGTATTTTAACAGTAATATATAAAAGACACTGTTTGGAAAGCATACGCCAGTGCATGCTAAGGGCTTCACACACACGTTACTTCATCAAGCCCATGATAATACCTTCCACAGGGGACATATTAATTCCTCCCTGGTCTTACAGAGTGGCCAGTGGCAGAGCCAAGACTGTCCCAGGGCTGTGTCCCAGCATCCTTACTTTTAAACACTGTTTGGTCTACGGCCTCCCCCTTATACTAACAGATTCTCCATCAGTGTCTCTTGGTCACTTATCAAGAAAGCAAAGCTTTCAGTTTCTGATCATATGTTTCTCAGTCTTGCTAACAACATTCCCACAATCAAAATGAGAAATAATCTAACCAGAAAACATTACTTATACTTGTGTGTTGAGTTCTATCAAATGCATTTATTCAAATGACCACACGTTTCTTTCTCTTTTCATCTATTACTGCAGTAAATTACTTCTCAGTTTTATGCCATCCTTGCATAGCTACAAAAAGCCCAACCTGGGTAAAGTATTGCCCTTTGAAGTTGATTTGCTTATGTGTTTGGAATTTCTATATCTACATGTACATACAGGAGTGAGTCAAACTCATGATTTTTTTTTTTTAATGTCTTTGTTTGAATTTATTAGGGTTATGCTGACCTCTCAGTATGAGTTGGACAGTAGTCCCTTTTTAGCCATGGCTGGGAAGAATTTGTATATACCAACCTGACCTGTTGCCTCAAAGGCTGGTGGAACATGCCTGTGAAACCATCCGGCTCTGCATTTTTCTACGAGAAGATTTTTAACCATTGCTTCACTCTTTAATAGTGTTAGCACCAGTCAAGCTTTCAAGCTTTTTATTTCTTCTTCAGTCAATTCTATTATAAAATGTTTTCAGGAATTTGTCTACTTCATGTAAGTTTTCAAAACTCTTGGCAAGTAGTTGTTGATAGTATTCTTTTAAATACCAACTTTAGTGAGCTATAATTTATATGTAATAAAGTTCCCTTTGGCAGTCAATTCCCTACCCTCACCCTCGGTCTGAGGCAACTAATGATCTAATTTCTGTCACTAGCTGTTTATTCTAGGAATTTTGCATGAACAGAAGCACACAGTATGCTCACGTTTGTTTATGACTAACTGAGAGTAATAACTCTGAGTGTATTCTGAACTCTTGTGTGCACCAGTAGTTCATTCCTTTTTATAGATAACAATATTCTATTGCATAAATGTGCCACAACTTATTCATTTCTCCAAATTGCTGGGTATTTGGGTGGTTTCCAGAATTTGGTTATTACAAAACTGCTGTGAAGATTCATGTGCAAGACATATGGTTTCATTTTTTCTTGAGTAAATACCTAAGAACGGAATTAATTGCTGGGTCAGATGTAAGTGTATGTTTAAATGCATAAGAAATCACCAAACTTTTCCAAAGTGGGTAAACCATTCTACACTCCTGTCAGCAGTGCGCACGAGCAGGTCCACACCTCACAGCACCTGATGCTGCCAGTCTTTTATTTTAGCTATTCTACGTGTGTAGTGGTAGGACACTGTTTTTAATTTTAATTTAATTCCCGAATGACTAACGTGCTGAGCGTCATTTCATGTGCTTCTTGATTATGTGCACATCGTCTTTTGGAACCTACCTGTTCACATTCCTTGCCATATATATTTGTATATCCATTCATGTTTACCTATTCATTACAAATATATACATACATATGTAAATACACACACATACATACATTCACACACATATACATGAGTCTTTTACCTTACTTTGATGTAAAAATTCTAGATACAATCCTCTATCAAAATATGTGCTTCAAGTAATTTCTCCCATTCTGTACCTCGCCTTTTCATTTTCTTAACAATCTCTTTCAAAAAGTAAAAGTTTTAAATTTTGATGAAGTCCAATGTCAAGTTTTCTCTCTTATGTTTCAGGTTTTTTGTATCCAATCCAAGAAACCTTTGCGTAACCCAACAAGGCAAACCCAAGCTTTCCAGAAGTGTTATTTAGTTGGTAAGTTGTCTGACTCTCTGCAACCTCAAGGACTGAAGCATGTCAGGCTCCTCTGTCCTTCATCTTCCGGAGTTTGCTCAAATTCATGTCCATTGAGTCAGTGATGCTATCTACAATTTCATTCTCTGCCATCCTCTTTTCCTTATGCCTTCAATCTTTCCCAGCATCAGAGTCTTTTCAAAGGAGTCAGCTCTTCACATCAGGTGACCAAAGTACTGGAGCTTCAGCTTCAGCATCAGTCCTTCCAATGAATGTTCAGGGTTTATTTCCTTTAGGATTGACTGGTTTGATCTTCTTGTTGTCCAAGGGACACTTAAGAGTCTTCTCCAGCACCACAGTTCGAAAGCATCATTCTGCAGTGCTCAGGCTTCTTTATGGTCCAACTCTCATGTCCATGACTACTGGAAGAACCACAGCTTAGACTATATGGACCTTTGTCAGCAAACTGATGTCTCTGCTTTTTAATATGCTGTCTAGGTTTGTCATAGCTTTCCTCCCAAGGAGAAAGTGAATTGTAATTTCATGGCTGTAGTCACTGTCCACAGTGATTTTGGAGCCCAGGAAAATAAAATCTGTCATTGCTTCCACTTATTCCCCTTTTATTTGCCATGAAGTGATGGGACTGGATTCCAAGATCTTAGTTTTTTCCATGTTGAGCTTTAAGCCAGCTTTTTCACTCTCCTCTTTCATGCTCATCAAGAGGCTCTTTAGTTTCTCTTCACTCTCTGTCATTAGGGTGGTATCATTTGCATACCTGAGGCTGCTGACACTTCTGGCAATCTTGATTCCAGTTTGAGATTCTTCCAGCCCAGCATTTCGCATTATGTACTCTGCACAGAAGTTAAGGGTGACAATATACAGCCTTGTCTTACTCCTTTCCCAATTCTAAACTGATCATTTGTCTGAAGTTTGGTTCTAATTGTTGCTTCCTGATATGCATACAAATTTCTCAGGAGATAGGTAAAGTGGTCTGGTATTCCAGAAGTGTGTGCTTTTACATTTATGTCTATGTTTCATTTAGAAGTTAATTTCTGCACAGGATATATGGTAAGAATCAAGATTCTACTTTTTAAAATTTCAGTACAGATATTCAGTTTTTCTGCTCCATTTGTCAAAAAGACTATTCCTAGTATGTCAACTAGACTTACTGTGGTGATCATTTCCCAATTGATACAAATACTGAATCATTATGTTGTACATCTGAAATCAATATAATGTTGTATGCTATCATTCAACTTAAAAAAAGACTTTTCTTCCCCTTACTGAATTACCTACGCATCTTTTATTTACCTTTGATTATCTTGTAATCTCTACCTTATCTATAGTTATGTTCAACTTTTCATTCATAAAATTATTTTAGGTTTTATCTTTCTTCTCTTACTCAAGTCTTGCCAGCAATTTATCAGTTTCATTGATTTGTTTCCAAAGAACAAATTTTGGGAGATTGAACCTGGGCCCAGGCAGTGAAAGCACTGAGTTCTAACCATTGGACCACAAAGGAATTCCCAGCAATTTCTTAAATTTATGTTTTTGTTATTAACTTCTAACCCATTCAGAAATTATGGTCCATAATCATGACACCTACCAATCAAAATCTGTTTTTGTTTTATTAACATCCTAAAATCCAGGGTGGCAAACTATGGCCAGCGGGCCAAATCTGCCCTGCCACCTATTTTTGAACAGTCCAAAAACTATAGCTTTAAGGGGTCAGGGAAAAAAATTAAGAGAAGAATATTTTGTTATATGCAAAATTATATAAAATTCAAATTTTAGCATCCATAAACAAGCTTTTAATTTTATCAACAGAAACTTTTCTAGTTTCCTTTCTTGTTATACAGTACTTACATAATATCCTACAGTGTGATTCCTAGTCCACAAAGCTTAAAATATGTACTATCTGCCCCTTCAAAGAAAAAAATCTGTGAAACCTTAGAACATGATCAATTTTTGTAAACATTCAAATGATCCTTGGTTCTCTAACTGGTGAATTCAGAAACTACAAATGTCCATTAGATCAAGCTCATTAACTGTGTTGCTCAGATCTTCTAAACCTTTGCTGATTCCTTTTGTTGTTGAAACCTCTCAGTATATCAACGAATTTATCAATCTTTACTTTAAGTTCTATCAATTTCCTTCATGTATTTTGATATTATTATTAATAAGTACATATCTATTTAAAATATCATCTTAGTAAACTACACCTTTTATCATTATGTGGTAGCACTCTACAAACTAAACATTACTTTCTATCTTGAAGTCTATCTTCTCTGAAAGTAATATTTGCTACCCCAGCTTTTTTTTTTCTGGATGTATGCTCAATATTTTTTCATCCTTTTAAACCTGTACACGTCAAGTTTCAGGTGTGACTCTTAATAAACACATGGCTATGTTTTAGAAATGCAATCAGTCAAGCATCATCTTGATTGGTGAAGTCAGTCCATTTACATTTATTCTAATTAGTGGTATTTTGATCCTGTTTCTATCACCGGAATTTACTTTTTCAGTTTGTGTGTGTGTTAGTCGCTCAGTCGTGTCTGACTCTTTGTGACCCCATGGACTGTAGGCTACCAGGCTTCTCTTTTCCGTGGGATTCTCCAGGCAAGAAGACTGGAGTGGGTTGCCATTCCCTTCTCCAGGGGATCTTCCCGACCCAGAGATCAAACCCGTGTCTCCTGCACTGCAGGCAGATTCTTTACCATCTGAGCTACCAGGGAAGCAGTCTGTATTACCTTTTATATCTTTTCTAACCTAAAAAGAAGTTGGTATCTATGAATTTCCCTGTTGCTTATACTTGGAAATGTTCACCTCCTTTAAAATTTGTAGCACTACTGGATTTATCACATTGCAGATAATAATAAAATAAATGAACAAACACAAAATAGGACATGAGCTTTTTGCTGTTTTCCCAAACGGGGTTATAGGTTGTCAGTGACCAGCATGTTTCCATCACGGCCATGGCAGAACTGTGTGAGATGACTTCTTGACCGCTCATCTGAAGTTACTGAAAAAATGCTGTTTGCTTAGGAAAACTCAGAATTTTGGTTTCTCTGTCCTTATGTTCCAACCAATTAAATTATTTAGTTTTTCTTAAGGACCAAAAAGATTTTTGACAGACAACACATTAATTCTGCAATAAAATTCAGAAGTCTTTTCATTTTGCAATGATAACGCTACTTATTTACATGCAGTTTAACTCATTTATCTTTGTATAAAAGGAGCAGCTTCTTACTAGAGGCTAAAACGTATAGCCAGTGATAAGTCGCTTCTCTGAGATACCAGCAATCTTACAATCACAAAAAATTGGTAATACAGGATGTTTACAGAAACTAATTGAGAGTATTAAATTAGGTCAGCACAGAGTGATAAGACTATATCAAAACTGGGAAAGCAAAACCAGAGGAAAGGAGTCCCCCGTGCTATAATGGAAACAAGCAGAAAGCCCTTCTTTGTCAGTCTTTCTGATGCAGAGGTGGCCTGCATTCCTGCCCTGATGAGAGCGAGCAGCCTGATGGCCCCTGCCCAAGGCAGCCTTCCCTCAGTCGGCCCGAGACCTGTGCCTGGCACAGCCGGCCTGTGACTAATACTATAACATAATGCAGGCACGCCTCCAGACTCATTTCTGAAATAAAGGACTCACAATCATTTCCTGAAAAAAAGAGTGATAAAGCTTCACTTGGCTTCTGCCAAATGTTTGGTTACTTCGTGACAATGAAAGGCACGCTATATAACAAAGATCACCTGTCATTTCTTCTCCAGAGTCTCATGGCTCTCTGGACAGACTTCAAGGACGCGCCTCCTCCCCCCAGACACTGCTGCCAGCACACAGCCCCTCCGCTCCCTCCACCAGTGAGTCATCGTCATCGGAGCGTGACGCTTCTCAGACAAGACGTGGCCACAACAGAATTAAAAGCAACCGAAACTCCCCAAAATGTAAGCGCTTAACCATACTTGCTCAGTGGGTTCTGAGGTTTGCAGAATCAGAAGGCCCAAGAGCAAAACTATATAAAAATCTGGATCAGATCACAAGATACAGTGGTTACTTTGGATCAACCTGAAGGGTACAGGCTTTTGTGAGATTCTAGGTGCTTCCAGATGCTCTCTGGTCCATGGAAGCCCATTCACCTCCAGCTCTGAAGTCATCCTCTCTCATTTCTAAAACAATTTTCTGTAGCGAACTCTCAATGAAAAGAAAAGCCGAGGGACAATGTGGCGGCAGAGACCACACAGCTACCACCAGAGAAGGCAGAAGCCTCACTCCTCATCACCAGGACACAGTTCGGCAGCACCCTGGGGCTGATGGTGGTGAAGCCTGAGCTCTATGGACATACCACGAACACATGCATTTCTGCTAAACAGAAAACAGTTTATCATCTGGGAACAAGACAGAGGTCTGGAGTCAACCCTGGGTTCAAAAACTTCCCTGGGTGAGTTACTCGGCCTCCGCGGCCCGAGTTCTTTCCTTCGTTAACTCAGAGTAACATCTGCCCAGCAGGGTTCCTGCGGAGACTGAGGGAAGGCCAGTACCGAGTGGTACCCCGAGGTTCCCCTTGCTGCCCTTCTCCAAGTAGTGCTTGGAAGACCTCATGTCAGCCAAGGTCTGAAGATAGGCCTCATCTGATCGCTGGGCCCCTCTAGGGAAAGAGTTCACACTTCAATGGATGGGAGAACAACAGCACTCTAGAGACCTTCATGGGCAAGTTCAGGGAAATCTGCACTGGACAGAACGCCATGAACAGTTGCTGCCTCAAGGCCTGAAGCTGGTCTCTGGTGATGACCTCCTGGTGACTGTTTAAGGGCAGGTATACCCTGGGGTTGAGGTCTTTGGGTGTCAGCACCTCACAGTGCTTCAGGCACCGTCACAACTCATGGGGTCAACCACCATGTCCAGATGGTGTCATAGCATTTTCTGTATTTAATCCTATGTAATCCTCCGAGTAGGGTGTCCCTGGTAGCTCAGTTGGTAAAGAAGCCGCCTGTAATGCAGGAGACCTGGGTTTGATTCCTGGGTCGGGAAGATCCCCTGGAGAAGGGACAGGCTGCCCACTTCAGTACTCTTGGGCTTCCCTGGTAGCTCAGTTGGTAGAGAAGCCGCCTGCAGTGCAGGAGACCCCAGCTCAATTCCTGGGTTGGGAAGATCCCCTGGAGAAGGGATAGGCTGCCTACTTCAGTACTCTTGGGCTTCCCTGGTAGCTCAGTTGGTAGAGAAGCCACCTGCAGTGCAGGAGACTACAGTCATGGGGTCGCAAAGAGTCGGACACGGCTGAGCAACTGAGCACAGTCCTCCTAGTTATCCCTGGAGGCAGATACTGTTACAGTCCCAAGTGTACAGAAGAGCAAACTGAGGTACAGAAGTGAAGTGTCTCCTACAAGGAGTCACGACCAAGAGGCTGACTCCAGCACCCACACTCGTGGCCATGAGGCCCACCTTCCAGGTAGCGTGAACTCCTCAGGGCGTGGAGGTCTCCACATCTGTGGCTCTATTTCAGGTGAGTGAGCAGGCACAGGGTGGTTGCCGTCTCTTCCTTCTTTCTCTCACAGGGAGATATAGTAAACTGATAAGGCCTTCTTAGAGCCCATCAAAATTAGTACATTGACCTTACCAAATAAATAAACTCACAAAAATAGAACACTGTGTTTTTACTGGGAGGTAGGTTTGCCTCCTGTGATGGTATCTACGAAGTTCCTCAGCCTAACAGTAACTGCTGATAACAGGTTCATTCCCTGCAATTTTCTGTCACTTCACCGGTCTGCATCTCTCAAAGTTGGTGAGCTCGTAGCTTATTTAAGCAACAGCTGGGAGGAGAGACAGTAAGAATTCGTTTCCTTGGAAACATACAGAAAGGCAGTTGTGAAGACTATCCCTACAGAGTCAAACAGTCTAAGAAACCCCTCATCAATAAGGTCCCGCGAGGACTCTGGCCTGGCAAATCCTCGGGTGGGACCCGAGTCATTATGCACCCGAGACGGGAGCTCCGTGCAGCTGTGTCCCCGGGGAGAGAGAGCCAGGTTGGCGCCATCAGCCACTGGAACCCACCGAGGGCTTTAAAACAGCACAGCTCAGCAGGTGTCCCAGGAGCAGTGGTTCCCCACCGAGTGGAGACAAACTGGCACTGGAAAGGAGGGGCTGAGCGCCGACCACTGGTGGCCCCCCAACTGGAACCTGACCGAGCGAGGGCTGAAACTCGCCTGAGGAGCAGGTGCTGAGAACGGCACACGGAGTGCCCCCACGAGAGCACGTGGAAGACGACAACGTGGGGAAAAACCTTCGCAGGGGTGCAGACACGCCCACGCCAGGAGCACTGCAGAGGGTCCAAGTCAACAGGGAAGCACAACACTGATGGTGCAAAATGACTTCACAGATTCAACTGCTCGGAACGTGGAGATTCTCACAACACTGCACGCTGGAAGAGATGGAGGCGCCGTCCTTCCCCCCTCCAGAGGAAGCTCGAGGAGGAGGCCCTGGCTTCACTCGCTCGCCTCTGCCCAGCCCTGAGGCGTCTCCCGCCACTCACCTGGGCCCCTCGGTCATTGACCAGCTCCACAGACCACCGGCCCTCGTACTGGATCCACACGAATATCCCGCCGTCTGCATCACACGTGGCCAGCTTCTGGTATGGCTCGTTCCACCTCACCAGCACGACCTGGAAGATGACCAGGAAGACATTTACTGCAGAGAAGGAGCCCGTGGGCATGGAAGCTGTTCACGAAGTTATCAGACCCAGAACTAAAGAGAAAGTGCGGTCAAAGAAAGGACTCAAGGGGGACAGGAGGAGCAGGGAGAGGCCTGGGGGGCGGATCAGCAGAGGGAAGGATGGATGCGTCTCAGGGACTGGCCCACGTGTCAAGGCTTCTTGACAAACAGCGGGTATCTGAGCAAACCATAATAAACTCCAACATGAAAAATGGCCACCGCCATGAAAACAGAGAGCAAGCCAGGGCCTGCCTGTACCCCCACTGCCTCCTGCAGCACCAGATCACTCCTCTGATGGTCCCGTGTGGTGGGAAAGCAATTTTCTCAAAATTCATTGTGTATCTGAATCGGGGGCTCTTTATTTACCACAGGAAGAAGAAAGGGTAAGGCCTATTTAACCTCATTTTTTCCCCAAAGTGAAACTTTCTATGTCTTTTCCAAGACTACCTTATTTCCAAATAGTTCAGCATCTAAACATGCCAATTTGGGAAAAAATACACAGTAGAAATAAGTTGCTTGTGATTTATCACAGAGGAAAGATGAAGAAATAATTAACTTCAAAACTGATGCATGTAAAAACTTAATTTTTAAATTTGATAAATTCTGAATCTGGACAAATCATTTTCATCTTTCTCAACTATCACTCCCTCAGCTACAGGTGGACCCTGCTAGGTGGTTGGTGCCATCGGCCCTCACAGAGCCCAGTAAAACCTGCAAGGACACGGGGCTATGAAGTGGTCGCAAGAAGACACAAAACCAGCACCTGGGGTCACTTTGGGGCAGGTTCCAAAGTGTGGCCTGATCCGCCTGTGCTGGTGACTGAGATTTCATTCATTCAGCTCTTTTTTAAAACTCTGCATAAAGAGCGGAAAGGCTGCAATCTTCTGAGACCTGGCCATCATCAGCCAATCTAACCTGGTCAGTGGCCCCCACGCCAAGCGGATGCAAGCTCTACATGGATGTAGGCACTGCCCACTGCCTGCCGCTGGCCCATCTGACCCTGTCCCTCGGCCAGGACCGCCTGCCTCACTCTGGTTCCTGCTTTGCAGGTGCTGCCCTCACTGACCCCCACCTCCTGTGCCCACGGATCCAGGCTCCCTCCGCCCCAGAGCCCCGGCCACCTGAGGGATGGGTGGAGGCACCCTCGCCTCTGAACACTGACGTGCAGGAATGCCGCGAGCATGCCAAACAGCCCCGTGTAAAGTTATGAGTCTCATTCGGCTATAGCTTTGAACAGTGGCTGAAAACTATTGCATTATTTTCAATTCCCAAAGGCATTTTAACAACACCCAATAATACTGACTGACTGCCTATTACCAACTGTTAGGTTGCAAGGGTAGGAGTTAAGAAATCCTGGTCCGTGTGGAGTTCAGTTCACTGAACAGACATCACATTCTGCTCCATATGCAGAGCTGGGAACATATGACAGAGAGGAGGTGGATGGTGAGGAGCAACAAATCCAGACCCATTCTCTTAAAGTTTAGTTTCTAAAGGGGCTTCCCTGGTGGCTCAGCAGTAAAGAATCTGCCCGCAATTCCATCCCTGGGTCGAGAAGAACCCCAGGAGAAGGAAATGGCAAATTGTTCCAGTACTCTTGCCTGGGAAATCCCATGGACAGAGGAGCATGGTGGGCTATATAGTTCCCTGGGCCACAAAGAGTCAGACGCGACTGAGAGACTAAGACTTCCACTTTTAACTTATTCTAATTTTTTAAATTCTATATTTAAATTACTGATCCAATTCTTAAGTGTCTTTAAACGTACCAAATGTATCATAAAATTTAGAATTTCCAAGCAGCCAACTTCATAAACTTCTTTCAGACCCAGTGGTGCCTAGCCCGAGCAGTGCTCACCACAGCGTGCCACAATCTGGTCCCGAGACACGCTCACCATCCAAGCCCACAGCGACTCGTGCGTTTCAGAACAGTGACGGGAAGACCCAGTGTGACAAATAAGAATGTGATCGCTTTTAAACTATTTAAGTTAAATACGGTGAAAATTACTACTACGGTGAACTATCTACTATAGTCTTCCTTACAGAATAGTACTTTGATGACAAGGCATCATCATTCAGAAAACAGAGGCGAGTCACATCTTCTATACTTTTGCCTTTTTCCTTTAACATGCATTGCCACATATGGTTGCATATTTAGTTATCATCATCAGTAAAACCTCTCCTTCAGAACAGCCTGCATGTCACAGCATGACATGGACACAAAAGAGCAGAGGTAAAAAAAATATTTTACAGTTACTTCTAACATTAAAAATGTCTTGGTCTTGTGGTAACACTAGTAGTTGTTGGACAAACAAAAAGTTCATAGACTCGACTTCATCTTTTCGTAATTCCTGATGAGTTGAGACTCAGCAGTTAACAGAATGCAGCCCCCATCCACACACTACTTTGGTGGGAGTGTAACCGGTGTAATGGAATATAGGTGGGTTGCTGCCCTGAATTAAGAGAAATCTTTCCAGTGACTCTTGGTTTAAAAATAAAGTTTTCAAAGGCAGTGTTGTTTCCCTGGGTTAGTTTTCTCATTTCCTCTTTCGTCTGTGATTCCGAGCCTCCCGTCTTATCTCCCGGCAGCTTATTTCCTGTTCTCCCAATCCCTCCAGTCTGCCTGGCAGAGTCAGGACATACCAGAGTGCTGAGGAATTGCCAAGCGAGTGGGGCCAGCTGGGTTCTCAGTAGCCCAGATCACACAGGAGGGCGCTGAGTAGCTGCCCAAGCGTTCCAAGGGAGAGCCTTCCTTCCCTCTTAGAGAAAGACAGGGCTCCTCTTTGCTTTGGGCACAAAAGAGCTCCAGCATTAAGAATGTTAGGTGAAGCGTGCATTCTACTAAACAGAATGTAAGTCAAGTTTTGACTTAGGTCTTTGATTATTCCCCCAAAATGCCAGCCTGTCACCCTCTCCAAAATAAGATTTCTGTTGTTTTATAGTTATTCTTATCAATAAATACTTATGGAGGAATATTAAAGGCAGAGAAATTCCCAGTAAAAATGCAATGCAGGTCTGTGGAAGGGTTCTTTGGGCTGTACTGTAATGCCCTCAATAAGTCACTTCACCTCCTATTCCTGGCACTATTTTTAGACAGAACAAAGCCCTAGTGTCAGCTAATTCACCTCAAGGATGTTCATCTTTTGAGACAGGAACTCTTCAAATGGTGTTGGTACAAAAACTGATGCTTTTGAATTGTCGTGCTAGAGAAGACTCTTGGGAGTCCCTTGGATAGCAAGGAGATCAAGCCAGTCAATCCTAAAGGAAATCAGTCCTGAATATTCACTGGAAAGACTGATGCTGAAGCTCTAATACTTTGGCCACCTGATGCAAAGAACTGACTCATTAGAAAATAAGACGCTGATGCTGGGAAAGATTGAAGGCAGGAGGAGAAGGGGATGACAGAGGATGAGATGGTTGGATGGCATCACTAACTCGATGGACATGAGTTTGAGCAAGCTCCAGGAATTGGTGATGGACAGGGAGGCCTGGCGTGCTGCAGTCCATGGAGTCACAAAGAGCTAGACACGACTGAGTGACTGAACTGATGATTCAAAATGTTCCATTCTAAAACAAGGAAGTTAACCTCCTATATCTGGAAGAACATAGATAGACTACAAAAGCATCTGATTCTCAAAACAGCCTGGTACCTGGAGCAGGCATTCCCATCTTCACTTTATAGAAAAGGAAACAGGCTCAGGGAGGTTCCCTTGCCCACAAAACCCAACTGGCGGGAGGCAGAGAAGGGCTCGGAACCAGGCACACTCATCCCCGGTTCTTTATATCTTCCTAATTACAAAGTGAAGTCAGGCATAATCATTTTAGGAGCCTATTTTGGGGGAAATATTGATTCATACTAGGGAAATGATTGTATTTGTGAAGAATACTCAAATGTTTTTTTTAATTAGAATGCTGAAATATCTAGTCTAGAATTTTTGACCATCCAAAATGAGCTGCAAAAAATTGTTCAGAAGGGCTTCCCTGCTGGCTCAGTGGTAAAGAATCCGCCTGCCAATCAATGCAGGAGACATGGGTTCGATCCCTGGGTTGGGAAGATCCCACACGCTGTGGAGCAACTAAGCCCATCTGCCGCAACTGCTGAGGCCCTAGTGCCCCAGAGCCCAGGCTCTGCAACCAGAGAAGCCACTGCAGTGAGTGGCCTGCGTATCTCACGTAAGAGCAGGCCCTGCTCGCCACAGCCAGGGAAGCCCCGTGCGGCAACAAAGACCCAGCACAGCCAAAAATAATGATCAATAAAGAATAAAGAATTTTTTTAACGTTGAGAAAACTAGAAAAACAATCTTGGGGCAGAATCAGGAGACATATCACAAATGATGAGAAGTCCATGAGAAGTAGGTGAAAGATAACTTTTAAACAAGGAGCGGAAGTCCTGCCTATCCGTGGAAGGGGATGTCTTTAAAAGGAACCTGGAACGCGGGAAACAAGAGGCGGACAGCCAACTGCCAAGGGGACCTGGGAGCAACTCATCTAAGGGGGTGGGGTAGGCGGACTACAACTAGGGGACCTCCATATTACCATCCACCCAACTCCGAGAAGACAAACCAAGGTTAGATGCGGCCTTAGCATCAGTGATGTTACGGCCTCAAAAAAAAAAAAAAAAAGGCTGATTTAAGCTCTTAAGCATCTACCAAGTGATAAACTGCCACTAAATTCGCTGAAGGGAAATTCAATTATTAAAGTAGTTAACTTGGCTATTTGAATTAAGGTTTTATATATTATATATTATTAGTACTCTTTGTCAACCAGGTGTGTATTTTAGTGATTTATAATACACTTAACCTAGTAGATTAATTTTCAAGATGTTCCTCTCCAGCTCTCAGAGCAGCTAAGACGGCCGGATTCTCAGCATCTTGCTCTTTAAAATCCCTCTCTCTCAGCCCAGCACACCGAGCATTCGGTCAGGAAACAGCACTGCTCCGGGCACATGGCTAGGCTAACAACTGAAGACAGAACCTCAGCTCACCCTCCGACAGGCTGATGCTGACCCCAGCCGATAGCAGGCCTCTCAGCTCTGGGGAGCAGGACACAGCTGGAACCAGGAAGCTTCTCACTGACCACAGAAAACCCGGGTAGCAGTCTGCTCTCTAACACCCTGCAGCTTCATTGTCTAAAAAAGGAAGTCAGCCTAGACCATTTCTGAAGATCCTCCCAGCTCTAATACTTTGACACCCTGAATTCTATTTGGACAAGTACTAAACAAATATGGCATACCTACTCCTAAGTGCAATATCCTACAAAACGTAAATACTGATATATTTACCCCCCAAGAGAAACATCTAGCACATGGATCATGACATACCACCTGGTAAGAGGGTATGTAGTTGATGGGAGGGGTGCAGCTGAGTGAATATGTTATCATAACTTGATTCAGAGTCTGACACGAAATACAAGTTTCTTCCCAAGTGCTTGCTTATGATTTTTAAAACATGAGCGATGTTGCATTTTAAGTAATTAGTTCAAGAGTTACATAAAAACCGAGTCTCCATGTATAGTGACAGTTAATTTCATGTGTCAAGTTCACTGTGCCCCTTTGGATTTTGGAGGCTACATGTTCCTAATTTGGGTGTGACAATCGGGCCTGTTTACCTAGTGACCCAAAAGGCTGCTGATTTTGAGTGGGGTCCAGAAGAAGAGAGAGCTCCTCATAGATCAGGCCACCGTGTGATCTGCTCTGTGGCCCAGGTCACATGATACAGCAGATGCAGTGGTACCCAAAGCATCAGTGTCAGAAAGGGGTGCTGTCTGGAGCCTTTGGTGGAAGAATCTCGGTGCAGGCCTCGGGGTTTGGAGCACAGCCCTGCCATCCTCCATAGACAACGACTCTCCTTCTGAGAAACAGCTCTTGGCCTGAAACAGACGAAACACTTAACCATGGTCCAGCAAGTCTCCATGAGACCTGAGCTGCCTATCAGGACCTGGGTATTACCCGACCACCAGCCATAAGTTAAAATATCAACATTTTGGTCAAAACTCATATGTATTTTTCCTTTTTAATCTTTTTTCTAATCATGGAAACACACACTAAGTAAAACTCAAATGTTACAGAAGTATATAAATAGAAAATGAACATTTCTTGAAACGCTGTCTTAACTATTTGGTGCACATTCCTTGAGATTCGTATCTCCCGTTCCCTGGTGAACAGACCTGCATGACACCTTAATCCAAATAAATGTGCATTCACCCTCCTCTTTCCAACAGCAAGTTTCTCACATCACTTCCCAATAACTAACTCCATTTCCTGTCATAATCTCTGCACACATTATTACCTTGCCTTCAAATAATTTCCTATTCCTCTATTTTGTATTTAAACTGAACCACAAACTCATGGACCGCTTCTGCTGTCTGTCCCCACATCACAAGACCCGGGTGCTTGGGAAGAGCAGCTCCTTGGTAAAGAGCTCATGTTAACCAGCCAGGACTTGCTCAGGAAAGTGACAGGAGTCCTCCCCCAAACACACCACTGACTCATCTTCATCAGAGTCCCTCAGGGTCCTCCTGAAGGTCTGTCCCACCAGAGGGCTCCTGAGGGCTCCAGGAACTGACTCAGTTTCCAGTTAGATGAGAGACCCACCACAGAGGTGAGTTTACAGACTTTCTCAGCAGGCAGCCGCACGAGGGCACAAGCCAGCTGCTGCTGGCTGCTCGGCCTCGAGACACAGAACGCACGCGAGGATCAGAGTCATACGAGAGCCACAGTGCAGCTGGCCTCCCATGGGGAGTTTTCCCGCCCAAATTAACCTGCACCTGCTCCCCACCTCCTGCTCAGCCACCCCACACTGAACCGTCACCTTCAGTATCTCAGGGCCGGGCACAGTCCCAGGCCGAGGGTACTGCCTGATTGTTGTTTGAATGGATTCCAAGTAGAAAAGTAGCGCACTCAGGAATGGAATTACAGACTGGTGTTTAGCTTTGCTTTTTTATTGAAATACAGTTGATTTACAATGTTGGGCTTCCCTGATAGCTCAGTTGGTAAAAAATCCACCTGCAACGTGTGAGACCCGGGTTTGATTCCTGGGTCGGGAAGATCTGCTGGAGAAGGGATAGTCTACCCACTCCAGTATTTGGGGGCTTCCCTTGTGGCTTAGCTGGTAAAGAATCTGCCTGCAGTACAGGAGATCTGGGTTCAATCACTGGGTTGGGAAGATCCCCTGGAGAAGGGAACGGCTACCCACTCCAGTATTCTGGCCTGGAGAATTTCACAGACTGTACATAGTCCATGCGGTCTAAAAGAGTCAGACACAACTGAGCGACTTTCACTTTCACTTACAATGTTGCATTAGTTTCAGGTGTACAACAAAGTGATTCAATTATATATGTACACACTTTTTCAGACTCTTTTCCTTTATAGATCATTATAAGATATTGAGTATAGTTCCCTGTGCTATACAGTAGGTCCTTGTTGGTTACTATTTTATATATAGTAGTGTGTATATGTTCATCTCAAATTCTTAAATTATCCCTCTCCCCTGCCTCATTTTCTTCTTATAATCAGTTAGCGGATAGCATTGACTATAGCTATTGTTTCAAAATTATTTATATCACAAAAATTAAGTGAAGAATAGATGTCTGTGAGAAAATAGAAAGGAAAACAGTACAGTTTTATACTGAAAACCACAGTCGCATTAAAATTAACTGAACTTTCTCTGACTTCTCAGTTAAAGGGAAGGAAACCAGAATTTTAAATACTCTCGTTAGAAAATCCTTGGATGCATCTCACTGTACATTTGGTTGCATTTCAACTTTTTCTGAGACATGGTTATTATGAAGATAACACCATATGGAAGAAATGAATCATCTGTGGGAGGTCAACTCAGAACTGGGTTTTGGGTGATGTTTGTGCTTTTGAAGTTCAAGGCAGCACAAAAGAATTCTATTTAACTTGTCCTCAGAGCATCCCTGGGAACCTTCACAACTTTCTCAGTAAATCAGGGAACATTCTCGTTCAACAACATACATCCAAGTTTTATCCAAGGCCTTCCCATGACTTCTCTCTGAGCCAGCATGAAGACTCAGGCTCCTAAAAATCATCCTGAATACCACACTGCTTTTGAGAGATTAATTTTAACCACATTGTGGTACAGATTGAAACACTTATACAAAACCAGATGGTCACTGAGAACTATAAAGAAGTCATATCCATTGGAAAAAAAGAAAAAGAAAAGAAGAACAGTGAGGAGGTGCAGTCTCCACCTACTAGGGTGACTCCAGCGTACAGTAAAAGTTAGAAGACAGCACTCTAAGTGAGCTAAGTGAGGAGCCCAGGCTCAGGTGAGCTTCGGACTGTGTGAGGAGTCTCTAGGTCTGGAGCACTCACTACCTGCTGAACGCTGCTAAGGCCTCACCCACGCCCTCAGCCCAAGGCTCCACCACACAGGGGTCCCTGGAGCACCTTCAAATGGAAGGGCCCAGCACAGCTCCGGCTCTGGCACTCGCCATTGTCTGATATCTTCCGTTTAATTCTTGGGTTGTGGGAGACACTTCACACGAAGACCCAGAACGTGCGCAAAGGATGAAAGTGTGAGCTCTGTCTGAACAACAGGTCAACCTGAACCTGGTTGAACAACAGGTGAACCAAAATTACCTGCAGCTGTTCTCTTCTCAACTGAGAGGCCTTACCGAGACCTTAGTTGCTGCTTGCTTACTTCAGCACACAGCCAAGAATACCAGTTGTCCCATCAATGATTCCATGTTAGGAAATGAAACCCCATCACTCTTTAAGTTACACAATGCACAGAAATACACAAAATAAAGATAGCTTAGGATGGGGCAAAGCCCTGCTGAGCTTCTTCTCAAACTGAAGTATGACTTTCACACTTTGAAAGGCTAGAACAGAAATTCTGCATTAATAACTGACTATAAAACCACGACCAAGAGGATTTAAGTCATTTTCAACAATGCAATTATTTACAAGAGATACCGAGGTGGCAGACTGCAGCATTAATAGGCAAATGACACTGGGTTTACACCCCAATTAAAATGCATAGGACACAGTGGAGGAACCTCAGGCACTTCATATATTTATTGAGCATTTGCCCTGCTCCAGACACCAAGCTGGAGCTAGAGAGGCAGCCAAGTCTGGCACTTGGCTCACATGCTCGAGAAGCTCTCAGGACTAGGAGGCAGTCAAGTTAACTGTCCAGCCACCGGCTCAGTGAGGTGCTAGGAATGCTCTATGCGGAGGCTTTGTTAGCACAGGTCTCTGCAGGAAAGGCATTTTCAGGTGCCTCCAAACCCCCAGGGCCAGGGCACTGTTAGCATTCCCTGCAAAAACACTTATTATCTAGAATTCTTTCAAAAGGCAAGAGATTTCTGCCCAATACTCCCTTTTAGAATGAAAACTGGGGTGGGCTTTTTGCCAGCTTCAAACAAAAAATTATAGATTCCCCAATATATTTGGCACTTGAGATTTCCCCTTCAAAATACTTCTCAGTGTTTCATTTCTGGGCATATGTGCCTCTGCAGTATAACTTACCACTAGATCTCAGTCAACAGCCTGAAATCCCTGAAATGTACTTTCAGTTCTTTTTAAACCTAAATTCCTAGTTAGTAACTGTATTTGCATTTAGTTCTATGTTTCCATTACTAAAGTTCAACTTTTTTCCATCTTGCTGAAGATCCATTATTCTACACATCTCTAGAGCCTGTTGGCAGATGCAAACATAACATTCTTTGTGAAGGGAATTACCAAAGGCAACGTGAATGGTCAAAGAATTCAGCCACTGTTTTACTAACCTGTAAAGACAAGAGTCAACTCCATTCCATCATGAGTGCTGCTAACCCAAAACAGGACACATGCCTTGCTAGCCCCTGGTGAGCCGCATGACCTGCTGAGCCTTGGTTTGCTCAATCTGTAAACAGAGGTGTTAGCACGTGACCAACAGGACTGCTGCAAGAGCAACTGGAGAGAAGAGTCACCATCGTTCGGTTCTAGACTTGCCATCATCTCCTGAGTTCTTCACACATGTCACCTCCCTTAATCCTCACGCAAACCCCCTATGGGGTGATGAGGACCATCCCCACTGCAAAGGTGAGGAAACTCGGTTTAGAGGTGCCCATCAGTTTCCCTCGAGTCTCTCAGCAAGTGGAGACAAAGCCAGCAATGACCCTGGTCGGTCAGACCCCAAAGCCTGTCTTTATCTCTGAACTGCCTGCCTTCCTCTTAGAGACGATGCATGCGCAAGTCTGGGGCCAGGGCCTGGACAAGCCCCACATTAGCGGCTGCTATTAAGAAGCATATTGGTTTCTAATGCTGGTGAGGAATCCTCAGCTCAGAGAGTGGCCTGGGTGTCATATTCCACCCATGTTCTCGTGAGCAGTAAAAACCCAGCCTCCAGCCTCTGTTCCAGCCCCAAGAGCCCCGCCTGCCCCAGCCTGAACCATGTCCCCTGCACCCCCTCACTCCCTCCCATTGGCTCGGCTAGGCAGTCTCCCAAAGCCCACCCCAAATGGGAGCGTCTGAGGTTCGCTCTCTGCCCAGCTCTCAGCAGGGAGAAAGCACACAGCCCTGGAGGCGACTGCGCCCTTCACCCTGTGTCTCTGGCTGCAGGAGTGGAGCTGGATCCCTCGTCGAGTCTGGCCCCGCTCACCCCAAGCCACCTACTCGCTCTCCCCTGAGAGCCCCTCCTTCAGTAAACTGTTCCAACCCCCATGGGGCAACGACTCAGACCCCATCTCAGACTCTGCTTTAAGGGCACCAAACCAGAGATGCTCTGTAAGTCTGTAAGATGAGAAACTTGGTCAGTGGCTCACAAAGTCCTGCCCCAGGTTCAGCAGCACAGAACCACCTGGGAATTTGTGGGAAAATGCAAATTCTCAGGCTGCCGAAGACCAGGTGATCAGAAATTCTGGGTTGGGCTTTTGGCAACTCCTCGGCAGTCTCACAAAACCGGTCTGGGAGCTCCCTAGGCCCTGAAGGCAGGGCAGTGATGGCACCCAGGGACTGGAAGATGCTTCAGCTCCAGGTGCACCTCCTACCAGGCGCCTCAGGAAGGGCACTCGCGAGAGGCCTGAGCAGCAGGAAAACACACACACACAGACAGACACACACACACACAAGGGAGAAGGCAACAGGGAGGGAGGGCCTCTGCGTGTGTTCAGAACTTATTTCTCCAGCAGAAATAGGAAAGGTAAGATTCACTTTGTAAAATTTTTGGTAAGAGCAAGGGATTGAATTGGAAAAGGGTGGCCATTTGCAGTTAAACTTTACACAAAGTCAAGAGAAGTCTGGGTCTTCACATTTACAGGGCTGAAAATTCCTGTTGTCCGGTGGAAGCCTGATCAACAGCCCCAGGGAGACTGCAGTCACATGGCTGACTCCTGACCATTTTGAACATGAGGTCATTTTTCAAGAGGACAGAAACCATCGACCAAAGACTCTAGTGAAGAAGATCACACAGCCCATCTTGGAAGGAAAATGTGCCAGCACGAGGCAAAGAGAGCTGTGGTCCTGACCACATGGCAGAGGCCTCGCTGCCCCGCCGTGGAGTCTCAGGACTGGCTCAGGGCTCAGCAGGCAAACCCCACAACCACCTCCCACTGACCCGGCAGCCCAGCTGCAGGTGCCCTGGGTGTGCCAAAGGCAATCCGCGGGATATGGGGAGATGGCAAACAAAAATGTTATTAATAATATTTAGTATATGAACTACAGTAGGTCCCCTTTCCCAGACTGGGAAAGGTTACCTGGTTGAGATACGACAGGCCGGGCACCGGCGGGGAGCAGGAGCTGTACGGGGCCCTACACGCCCAGGGCCGGGTTCAACGTGCACTCAGCTTAACTAAGCCAGCCTCACAGAGAGGATGACCGGCTTTGAAAGGACACTTCCAAGGAAAACAAAGGTGAAGATAAAACTAATTATGCAGCACAAGCACAAACAAGAAAATGGCAGGACTGATGTTTTTCCTACAGTCAGAATGGGTCTTCACCAGCCAGAAAAGTACAGGGCTGATCCAGACAGATATGACAGGACATGGCTTCCATGTGTGTATAAAACATATATGGATACTAACCACATATGTATGTGTCTATGTCAGTGCGTCAGTTGCTCAGTCGTGTCCAACTCTCTGTGACCACATGGACTGCAGCCTGCCAGGCTCCTCTGTCCACGGGATCTTCCAGGCAAGAATACTGGTGTGGGTTGCCATTTCCTTCTCCAGGGGATGTTCCCAACCTAGGGACTGAACCCACATCTACTGCACTGGCTGGTGGATTCTTTTCCACTCAACCACGAGGGAACTTCACCAGCTCCAGGCCTGGGCGGTCACACCAGGTGGTGAGCTACATTCAAGACAGGAGCCTGCCTGCCATAAGCCTGGCATGGAGAAGTGGTGAAGCCTTTCCCCCACGTGGCATTTACCAGGGGTGACGGGCTGGCTTCACAGATCAGAGCAGCCAAAGACTGCAGGCACCCCAGGGTTGGCTGGCAGGCCCGGTAAGGGAGGTGGGAACCTCAGCTATGGGTTGGGGCACTTGGTACACCTGCGTGGTCATCACCCAGATGAGGGTCAAGACACATCCCCCAAATGCACGGCACACGCTGCATGCTGGAGAGTTTACAAGGAAGGAACCTGAGAAACAGCAGGAGGACAAAGGACTCTGACCCGCCCTCATCCTTCTCCCCCGAGGCAGCCCCTCAGATCCTCATGTCGGAGGTGGCCTCCCTGAACCCGAGGGATGGAGGGACGTGAGAGGGCTGGATGGACCATGCCTTGCTAGGTCACCCCAGTTCCCTGCGCTGAGCCACGGCCCTTCTGTCCTGTCCTGTTCCCACCACCCCCCTCTCATCAAGCCAGCACCAGACACCCAGGATTAAGCACAGCTTCATGGCTCATTTCCTCACGATGGCTCTCATCTCATGTAACACTTACATTAAACAAATATGGGGGCTTTGCACTTGTTTGTCTCTCTCGTTAGGAGACCCAGCTGAGAACGGAAGATGGGTACAGGAGACGCTTACTCCTCCTCGACCCACTAGCCTGCTGGAGCCGAGGGAGTCAGGCCAGCGTGAAGCTAACCTGGACAGTTTTTTGGGTTTCCATCTGCCCTCATCAACGCCTAGTGTCTTTCTGACTTAAAACGTTCAAAATTTCATGATATATGAAAAAGCAGGAAGTCATCAGTGTATTTCATACAACAAAATAAACCTAGTCTCCATAAACGAGAAGGACAGGACTGCCAACCTAACAGAAGCAGTGTTACAGCTCCACCTGGGCCCTGTGTGAGCTGGTTCTGCAGACGAGGACAAGGGCTGAGGCCATGCAGCAGCCAAGGGGGTCTACGCCTTAATGCAGTCACAAAGAATGTCCCAAAGCCCATGGGCTTGTCTCCTGGTTATGCCTCAGACCCGAGGGGGCGAGTTGGGGGCTGATGGGGGCTCGTGGGCTGGTGGGGATTCCAGTGTCAGTGCCAGCATCCATGGCAGTGGAGAGAGCAGGGCCGGGGAAAACCAGGCAGTGCTGTTCGAGGCTTTGCACATAATTCATTGGCCAAAGCCAATGAATGGAAACATCTAACTTGAAGTGAAAGAGACGGACAGTCCTGCATACCCCTGGACAAGTTGGGATGCCAGCACAGGGGTCCCATCCAGGCTCTGGGAGGCACCTCTGGCTCCGGCCTCATTACTCTCAGAGGCAGGTGCCCACCCTGCAGGCAGACGTTTCTCTAAGGCTGTCCCAGGACAGCATCCATGCTCTCAGGACCACAGCTAAACTTCCCTCCAGTTGCTCTCCACGTGGCTGTCAGCTAACACCTGAAGTTCATCGTACTGTTGAAAATCCCTCTTGCAGAGCCAACACAGTCTCACTTTTCATAATTACATCAGCTAATCCCAGCACGGCCCACTCTCTCAACCCCTGGTTGATGTCCTGTAAAGATAAAGCAGCTGAAGCCTGCCCACTCCAGCTGTCCTACACGGGTCACAGACAGAAGGCAGCTCGGCCACTTACTCCAGGATTCTGGAAGCGAGGGCTTAGGACAGTGGCATGGACATTTCTGGCAGGGCAGTTAAAACAAGTCAGAAAACAAACCTCTCCCACTTAAGACTACTGAAGTGAAACATCTTGAGTTGTATCACAATGTACGTGTATGTGTATTGAAAAAGCAGTCTGCAAGGAGATACCACAAGGTACCTTCACGACGTGGGATTACAGAAGGTTTTTATATGCCTCATGCTGTATATTTTTTTCCAAAATATATTATTTCTATAAATCTGAATATAAAAGATTACATAAAATGAGAAAAGATGCATTCATTTGTTCCCTTTAGCATATTTTCAAAGGATCCATTTCAGAACAGTGAATGCCTTTTGTATGCATTACTTCTTTCACGCTACCTTTTTAAAGCACTGAATCTGATGTAAAGAAAGCAAAACTAATTATCACAGTAGCTACCTGATTTGTAAACCTGAACCTGTTTCAAAGAAGGCACGCAGAGTTAAGCTTTCTGTCAATGTTTCTTAATCATCTGACTCAACTGCCTAAAAATAAGGATAATTTTTTGCCAAGAACATAACAAGTGTCAAAGTGAGCATGAGGGCAAGGCGACAGGGAAGACAGCAGCGGGCTGGGTGTGACGGCGGGGCTGGAGGGGAGGCGGTGGTAAGGGCGGCCTGCTTCACCAGGCCCGGCTGTTTGCCTGGCCCTCTGCTGACAGTGTAACACGCATGTCCCCACTGGACTCTTGAGGGTTACTTCACTAGGAAGGACTCCGACTATCCAGTCTCCTCCATCCTGGGACGAGAGGGCAGAGGCTGAGGAAGACTTTCTCAAGGTCTCGGAGCTGCTGGAGGCCAGGCCGCGCTGTGAGATACGGGCATCTGAGCCCAGAGCCGGCAGTGTACCCCTCGCCCACGTCACTCTGCCGTGAGTGTAGAGCAGAACTGTGCAGGCGTCACATCACTGAAGACAGACAACTTTCTAACCTTTGAGGCAACAGGAGAAAGTCAAGGAAGAATAGTCAACCCGACGTGAAAACCCCCGCGTGTGCCTATCAGGTCCGAGTGGACACCCCCGTTTCTCTGAGTCCAGGGACGGCCCAAATGCCCTGCGTGCTTGTGCCAGGACCGCCTGTCACTGAGCCTCCCTGCCAGCTGGCCGGGGCAACCGGGACTCATACCACCCGCCAGGCCTTCCCCGTGGCTGCTGGCTGACAGCTCCTGGGGGAGAGGGTCCACCTTTCACTGGGCGCTAGGAGCTGCTGAGGTCATGAAAGCTGGGGGCTATCAGAACCGCCCCCGTAAAAGAATCTGACGAGCAAACACAATCAACATGTGGAAAAAGCACAGCTGAAGACGCCACTTGATGTGTGGATGAAATATGCCCAAGCCAGACCAACCCAGGGCATTTCAGTCATGAGAGGCAATAAATTCTGTATTTTGGGCAAAGTTAAAATCAGATTTTATACAACTTGCAACCAAAAAAAGATGTAACTAATGCTAACTGAAATTGCGAAACCAGTAAATTTAAAAGACCAAAACAAACTAGGAAAAATGTGTCTATCACATACAATAAAGAATTCAGTTCAGTTCAGTTCAGTCGCTCAGTCGTCCGACTCTTCGCAACCCCATGAATCGCAGCACGCCAGGCCTCCCTGTCCATCACCATCTCCCGGAGTTCACTCAGACTCACGTCCATCGAGTCCGTGATGCCATCCAGCCATCTCATCCTCTGTCGTCCCCTTCTCCTCCTGCCCCCAACCCCTCCCAGCATCAGAGTCTTTTCTAATGAGTCAACTCTTCTCAAGAGGTGGCCAAAGTACTGGAGCTTCAGCTTTAGCATCATTCCTTCCAAAGAAATCCCAGGGCTGATCTCCTTCAGAATGGACTGGTTAGATCTCCTGGCAGTCCATGGACTCTCAAGAGTCTTCTCCAACACCACAGTTCAAAAGCATCAATTCTTCAGCGCTCAGCCTTCTTCACAGTCCAACTCTCACATCCATACATGACCACTGGAAAAACCATAGCCTTGACTAGACGGACCTTAGTCGGCAAAGTAATGTCTCTGCTTTTGAATATGCTATCTAGGTTGCTCATAACTTTTCTTCCAAGGAGTAAGCGTCTTTTAATTTCATGGCTGCAGTCACCATCCTCAGTGATTTTGGAGCCCCCCAAAATAAAGTCTGACACTGTTTCTATTGTTTCCCCATCTATCTCCCATGAAGTGATGGGACCGGATGCCATGATCTTCGTTTTCTGAATGTTGAGCTTTAAGCCAACTTTTTCGCTCTCCTCTTTCACTTTCATCAAGAAGCTTTTTAGTTTCTCTTCACTTTCTGCCATAAGGGTGGTGATCTGCATATCTGAGGTTATTGATACTTCTCCCGGCAGTCTTGATTCCAGCTTGTGTTTCTTCCAGTCCAACGTTTCTCATGATGTACTCTGCATATAAGTTAAATAAGCAGGATGACAATATACAGCCTTGACGCACTCCTTTTCCCACTTGGAACCAGTCTGTTGTTCCATGTCCAGTCCTAACTGTTGCTTCTTGACCTGCATACAGGTTTCTCAAGAGGCATAGAAAATGTTAAATAAATAACAGGAAATTCTCAGTTTCCGTAGTGGGTCCTGAAATACAACTGTAGACAGACAGACACAGTGGCCGTGTAGCAGGGTGGAGGGCTCACCCATTATCCAATCCCAACAGGCCCCTTCCCTGTCTGCCTCAGCTGATCTACAAGGCTCCCTCTCCCTGGAGTCAGGACTGGCCACAGAACATCGCTCAGCGGTAAAGAATCTGCCTACAATTCAGGAGACACCAGAGTCACGGCTTCGATCGTTGGGTAAGAAGATCCCCTCAAGGAGGAAATGGCAACTCACTCCAGTATTCTTGCCTGAAAAATCCCGTGGACAGAGCAGCCTGTCAAGTTCTTATGTCCTGAGACTTTTATGTTGCAAAAGAGCCGGACATAACTGAGCACTGGCCAATGAGATGTGAGCAGAAAGCAGCGGAAACCACCCTACCATGTTTTCTCTCTCCCTAAACTCTACTACTGTGGAGTGAGCTGCAGCAGTCATCTTGTGACCATGAGGAAAAGGCCAAGAGAAGGGCAGAGAAACTGCCTCAGGCTTCCAGAACAACGGCTGCAGCTACTTGCCTCTGAACCTCCTGTTATGTGACTCACCATCCTATTTCTTTGAGCTACACTTAAGCATACTGTGTCATTTCTTTCAGCATATATCACTGAGTGCCCACCACATTCCAGGCACTTCTCTGAGGCTCCAGGAACACACAGTGGGCAAAGCAGAAAAGGCTTCATCTTGTGGTGCTTCTCTACAGCACACAGGAAAGCATGCCTAAGCACTACAGATAACATGAGTGTCTATTCTCAAGCACCACTGACAAGCATAACAAAAGGTCACTGTGAAACATGACATCCTACGCTGGCAAAGGCATGATAAAACTGCATTCCTCACAGACAGCCTGGTACCCACTGGAAAGCAAGCAGACTACACGAATCAAAGCAGTCCATTCCCACTCCTAACTCGTCCTCATTAATCCAATAACCCCATGTCTTTTACACCAGGTATGGAAATACATTTGGAAGCCCGTGCCATTCAGTTGTTGCTGTTCACTCGCTCAGTCGTGTCTGACTCTTTGTGACCCCATGGATGCAGCACGCCAGGCTTCCCTGTCCTTCACCATTTCACGGAGTTTCCTCAAACTCATGTCCACTGAGTCGGTGATGCCATCCAACCACCTCATCCTCTGTCGTCCCCTTCTCCTCCTGCCTTCAATCTTTCCCAGCATCAGGGTCTTTTCCAATGAGTCAGCTCTTCATGTCAGGTGGCCAAAGCATTGGAGCTACAGCTTCAGCATCAGTCCTTCCAATGAATATTCAGGACTGATATTCTTTAGGATGGACTGGTTGGATCTCCTTGCAGTCCAAGGGACTCTCAAGAGTCTTCTCCAACACCACAATTCGAAAGCATCAATTCTTTGGTGCTCAGCTTTATGGTCCAACTCTCACATCCATACATGACTACTAGGAAAACCATAGCTTTGACTACATGGACTTTGTTGGCAAAGTAATGTCTCTGCTTTTTAACACACTGTCTAGGTTCATCATAGCTTTTCTTCCAAGCAGCAAGTGTCTTTTAGTTTCATGGCTGCAGTCTCCATCTACAGTAATTCTGGAGCCTGAGAAAATAAAAACTATCGATGCTTCCACTTTTTCCCCCTTCTATTTGCCATTCAGTATTTCTGGTCTTTTTAAAATTTTATCTTAGGGGAAACATGCAGTTGCTAAGAGAAGAATATTTTTTCACATACTCACCAAATTTGCTTTTTATGTTTAAATTTCCTGAGCAAACCCTCAGAAGGTACAACTGATTCTAAACTATCACTAATGATTATTTGCCTTTCGTCACAACTCCTCTGTGACCCTGTCCTGTGGGCATAATGCACTTTATAAACATGCAATTACTAAAAGGAAACAGAGAAGAAAAGCTTATTCTTAATAAAAGAATACCTTACTGTATACAATGGCCATATTTGGTATTCAATTTTTCAAGATATATTCATATTCCACTTCATAATAAAGTATCTCCTTATGGTTTTCATTTTAAATTTTACAAAAGGAAATAAATACCAATGCTCATCTCCTACCTGTCCCCAGACACAAATACATACACAGACACTATACTATTTAAAGAAAGAAATACTTATGATATGAAAGTTGTGTCCATGTTGTTTTTTATTATTTCAAGGGTTTCCTTTTTATTCCTATTTTTAAATAAACATAGTATGCCGGGAGCCAGCGTGAGGAATCCCGCCCGTGACAAGGTCATGAGGAAGGATGCTGACATACGCAAGGCGTGATCAGACTTCAGGGGCCTCCCCTGGATATTCCTAAGCATGTACCCCAACAAAAAATCTGCCGGCTTTTGTGCTCTGCTTTTCCACTTTTCTGATATTCTCTGGAAAAAAGTCAATTCAGGGCTTTAGCCTTCTGCATTTGTAAGGGATGTTTCAGTTAAACCCCCTCTGATTGCTCTCTAGCTTGCTTAACAGGTTCCCTGGACCTCTTACAGTTTGTGAATTGCTTGCAGCCCCCAACCGTGAGAGGCACAAAGCTTAAAAGCATCTTAAAGATACAGAGCCTTTTCTAAAGAGTTAAAAATTATATTGGTGATGGGTTTTCACTGTTGAGTCAATGACTGTTGCCAGGCCTCCATATTCTTTATCGTTTAACACCTGAAGGATATTAATCAATGTAATTGGGATATAGAAAAGGGAATATAGTAGTTTTGATGTAGCAACACTAGACTTTTGAGTTAATTGCTTTTCCTTTGTTATAAATCACTGTACTCTTTTCACTTGTTATAAACTGCTGTATCTTTGCTATGTAAGAATGTAACGTTATTTAGTGCTTTCTGAGATTGGCACCAGACTTTGGGAAGATCAAAACAAATAAGTCTTCTAGTTAACAAACCCTTATCAGAAAAAAGGCTGTAAAATGTTAATTGGCCCTTTCTGGCCAGAAGATGATGTAAATCACCTAAGACTTGTGTATACAATTAGGTATGCAGAGAGAAAAGCCTGGTTTTGAGAAGAGTCTGGACTGCTAACACTGCATAATTTTCTATTACTCATTGATCTCTATGTACAATTAAAAAAGGTATAAAAGGCCTTTCTAGACAATAGGGGCTGGAGCCAGTCGCTGGACTGGTTTCCCCCGTGTCTCTCTCTCTCTCCCTCCTTTTCCTCTTTACTTTAATTTCAAGCTGAATTCCCATCTGGGGCGAGGAGGCTCGCCAAGTCTACTTACTTGCCCTGGCTGTTAAGACCCGCGCGAAAGGGAGCCTAAGGCGAGGCACCTTTAGATATTCAAGCGGGTGCTGGTGGCCCAACGTAGATGGTGCAAATTCCTTGTCTGGAATTTTATTGGTCTTCCGCGTAATCCAAGTTTTCAGCCCTCTTTCTCCACTTAATTTTCCTACTACACTATTGTTTCTTAATCTAATCATATATCAATAAATAAATAAGTCTTTCCTCACCAACGCCGTCCACCCTTACAAATTCCCTGGATCCACCGGGGCTGGACTCCGGCAATAGGACCCATACAAAATAAACATGCTAGCTGAGTGAAACTCTTCACTCTTGAGTTTTTAGTTTCCGCAGAACTCTTCCATTAATGGCATTTTTTTCTCTTCTCTATCATCTGACTTTTCAGTTACTTGGTACGCAAGCTGCCATCTTCTGAGATCTCCTATTTGCTCCTTCCCTGCTGCGATCTGACTTTCCATCTGTTGGACATAGTAATGACTTCTCCTTATCTGAGGAACTGTCTCCTAAACACCCTGTAGATGGTCTCTAGAGACGCATCCAGTTACAGAATGTAGTTGATGAAATGAAGTATAAAGATTGACAGGTCTAACAGAAAGGGTCAACCTTCTCTTCAGATGAGGTTGAACACTTTGTGATAAAGTTACCTTTAGGAAGAAGTCAACAGTACAACTACGTTTGTAGACAGTTGCTGCCAGGAGAACAACAGTCCTTACTGCAGTAAGTGACAAGTGGAATCAGACTTTTTTAAGCTGGAGATGCTAACATATTAATAAGGAGAAAAAAACAAACATCCACCAATACATGGCTGAATAATTAAATAAATAATAGGCCATCCATTCATCTGAATAACAATCTTTTTCTCTCTTTTTGTTTTTGAAAAAATGTACTGACAAAGAAGTTGTAATACAGAAGAAAAGAAGTTCACATACAGTTATGTAAAGAAAAAAGCGAGTCACTGGCCAGGTGTACCATGATTTAACTGTTTTATGAGAAGCTGTGGACATCATGCACACGTTTAAAATTACCTATTAATTTATTTCACAACATCAGATCTTACTTGCAGCACGCAGTATTTTCGATTTTCGTTGCAAGAGGTGGGATCTTTAGTTGTGGCATGTGAACTCTTGGTTGCAGCATGTGGGATCTAGTTCCCTGACCACAGACTGAACCTGGGCCCCCTGCATTGGGAGCGCAGAGTCTTAGCCACTAGACCACCAGGGAAGTCCCTTATGTACATGTTATGTGCCTTTTTGCCCATTCTTATGTGCACAAAAAAGCACACAAGAATACCAAACTGTTATCAATAGTTGCTTCCCCAGATATCAGAGATGGTATTTTACTTCATGTATTTCTTTATTTCTTACTATATACATGAATGACTTATGTTTTAAACATGTTTCAACACCATTAAAACCAAATAAAACTACCTAGCCTGGGTGTTTATTCACATGCACATGAATTTTTGTTCAACAACCTGAACTGGGCTATACTCTCTAACAGACACTGTAACCTTAAATCAAAGGAGCTTTCCACCCTTGAGGTGGAGGGGTACCACTGGGCTCTGGCCATCTTCTGGCCAGATCCACACTCATCAACAGAAACTCTGTCAAAAGCGTTGTTTGCCAACTCCAAGGAGAGAGGCAAACCACAGAGTTATTACAGCCCTTACAGCATTTTGTGATTAATCATATTAATTAAAACCTAAGAAATAATTTGTACAATAAAATCTCCAAATCTACTTCTCTTGATCTCAATCAAAACATTTATTTTTATGTAAATGATAAGAAAGTTCAGGGGGGAAAATGCTGTCTCACTTTTATCTCAGGGAAAAGATGCCTTTTATTGATTTTAGTTGCGGGGTTTAGTGAGAAAATTAAATCCTCTGAAACTAAGATACTTTCAGCAAAACCTATCAGAGCTGGCAAAACTAGGAAACTGTTTATTTTGGTTTCACGCATCTCCGTGAAACACAGATCAGCAAACTGCATCATCTTGAGCTGGAACCTTCCCCTTCAAACCTAAGATCTGAATCAGAATTGCTGAACGCCAGACAGGGTGACAACAGTCCTCTGCTCGCCTCATAGCTCAGCTGGTAAAGAACCCGCCTGCAGTGCAGGAGACCCCGGTTCGATCCCTGGGACAGAAAGATCCGCTGGAGAAGGGATGGGCTACCCACTCCAGTATTCTTGGGCTTCCCTGGTGGCTCAGCTGGTAAAGAATCCACCTGCAATGTGGGAGACTTGGGTTCAATCCCTCGGTCAGGAAGATCCCCTGGAGAAGGGAAAGGCTACCCCACTCCAGTATTCTGGCCTGGAAAATTTACAGTCCATGGGGTCACAAAGGTCATAACTGAGCAACTTTCACTTTCACTCCCCAGTAAATACTGGCAATCACCATGGCAACTGCCACTCTTGCTGTCACCAACTCAGGAAAACTGTGATCCAGTCTAGTCTAGTCTGTGCTTTGCAGTTCTTAGTAAGATTTCAATTGTGATAATAACTGACCATAATTTACAGAGTTACTTTACTTTTGACCATAATTCACAGAGTTTACTTTGACAACTTCAGGAAGCTATTTTTTTAACTTAAAAAATTATTTTCTAGGTGAGTGTTTTTTCCCTCAAAATAACATAATTATTCCTGTGCAGAAAAACTATATCTTTGATGAGGGCTTTGTTTGATTCATCAGAAAAGAAGTGTATTATTTTTTTCTAACAATCTTATATAACGAGACCAATTTTATTACCAATCTTCTATTTAAACAAAATTTCAAGGCTATTTATTTGCTAGTTAAGCACAGAAATTACTAAGTCCTATACTGTATGAACTGAATTTGGCAATCTGCTATAATAGAGAACAGAAAAGATGTCATTATTTGTATTTACTCTGGCTAAACCATTTGAGATACTTAAATCTCTTAAAGCAGCAATTTTCTCCAAGCAACTATGTTACATGCATTAAAGGAAGAGAGCAGAACTGATCATGGAATTTACTTTTGGAGGGAATGAGTCTGAGTTGCTCACATGCACATTCATGAATATGACTTGAATATGAAAACTGCGTTGAATTTGTAAAGATTCAATAAAGGCAGGTCACTTAAAAAGATTTCCATTCAATTAGGTGAGGGTGACAGGCAGTCAACAATTAAAGACAATCATTTACACAGCGTGCCCACCGTGAGCCTTTCCTTCCAAGTGGCTTTCGAGTTCTGCTCACAATAAAGGGTTGTAATCATTACACTGTTCAGGAAAGCTTTAAATAGGTAAATTGTACCGTACATAAATTATATCTCAGTAAAACTGTTTCAAAAAAAGAAGTTGGGGTATATGTGTGTGTGTGCCTCAGGGTAAATGGGGAGCGAGTGGTAAGACAGCCTGACACCCCAAGAGAACCTTCCTTGAGTAAAACATTAGTAGTGTGGTATTTCATGGCAAGCAGCACATACCTTGGACAATGGGAAAAAATATCATGGAATGAACATATGGAAAAACTACTGGTTAATCTGCTGCTCAGAAATTATGCTTTAAGTCAAAGTAATGTTTAAGAAAGCAATGCCAAACAATGCTCAAACTACCAGCCAATTACACTCATCTCACACACAAGCAGAGTAATGCTCAAAATTCTCCAAGCCAGGCTTCAATAGTACTTGAACCGAGAACTTCCAAACGTTCAAGCTGGATTTAGAAAAGGCAGAGGAACCCGAGATCAAATTGCCAAGATCCACTGGATCATAGAAAAAGCAAGAGAATTCCAGAAAAACATCTAGTTCTGCTTTATTGACTACACCAAAGGCTTTGACTGTGTGGATCACGGCAAACTGGAAAATTCTTCAAGAGATGGGAATACCAGACCACCTGACCTGCCTCCTGAGAAATCTGTATGCAGGTCAAGAAGCAACAGTTAGGACCAAACATGGAACAGACTGGTTCCAAATTGGGAAAGGAGTACATCAAGGCGGTATATTGTCACCCTGCTTATTTAACTTATATGCAGAATACATCATGAGAAATGCCAGGTGGGATGAAGCACAAGCTGGAATCAAGATTGCCAGGAGAAATATCAATAACCTCAGATATGCAGATGACACCACCCTATGGCAGAAAGCGAAGAGGAACTAAACAGCCTCTTGATGAGAGTGAAAGTAGAGAGTGAAAAAGCTGGCTGAAAACTCAACATTCAAAACACTAAGATCGTGGCATCCGGTCCCATCACTTCATGCAAACAGATGGGGAAACAATGGAAACAGTGACAGAATTTATTTTGGGGGGCTCCAAACTCACTACAGATGTTGACCACATCCATGAAATTAAAAGACGCTTGCTCCTTGGAAGAAAAGCTATGACAAACCTAGAAAGTGTATTAAAAAGTAGAGACGTTACTTTGCCAACAAAGGTCCACCTAGTCAAAGCTATGGTTTTTCCAGCAGTCATGTATGGATGTGAGAGTTGGACCATAAAGAAAGCTGAGCACCGAAGAACTGATGCTTTTGAACTATGGTGTTGGAGAAGAATCTTGAGAGTTCCTTGGACTGAAAGGAGATCCAGCCAGTCAATCCTAAAGGAAATCAGTCCTGAATATTCACTGGAAGGACTGATGCTGAAGCTGAAGCAGTGTTGGAGAAGAATCTTGAGAGTTCCCTGGACTGAAAGGAAATCCAGCCAGTCAATCCTAAAGGAAATCAGTCCTGAATATTCATTGGAAGGACTGATGCTGAAGCTGAAGCTCCAATACTTGGCCATCTGATGTGAAGAACTGACTCATTGGAAAAGACCCCGATGCTGGGAAAGATTGAAGGTAGGAGGAGAAGGGGACGACAGAGGATGAGGCGGTTAGATGGCATGAGTTTGAGTAAGCTCCAGGAGTTGGTGATGGACAGGGAAGTCTGGCGTGCTGCAGCCCATGGGATTGCAAAGAGTTGGACACAAATGAGTGACTGAACTGAACTGAAAATGTTTAAAGTAAAATGGATCATTTTTTAATCGACTCCTTAGTTTATCCAACTTCTCTCTCTCTCCTTTGGGTTAACCAACAAACCTGCCAGTCTCAATCCCTCCAAACGAGGACATCAACCACTGCATGCCGTCCTGGAGAACATCTTTAAACTTTAAGATACACATGAGAAGGAAAAAAAAGATGCATGTGTGACTGGCAGACAATGATCTAATACATAAGGCAGAGAGCAATTCTGATGTTTCAGATGACAGATGATCTTCAAATTTTGATTTGAGCTTTGGTGCAAAACAATGAACCTGCATTAAGAGCTTTAACTGAGAGAACTACACAAACAGCTCCACCTTTATTATGGGGCAGCACCACCCCTCTCTGCTGTAGCCCCGGCGAACTCGACCACCTCTCCAACTGCACCTCATGTGGTTTCGTCCTGACGTTGTCCTCGGCTTTTACATTTTCCTGTTTTGACGACTTTTTCCAAATTTGTTCATTTCTATAATCACTTTGAGATGGGAGAAATAGAGGATAAATTCATCATTTCTCAATTTTCCAAGTTTTAAAAACAGCTACCACTGTGTGCTAGTTACAATTCTAAGCACATTCCAGGCTTTAACTCATTTAGTCCCCTTAACAGCCCTGTGAGACAGGAATGATTATGGTCCCCATTCTGCAAATAAAGGTGTGGGAAACAGAGAGAGGTTTAGGAATTTGCCCAAGATCATTCAGCTAACGGATGGTTAAATCAGAGTTCTAATCCATAGCATCTGTCTTCTGTCTGTGCACTAAGACACTGCCTTCTGAATAAGGAATGCCCTATCTGAACTTTGGGGTTTTTGTGTAGTTCAGTCGGTGAAGCATCTGTCTGCAATGCGGGAGACCTGGGTTCAACTCCTGGGTTGGGAAGATCCCCTGGAGAAGGAAATGGCACCCCACTGCAGTCTTCTTGCCTGGAGAATCCCATGGACAGAGGAGCCTGGTGGGCTACAGTTCATAGGATCACAAGAGTTGGACATGACTTAGCACTATCTTTCTTTCTTTCTATCTGAACTTTGTAGCTCCACTAAACTGTAGTGAAGGGATTAAGTGTTCCTTCTTATCCATGAAACAAGTTACATCTGTAATACATTTGTTTTTAAAAAATAAATTTATATCCATTAAATCTGTGAAAAGATAGTTTACTCCACTGTCTTTATCAGCACCTATGAACACCTTGTACAACTGTCATTCTCTCTCTCTCTCTCTCGGGCTGCTGGCATACAAAGCTGTCAGTAAATTTCACTTTGTCACCATGAGAGATTGGATATCCTCAATGTTTTGCTTTGTTAATTTTTGAGAATTTCCTGTTTCATTAAGGTCTGAGCACTGAAATTCCAAATTTATTATTCTAATTAGGAAACCAACCTTACCAAATTTGTAGTAAAACTTAAAATTAATAGGGGTAGTGCTCTGACAACTGTGGCTAGGATTAAATAAAATAATGTTTGGGGTGACTATTCAGCTAGTCAACTGCAACCTTTATAACCAAGATATTATACAAGTATCTGTGAGCTTTTCCCTAATCCACATAAACTTAGCTATATGGTACCATATCTGTTGACAAGGTTATTGTGGAGCAGAAGGGGAAACATCAACACTGAATGAGAAACTTTATATACCGAGCAAATGCCGTGTACAATGCATGAATTACAGCGTGTGCTGCTGGTGCTGCTGCTCAGCCACTCTGTTGTGTCTGACTCTGTGTGACCCCGTGGACTGTAGTCTGCCAGGCTCCTCTGTCCATGGGATTCTCCAGGCAAGAATAGTGGAGTGGGTTGCCATGCCCTCATCCTCATCTTTCCTGGAGGATCCTGGAGAAAAGATCCAGAAAGATCCTCCAGATCTTTCCAATCCAGGGATTGAACCTGCGTCTCTTATGTGTCCTGCACTGGCAGGCGGGCTCTTTACCACTAGTGCTACATGGGAAAGGCGAGGGCAATGACTTTTGAGATGAAAGCACCCGTTTGTTTACTGTAAGAGTTAACAGTCAACCAACTTTTAACCCAATTAAAAGCCTAACTTTGGGGCTGGGCACTGAGAGGGAGAATCTGGAATTAATTACAGAATTGTTAAAGCTACCGCTGGAAAATATTCCAAGCAGATCATTTAATTTTGCAGACTCTTCATGTTACATGCTCTCCAAACATGTATAAGGTGAGCCCTTGACTATGTTCCAAAGCAACAAGGTCCAGAACATCATGCTCCCAGAGTTCTTCAGCCACAGCCAACAAGGGCAGGTTCAGGTCCAAAGCCAGATGGCCACGGAGTCAACTTCTCATCCTAGTCAGGGTGACAATGCCACCTCACCCATCTCAGACAACCAGCTTAATGATCTGTTAACACTAAAATGCATAGCCTGACAAGGGATCAACCGCTGCCAGCTAAGAAAAAGATACAAAAGTGTGAAACAAGCATGTAGTTCTCATACTAAAAGTCACATTTTCACAATTAAATTACTTTGTCATTATGTGTACTACATTCAGGGAATGAAGAATTTGCATTATATGCTAGAAAAATAATTGTGTTCAGAATACCTGAGGTAAGTTATTTTAAAGAAACAGTACTACTGCCATTTAGAACGTAAGGAAAGAGCTCATGAACTTTACCAAAATCTCCCTCCATCCTACCAACCAGACTCAGCAGTCACTGCTAGACCCACCTCCCTGCCACCTGACTTCACCACTGAGACTGACATCCAAGGCACCTCAAGCTGAAGTTCAAAGCAGAAGTCTTAGATTCTTGCCCCAAATGTGGTACTTGATCTTTACCACCCCAGTAAATGTAACTCTATCCTTTAGATCCGCCAGAAAGCTTTGAATCTTCTCTTTTATCTTATCTCAAATGTGATTCACTGGTAGATCCTGTCACCTCTACCAGAATCCACTCTCATCATCACCACACATGCCACCAGCCTGGTCTCCCTCCTAGAAAACTCTGGCAGCCCTCACTGTCTCCCTGATCCACCCTGGTCCTCCTAAGGCCGGCCTACCTCTCAGACAGCATTCAGATTTCTGCTCCTCCCTCTCAGAGCAAAATCATTCTCACGGTTCCTCGTATCACCCTGGGATGATGATTTCAAAAGCTCTTTCTTGAGCCCTGACTTCTCCAGGTCCAAATTTCCAGTTAAGGGCTTTCCTGGTGGTCCAGTGGTTAAGACTCCATGCTTCCACTACTGGAGGGCATGAGGAAGAGCCTATGTCCCCACCCACTGAATCTGGGCTTGCTCTGTGACTCTGGCCAGCAGAAAACTGCAGAAGAGAGGATGTGCCAGTCCCAGGCTTAGGCCTCCAGAGACCCTGCATACCCTGCTTTCTGTTGGAATCCTGCCCAGCTGCCATGGAAGAAAGCCCAGGCTAGCCTGGATGCCTACTGGATGAAGGAGGACATGTGGCCTGGTTGCCCTGGTAGTTCCAACGGACAGCCTGCCAGTCCTCAGAACAGAACTGCCTAGCTAACTGGAGGCTGACCGCAGATACATGACTAGTATGATGAGTCCGGTCCAGCCCAGGAGAACCACCTTCTTCAGGCCAGCCAACTGCTTACCCACAGAATCTTGACCTAAACAAACAGCTGTTGTTTTCCATACTGAGTTTTGAAATGGTTTGTTATAAACGGCCATTACAGAACTTAATTTGATGCATTAGAAAAGGACAGAGTGAAATGTCCTAGTTCACAGGAGGCCCTTGATAGATGTGCGACCCATTCGCAAATGTGGTTCCGTGCAAGTCAGCCTCCTGTTCCATTTGGCTCGTCAAAGGCACAGGGCCCATCGTGTTCACCTCCGTGTTCTCGGCACCCAGCACAGCATCTGGCACAAGTGCAGAGGCTCAGAACAGAGGCTAGAGGAACACCAAGTGAAGATCTGAGAACTCTGTACTTCCAGGGCAAACTCCTTTCAAATTTGAAACAAGAGAAAACCTTACAATTAAACGTAGGCAAGTTATTCAACCTTTCTAAGCATCTTTTCCTCATCTACTTGAGAAAGGAGATCAGAGTACCTTCCTCATATAAAATTTCTGAGTTTAAATTCAAGAAGTCATATTATATCCTTAGCATAATACCTGGCCCATTAAAAGTCATATACATATATGTGTATCAGTATTACCCACTTGCTTTTCTCTTTTCAAGTGAACTGTACGTTACTTAGCAACAGTGATTTTATTTTGTGCTTTTTTAATCTCCCATGGTGCCTAAGACACTGCTGGGCCTGTAGTAGACACTGATACATACTTCATCAACAGATGGATTTCAAACTCTGTACAAGAAGCTCAAATGGCTTCCCATTGCCTATTAAAATGTCAACTACTCTCATGCAGGTATAATAAAGAAAAAAAACCTTACTACCTCTCCAACCCCATATTATACATTATCACATACTATCTCATTAGAAGGGCATTTAGGTAGAAGCAATAGAAACTTCAGAAACAGTGTCTCAGACATATAGGAGTTCTTCTCTCCCATTTAACAGAAGCCTAAAGGCAAACAGGTGCTGTTACTGGTCCATGACTGTCTAAAGTTCCTACAATGAACCGAATGTGTTTCTCCAAAAAGCTTATGTTGGAATCCTAACCCCAAGAGAGACGGTATTAGAAGGCGGGGACTTTCAGAGGTGATTAGGCCATGAGAGTAGAACATCATGAATGGGATTCATGCCCTTATAAAAATGACCCCAAAATCTCACCCCAAAGAACCTTACCCACTTTCCAAAATGTGAGGTTACAATGAGAAGCTGGCAGTCTAAACCTGGAAGAGAATGGTGACCAGAACCCAACCATGCTGGAACAGGGATATCACACCTCCAGCCTTCAGAACTGCGGCAAGTTTCTGCTGTTTATAAGCCACTCACTCTAGGGCACTTTGTTATAGCAGCCCAAAATGACGGTGCCAGAACCAACCTCTCTGATGACCTTGGCTCCTCCCTCATGGCCTCAAGATGGCTGCCACAGCCCCTGGCATAACAGCCATGTCCAGCAGGGTAAGCATAATGCAGTGAGAGCCATATCTGCTCCTGATATATGGAAACAAAGTATCGATACATGGAAAACAAAGGTTTTCCCAGGGCTGCCAGCCACCTCCTCCTTAGGTCTCACTGACATCCCACAAGACAAGCCGAGACAGTAAGCAGGCTCCGGTTGTTGTGAGAGGCTGTATTCCCCCAAAGATGGCCACACTAACATATTGCGTTCCACATGTTCTCCTTACACAGACACTAAAACGCCCCCTTTGAGATGTAGGGTCCAAGTTCCTGCCTCTTAAATCAGGGCGGGGGGGGGGGCAGTCTGTGACAGCAGAGCTGATCCCATATGACTGTCAAGGCTCAGTTAGCGGCAGTGACCCAGCCTCCACTGAGACTTCCCTTCCTCCTGGACGGAGTGCCTTTCCACATGGGGAGTTTGGCTGAAGAGACCACGAACAGACTGGAGGTAGGGTGGCTGTAAAGGGCGTTCCTGATGATCGCAACCCAAGCCCCTCACCCCTGGACTGTGACCTCATATTAGACCCTGAGGCAAAACTGCCTGAAGGGGCTGCTCTGAGTACTAGATTCGCAGAAACTGTGAGAGATAATTCATGATTACTACTGCTTTAAGCCACTGAGTTTTGGGGTGATCTGTTACACAGCAGTGAAGACAACTGAAACAGCTGGTGACAGGGAGGTGAGAAGGGCTTGGGAAGGGAGCTGTCCTTCCAGCTGTGGTCCTCACGTCCTGGGAACCTGCAGCTGATTCTGGCTTCTGTGCTTTGTTCCTGCCTCACCTCGAACTACAGCCCCAGCCAGCACACACAGCCACGGCCGCACATCTTCAGGACAGGCCCCGCCTCCCACGTCCACCAGGCCACAATGATCTCTCTGTTCTCTGTCCCTAACAGACATTTTAAATTTTAATTACATTCTATCACATTCTTTGCCCCATTACTCTGGACTCTTAGATATAGCATGGGGTTTTGTTCATGACACAACTGCACAGTGTATGCTAGTCTACTCCTTACCAGGTAAGGACAGAAACTGAGCATCCTGGGTTTCATGCTACAGTCAAGGTCTCTTCATCGCTGGTGCGGGGCTGTGTCCTTTTCTTCTCCCACCCTCCCTTCTCCAGGCCCCTCATCTTCTTTCAGTTGTCCCATTGTCTTGGAGCTGTGGGCCTGTGCCCTCACCAAACCACTTTGTCACTAAGGGGATGACCACATTTTACATTCCAATGTGTATGGGTATTTACATTACTCATTTTACAGTCCAAACACTGACACATGGCAAGTATTCAACAAATGTCTGATGAGTGGAGGAAAAAGGAACACATACCAAATTGCCAACAACTTCCATTTAATTGCTTAAATTATGACTGAGAACCTGACCTCTTTAACATTTGGTTTAGGTGACAACTTTAAGGACAGAAATAACACCGTGATAAACTCTATAAACACATCGGCAAGTATCCTTAATAAGCAACTTTGTGAAAATGTTACATTTCAGATCTATTTTAAAACAAAAATACTGAGTCCTACGAGGTAACACTCATGAATAAATTCACTGCTTTAGAGCTGAGACCTGGAATTCTTGTATAATAATGACAGCTGGGATAGTAAGATGTCTCCTATGTTCTTATTAGTATCGTTGGAAAGGGCAATGCTCCTGTCAACAACTGTGACCACATCTGAGTAACTGAGAGTGACACCAGGAATACGTGGAGGGACGTGGAGCACTGGAGGGATAAACCCTGTTGTCTAAAGCAGTGGCGGCTGGAGGGCGGCTCCTGGCCTCCTCCTCGGCCTGTATGTCAGCTGTCCTCTCCTATCCGGCAGAGTTCCCATGACTGAATCCAAAATTGGAGAGCAGATCCTAGGAGACTAACAAGGTAGTATCTTCTCTGAATTTCATAATTCTTCGCCCATTTCTTTCCATTTTTGGAAAATCAATGTAAACCACAAAATACCACTCATATTTGCAATACATCCACACTGCCAATTCACTCCTGGGAAATGTCTGCTATTTGCTTCTAATCAGAGTTTGCATCTAAGCAGGCCTCTGCATTGTTATGTTATTAACAGTACCCTAATGATACTATGAAAGCAAGTCCAGGAACAGTCTGGGCGACCAAGAGTCCCGCAGAGCAGGATATATCACCCCAGAGGCTCACAGTTTCCTGGTTTGAAGTATCTTACAAAATAAAGGAGAATAAGCCTTTCTCACGCTCTTCTCTGAACAACTGCACAGACTGTTTTCCTTGAGTAAGATCTCTTGGTCTCACCGCCCACATGGAACAGACCCAGTCTTAAGAGAACCAGTATGGTTCTCAATCCCCATCTCCAAGGTTTGGATGTCCTTTCCTTGAAAAGTACACATAACATTAAGACAGTATTACTATGGGGAGATGAATTCCATAATGGTAAGCAGAACCTAACACGCCATTTTTCAAGAATTTCTCACACTGTCCAGCCTGGTGCGGCATGTAAATCTGGCTCAAGTGCAAAGCCATCAGGGGGATGATCAACAGTTTCCTCAGAGCTCACCTTGGCTTTCTCAACCTGTTGCTCAGCAAAGGCACTGTCCCTGGGACTTCTTCCCTGGTGGTCCTCTGGTTAAGACTCTGCTGTGCAACGCAGGGCATGCAGGTTCAATGTCTGGTTGCAGAACTAAGATACCACATGCCATGGAGCAACTAAGCCCACATGCCATGAGTACAGAGTCCGAGCACCATGATGAAAAGATCCCACGCGACGCAATGAAGACCTGATACAGCCAAATAAATAAACTTTTTATTTAAAAAAAAGAGGGACCGTCCACTTGGGAGGCAGGACAGGAAGTGGTGGCAGCACGAGCACTCAGGCGGTGCCTGTGCTAACGGGGTGCCAGAGCAGACGCCCTCACCATCCTGCACACGGCTGCCTGGAGGCTGCTGGGAGGACTCGGGGGCGAGTATGTGCAGAGCACTCGGCATGCGCCTGGCACACAGTGAGAACTGTAAGAGTATCAACCCCTCCTGCTGCTGTGATCCTCTCACTACCATGAACAGGCTCTACACTGGCCATCAACAAACTCTGTCTGGAAGAACTGGACTCACTCTACTCATGACCTGTTTTAACCTTCGGGTTCCTTCTCTTTGAGCAGTGGCAAGCTGACCAGCTCCTGTTCGCGATTAGCAGTGCCTGCTGATGCTGAGTGCTAGCAACTTCTTCATCATCGCTGCATGAAAGTAATCTAAATAATCAACCAGCTGGATTTCCTCGTTCTTTATATTTAAGCCTAATGTTTTCTAGCTGATTTGCTATGCTGTGTGCTACTTTTTCAGAATGTGAAAGCAGTGGAGTGGCAAAAACAAAACCATATATTGTGTATATTAAACTTGCTGGCAACAAAAAAGCACTTTAGAAATGTGGTGTCTGGGATGAGATGATCACATAAAAGCCCTACAGGGGGGTAGGTCAAGATTATTGCAAATAGGGGCCATGAGCTCCATATGCATTAGAAACACTTTTATTTAAAAAATCAGGTTAGCTGGAGTATATAAAATGCTTGTCATTTCAGGGTTCATTTCTGTTATTCAGAACAATGATTCTTAGTCATTACTGAAGCACTCCAGGGCCTTTCCAGTTATCTCACTCTACTCAAATTCTCAAAATAGGAACTGATTTTTAATTTGATTTAATCTTTTAAAAATATGCAACACTGCACTTTTAGGACAGTGTTGAGATGTCAGAAAACCAACAATGGTATTTCTGCTATTATATAATCTAATGGGTTCTGTGGTTCAATGATAACAACCTAAAAAAAAACACATTTCCATTCCTGTAGTTGCTTGTTCTGATTTTCCTGCCTTAGAGGGCCTGGTAGTCAAAGTCCTCAGGCAGTCACAAGGCGCTGTCTTCTGAAGCCCGGATCAGTCATTGACTGTTTCTATTATTGTTCAGTTCCTGTTTTTTTTTCGCTTAAGTCACCCAACACAGGTTTCATTTCTTTTTTTCTTTAAGAAACAGATCGAATGAAATTGTTTTGTTTTTTAATTAGAAAACAATAAGGAATTCAAACCAACTTTGAAACGTAAGCAGAGCTAGTGTTTCCCAGCTGTGATAGACCAAAGAGACTTGTGTTTTATCTTAGCAAAGTATTCGGCCTTAAGCAGAAGTGGAATGTATCTTTGCCAGGCCTGGGAACTAAACGCACTCTTACAGTCTCTCCCACAGCCTCCACTCCACCTCAGAGCACGTTACTAGTGAAGTGTGACTAGATGTTCCAAAAGTGGCCCACGTGCCAGGCACCACACTTTATGGACACGTGTCTTGAGAAACACAAGTTCGATCCCTGTATCGGGATGATCCCCTGGAGAATCAACTCACTCCAGTATTCTTGCCTGAAGAATCCTACGGACAGAGCAGCCTGGCTGGCTTTGGTCCACAGAGCTCCAAAGAGTCGGACATGAATTGACTTAGCAGGCACTCACGTCATTTAATCAACCAGTGATCCTGAAATTTAAACGCTCTTCCCCTATACCAGCTGGGATCTTGTTTTCTCACATACATGACAAGAAACTAACTAAAGTTGGAAAGTGAATTTACTGGCCTCAGGATGTGGGGATCCTAATCATCAGCTGGGGCAGAACAGGCTGCCGTTGTGGCTCCAGGCTTCACACATCTGTCCTCATTGGCTTTGCCTCTGGTTCCTAGGGTCAGAATATGGATGACTGCTATTCCAAAGCTCACACCTTGTTTTCAGTCAAGACCAGTGGGAAAGAACAAGAATTTCATCCTTGGATGCACTAACAAAAGTCTCTCTGCCTCTCCCTGATTGTACCAAGGTCATGAGTCTGTTCCTGAGCCAGTCGCTGTAGATGGGAAACCATAAAGCCAAGCTCCAGGTCACAAGACCACCCTCATCGCACTGGAATCCTTGCAGGAGCCCCCGTAGGGCTGTCCTGAGGGGAGGATGGACACTGGATATTAAAACTAACAGATGGCTACTATATTCCCCATTTTCTAGAAGAGAAAACTGAGCCTAGATGATAATTCCCTAAGGTCAGAGCTATTATCTGACTCCACTGAGTCCTGTTACCAAACACAATTTACCACAACCAGAGGCAACCACGGTTACCAATTCTTACATAGTATCTTCTGAAGAGTCTATGCATATAGAAGTGTGTGTGTGTGACTGTCTGTGTGTGTGCGTGACTGTCTGTGTGTGTGCTTGCACGCGTACTCAGTCATGTCAGACTCTTGTGACCCCAGGGACTGTAGCCTGCCAGGCTCCTCTGTCCATGGGATTCTCCAGGCAAGAATACTGGGGTGGGTCTCCATGCCCTCCTCCAGGGGATCTTCCCAACCCTGAGATTGATCCCACGTCTCTTGCATCTCCTCCACTAGCAGGTGGATTCTTCACCACCATGCCACCTGGGACGCATATACAGAAGCAGACATAAATGATTTTTCCAAAACCAAAGTATAGCACCATCTGTTCTGTACTTGGCTTTTAAAACCATGCTCATGCAGCTACCAACTCTGGAAGTCTCAAGTGGAAAGTCTCAAGTGAAGATATCCCAGCACAAGATGCAACAGAGTTATGCCCCCAGATGAACTCGGGCCTTTCCTGCCCTGGCCTCCCATGGCAGAGGCTGATTCAGAGCCTCTGAATACTTGTTTCCTCCCTTGTAAAGTGACATTCATCACAAACCATTATAACAAAATAAAAGCTGCACAAAACAAGGGCTATCTTAAGGTTAAAATCATGGCCTTTCAATGAAACTCTATTTATTAAAATTGACTCTAATAAGATACAACGGGAAACACTTCTTACAGTCCAGCACCATATTTCCTTCAATGGCTCTTTGATACTATGAAATTAAGTTCTAAAAAGTACCTTCAAAACAGATAAAAACTACATCATGCCACATTTTTCTTCAAGATTATGGTTACACAGAGACCAAGAGTCACATCATAAAGATTCTTTATACCACTCTGAGTGAACAAATACTCTGCTAAGTATTGTATAAATAATGCAGAGAAAAATATCTTTAAATTTTAACTCTCTGCTTGTCCCACAAGGGGCAACTATGTAATTTTTATATACTTAAAAAAGAGACTGTGTGTATATATATTTTCATGAAAATAATACTGATATACATGCCATACCCTACTCACCCACCCTAAAGTTGTTTTTATGATGGTGATGTGAGAATCCACTCCTCTGGGGTGACCAAGGTGAAAACGGAAAGAAATTAACTGTGTTCAGAAAAGTGAAAGAAATTGACTGGCCAACCCAGGGACTGAAGCAATACTCTGCTCTCTCCAACAGTGTTTTAACCATTATCAGCCCAATTCACAGATGTCATCATAAACTATTAGGGATGGGTTCCTGATACAATTTAAAACTTAAGACAAAAGGCGTATCAGATGCTGCTCAGAAGGGCTGAGATCATTACACTAAATCAAGCACTTAAATGAGGAGTACAACTCGGTTTTGCTCTAAATCATTTTAGCGTTACTGACCACAAGGTCTCACAGGAAACATTCTAATCATTTTATAGTCTTTTCTTCTTTTATAGACAAACTAATTAAGAGGCAACAGAATTTCCATCAAAGGAAGTTCATGGGCAGCACAGGCTTCCTCTTGATCCAAAGCGCCACTGCTGATACCAGCTTTGCAGCCCCAGTGCTCAGGTTGCACCTTGTTTGCCAGGGAGGCGGGGGGCCAGAGCAGAAGGTGGCCTGGGCACCTGCTCAAAGCAGCACCACCCCCTTCTCCTGGGCCCATTCAGGGGCCTGTCTCTCCCCTCTGTTCTACCTACGTCCTTCTGAATTAATGGCAGAACCTCAGCCCACTCTTCTCTCTGGCTTCACTCCTTCACCTGGCTCCCTGAAACCTGCTGCTGCTGCTAAGTCGCTTCAGTCATGTCCGATTCTGTGTGACCCCATAGATGGAAGCCCACCAGGCTCCCCCGTCCCTGGGATTCTCCAGGCAAGAACACTGGAGTGGGTTGCCATTTCCTTCTCCAATGCATGAAAGTGAAAAGTGTAAGTGAGGTTGCTCAGTCATGTCCAACTCTTTGCGACCCCATGGACTGCAGCCCACCAGGCTCCTCTATCCATGGGATTCTCCAGGCAAGAGTACTGGAGGCGGGGCCACTGCCTTCTCCTGTAGTCACCTGTAATTCTTCTACTTAGAAGGTTAGCAGTAAGAGATCAGAGAACCTCTGGGCTGGGATCACATCTACATTTCCTCAGAACTTCCGCTTGTCAAATTTAAATATGCTTTTTGAAAAGTTTAAAAGTCCTAAATCTAATTTTTCAATTTAACAGATACAACTTTAAATTTAGTAGCTGTAACAGTCCACAGGGCCACAAAGAGTCAGACATGACTGAGCAACTAACACACACACACACAATTTTTAAATATACCTTTATTTAAATTTAATCATAAATCATAAAGACTATTAAAGTGGAAGGGGGTTTTGGTTTGTGTCTGGCCTTTTAGTAGGTCTGTTTTTTTAAATAGATGCTACACCTCCAGTTTTAAACAGATACCATATGGTTGCTCCCTAACTAAGTTATTTATTTTTCAAAAAATGTTAACTGTAATTTTGGCAGTTCTTCATTAAACATTATTCACAAAACACAAACAAACAGCTTTACGAGTCGTCCATTAAGAGGCTTCAGAAGCTTCTTCCCACCTCCTCCTAACTGACAACAACCCCTCTCCATTCCTTCCCAAGTCCCCTCTGGGAACTGCTGAAATAGTTTGTTGAACAACCTATTATTACTTCTTAACAGAAAATAAAAATGAGTTCTCAGTTCTTATGAAGCTGCTTCTGGAAGGAGCCAAGTCTCTGAAGTCATGCCAGAGAAAAGGAGATGTATGTGGTGAGAGAGACAAGGAGACAGCGGCCAGCTCCATTTCCACAGCAGTGTGATCTTTAGAACAAGAAAAACCAAGGCATTACTCCTATGGGTTAGAGAGATTTTGTCTTTGCTTTTCCTACAAAAGCAAAGTCTGCCATGAAAAATAATGACCGGAAACACTTCTGCAGAGACCACAATATTTTTGAGGTCTTTCGAGATCAATAATTCGTGAGCTTCTTTGGCCCAGATCCATAAGGACAGGAAAGTGACTGGGTTGATTGGAATTTGCCAAACCCCTGATTTCACAGATAACTTCTCTGCTTGCCTAGTCTGTATGGGGAAGTTAGAATTTTTGCAACTTGAAGGGACCTTTCAGATTACTTAGTAAAAATGAAGAAAGTAAGACACAGAATTTCTGGGCAGGATACCTTGTAAGTTCAGGTTTTAAAGATAGCAACAATATATAATTATTTTTGAAAAGGAAGAGAGGAAAGAAGGGAGGGAGAGTTGAGGAAGGAAGTCAGCCAGTCATGTTTACAAACAAGAGAAATAAGATACATGGAACAACAACGGGCTGGCAAGACGGGCTGAAGCCACAGGGCTCCGGTTCAGAAACAGGGAGAAGCCTGGAGCAGAACCAGCACTCAAAGGCATTCGCTTGCTGGCGGCAGCCAGAGTGCAGGTGGACCTAAGCAGTTCAGGGCCACGGCACTGAACCACACTAGCTGGACAAAGCACACTCTCCCTGTAGAAACAAACTGCAAAGGCCTCTGTGAACGCTGCTAGGGTGACAGCTGTGATAAAGCCAGACATCTGGAGCAGCAGGAGAGAGCAGACAGCACCCAGCCCAGGGAGCACGTCTGCGTTATTCTCCACATCAACAAGCACAGGGGCCTGAACCTCCAGTCAAGATCTGGTTCTAAGTGAGGGGCATGGGGTGGGGCTGAGACAACAGCAAAACTAACACATGGGGAAGGGGTGCAGAAAGAGGGGCACAGAGTCCCACTTAGACAGGCTTTTACACTGAAAGCCCAACACAGGAGGGAAATTAACTTCAAGAAGGACTGACAAGTACTCAACAATCAGAGAAAGATAATCTTGAAAAAATGAAAACATGGCAAGCTGAAAAGGACTCTAAGATACATGTGTCAAAACCTTCAAAGACATACAAAAGAAAAATAACCACCCCTAATTTGTGGAATCAAAAGCAGTCAGATAATGAACCAAGAAGAGATATGACAACAAAAATCCACTGGAAATCCTGGAAATGAAAAAAATATATATATATGATCTTGATTTAAAAAAATCAATACATGGGTAAAACTCAACTCCAGGCACAAAGAAAAACGAGTAAACTAAAGTTTGCTCCTAGTGTAGAAAAAGAAAGGAAGTATTGCAAAGAGATCCAACCAGTCCATCCTAAAGGAAATCAGTCCTGGGTGTTCATTGGAAGGACTGATGTTGAAGCTGAAACTCCAATATTTTGGCCACCTGATGCAAAGAGCTGACTCATTTGAAAAGCCCTGCTGTTGGGAAAGATTGAAGGCGGAAGGAGAAGGGGACGACAGAGGATGAGATGGTTAGATGGCAACAATGACTCAATGGACATGAGTTTGGGTAAACTCCAGGAGTTGGTGATGGACGGGGAGGCCAGGCATGCTGCGGTTCATGGGGTGGCAAAGAGTTGGACACAACTGAGCGACTGAACTGAACATACAGAGAAGTAATACAACAGGCAGACAAACACACCTCACAGTATTTCCAGATAGGAAGTCGGAAGGAATGGAGGCAAGCAGTATTAGATCTAACACTAAAAATCTTCCAGAATTGAAGACATGAATCCTGATACTGAAAGCCCACAGTGAGTACCAAGAAATAAACCTCCTAGATGAACTGTACTGAGGCTATAACACATCAAGGAAAAAAAGTCTTGAAAAATAGACTGAAAAACAATGGGGAAAAAAAAAAAGAGTTACAAGGGAATGATAGACTAGCAGCAGACTTCCCAATAGTAATAAATACTATTATTATACTATTATATATATACTATACTATATATATATGTATTATACTATTATTATACTACTATTATTACACTATTATTAAATACAATAAATACTAGAAAGCACTAAGTTCGTATTTTCAAAGTTTTGAGAAAAAACCAGTTAACCCAGAATCCATACCAAGAAAGAGTGAAAATGAAATAAAGACATTTTTTCTGAAATAGAAAGACTCAGTTGACCTTCTACAGATAGTCACCACAAAAACTAATAAAGAATATATACTTCAACAAAAATTATTTTAAAAACTGAAAGGTAATAAAAGAAGCTAAGAGAGAAAATAAAAAACTTGCTTTAGGTTTCATAACTAGTTAATGGCTGAGACAAATAAGAACACTGGTATGTATGAACTGCCAGTTTAATATTCTTTCCTCTAAACTAACTCTCTGCCTCTTAACTTTTCAATTCTACGCTTTTATATTTTAACTTCCTGTTACACATAAAACCACAAGTTGATAGCTCCTGCTTCCTGATAGCTCAGCTGGTAAAGAATCCACCTGCAATGCAGAAGACCTGGGTTCCATCCCTGGGTTGGGAAGATCACCTGGAGAAGGGAACAGCTACCCACTCCAGTATTCTGGTCTGGAGAATTCCATGGGGTGGCAAAGAGTCAGACACGACTGAGTGAAATAAAGATCAAGATAAGCAAAATATTTTTCACAATGTTTAGATTCTTATTTCTCCTTTCTAAATTTGAAGACTTCCCTGGAGGGTAATTATAAAGAGGAGGAATTCCAAAAGAAGTTATTTATTAGTCATTTAACTTACTGTGCATTTCCTTGGTTATATGATCTGGCTCTTAGCAATACGTTCCATTTCCTCTGTACTTAACACAAAATCATGATTTTTTTCACCTAATATTAAAAGGTGAAATTTTGAAAAGTAAGTTGTTCATAGTAGTTGTTCAATCGTCTTTGATTCGCAAGCAAATGAAGAGATGATCTGTCTGTGCATCTCTAAATAAAGTTGCGTGTTTCTCTTAATATGACACTAATTATTTTGTTTTAATATGCATTTATTAAAGTGGGTTTTACGAATACCAACTGCTTACTGACTTAATAAAAACAAAACACATGTGACTATCATATCCTTAATTCAAATGGAAATAGAAGCTGAACTAACAGTAGATAAAAATCTAGCTGGTACTCTAAGTGAATAAAAAATAGGTGCCCCCAAAGATGTAACAGCAGTTCACAAATAAATATCGGCTCCTATGCACAATCTTTGGTACATTCACACATTTCCTAATTAAGTCATCCCACCATCTCCACATCTGGATCCTAGAGCAATTATCTGCCTATTTCTACTTGTACAGACGGCCAGCAAGAGGAAGGGCAAGAGTTTTTCATGTGATAAAACAGGCAATAAAAAGAGTATCAATTTCAAAAGTGCATAGCTGGAAAACATCCTGACCCTAACACAGAGTCTGTGACTTTGAAACTGACTTTCTTCAGTCTGACATTTTTGTGTACAGGTTCAAGGTAGTTACAGACAATCTTCAACCTCAGGAAATGAGACCTCAGAGCAGTATAAAAGCAACTATAAAAATCCTTCAGTGCTGGCAAGTCAGCCCTGAAGACACCAAATGCTGCCTGTCTGCTGTGCTGTCAGTAGCTACAACAGTATCAGACGGCGTGGCAACAAGCGCGGTGCTTCCTACAAAGGATCACTTGGCGAGACACTGGAAGCCAGTCTGTGGTCAGAGTTCGTGCAAACAACCGAAAGAGTGCAGGTTCACAGCCCTCAGCAAGAGCTGATGCCACCCAACTGTTATTTTTAAACACAGGACAGTTATGCAACAGCGCTATTTCAGTGATGCTCTGGGACCTTCTGTGTGGAATCCTGTAAAAGTAATCTCATACCAATCTTTCAACTACCAGAGAAATTTTCAAAACTGCAGAGCTTGAATATTCTCAAGGCAAAATGAATAAGGCACCTAAAACTTGAATGTCAATGACTGGGAAATGGTCTAAGCTGTAAAGTAGGTGGAATAGACTCATCTACAAGTTAACCTCTAAAATCAGGAGGAAGCCAGGGATTGAACTTGTCTCCTGCATTGGCAAGCCGATTCTTTACTACTGAGCCACATAGTAAAGGGAAGCCTTCTGTGCCAATGTCTATTTCACTGAGAGGATTAACTCTGGGCATTTAAAATATTTTTAATTTACAAGCTAAAGATCATGTTACCTGCCTTTAATAGATGTAGGAAGGAAGAGAGCAATAATTACCAAAGAAAGACGTTTTTTCTTTCAAAAGAAGAGGGAGTACCTCGTCCAAATTCCACGGGCACACACCTCCTCTGTAAACAGAGAGAGGCCCACTTTCTCTCAGTTTAGCTCTAGGTCAACCAGGGCAGGGAGGGCTCACGGCACAAACCTATGCAATTAAAACAATAACCTGGGGCAGAATCTTCCTATGGAAAGCAGTGTTATAACATAAGCACACGATCTCTTACTCCTAACTTAACATCAGAGCAGCTGTCCTGAAGAGAAACGTGTGTGTATGAATGAATACAGCTCCAACAGATTACATAAGCACCGCCTCCCGCCGGGCCCTCCCAGGCCCCGGCCAATGCCAGCTGCCAGTCTTCTCGCATCCCTCACAAGGGCTGTGGGTTGGCATCACTTGTTTTCCATTCTTCCATAAGGGGACTCCTCATGGCCTGTCAAGTCCCAGCTCAAGTCTACAGTATTTGAACGTGTGTGTTCTCTGGCATCATCAGAGACAATGCCTCCGTGAGCACAGCGCTTCAGTAAGCGCCACTTACTCTAGAATTCTTCACGGTTTGTGTATTCCTAGCCTAAAGGCATGTCTCCTGATGTCAAGCGAGAGCCCTGTGACTGCAGAACCATTTCTCACAGACCTTTTCATATCCTGTGCTAAGGACATGTTGACTAGCCTCCTTTTACTGACACTCGTTTCACAGCAAGAACAGATAAACTCGCGTTATCCTCGTTAGACTGACACTGAGAAAGGCTTCCCTCTGGTGTTCTCTTTGCAAAACAGGTGCTAATTGCCTAAGCAAGGGATACATCCATGGGAGTCGATACATTTTTCCCAAATGGACCAATTCAATTAGTGACATCATCATGAAGATTGATGGATTTGGATTGGTTTAAGCTAATAAAATACCTTCGTAGGACAAAGATAGAGCATTCTGAGAACAATTCTGACAGGGTGATCACAAAGCATGTTTAAATTTACACACAGAATCACTTTGGTCTAAGAGAGAGCTCGCACCACTGCATCATCCTATTTAAACAAAGTCTTTCGTTTTGTTTTCTTCACCCCCACGCCCCGGCCGTGTCATGCAGCCTGTGGGATCTTAGTTCCCCAACCAGACTACAAACCCACACCCCCGCAGTAGAAGCGCAGAGTCTCAGCCCTGGCCGGCCAGGAAAGTCCCCTAAGTCTTCCATTTAAAGCAGCACTGAAGTCTCTCAGACACAAGCGCCCTCCGCTCCCCCACGCTGCCCGCACCCCCAAATGGCTGTAAAGAGAAAATTCTGAGAAATGATCTCTGGGTGGCACAGGAAAAGCTGAAACGCTGGAAATCAAGTCTTCTCTGGACTCACAACAACATGAAAGCAAACATTAGCATGGGGTTTTACAATTTCCTGATCATTTTTGCTTAGCCCCTCTTATTTAGTGCCCTGGGCATTCTGATGCAGTAGGCAGGACAGACACAATCGTGATCCAGCACCCAGAAGTAAACACTATGCGTTAAGGGATACACCCGACCTCCTTACTGAGGGCATCTTCAGAAACCCATGCTCTTTGAATGCTGCACATAACTGAGGTCCTAAGTTTTACAAAGAAACAAGTCAAGAGGTTAGAGCCCAGGAAGCAGCAAAGATGGACATGAAAGCTCTCTTCTCTGCTTTACCCAACCAGCCCAGCAACTGGGAAAGGCCAGGCATGTGGGACTCCCTGGTAGAGCTGGGCCACGCAGCGTCTGCAAGGCAGGGCCAGGCCCCAAGCCAGAGCAACACTGTGGTTCCAGGAGACGTCCTCTCGTCTGGGCCCAGGATCACAGAGGAGGGTGGAGCTCTGCGGCCAGTAACAACAGGAGGAGAAACCGCAGCGCTTTCTCCACTGAGCTGGCGGAACTGCCGGCATGTGGAGTCCTGGGAGCGCACCGTGGTCACTGCACCTCAGATATGCTTTATACACCAATACGGGTCCTGGGAAAGAGAACGCTCTCGGGGTGGTCCTCCGCCCAGAAGCTAAGGTTTACATTTCAAAGGCCTGTTAGAAGATGGCACGAAGGACTTGCCTGATGGCTCAGGTTCAAGCCTGCCATCAGCCCTCTGCCAACCCTGCCAGCTAACACCAACTGCCACTCCTGCAGCCTCCTTTCATTAAGGAAAGCATATTCTTGGGGAGTGCAGGGCAGTGCTGATGGTGGTCAAAGGTCAAAGTGAGAGTAAGTTCTAGAAGCGATGCACAGCATGGCAACTACAGGTAAAACCGTGTTGTGTATCTCAAAGCTGTTAAGTGAGTAGATCTTAAAAGTTCTCACCACCAGGAAAAAAAAAATCTAATAAAGTGAGGTAAAGCATATGTTCGCTAATTTTATCGTGGTAATTATTTTACAATACACACATACGGGAAACTGTTATATTATATACCTTACACACCCCGTATATACGTCAGCTGTATATCAATCAAGTTTCGGGGGGGTTCAGAGCATATTCTCCTCAGGCAAAAGGCTCTAATTTCTAATCGAACAACATCTTTATCTGGAGAGCCTAAAGTCAAGTGGTGAAGCTGAGTTAATCCAGTAGACCAAGTCTGTTCCCTGTGTCTTTCATGAGTCTTCTAGGCTGCTTGGTCTCAGCTTTTTTAATGTTGAGTTTCAAGCCAGGTTTTTCACGCTCCTCTCTCACCCTCATCTGATCCTCAAATGCATCATGTCCCCAAATGAAGTCTACGTTGTTTGCCCCAGTTATTCCTACCCATTTATAAATCTGGGAGTCATCCTGGGTTCCACCCTACTTGCCATCCATAGCAACCGCATAATCTGCCCTCTTCATCCTCACTGCCGTTACCTGAGTGCATCCTCGGTGCCTAGGTCCCTGCAAAAGCCCAAAGTGCCAGCTCCCAGCCCTTCTTCTCTTGTGATTCAGAGCCTACACTGCCTGCACACACAAAACTTTCGTGAACACGTGTGCCTGCAGGCCACCTCCTGCTTTCACTCCCTCAGCTGCACCCCACCATCAACAGGACGACAGGGTCCCTCACTCAGTGTACAAGGTCCCCCTCATCTGCTTCCTTCCCTATTATGCTGACTCATGGACATACAAGTCTCCTCACAAATTTGTTTACCCTTCAAAACTGCTTACAGTTCCTCTGGTCCGAACTGTCCCTGAAGAGCCCCCTCACATTCTCCTCACAGCTTCCAACAGCTGTACATACCTCTACCCAACCCCTTCACTGAACAGGAACTTGACTTATACTTGACAATGAGCATCTTGATGACAAATATTTTACCCTTTACTCACATGTTGACAAGTGGCCTCAACAAGTATTTTTTTTGACAAGCTGTGAAACAAGAGAAGACTTACACTACCACACCTGCCTGTTAGACACACTCCAAATCTGTCAAGATGACAGAGTTTTGTATCTGTTCACGGCGACACAGCAAACACAGTAAGAGAACACAAAATGCTAGCGCCCACGGCCGTACTCGCTCAGGATGCTGTCATGTGGCTGGACATTCTCGAGACGTCTTACAGATGAACTAAAACAAGCTGAAACACCTAAAAGTTACTCACACTTTAGCTCCAGCCTCACTAGTTCACTCACTCTTTCTGTCAACTAACAATTATTAAACATTTTTTTTTCCAAGAAGAAATGCAAATACTGGGGGAAAATGAAGACATAATAATCACCTAATGAAATCCATAATGTACAGACATTGTATAATTACCCCCTGAAATTCCAGAGGTGCCCCTTAGCAAAGAGTGGTGGTGGAGAACCCTGACGGGCCTTCAGAGTAAGGGACATGGCATCTTCTGGGTCAATGGAAAAGTCCCCTGAAGACTCTGGAGCCTACCTCCACAGCAACCACTGCAGCTAATTCAGAGAGGATGCTACTCTTTGACATCCTTAACATGTGCTCACATTTAAAAAACCACACACACACATACTTTGTTGTTGTTCAGTCGCTAAGTCATGTCCAACTCTTTGCAACCCCATGGACTGCAGCACGCCAGGTTCCTCTGTCCTCCACTATCTCCTGGAGTTTGCTCAAACTCATGTCCATTGAGTCAGTGATGCCACCCAACCATCTCATCCTCTGTTGACCCCTTTGTCCTCTTGCCCTCAATCTTTGCCAGCATCAGGGTCTTTTCCAATGAGTCGACTCTGCATCAGGTGGCCAAAGGATTGGAACTTCAGCTTCACCATCAGTCCTTCCAATGCATATTCAGGGTTGATTTCCCTTGGGAGGCACTGCTTTGATCTCCTTGCAGTCCAAGGGACTCTCAAGCACCACACTTCAAAAGCATCCATCAGTTCTTTGGCACTCAGTCTTCTTTATAGTCCAACTCTCACATCCATACATGACTACTGGAAAAACCATAGCTTTGATTACAAGTTTTTGATTACAGCTGGCAAAGTGCTGTCTTCACTTTTTAATACACTGTCTAGGTTTGCTATAGCTTTTCTTCCAAGAGCAAGCGTCTTTTAATTTCATGGCTTTAGTCCACTTTAGAGAATCTCATAAGGCTTTACCTAGGAGACTTTTATTGTTAAGAGAATTTATAGTGTTTCAATTTCCAGGGGGGGAAAAAGAGATTTTAGTGCTTATAGGAACTTTAAAAATGATGCATTCTCAGAGATCTAAAATTTAAAGACAGAAGATAAAATACCGCTGTGTCTGAATGTATTAACTAACAAGCAGTCTGGCAATTAACAACACTCATTACCTTTCTCTCCACAAATAGCACTCAGTAAAGAGATACCTGAACTAATCAAAGAAGATGTAAACAAATACCCCGAAGTTGGAAAGGAACTTTCAGATACAGTAAAAAAAGAGAACACATTGTGAATTTTACTGAGCAGACTGCTTTCAATTTATGAAGAGCACGCACTAAAATACTTAGGTTGTACAAAAGTAATTGCGATTTTGGACCGTGATTTTTAAACCATTATCAGTTCAGTTCAGTCGCTTAGTTCTGTCCGACTCTTTGCGACCCCATGATTCCCAGCACGCCAGGCCTCCCTGTCCACCACAAACTCCTGGAGTTCACTCAGACTCACGTCCATCGAGTCCGTGAGGCCATCCAGCCATCTCATCCTCTGTCGTCCCCTTCTCCTCCTGCTCCCAATCCCTCCCAGCATCAGTCTTTTCCAATGAGTCAACTCTTCACATGAGGTGGCCAAAGTACTGGAGCTTCAGCTTTAGCATCATTCCTTCCAAAGAAATCCCAGGGCTGATCTCCTTCAGAATGGACTGGTTGGATCCCCTGGCAGTCCAAGGGACTCTCAAGAGTCTTCTCCAACACCACAGTTCAAAAGCATCAATTCTTTGGCGCTCAGCCTTCTTCATAGTCCAGCTCTCACATCCATACATGACCACTGGAAAAACCATAGCCTTGACTAGACGGACCTTAGTCGGCAAAGTAATGCCTTTGCTTTTGAATATGCTATCTAAGTTGGTCATAACTTTTCTTTCAAGGAGTAAGCGTCTTTTAATTTCATGGCTGCAGTCACCATCTGCAGTGATTTTGGAGCCCCCCCAAAAATAAAGTCTGACATTGTTTCCACTGATTCCCCATCTATTTCCCATGAAGTGATGGGACAGGATGCCATGATCTTAGTTTTCTGAATGTTGAGCTTTAGGCCAACTTTATCACTCTCCTCTTTCACTTTCATGAAGAGGCTTTTTAGTTCCTCTTCACTTTCTGCCATAAGGGTGGTGTCATCTGTATATCTGAGGTTATTGATATTTCTCCCGGCAATCTTGATTCCAGCTTGTGTTTCTTCCAGTCCAGCGTTTCTCATGATGTACTCTGCATATAAGTTAAATAAGCAGGGTGACAATATACAGCCTTGACGTACTCCTTTTCCTATTTGGAACCAGTCTGCTGTTCCATGTCCAGTTTAACTGTTGCTTCCTGACCTGCATACAGATTTCTCAAGAGGCAGGTCAGGTGGTCTGGTATTCCCATCTCTTTCAGAATTTTCCAGTTTATTGTGATCCACACAGTCAAAGGCTATGGCATAGTCAATAAAGCAGGAATAGATGTTTTTCTGGAACTCTCTTGCTTTTTCGATAATCCAGCAGATGTTGGAAATTTGATCTCTGGTTCCTCTACCTTTTCTAAAACCAGCTTGAACATCAGAAAGTTCACAGTTCACGTATTGCTGAAGCCTGGCTTGGAGAATTTTGAGCATTACTTTACTAGCATGTGAGATGAGTGCAATTGTGCGGTAGTTTGAGCATTCTTTGGCATTGCCTTTCTTTGGAATTGGAATGAAAACTGACCTTTTCCAGTCCTGTGGCCACTGCTGAGTTTTCCAAATTTGCTGGCATATTGAGTGCAGCACTTTCACAGCATCATCTTTCAGGATTTGAAATAGCTCAACTGGAATGCCATCACCTCCACTAGCTTTGTTCGTAGTGATGCTTTCTAAGGTCCACTTGACTTCACATTCCAGGATGTCTGGCTCTAGATGAGTGATCACACTATCGTGATTATCCGGGTCGTGAAGATTTTTTGTACAGTTCTTCTGTGTATTCTTGCCACCTCTTCTTAATATCTTCTGCTTCTGTTAGGTCCATACCATTTCTGTCCTTTATCGAGCCCATCTTTACATGAAATGTTCCCTTGGTATCTCTCATTTTCTTGAAGAGATCTCTAGTCTTTCCCATTCTGTTGTTTTCCTCTATTTCTTTGCATTGATCGCTGAGGAAGGCTTTCTTATCTCTTCCTACTATTCTTTGGAACTCTGCATTCATCACCGCTTGTATCTTTCCTTTTCTCCTTTGCTTTTTGCTTCTCTTCTTTTCACAGCTATTTGTAAGGCCTCCCCAGACAGCCATTTTGCTTTTTTGCATTTCTTTTCCATGGGAATGGTCTTGATCCCTGTCTCCTGTACAATGTCACGAACTTCATTCCATAGTTCATCAGGCACTCTATCAGATCTAGGCCCTAAATGTATTTCTCACTTCCGCTGTATAACCGTAGGGGATTTGATTTAGGTCATACCTGAATGGCCTAGCAGTTTTCCCTACTTTCTTCAATTTAAGCCTGAATTTGGTAATGAGTTCATGATCTGAGCCACAGTCAGCTCCTGGTCTTGTTTTTGTTGACTGTATAGAGCTTCTCCATCTTTGGCTGCAAAGAATATAATCAATCTGATTTCGGTGTTGACCATCTGGTGATGTCCATGTGTAGAGTCTTCTCTTGTGTTGTTGGAAGAGGGTGTTTGCTATGACCAGTGCATTTTCTTGGCAAAACTCTACTAGTCTTTGCCCTGCTTCATTCTGCATTCCAAGGCCAAATTTGCCTGTTACTCCAGGTGTTTCTTGACTTCCTACTTTTGCATTCCAGTACCCTATAATGAAAAGGATATCTTTTTTGGGTGTTAGTTCTAAAAGGTCTTGTAGGTCTTCATAGAACCGTTCAACTTCAGCTTCTTCAGCATTACTGGTTGGGGCATAGACTTAGATTACTGTGATATTGAATGGTTTGCCTTGGAGAAGAACAGAGATCATTCTGTCATTTTTGAGATTGCATCCAAGTACTGCATTTTGGACTCTTTTGTTGACCATGATGGCTACTCCATTTCTTCTGAGGGATTCCTGCCCACAGTAGTAGATATAATGGTCATCTGAGTTAAATTCACCCATTCCAGTCCATTTTAGTTCCCTGATTCCTAGAATGTTGACGTTCACTCTTGCCATCTCCTGTTTGACCACTTCCAACTTGCCTTGATTCATGGATGTGACATTCCAGGTTCCTATACAATATTGCTCTTTACAGCATCGGACCTTGCTTCTATCACCAGTCACACCCACAGCTGGGTATTGTTTTTGCTTTGGCTCTATCCCGTCATTCTTTCTAGTTATTTCTCCACTGATCTCCAGTAGCATATTGGGCACCTACTGACCTGGGGAGTTCCTCTTTCAGTATTCTATCATTTTGCTTTTTCATACTGTTCATGGGGTTCTCAAGACAAGAATACTAAACCATTATAACTACGCTCAAACATATCTTTATTAATCAAAATAGGAACCATTAAAATCAACACACTTTTATCAACGAGAAATAAGTTTGTTTATTCCTGTAGTGTAAATATCCATGCTTCAGGATTCAATAAACTCTTGGAAAGCATTTTCCACCTCTTCCTGGTTATGGAAGCATTTTGCCTGCGAAAAGTTGTCGAGATACTTGAAGAAGTGACAGTAGGCTGGCGAGAGGTCAGGTGAATACAGCAGATGAGGCAAAACTTCATAACCCACTCGTTCAACTTCTGTAGCGTCACTTGTGCAATGTGAGGTCAGGTGTTGTCATGGTGAAGAACTGGGCCCATCCTGTTGACCAATGCCAGCTGCAGGCATTGCAGTTTTCGGTGCATCTCACTGATTTGCTGAGCATACTTCTCAGGTATAATGGTTTCACTGGGATTCAGAAAGCTGTAGTGGATCAAACTGGCAGCAGACCACCAAACAGTGACCATGACGTTTTTTTTGGTGCAAGTTTGGTTTTGGGAAGTGCTTTGGAGCTTCTTCTCAGTCCAACCACCGAGCTGGTTGTCGCTGGTTGTCGCTGGTTGTCGCTGGTTGTCATATAAAATGCACTTTTCACTGCACATCACAATCCCACTGACAAATGGTGCATTTGTTGCTACACAGAATAAGAGAAGATGACACTTCAAAACGACAACTTTTTTGATTTGCGGCCAGCTCATGAGGCACCGACTTATTGAGCTTTTTCACCTTTCCAGTTTGCTTCAAATGCTAAATGACCACAGAATGGCTGATGTTGAATTCTTCAGCAACTTCTTGTGCAGCTGTAAGAAGATCAGTTTCAATGATCCTCTCAATTGGTCGTTGTCAACTTCCAATGGCCAGCCACTGCACTCACTTTCAAGGCTTTCATCTTCTCTGCAAAACTTCTTGAACCTACCACTGCACTGTATAATCATTAGCAGTTCCTGGGCCAAATGCGTTGTTGATGTTGCGAGTTGTCTCCACTGCTTTACGACCCATTTTGAACTCAAATTAAAAAATCGCTCAAGTCTGCTTCACGTCGAACATCATTTCCCTAGTCTAAAATAAGTAATGTCACTAGCAAAAAAAAAAAAAAAGTGAGAAATGCACACTAAAATGATATATTACATAACCACATTTATTTAAGAATATATTCCAAACAGCAAATTCCAAGCAAAGTTCAACAATGTAAAACCACAATTACTTTTGTACCAACCTTATTTATTTAACTTATATGCAGAGTACATCATGCGAAACGCTGGACTGGAAGAAACACAAGCTGGAATCAAGATTGCCAGGAGAAATACCTCAGATATGCAGATGACACCACCCTTATGGCAGAAAGTGAAGAGGAACTCAAAAGCCTCTTGATGAAAGTGAAAGAGGAGAGTGAAAAAGTTGGCTTAAAGCTCAACATTCAGAAAACGAAGATCATGGCATCCAGTCCCATCACTTCATGGCAAACAGATGGGGAAAACAGTGGAAATAGTGTCAGACGTTTTTGGGGGGACTCCAAAATCACTGCAGATGGTGACTGCAGCCATGAAATTAAAAGACACTTACTCCTTGGAAGAAAAGTTATGACCAACTTAGATAGCATATTCAAAAGCAAAGACATTACTTTGCCAACTAAGGTCCGTCTAGTCAAGGCTATGGTTTTTCCAGTGGTCATGTATGGATGTGAGAGTTGGACTGTGAAGAAGGCTGAGTGCTGAAGAATTGATGCTTTTGAACTGTGGTGTTGGAGAAGACTCTTGAGAGTCCCTTGGACTGCAAGGAGACCCAACCAGTACATTCTGAAGGAGATCAGCCCTGGGATTTCTTTGGAAGGAATGATGCTAAAGCTGAAACTCCAGTACTTTGGCTACCTCATGCAAAGAGTTGACTCATTGGAAAAGACCCTTATGCTGGGAGGGATTGGGGGCAGGAGGAGAAGGGGACGACAGAGGATGAGATGGCTGGATGGCATCACGGACTCGATGGACGTGAGTCTGAGTGAACTCCAGGAGTTGGTGATGGACAGGGAGGTCTGGCATGCTGCAATTCATGGGGTCGCAAAGAGTCGGACATGACTGAGTGACTGAACTGAATGTATATACATACTGAATGTTTGTCATTCTGTGGCCTCAAATTTTTGAGAAAGTATATACTGCTATAGGACCAAAATGAGTAAAGCAGTATCATTTGCACTAAGAGTAACTCAGGGGAATTAACTTAAAGAAAGACATAAGCAATCTATTTAAAGAAAATTATAAAATCCTAATGGGAGATAAAGATAAATGGGAAGACATTGGAGGATTCTAAGTGGAATTCTAAATGCAACGATGGGAGACCTGGGCCCAGTTAACATGTAGATTTGAAGCATCTTCAGACTTGATAAAATCTCCTGGCAGAGTCACAGGCGGTGGGAGTGACAGCAGCAGACGCATTACTGCAGCCAAGCAGTCTGGGAGGCAGACGGACCACACACCACAGAGCTCCATCAGTTCCATGCAGAAATTTCCGGCTGGCTCAACCTTATTCGGGTTTGGGGTCCAGGCTTTTTTTTTTTTTTCATAGCTAGAACCTGTTCTCTGCAGCCCTGATGATCATGAATTTTTTAAAAAATGATAGTAAAATCTGCTAGAAAAATAAAGTTGGCACAAATACAAAAGAATACTTTTAAAGGAAAAATATCTTAGTTGCCTTTCCTTTATTATTTGTCATAAAATTTAGAATAAAGGTGTTTATGTACTTATTTTAGTTGTAAAATAAAGCTCAATGTGACTGTTACAGATATGAAGGGTATGATTAAAGATAAAATGGGCTTTTTTAATTAAAAAATATTTTAATGGTGGAAAAAAGCAATAAAATACAACATATAAAAATTCACTATATCTGAAAAGTTAAAGAATATTAGTCCATATAGATGGCAAACTGATACTTTTTTCACTTTTATTTTTTACAATATTGTATTGGTTTTGCCATACATCAACGTGAATCCACCATGGGTGTACACGTGTTCCCCATTCTGAATCCCCCTCCCACCTCCCTCCCTGTACCATCCCTCTGGGTCATCCCAGTGCAACAGCCCCAAGCATCCTGTATCCTGCATCGAATCTGGACTGGTGATTAGTTTCTTATATGATATTATACATGTTTCAATGCCATTCTCCCAAATCATCCCACCCTCTCCCTCTCCCACAGAGTCCAAAAGACTCTTCTTCTATACATCTGTGTCTCTTTTGCTGTCTCACATACAGGGTTATCGTTACCATCTTTCTAAATTCCATATATATGTGTCAGTATACTGTATTGGTGTTTTTCTTTCTGGCTTACTTCACTCTGTATAATCGGCTCCAGTTTCATTCACCTCATTAGAACTGATTCAAATGTATTCTTTTTAATGGCTGAGTAATACTCCATTGTGTATATGTACCACAGCTTTCTTATCCATTCATCTGCTGATGGACATCTAGGTTGTTTCCATGTCCTGGCTATTATAAACAGTGCTGTGATGAACATTGGGGTACACGTGTCTCTTTCAGTTCTGGTTTCCTCAGTGTGTATGCCCAGAAGTGGGATTGCTGGGTCATAAGGCAGTTCTATTTGCAATTTTTTAAGGAATCTCCACACTGTTTTCCATAATGGCTGTACTAGTTTGCATTCCCACCAACAGTGTAAGAGGGTTCCCTTTTCTCCACACCCTCTCCAGCATTTATTGCTTGTAGACTTTTGGATCACAGCCATTCTGACTGGCGTGAAATGGTACCTCACTGTGGTTTTGATTTGCATTTCTCTGATAATGAGTGATGTTGAGCAGCTTTTAAACTGATTCTATTTTAAAATTTCAACCTAATTCATAAATGAAGATGGACTTCCCAGGTGGCACAGTGGAAAAGAACTTGCCTACCAATGCAAAAGACACAAGAGACATGGGTTCAATCCCTGGGATGAGAAGATCCCCTGTAGAAGGAAATGGCAACCCACTCCAAAATTCTTGCCAGGATAATAATCCCTTGGACAGAGGAGCCTGGTGGTCCAAGGGGTTGCAAAGAGTCAGACATGATTGAGCACATGCACATATATAGATGAAGAAATAAAACCCCAAATCATAATATATATTACATATTACTTTACCCCTTAGTTATCAAAAAAAAATTTATGACTCTGTACGATTTACCACTTCCAGAACTCTTTTTAAAAAATCTAGGGTTCATCACTTGCCAATCCTTCTGGAAAAAAATCTGGAAATACTCAACAAAAATTTTAAACTACCCAAGCCGTTAATCTTATTAATCCCCCTTTTAAGATTATAGTGCCAAAAACTAATCCCAAAGGAATTTCTACAAAGAGTATGTTAACACTATTTATTCTAAGAAAAACTTGAAAATATTTTTAAAGTATACCCAATGAGCAAATGATTAAACAAATCATAATACAGTCATATGAAAAGATGCTACTTAATCATCACAAATGACAAAGTCAGCTGACCTAACACAAACAATCTCTGAGTTACACGGGAGCTATGTCTGCAGGTCCATAAACACTGGGCTACAATCATAAAGCAGGCACGTCCACCAAGGGTTCTTCCCGGGAAACACTACCAGCGCCTCCTCAGCTCCTAAGAACACAACACGCATGACCCAACACTGTGAATGAACAGCACAGTGTTCAGCTAACAGCAGCCTTACTTTCACTGCTGTGGTTCCCACAGCAGGTTGCTGAGCCTCCTCCACGCGGAGCTGAGACACACCAAGTCCTGCTCAGCCAGAGTCTCAAGAACAGGCCGTACACAGTGCTGAGGAAGCAGGTGCAAACACCAGCATGAGCACACCTGGATCCAAGGGGCTGGGCAGCAGGCCAAGACAGTGAGGGCACCAGCCTAACCAAGCACCCAGCCTTCTCCTCTCCCAGGAGCCTGTGTAAGTACGAGCATGTGTGGCTTAGTACCAGAGGATGAGTTCATACCCCCGAGTTCTGAGAAAGCCCCCAGACATGGAGGAGAAAGACCACAGCACAGGGTCAAGCATATACATGTAGTCAGCACTGGGGATTTATGACATTTATATTCAGGGTTATGCTGTTGAGAAGATTCCCTTGTAGCTCAGTTTAAATGCTGTTTAAATGACTGACTGTTAGAGACAGCATCTTAGCAATGAAAGGAACTCTAAGTTTACTGTATAAAACATAAATGTTCAAATGAGAGAGCAAACCAAGAAAAATATCCAGGTGTGAGAGTATGCATTTGATGAGATAAACCATTTAGAACACACTTCTAGATTCTTTATTGTTAAAAATCATTTTTATAGATCTTTTTTTGGATGTGGACCATTTTTAAAGTCTTTATTGAATTTGTTACAATGTTGCTTCTGTTTTACGTTTTGTTCTTTGGCCACAAGGCACGTAGGATCTTATCTCCCCAACTAGGAATCGAACCTGCAACCCTGTACTGGAAAGCGAACTCTTAACCACTGGACCACCACGGAAGTCCCCACTTCTAGATTCTTAACCTGAAAGGTTCAGTTCAGTTCAGTCGCTCAGTCATGTCTGACTCTTTGTGACCCCATGAATTGCAGCATGCCAGGCCTCCCTGTGCATCACCAACTTCCGGAGTTCACTCAAACTCATGTCCATCGAGTCAGTGATGCCATCCAGCCATCTCATCCTGGGTCGTCCCCTTCTCCTCCTGCCCCCAATCCCTCCCAGCATCAGTCTTTTCCAATGAGTCAACTCTTCTCATGAGGTGGCCAAAGTATCAAGAGTTTCAGCTTCAGCATCATTCCTTCCAAAGAATACCCAGGACTGATCTCCTTTAGAATGGATTGGTTGGATCTCCTTGCAGTCCAAGGGACTCTCAAGAGTCTTCTCCAACACCACAGTTCAAAAGCATCAGTTCTTCGGCACTCAGTTTTCTTCACAGTCCAACTCTCACATCCATACATGACCACTGAAAAACCATAGCCTTGACTAGACGGACCTTAGTCGGCAAAGTAATGTCTCTGCTTTTGAATATGCTATCTAGGTTGGTCATAACTTTCCTTCCAAGGAGTAAGCGTCTTTTAATTTCATGGCTGCAATTACCATCTGCAGTGATTTTGGAGCCCCAAAAAATAAAAGTTTGACACTGTTTCCACTGTTTCCCCATCTAATACAAATGTTCTTTGAGAAAAAAACTAATCAGGATAGGCAAGAAAGCTAGAGAATGGATAATTTGTGACTCAGGGGTCAAGAAAGGCCTCTCAAAGGAAGCAACCTTGAATAAGGTAGAATCTGAGTGCAAAAGGGCACTAAATGGGTGGGGGCCCAACTGGGTATAGCCAGGCCCTAAGCCTGCAGAGGGAGGTTTGCACCTCAGGGAGGCAGGAGGAAGTAGGCGTTAACCAAGGCAGACAGGTGAAGGGATCTAATGCTTGGAAATATGATTCTGGCCACGTGTGGACTGAAGGGACGGCCAGAGGAGAAGCGGGTAAGCAGCTAGCTCAGCGCAGTAACCAGAATCAGAGAGGGCAGTGGCTCAGACCATGGTCAGCAGCAGAATGGGAAGAAGTGACTGGATTAGGGATGCATGCACATGTTTCCTACTTTTATATTTATAGCTATATGTATATATGATACATATATGTTCATGGATCATGTATTACTTTTTAAATGAAAACGTGCCCATATATGTGATATAAGCAGATCTCTATTTTTCAATTAAAATGCAGTAAAACACAAATGAACTAAAAAACTATGCATAATTTTTCTTTAATGATTCAGAAGACACTCTGGAGTATCTTAAGGTCTTGCTGCTGCTGCTAAGTCGCTTCAGTTGTGTCCGACTCTGTGCGACCCCATAGACAGCAGCCCACCAGGCTCCTCCGTCCCTGGGATTCTCCAGGCAAGAACACTGGAGTGGGTTGCCATTTCCTTCTCCAATGTCGTAGGATCATATTATCAATGTCAACTACCCTTACAGTGCAGAAGAATAGGATTTCCAATTCATTTAAAGCTACACAAACTATAATTTATTGTAATGGCTTATTTCAGAAAAAAAGTAAAACAAAAATTTATTTGCCAGAAGAAAAAAAAAACCTACCTTACATTTCTACATTCTAGAATTTCATAATGAACTTTAATCTTCCATGTTTGCTACAGCTGTGGTCATATTTTACATCCAAATTGTGATATACATGCATTAAAGTTCAATGCCAAGTTAGCATGTAGCAGAGATCAGAGAATTATGAATCATAACAATTCAGTCATGAGGGAAGAGCTTCCATGAGAAATGGAAGCCAAATTTATATTTTAGGTAAGAAGGAAGGTAAGAAGTGACTGAATCAGGGTTTGCTTTAGCAGAAGCTTAAAGTCTAGACCAATCTTAATTCATTAAAATACTGCCTATTACCTTAAGAACTCAAAATAATGGATTTTAAGTACTAAAAGAAGCCCAGGTATGAAATGACAGATCATTTTTATATTCAGAAAGCTAAACAAACAGCAGTGATAGAAACAGTCACATAGTTAATTTTATTATGATTTTCTCTATGTACTTCATTTTATTATTATTTTCAAGTCCAACTATTTGTCTTCATAGATTAAAAAGAAAAAAAATAGTGAAGAGCATTTACTCTTTGGCTCACCATGTTTTCAGCAATAACTTGACTTGTGTCTTGCTTGGTTAGAAACACAGCAGAAAGCAGCAGCATATGTACAATGACTAACCCAGCCAAAGTGTGGACAGGCTACATCACAACATCAGTTTAGGCCCCGTTTCAATCATGATCTGACTATTCTAGCTCAGCCCTTTGATGGAACAAGACAAGGCCTCACCTTTGGAGTCAGAGCTCCTCCCCTTCACAGACAAGCACGAACTCTCCTGCCAGCAGCTCCAAGGTACACACACCTATGTGAGCACAGCCTGCGCACGACTCCCACCTCTCCCAGGTCAGCTGTGAGCGAGCCTTGGGCGAGTCCTGCCACCTCCCCTGCTGCAGTGGGTCCATCTCCCCTGTCACCTGGGGCTGGTTTGGAGCAGCAGTCTTAGAGGAAGTGGCCTGGCAGCAGACACATGGTTGTATGTGTTTGCATAGCAAACCACTGTTCTGATGATTTTATCAGAAGTGAAGTGATTTTATTTGAAGTGAAGTGAAGTGAAAGTCAGTCACTTGTGTCCGACTCTTTGTGACCCCATGGACCATACAGTCCATGGAATTCTCCAGGCCAGAATACTCGAGTGGGTAGCCTTTCCCTCCTCCAGGCGATCTTCCCAACCCAGGGATCAAACTCAGGTCTCTCACATTGCAGGTAGATTCTTTACCAGCTGCATCACAAGGGAAGCCCTAACTGTGAAGAAGTGTCTCCAAATTTAAGTTTTGGCCCCAAAACATAGAGCTTAGTTTTAATCTCATTGTTCATTTCAGGAAATCTAGCAGTTACCATTTATTGAGCATCTTCTCAGGGTCAAACTCTGCACCAGATACTTTATAAATGAGACAAATATATACTCTCCTGTTTAGTCCTCACAACAGCCCAATATGCATTTATTTTAAAACTTGGTGAACTCTTTTTTAAAATACATTTCTTTATTGGCTGTGCTGGGTCTTCACAGGTACGTGGGCTTCTCATTGCAGTGGCTGCTCTTGTTGGAAGAAAAGTTATGACAAACCTAGACAGCGTATTAAAAAGCAGAGACATCACTTTGCCAACAAAGGACCACATGGTCAAAGCTACAGTTTTTCCAGTAGTCATGTATGGATGTGAGAGTTGGACCATAAAGCAGGCCGAGCACCAAAGAATTGATGCTTTTAAACTGTGGTACTGGAGAAAACTCTAGAGAGTCCTGTGGACTGTAAGATCAAACTAGTCGATTCTAAAGGAAATTAATCCTGAATATTCACTGGAAGGACTGATGCTGAGGCTGAAGCTCCAATATTCTGGCCACCTGATGCAAAGAGCCAACTCACTGCAACAGACCCTGATGCTAGGAAAGATTGAGGGCAGGAGGAGAAAGGGATGACAGAGGATGAGATGGTTGGGTGTCATCTCCAACTCAATGGACATGAGTTTGAGCAAACTCGAAGAGAGTTTCAGTGTCCAGGAGCAGATAGACCTCAAATACACTTACCTGGCCACTGAACTGATGTTCCCTGAACTATGCAATCCTCTCAGGAAGTCCTCCATGTGAGGGTAAGGATGCTCGCCCATCTGAACTCTTCGATCCCTCTCAGGAAGTCCTCCCAAGTGAGGGTAAGGATGACTGCCCATCTGAGCTCTGTGATCCTTCTCAGGAAGTTCTTCCAGGTGAGTGTGGGGAATGCCCACCCACCCAGGAATGCTTATACCTCCATGAGAAGAGAAGTCCTCAGGGACTGCCACATGGGAAGTAGCAGACAAAATGAGGCAGGGCTCCCATAGTCAGGAGGAACCTTCGCATAATCATGGCCTATCTCAAAACCATGCTGTCCATGAAGTGTTCTGTAATCACCCCTCCACCCCCAAGTCCCCTCTTCCATCACAGGGGCAGTGATACAGGTACCTGTGCAGACCTCACTGTGTAGTCCACTTGGCTCTCTCTCACTGAAGGTGCAACCAAGGTGGCTGTCCCACTCTGACAACACTGAACCAGCCCCTATCACATGGAAACGCAGGATGTTCACACCGCAGGGAACACTGGATGAGAGGTCACTGCCCCGGCGGCCTGGGGACAGTTCACCACTCGGCCAGTCTTCTTGCAGCAGAGACCTGGCCCAGCCAGGCACTGACTCAACAGGTTTTCTGCCTGAAAATGTCCAAAATATGGTTAATTGCCATGTTCCATCACCAAATTATATATATAAAAAAAAATATATATATATATGTCCTTCAAACATGCAGTTTTAAAGTCTGCTTTTGATTGTTACTCATTACACTTTAAAGGAAGATTCGTCCTGAAGCGCTGGGTGTTTCCTCTATCAGAGCACTACCACTCTTCAAGGTCTCTGCTGTTGAAATTCCCATCTTGCTCTACTAGGCTGTAAGGTAGAAAATGGTCACTGCTGACTGCTTTCACCCCTTGCTTCTAGGTCATGCATGCATCTTCAGTCTTGTCTGACTCTTTGCAACCCTATGAACAGGTTTCCCTGTCCAGAGGATTCTCCAAGCAAGAATACTGGTGTGGATTGCCATGCCCTCCTCCAGGGTATCTTCCTGACCCAGGGATTAAACCCACGTCTCTTGTGTCTTCTGCATTGGCAGGTGGGTTATTACCACTAGGCGCCATCTGGGGAGCCCCAAAGCAGAGCCCTCATTTCCCCCTGGAACCACCACTCCTTACTCTCCACTCTCCTGCTAGAAAAGGGCTGACTCCCTCCACCTGGCTCAAGCCTGGCCAGTCAGAGCACTACCTCACTTTGGCCACAGTGACGGGTTCAGGTTCTGGCACACAATTAGGTCCACATTCGGCTCAGTTCAGTTCAGTTGCTCAGTCCTGTCCGACTCTCTGCGACCCCATGAATCGCAGCATGCCAGGCCTCCCTGTCCATCACCAACTCCAGGAGTTTACTCAAACTCATGTCCATCGAGTTGGTGATGCCATCCAGCCATCTCATCCTCTGTCGTCCCCTTCTCCTCCTGCCCCCAATCCCTCCCAGCATCAGGGTCTTTTCCAATGAGTCAACTCTTTGCATGAGATGGCCAAAGTATTGGAGTTTCAGCTTCAGCATCAGTCCTTCCAATGAACACCCAGGACTGATCTCCTTTAGAATGGATTGGTTGGATCTCCTTGCAGTCCAAGGGACTCTCAAGAGTCTTCTCCAACACCACAGTTCAAAAGCATCAATTCTTCAGCGCTCAGCTTTCTTCACAGTCCAACTCTCACATCCATATACGACTACTGGAAAAACCATAGCCTTGACTAGATGGACCTTTGTTGGCAAAGTAATGTCTCTGCTTTTCAATATACTATCTAGGTTGGTCAAAACTTTCCTTCCAAGGAGTAAGCGACTTTTAATTTCATGGCTGCAATCACCATCTGCAGTGATTTTGGAACGCAAAAAAATAAAGTCTGACACTGTTACCACTGTTTCCCCATCTATTTCCCAGGAAGTGATGGGACCGGATGCCATGATCTTCGTTTTCTGAATGTTGAGCTTTAAGCCAACTTTTTCACTCTCCTCTTTCATTTTCATCAAGAGGCTTTTTAGTTTCTCTTCACTTTCTGCCATAAGGGTGGTGTCATCTGCATATCTGAGGTTATTGATATTTCTCCCGGCAATCTTGATTCCAGCTTGTACTTAAGGGTGGTGTTTAAGAGTCAAACTCAACACTTTCAATGGGGAAGAAGAGTCTCTCTTTTCCATCAGAGTAAGAACTAGGTTGCCAAGGACAACCATGTTGAATGAGCCTGCCTGCGAGGCCCATACACACAGAAGCAGAGAGACAGAGTCACCAGGCCCACTCCTCACACCTGATATCCCCTGGATGTTCTCGGTTCCATAAGTCATCACAGTCCTTTCACTACCTCCTTAAGCCAATAAGAGTAAGTTTCCTGTGCCTGCAACCAAATATATCATAATCAATAAAAGCTATGCTCATCTTGTTCAACCCTATAACCACAGCATTCAGCATGGCAACTAGCACACAGGAGATGCCTAATATTTTTTCAAATGAACTGAATAAAAACTTAGGATCAAAATATTTTACACAGGTATTTATACACACACACACACACACACATAATGTCTTTTTTTTTTCTTCTCTCTTTTTTTCTGGCCATGTTGCTGTAGTTTGCAGGATCTCAGTTCCCAAACCAGGAATCAGTCCTAGGGCCCAACAGTGAAAGCCCAGGATCCTAACCACTAAGCTACCAGGGAATGCCCTACATGGGTATTTTTATCTTTTAAAAGTTCAACAGTAAAACAGTCACCACAACTCACTTCCACTAGGAAAAAAATATGAAAAGCTGATTTTCCAGACATAATCTATACTGGAAAAGAAGACTTCCATTTATAGTAATAATTATAAGCCCATGGAGCTTAAAGGAATTTTATGTTACACAAAAGTCTTGGCATTTCCTTCCAGATTAAGCTAAATCTATGATAACCACTGTTACGTGGCAACATGAATTGCTTTATACTTTTGATCATTACAAAAGAGACATGGGCTACCTCAAGAGAATATCTGGCTCTGGGTCACGTCTTTGAAAATTTAATTGGCTTTTTTTCCACATAAGAGAAATAAGAGCGCTGCTCCACAATAGGGCCAAATGTTTTTAATAAATGTCACACCAAGTGAGAATGGATTTTCTTTTTAATAATTAAATTCCCCATTCTTAAGACATGAAGGAAATCCATTATACAAGTAAAACAGCAGAACATAAGCTAGGGGAACTAATATTGAACGTGGCTTCAGTATAAATTCATTACCGCATTTTGCATTGTTTTTCAAGGCACTGGGATGGATCTGCAAGGATCAGGCAACAATTCCATCCTTTCTGCACCCAACAATGAATTTTCACAATCTCTGGTCATAATTATGAAAGGGTACAACCTAGGACCCTAAAACAAAGGCAGATTACTGGTGTATATGATAATAAACCTGAAATGTTAAGGCCTAGAATTGAATGCCCTTCTAAAACCATGCCATGCCAAGAAGAAACACACGATCTTTTATTTTTGAGTGCTAAAGCCAAGTCCCTGTTCCCATGCAGCTTACACTCAAACAGAAATGAGAAAATGTCAAATACAAATCAACTTATCAGACCAATACTCTTTTATTTAATTCTTATTTCTCTGGCTCTTTTTAAAAAAGATACTTGTTTATTTATTTGGTTGCATCTAGTCTTTAGCGGGGCATGAGGGATCTTGAGTTGCGGTGCCAAGGTTTCTCTCTAGTTATGGCCCGTGGCCTCCAGAGACTGCAGGCTCAGAGGTTGTGGGGGTGTGGGCTCAGCTGCCCCTTGGCATGTGGGATGCCAGCTCCCCAGCCAGGGACTGAACCCATGTCCCCGGCATCGCAAGGTGGATTTCGAATCACTAGACCACCAGGGAAGTCCCTGAGCAATACTCTTAAAACTAAGAATATTAAAAAAGAAAATTTTAGAAGGAAGTGAATAATTAAAAAAAGAATAAAGGACTCAAAAGTGCTTACGGTTTTGGGGACTAGATTAAAGTAGAACTAAAAGACACTGGAAGAATTTAGAACCTGGAATTGGGGAAGTTCTTAGAGACCACCTGATTTTCAGATAAAGAAAGTTAGAAATCAGAAAGTATTGGCCGCCAGTCACACCTGAGTGACCATGAGCCTGAGTAGAACCCAGGGCCCCTCCCACTGCACCATCCATCAAGGATCAGAGGGCTTTCAGACCCCAGGCCTCAGCATCTACTTGCTGCTGCTCCCTGGCGTGGTTCTCCTTCTTCACTGTTAAGGAAAGGAATCACTACAGCATTATTTTCATCGATTTGGTAGTAAAGGGAAGCTGCCCTCTGCAGCCTCTGGACTGCAGAGCGGGCCTCTCACACAAATCTCTACCAAGAAAGGGCTGTGAGGACTGATTTCTACACACACACCCCACACATATACAGATGATCATATCTTAAGCCTCTCCTCAGGGGGGGATCACAAAGGATGGCTAAGAAATGTCACGGCCGTAACTGCTCTCCGGGTAACCTTGCCCTGTGCTAAGACACACAGAGCTCTAAAACGTCAAGGAGACTTGGCAAGACACCCTATGAAATCAGGAAGAAACCACCTTTAACGAAAGGACCCACTTAAAAGTTAAGAATCTCAGAAACAGTAGATTGGTCTTAGGAACTAACTCAAAACAGAGGAAGAACACAAAAGAGTTTTTGAAAATGAGCGACAGTCTCAATTCTGTCACTGACTGAAATTCTAATTTATCCCGAATGGTTCTCTCTGTTCTTTAGCTTATCTATTTGTAGAAGGAGTTCAAAACCCAACTGCCTGTGAAGTCTGAGAGTTCATAATTACCATTTGTCCTGCTGCAAGGAAGCCATGGATGACAGAGTGCACAGCAAGGACAAAGTATGCGCTGACTTCTTCTGTAATACCAGTACACTGTGATGGGTCTTCCTGAACCTAAAGAAAACATGGGTGAATTTCTCTACAACCAAGGTATAAAAAAAGGCTTTCTAGCTATTGACTCAAAAATCCAGATGCAATAGAAGACCGATAAATTTGAGCAGATAACATTTTTAAAACTTCTGTATGACAAAAAATATAATAAGAAAAGTTAAAAAGATCAGTAACAAACTGGGCAAAATATTTGCAATATATATCACAAATAAAAGACTAATATTCCCAGTACACAAAGACCTTTTAAAATTTAAAGACAGCAGAGTGATCAAAAACCCTATAGAAAAATAGACACTGTGACTAGACAAGTATAAGACATAAAATGGCCTATAGATATTTTAAAAGATGTCTGACTTCACTCATAATAAAGGATATCAGATCAAAACTACAATGACTTACCACTTCTCCCCTAGCAGATTAGCAAAAGTTTTAATGAAGCTGTGGGAGAAAGGGGTCTTTTCCTATATTGCTGCTGGAAATGCAAAACGGTTCAAACACCACAGGAGGGAGAACATCTAACGACTTATGTTTTCACACTTCAAAGCAGCAATCCCACTTCTGAGGACTTATCCTGAAGATACACCTCCAACAATATAAAATATACATGCACAAGTTATTTAATGCAGCTAAGTGCCGAAAAATTGATGCTTTTGAACTGTGGTATTGGAGAAGACTCTTGAGAGTCCCTTGGACTGCAAGGAGATCCAACCAGTCTATTCTAAAGGAGATCAGCCCTGGGATTTCTTTGGAAGGAATGATGTTAAAGCTGAAACTCCAGTACTTTGGCTGCCTCATGCAAAGAGTTGACTCATTGGAAAAGATTCTGATGCTGGGAGGGATTAGGGGCAGGAGGAAAAGGGGACGACAGAGGATGAGATGGCTGGATGGCATCACTGACTCAATGGACGCGAGTCTGAGTGGACTCCAGGAGTTGGTGATGGACAGGGAGGCCTGGCGTGCTGTAATTCATGGGGTTGCAAAGAGTCGGACACAACTAAGCGACTGAACTGAACTAGTTACAATTACAAACTACAGAAAGCTCTCTAAACACGCAAACTTGGACACTGTTCAAATAAACTTTGGTACACAAACAGAATGAAGCACCATTGGGACAGTCTGCATGAGCTGACATGGAGCCGCTTCTAGATGCTGGTAAGCAGAAACGCAAAGATACAAAAGAGCACATATACACACCTAACACTAATACAATATTGCCAATCATATCTCTAATAAAACAGAGAAAAAAACAAATATATAATATGCTCTTTAGTCACAGAAAGAAGAGACAATAAGGAAACATTATAAATATATATACACACATATACACAAGCTTATTTTTAGGTAAGATAAGAGAAAAACAAAGTAAAAAAGAATGAAGTCAGACGGAGGGAGTGGACAGGATACGGGAAGGAGTGCAGTTCTCCGGGTAGACGTTCTTATGTGGTTTTCACGTTTGAATGCATATTAATATTCTACATATTCAAAACATAAAATCAATAAGAACAGAAAGAGGAAACACTCCAAAAATCAAAGTAAAACTGAAACAAACAACTGTGCTTCACATAAATTACCCACAATGAAGAGCAGAAGGGAATTAATCCAAGCAATTAAGAATATTTACACCTCAGTATGCACCCCGGGTGTGGGAGGTGGGAGTTTTGCAACTATTACCATAAAAAATGGCTCAAGCAAGGAACATTAATGGATGAGAAATCTATGGAGAAAATTCTGATAAGGCTATCTGCATGGTTTTAAATATCCTCCCATAAAACACTTGTCAAATGCAAGGGAAAAACACAGTGACCACACAGTAAGAGAAGCTGGATGACACTTTGACCAGGTGAGCAAAATTAACATTAGCAATGAGGAGCAGACAGATTCTAGATACCATGAGCCTCCACCAGTACCACTTACAAGTTATTCAGCTACGGACAATTAACCTGAATTTTAAAACCCCAAATGCAGAGAGATGGGAAAGGATATTCTTCTAAAATGTCAATGACATGGAAAAACAAAAAACTCAAGAACTGTTCCGGATTAAAGGGGTCTAAACATACATAACGGGGGCTTCCCTGGTGGCTCAGACTGTAAAGAATCTGCCTGCAATGTGGGTTTGATCCAACCTGTGAGTCTAGATTCTGTACTAGAGGAAAAATTCTGACAAAAGGGGAACAAAAACAATATATTAACACATTGAATCAATGTTAAATCTCCCGAAAGTGGTAACTGTACCACTGTGGTTATGTGAGAGAATGTCCTTATTCTTAGGATTCATACACTGAAATATATCAGGGTAAAAAATCAAGAAATATGTTCTCAAACAGTTTGGGAGGGGAAATACACAAACACACACAGCACACAGGCACGCACAAGTTAACAACAGGTCAAACTGAGAAAAGACGGAATTTAACTTTCTTGCAACTTTTATGTATGTTTGAAATTATTTCCAAATAAAAGGTTTTAAAATGCCTTTTATCTGTGGTTCTCAGTCATACATTAATAAGCACTCCGGGGTAGACATGCAGCCCTGCCACAGTTACTGTCCAAAACAATGCAGCTCAACATGGTAGCTGCTAGCCACATATGGCATCTGAGTGCTTGAGATGTGGCTAATACAAATTGAGAAGTGCCAAATGTCAAAGCCGTAATATGAAAACTAAGACAAATTATCCCATTAGTAGTTTTTATACTGATTACGTACTGAAATATTTTAGACATACTGAACACATAAAATATATTATTAAAATTAATTTCACTTTTTATTTTTACTTTATACTGTAGCTACTAGAAAATTTCAAATTATGCACGTGCTTCATGTTTTATTTCTCTTACAGTGCTGATCTAATATATAATATTTTTTTTAATTTTAAAGAGGTGTTGATCTCCTAAACAAGTATTTGTTACCTGAGCAAAATGTCAATTAACATTACAGATTCTGACTTCCCTAAGGTGATTTTGATCTTGGAAATAAAGTAGATAATTAGATTTTTTTAAGGTTTAATTAAGGGAAAATAAATAAGGCCTTGGAGAGAAGAGCTCTTTGGTCATGTTGCTTAAGTAATTCTCTAATTAGCCACAAATCCCATCTGTAGTAAATTTCCTTAAGAGGGGAAAAAATAAAATCCCCAAACCGTGAAAATATCAAGAGAACGGTGAGACAACAGAAAGGCTTTTACACTTCTGTTTTCTAACTCTGTATGAATAAAATCAATCTCCAAGTCCTAAAAGTTAACTTATAGCATGTTATGAACAGGGGTTTCACTGGTGGCTCAGCAGTAAAGCAACCCACCTGCAGTGTAAGAGATGCAGGTTTGATTCCTGGGTCAGGAAAATCCTCTGAAGAAGGAAATGGCAACCCACTCCAGTATTTTTGCCTGGGAAATCCCATGGACAGAGGAGCCTGGTGGGTTACAATCCATGGAGTCTCAAGAGTGGACATAACTTAGCAACTAAACCACCACAGAATAAACAAAACCTTTAAACATTTACTACTGATACTAAGAAGTTTACAAAATAAACTTTACTGACAACAATGTTATTTTCAAGGTTATTTATTTTTCTATTTTAACCTTCTGATTAACAAACTCTTCCTTAACTCTAAAAGTATAAGAAGGAAATAAAGAGAAGCACTGAGGTAAGACAGACAAAATTTGCTTTTGTTTGAAACACTGTTTTAGGGATTATACACAAGGAGGAGAAAGGAAGGCTGGACATGAGTTTAGACAGGATTATTTCAGGAAAACTAAAGGCCCCTGGGACAGAGACAGTTTCTTTCCTCTATATTTTATTTGACCAAATCTAACTAGGCCAAGTGAAGAAAACAAATGTCAGTAAGAATTCTACACAAAAGCAACAGTTAGGAAGAGAAACCAAATGTAGGTTGCCAGGAGGCTGATAAAAACCCCCAGCAGTACAGTCTTGAGCAACATGCGTAGGCGGATTTGTTTTGGAAGTTTGCAGTCAAGCATGTGGATGGAGCCAGCTTCCCAGGTGGCTCAGCAGATCTGCCTGCCAATGCAGGCAGACGAGGGTTCGATCTCTGGGTCAGGAAGATCCCTTGGAGAAGGAAATGGCAACCCACTCCAGTATTCTTTCCTACAGGAAGAACTCCTGAAGGAAGTCCCATGGACAGAGGAGCCTGGTGGGCTACAGTCTGTGGGAAGCAAAGAGTCAGAAACGACTGAGCACACGTGGATGGAGCCAATGAGAAACATCAAATGGATGCAGAGCACAGGTTCCCAGGCTCGCTCTCCTGACCTGCACCCTCCCCAGCCACCCCAGGCCACATCCCAGGGAGATGACTTTGATCAACACTAGATAAAAATCTCCTGCAAAATGTGATACCTGCTGCCAGGGCACACGGATCCATTCCTGCGTTGTCCCGTGGACTCGGACAGCAGCCAACAGGATGGGCAAACTCTGCTTGAGACAAAGTCGAGGATGCCTTGCAGATATGGAACCTCACACAGATGAGGTGCCCCAAGTCCCAGAATCCCACACCTGTAGTAAAACTGCTGCCACAAGCTCGGCCTGCCCCACCCCTTAGCTGGGGTACCTCCCATCCTGTTCCTAACCCCTCAACCTGCCCCCACCTCACATTCCATTCCCATATTCTACAATCGAGGGGCAAACTCATGCAATCTCAGCAAAGAAGCTGTGGCTCCACTGTTCCACCTTCAGAAGGAAACGCAGATGGGTCAGACATCGAGGATGATGATCTAACAATATTAAACAAGAACAAAACTAAAGCTCTTTTATGTGCCCTGTCTGTGGGTCACCTCTGTGGGCCACCACCACCCTTTCAGGTAATAGGTGGTGTGTTCGCTTGGAGACCAAACAACACAGCAGACAGAAGGCACACACGTGTCCCAACCCGTGCAGAAAGGGGCTCAGCTCACACCCAAATTGCCTGGCTTGAGAATCCATAGGTTCAGCTACTAATAAATCATGAACACAGATTCCCAAGAGTTAAAGCAATATTTCTTTCCCAGACTTCAATAATAATCTCATTCTTGTTCGCTCTCACTTTGACATGATAAAGCTTGTAGCTGCTTCCCTAGGAGGCTGTTACCAAAAAAAATACCGTCTTGTACCCTCATCCCTTTCTCATCCTCTTCGGCAAATATACACTCAAAGGATAGTTTCCCATGTGTCTACATTACTTTCAGGCATGATCACTTATTCCTATTGAGAGAAAAAAAAAATAGACAAACCAAACTGCTAAAGGAAAAAAATGAACAATGCCATTATTTTGACAAATTCTATTTTCTTAACAAAATATAATTAAATTATATTCTGGGTTTTGTCTAGGGAAAATAAATCTGCATCTTATGTCTTTAAAAATCTTTTAAAAATATGTCAAAATAAAAATTATCCTAATCCATTTCTTAGAAATCATCTTCAAACAAGGAGCAGGAAAACACACACAGAAGCCCAGACCACAGCACATGAAGACAGAAAGTGTAGGAGGGTGGCAACCGGCTTCACAGAACAGAGTGCCTGTAGAGAGGTCCCAGGAGAAGGAAGCCTGGGGAGGCTCAGGGACGAGGCTCAGACACCGCGAGAGGAGGGGAGCTGGCGGGGAGGACACCAGAGGGCTTGGGTGAGCACCCGCGCAGCCGGTCGATGCTCCCCTCCTCAGGGTCAGCAGAGATGTCCCCAGGCACTGCTCGCTGTGTTGGAACCTGAAGGCAGAGTGAACCACAGAAACCAGTCTTGAAACCACTGAGCATGGAGAAGACAATAAGGACTGAAAACAAGGGTCGTTTTCTGAGAGGCTAAGAGTGTGGAGTCTGAGGGGCTCTGGCGCCGTCTCAGCTCCATCACTTAGCACAGGTGCGTCATCGCAGGTGAGCTGCTCGAGGCCCCTGCACCTCGGTTTCCTCATCTGGAAGATGATGGCAACAGCAGGTTGAAATGGTTCCGGCACACAGCACACTCTCGATAAATACCAGCTCCTCTTGGTACCTATGTCACGCAGTACTTTCAGGAAAGAGAAAGGATAACTAAAGTACACTGGATATAAATTCTTTAGAATAGTTTAAGAATACTTGAGAAACCAAACATACCCTGTTAAGCACAGCCCTCCACAATGGGTTATCAACAGAGTTTAAGTCAAAAGATCTGTGAGAAGGCTTGTCCAGCATGATGGCAAAGGAGAGAGGAAGGCATGGCTTGGACATCACATGGGCGTTGAAGACACTGCGAGGCCTTGCTGACAAATGGGAACAAGGAAGGAAGGGCAGGGAGGCGCTGTGCTGGCCGTGTGACCCCCTGGCTGGCCGTGGGGCCATCTCCTGAGATGGAGAAGACAGATGGTGAGATAGGTTTCACAGCTGAGGGGGCGGTGGAGAAAGAGGCTCTCAGAGAGGACTTAGTGTTTGAGAAGCCAAATGACTGCTGTCCAATTCTGTATCTCAGACAACACACTGAATCTGGAACTTCTCAGAAGGAGATGCAGGTAGAAGACATAAATTTGAGAATCGTCAGTGTACAGGTAGATCTGGCACCTGCCAACCTAGAGAGATGATCTAGAATTCAGGGGCACGCCTGGGGCCCTCCAACACTGAAAGACCAGGCAAAAAAAGGCAGAGCCAGGAAAGAAGGGTAGAAAGCAGAGAACAGAAAGGTAGGAGGAAGATCAGGAGAGCCTGGAGTCCTGGGAAGCTTCCAAGACAGCGGGAACAATAAAGTGGCCTACAGGTTCAACAACATGGCATCATTGGGAACATGACTACCTCAGTGGAGCGGTGGGGAAAGAAGCCCCGCTGAAGCAGGCTGACAAGTTAGAGGAAATTAAAATGAATGAATGATATTTGAAATAGTGGGAGGCTAGGAAATTAAGACCACAAGAACAGACCATTTTCAGTAAGTTTTACCAACCCACACAAGCAGGTAACTGTAATATAGCCTTACCAGTGCAAGCAGTCTGTTCAGTGTACAGCAAAGAGCCTGAGGTGGGGAGTGGGGCGTGCGGAGCGCAGAGGGTCAGAAAAAGCTTCTTGGTGAAAAAGTAACAAGATCCAAGAACCCAGGAAACACTGTTCTCACAGTGGACTTATTCCTATAAGGAAATGAATCCCACCAAGCATGGACAAATGCCCGTCCACTCTCAAGTGAAGAAAATCTTATTAAATAAAGAATAAGCAACTAACTTGGATGACATCAATAATAACTGTAAAAAATTGTTTTCCTGGGAAAAAAAAACATTCCCAAGTGTTTCAGTTGTGAAATCAGCCGACGACTACATCTGATGTCTGCAGTCTAGTTATTCTGTGGCCAGAAAGAAGAGTAAAACCCCGCCGCAGCCCTTCACTAGAGTCTTCAGGGTGTCCGTGTGTCAGGGCAGGCACAAGGGGACTTTGCACCTTGTATGGAAGGGCAGTGAAGATAAGGGAAATGAGCAATGGACAGAGATGACTGAAATGTCATCCTTCCTGAAAAGGAAAAAAGATAAAAGTCTTTGGAGGTTGCCTTTCATGATTCCCTTAAAGAAAAATGCAGCTCCATAATCATTTACTCAAAATGAGTAAATCATTGCAGTACTCAGCTGCAGTGAATAATCCTTGCAGCTTAGGTAGGTTTTGAAATTCAGAGTTTCTGAAATTTTAGATGCTGAAAACAACAGACATCATCAATATATGACAACCCCAGCAGGGTCCAGGTAACGCCTATAATAAAATATAAATATTTCTGCAGCTGATGTGATAGGGTGGTGACAATAAAAAGCCTCCTGAGGCTGGGGTATCCCAGGTCTTACCTGAAAAATCTTTTCCTTTTCAGAACCCTGAGACTTCACAACTGTGGATTAAGGACTGAGAACTCACACATAACACAGTTTTAAGAAAATAAAGATATGTTGAAGGAGAGTGGCAGAATTCTGGGGTCCAATTCCAGCTGTCCTCCATACGAGCTGTATGAACCAAGGCAAAGCAGTTAACGTCCATAAACCTTAGCTTTCTGACCTGTAAAATGGGAATGATAGTATCTACCCCTAAGTCTGCTGTAGACATCCATGAGAAACTGAGGTTGGAAGGCAGCTGGAACCAAGTCTGGCCCTGGGCAGTGGGTGACTAACCACGGCAGTCTGCCCATGACCTCTCCAGTTCTAGCACTGGGAGTCTCACACGCTGGGAAACCAGGATGGCTGGTCACCCTACTTGGCAGGCGCCCAGTAAACAGGAACGATTCTAACATCAGGAACAGAAAGTAGCACAGGGAACTATATTCAATATCTTTTTTTTCCCATATATATTCCAAGATATATTCACTATCTTATAATAAATCATAATGGAAAATAAATGAAAAAGTAGTATATGTGTGGATAACTGAACCACTGTGTGGTACACCAGAAACTAATACATTATAAATCAACTGTACTTCAATTTTTAAAAAAAAAATAGAAATGAAAAATAAAATGGAAAAATCACATGAAATAGTTTCAATGGTGAAATATGCATGCCACTGGGAATTATTATTACCTCTCTGGTGGTAGAAAGAATTCTAAAGCAGCAGTCCCTGGTGTGTACACCCTGGACGACGCCCTCACACGGAGATGAGCCCTCTCCAGAGGTGCAAAGTCAGACTCGGAGCTACAGCGGATGCTCTCCTGCCGGCCGTGGAGACACCGGTGGCCATGCTGTGGAGAGGGCCACGAGGCAGGAGCCTGGGCAGCTCTCGGGGCTGAGGGCCTCAGTCCTACAGCTGCAAGGAACTCATTTCTGTCAACAGAAATGAACGAGTCTGAGGGCTACCCCAGCCTCAGAAAAGCTCACAGTCCTTACTGCCATCCTGCTTCCCACCCTTGAGACCCCACACAGAGGACCCAGCCAGGACTGCAGACCTACAGACTGTGAGATAAGAAGTGGGTGTTGGGAACTACTAAGTCTGTGGTAATTTGTTATGCAGAATCTAAAATATGTTTTCTAAGAGGGCATCCAGTTCAAAATTACAGGGGTGTGTGTGTGTGTGTGTGTGTGTGAAGAACACAAGCATCTGTTTATAAACAGAAATTCCTTGCATAAAATCACCTTTTTAATATGAAAAATTCAAATCCAAATTAAGTTTCTTACACAACAGACACTTTCCATACATTGACTACAGAGGTATCAAATGGCACAATCACTTTGGAAAATCGTTCCAGGTAATTCCTACTAAAGCTAAACGCATGCCCATCCTGTGGCCCAGAAACCCGTCAAGAGTGTAGAGACAAGAAGGCACACACACGAGTGTTACAGGCACGTTTCACCAAAACAGCCAGAAACTGGAAGCATTCCAATGCCCACCAGCAGAATGGACAGACTGTGGTGCCCTCCTCCAGGGGGAGACTGAAGACCACACGAGAGCGCACTCCCAGCACACAACAGGGCCGTCCCTCACAGACACCGCTGAGTGAGAGGAGCCAGACGCAGAGCCACAGCCAGACACACCTCCCTCACAGCACGGTCACGCACAGGCGCAACGGGTCTGTGACGACAGAAGCCAGAATCTCAGTCACCTCGCAGTGGGGTGCAGGGCCTGTGAAGGGGTCCCGGGAATGCCCTGCACCCCAATCTGGCTGATGGTTATACTTCAGATCGCATATGTAAATAATCACTGAGATGTATGCTTAAGGTTAATGCACTTTTACCACATGCTAGCCACAGGACTGGAAAAGGTCAGTTTTCATTCCAATCCCAAAGAAAGGTAACGCCAAAGAATGCTCAAACTACCGCACAATTGCACTCATCTCACATGCTAGTAAAGTAATACTCAAAATTCTCCAAGCCAGGCTTCAGCAGTATGTGAACCGTGGATTTCCAGATGTTCAAGCTGGTTTTATAAAAGGCAAAGGAACCAGAGATCAAATTGCCAACATCTGCTGTTATTAATGGTTGAGTAATACTCCATTGTATATATATACCACATCTTTATCCATTCCTCTGTCAGTGGACATTTAGGTGGCTTCCATGTCTTGTAAATAGTGCTGCAGTGAACACTGGGGTGCATGTATCCTTTCGGATCATGTTTTTCTCCAGATATATGCCCATGAGTGGGAATGCAGGGTCATATGGAGAAGGCAATGGCACCCCACTCCAGTACTCTTGCCTGGAAAATCCCATGGACGGAGGAACCTGGTAGGCTGCAGTCCATGGGGTTGCTAAGAGTCGGACACGACTGAATGACTTCACTTTCACTTTTCACTTTCATGCATTGGAGAAGGAAATGGCAACCCACTCCAGTGTTCTTGGCTGGAGAATCCCAGGGACAGGGGAGCCTGGTGGGCTGCCATCTATGGGGTCGCACAGAGTCAGACACGACTGAAGCGACTTAGCAGCAGTAGCAGCAGCAGCTGGATCATCGAAAAAGCAAGAGTGTTCCAGAAAAACATCTATTCCTGCTTTATTGACCATGCTAAAGTCTTTGACTGTGTGGACCACAATAAACTGTGGAAAATTCTGAAAGAGATATGAATACCAGACCACCTGACCTGCTTCTTGAGAAACCTGTATACAGGTCAAGAAGCAACAGTTAGAACTGGATATGGAACAACAGACTGGTTCCAAGGAGTACTGGAAAGGAGTACTTCAAGGCTGTATATCGTCACCGTGCTTGTTTAACTTATATGCAGAGTACATCATGAGAAATGCTGGGCTGGAAGAAACACAAGCTGGAATCAAGATTGCCGGGAGAAATATCAATAACCTCAGATATGCGGATGACACCACCCGTATGGCAGAAAGTGAAAAAGAACTAAAGAGCTTCTTGATCAAAGTGAAAGAGGAGAGTGAAAAAGTTGGCTTAAAGCTCAATATTCAGAAAACGAAGATCATGGCATCTGGTCCCATCACTTCATGGCAAATAGATGGGGAAACAGTGGAAACAGTGTCAGACTTTATTTTTGGGGGCTCCAAAATCACTGCAGATGGTGACTGCAGCCATGAAATTAAAAGACACTTGATTCTTGGAAGGAAAGTTATGACCAACCTAGATAGTATATTGAAAAGCAGAGACACTACTTTGCCAACAAAGGTCCGTCTAGTCAAGGCTATGGTTTTTCCAGTAGTCATGCATGGATGTGAGAGCTGGACTATAAAGAAAGCTGAGCGCTGAAGAATTGATGCTTTTGAACTGTGGTGTTGGAGAAGACTCTTGAGAGTCCCTTGGACTGCAAGGAGATCCAACCAGTCCATTCTGAAGGAGATCAGCCCCGGGATTTCTTTGGAAGGAATGATGCTAAAGCTGAAACTCCAGTGCTTTGGCCACCTCATGCGAAGAGTTGACTCATTGGAAAAGACTCTGATGCTGGGAGGGATTGGGGGCAGGAGGAGAAGGGGATGACCGAGGATGAGATGGTTGGATGGCATCACTGACACAATGGATATGGGTTTGGGTAGACTCCAGGAGTTGGTGATAAACAGGGAGGCCTGGCCTGCTGCGGTTCATGGGGTCGCAAAGAGTTGGACACGACTGAGCAACTGAACTGAACTGACCCTTCAAAAATATTCTTTCCCTTTAGAACTACCCAAAACCACCTAATGACAATATAAGGTGGATTCCTCATAAGAAACTAGTGGACAGGGCAGCATGAACATGGTTAACAGGCTATGTAAGTACACTTCTTTTAAACACACTGCTCACTAAATGCTTGTTGAAAGAATTTCAAAGATAATGACCACATTTATGTTATCAGAAGCCCAAAGGAATCTATACACAGGTATACATAGCATAATGTCCTCAATATACTATAGCCAGCAGATGTGAAAAATTGTGGCTCTTGTCCCATTAATTACTCCCTTCATTTCCGTCCAGTTAGTTTTTTTATCTACCTCCAACACGAGAATACACACTAGGTGTGAGGCCACCACCAAGGACGCAGATGTGAACTGTGCATGACTGAGACAGCACCATGTCCGTGGTCTGCACGGCCCATCTGACCCCGGGGCAGGGGCTCTGCCTGGATAAAGGTGACCATAAGGCTCAGAGCGTGACAGGCAGGTTAGGAGCATCTCATCCAATCTCACACCTGGTCAGAACACCGTCCTGGGGTCCCTGCCGAGGGGCCCCACCAACCACGGCGAAAGAACGAGGGATGCTGGAGAGGTGACACAGGCCACCGGGAATAGGGTCTCCCTGGGAACACACAGAGAAGACAGGGTTCACGTCTGAGAAGTCTCCCCTGGCAGCAAGTCTGAGGACCTGGGGTCCGTGCCGGGCAGGGCTTACAAACACCGCCCATGACCAGACCGAAAGCAAAATAGAAGCCCGCTCACCTCGCTATTGTGGCCCCGCAGGTTGAAGTTGATTCTCTGTGGAGTGTTTCTGTCCCGGCGGCAGTGGCTGGAGGTGAAGGTCACCCCGACGACGCCGCGCCCGTTACCCGTGGCCAGCCAGCCCTCCTCGTAGTAGCGCCTGCGGCACACGGGCTTCTCCTTCTCACTCTTGGGGACGCGGCCCTTCCAGGACAGGCAGAGGATGTTGGAGTCGCTGCACAGGACAGGCCCATGCTCCACCGCTGCATACATACTTTTTTTGGAAGAACTGTTTTACTTAAAGAGCAAGGCTGAATGCCGAAAAATTTAAACCAGTTGCTCTCACTGACTGGTGTTATTTCTGTTGTTGGCTTGCGCTGTTTTGCCCGACCCCCTTTAATTGAAACTGATGTCGTTCTAATTAGAAGGTTAGTATTTTATAAAGCTCCACCAAATGCATAGTGAAAAATTCCTCTATAAAAGATGATGGCAGTCTGCTAAGAAAAGATAATGCTTAAAAAAAAACGTGGGGTCCATTTTTATTTTCAAGTCCTTAGAGGAAGAGCCGGGTGACCCTTTGGAGAAAGGGCATCGTTGACAAGTGGTGATAAAGAAACTGAGTGTTCTTTTCACTTGGTTCTTCTTATTCAGCCTGAGATTCCAGTTTAGTGTAATGTGATTCCAGACACAAAGGGCTGCAAATACACAGATTTCAAGTAACTTAAGGCTTTAAGAATCCCTCGAGCTGGAGCGTTCCCCTTCAAAAGTTCAGATACAGAGGCAGAACACACGGGATCATCTTCCTTCTGAAGCCACCCTTGGGCTTGCTTTCTCAGCTAGACCAATTTCTGCTGCTAAAGCTGAAGAAGATTGCATAAAGGGAAAAAAAGGCACACAAACCGTGCAAAACAGACTGGAGTTTGTGCAGACAGCAGTCCAAATTTTAGGAGGAAAAAAAAAACTCTTTCCTCGCTGTTCAGAGCCAGAAACCTCCAACTTCAGAGCCCAACTGGGTTTCCCAGCAGGTGGCTGTGTCCCCAGGGAGGGCCGCGACACAGGCTGACGCAGCCCTGGGGGCCATAGAGGCAGGAGAGGAAGCCCCTGCCCCCAGCAGAGCCAGGAGGTTCCAGGGCTCTACAGGAGCGTTGGCCTCCAGCAAATCTAAACACGCGTGCTGACAAAGGGCAGCCCAGCTGGGCTACAGGAGGTCTCCGTACTCCCTCCCGTAGTCACTCCTCCCCTTTCTGCTCCTAAGGATGACGTGTTTTTCCATCTTGAAAGGAAAAAACTAATCCCAGAATTAAGTCCATGAACTGCTCCCCCTCTTACATGCAAGTATGCCTGGACTCAACACGGGAGAGAACCCCTTAAAGTGGAAACACAGGCAAGAGTCGGGTTCTTTTCTCACTGTCTCCCTGAGGAGTGACCGTGCTGTCTGAAGGGCACTCTCCTGACCACCTTCAGAGACCGTCTCCAAATGCCCCAGGTACAGTCCAAGGAAAGAAGCTTTACAAGGATGCGCCTTGATAATTATTTTGTGATTAGCAGTTTCAATTGCTACCTTAAGGAACTATCCTACAGATACAGGCAAGGAAAAGGGAAATAATAAATTTAAATTTCTGGACTTTTTTCAGTTACCTGAAAAAAGGCAAAGAAATCAGTTCATTGTTCAAACTTGCCCCATCACAACCTGGCTGGCTTTCCTCCAGTCATAAGCACACAGTGAGAGCCACCCAGACCCACTGAAAAATAAAGTGCAAAAAGCACGGCACACTCCCACCTGCAAGGCTTGAAATCACACTTCCCCCTCAGTCACCTTCTCACTTAGTTCCTTCTTTAAACTGGAGAGGTATTTTTGAGGCTTGATCTGTACAAGCTTTTTTTTCTCTTCTTTTTGCAAACTTTCTTTACCCGTGAAGACCATATGGAAAACTGGCCATTAGTGATGTATTTCTCTCCCTGGGCTCCCAAGCCCAGTGGTGTCAAGTTGCTCCATCTGATTCTTAAATTAATTTTCATCAGTTGTAAAACTCTTCAAGAGAGCACAAGAATGAGCCTCTCTTCTCGTGTAAATGTGTATGTATAGAAAGAAAGTTTTAAATATACATAGACACACACTCTTCAAACAGCACACAAAACGTCTGTTTTCCCAGTTGTTTCATGAACCATCAGATTAATCACAGCTTGAAGGCCCTGGAGTCTGACAAATCTGTAAGACAAAATGGGACACACAGAAAAAGAATTTAAAATACTGAAGAATAAAAGTTTTAACACACTTTTACTAGTAAACATATGAACATAATACAATAACATAATAATCGCTGTAACTGAAATCAGAGACCCCCTCTGGACACACACGTTTACCAAATGGAGCTACAGACTGGTAAGATTTCAATGGTAAAAGAGCACTCCAAGCCGACTCACAGGCAACATGCACCGTAAGGAGCTGGATGCCATGTGCCATTTACTAAGCTTGCCAGTGGCTGTGCAGAGTGAGTGAAACAACACTGCGCTGTCCCTTCTGAGACTGGGAGCCCTGAACGTGCGCACTTCCCGGCCAGAGGTCACCATCCTGAGCTAAGCAACATCCTCAAAAAGGAGATGGAAGAGGCTCCAGCAAGTTATCTGAAGGGATGTTTTCACTTTCAGTAAAAGCTCTTCCCTGAAGACCCAAGGTAGCTAGAGCCTTTAAAACTCTCCATTCATGACTGCCAGAAGGTCACAGAGCAAAGCCCAGCTGTCGGCTTTTACGTCGTCTACTAGCAATAAAGTTCCAGAAAATCTATCTCCAGCAAACCCATTCCTTCCTGATGCCTTTGGTCCGGCTCCACATCACATCCACAGAAACACTGGACAACTTGCTCCCTAACTTCCCCCCTCCGTCCCACCTTCCAGAGAACCCTCAGAGTGATCTTTCTAAAACTCAAGGCTGCTCAAAGAGCCTGGACTGTCCTCTCACCTCCCCCGCACCAGGCCACCCCCAGAGAGCTAGCTGAAATGGACAGCCCAGCCCTACCCCACCCCAATACCTGACACTGGACCTGGATATCTGCATCTTTAACAAGTTCCCAAGAGACGCTGACGCTGCTGGTCTGGAACCAGCTTTCAGAGCCACTGGCCTATGAGATCAAGTGCCAGCAGGACCCTTCACGATCTGACGGCACATGTCCTCCTCTGCGACAGGCCCCGCACCCGGCCTGTGTTCAGCCCTCACCCTCTGGCCACTCCCTAGACTGTGTCCCCTCTCCTTCTTGTTGCCATGGCCTGTGCTCCTTTCCCAAGCCAGGCCCACATCTCCTCTAACACCTACTACACAGCACCTTTCCTGGGAAGATTCCCAGAGACCCCGTGCTAACCCACTAACAGCCTTCATCTCGCTTCATCCTGACTCTCTTCCTGGTACTCCCAGAGGCTGGGAACCTATGCTTTTCATCCCTGTCACAGAACTTAGCACAAACAAGTTACTCAATGGAAGTTTCTAAGAGGATGCAGGCCAAGGCAAGGCAGAAGCTACAAATAACTTCCTTGAGATACCCTACTTCAAATGAGTCACAGTACATATACTTCCTTTGTGTCTAAAATCAAAACAATTCAATTTTCTCAGGAAGCACTTGTACCTGAGGGGTAAAAAGTAAAAACAAATGCTATCAAATTCAAATGAATGCTATGTTCTTCCTCCAGAAATTCTAACACCATGGTACAATATTCCCTTAGTCCCTACCCCTGGCCTGTAGACAAGCACCAGAGGGGAAAAGCAAAAGCACCTCCTCAAGACCCAGCAATTACTAATGGTTAACCCACATTAAACACAACAATGTATACCATCCGTTCCCTCACATCCTCCCTAGACAGGAGGTGGTCCATAACATCAAAATTACTTTCAAAATAATACTAAGACATTATAAATCTTCACTGCATCACAATTTCTATCAATGGTACAAAAGCAACAGTGGGGGCAACCGCCAGCCCAATGGCACAGACCAAGGCCCAGCATCAGCCAGTACCAGGGCTCGTCAGACATTTTAACATGCCATCCACATTTAAGGATGTTCTTAATGCAGCAGTAAAAATGATTATTATTCAGTCTCACCCCTTGAGGCCATGGTTGTTCAGCACTCTGTTTCAAACAGTGAGCTCTCACACAGCCCTTGTGCAGACTGCAGCGCCATGGGGCAACTGAGGAGAAGCACTTGTGCTACAGTCTAAGCTGTGGGCTGAGCACACCGCATTCTTCAAAAAACGCCATGTTTACTGGAAAGAATGACTGACAAATCACGGTCATTCAGGCTTGGGTCTTTGGCAGACATTTTTCTTTAACATGAACAAACTGAGCTGTCACTGATGGTATTTGTTGCCAATAATAAAAGCAGAGTTTTCAAGTTAAAATTAAAATTGTGGGAAAAACAGCATCTATCATCATGTGCTTGATAGAATCCCAAGATTTAAAGACACTCTGCAAGCAAAAGAAGGTGGTATTGATAAAGGTGAACTTTTGATAGCAGGCTTCATATTTCATAGTGTGTCAGTATTTGGAATATTCACATAGCTTAAAGCAACATTTTTCAAATGACCAATGCATATTGATAACAATTATGCTTTACAGAATCATTCAAAGTGCAAAAAAGAGAAATGGATTTTAGTATAAGCAAGTACGAAAAAGTCACTAATACATTTAAAATTCCACATTGGTACTAACATTTAAGAAACTACCACTTGTTGAATTCTAGCAGAGTAACAAAAAGATCCATGATTAGCTGAAAAGACTATTAAAATACTCTTCCCTTTTCCAACCACATATCTGTGTGAGGTCAGATTTTCTTTAGACATTACAACAAAACAGCATATTGCAACAGACTGAATACAGATACAGATATGGGAATATAACCATCTTTTCAGTATGTTTAGACCATTTCTGCTTTACTGACTATGCCAAAGCCTTTGACTGTGTGGATCACAATAAACTGTGGAAAATTCTGAAAGAGATGGGAATACCAGACCACTTGACCTGCCTCTTGAGAAACCTATGTGCAGGTCAGGAAGCAACAATTACAACTGGACATGGAACAACAGACTGGTTCCAAATAGGAAAAGGAGTATGTCAACGCTGTATTTTGTCACCCTGCTTACTTAACTTATATGCAGAGTACATCATGAGAAATGCTCTGCTGGAAGAAGCACAAGCTGGAATCAAGATTGCCGGGAGAAATAGCAATAACCTCAGATATGCAGATGACACCACCCTTATGGCAGAAAGTGAAGAGGAACTCAAAAGCCTCTTGATGAAAGTGAAAGAGGAAAGTGGAAAAGTTGGCTTAAAGCTCAATATTCAGAAAACGAAGATCACGGCATCTGGTCCCATCACTTCATGGCAAATAGATGGGGAAACAGTGGAAACAGTGTCAGACTTTATTTTGGGGGGCTCCAAAATCACTGCAGATGGTGACTGCAGCCATGAAATTAAAAGACGCTTGATCCTTGGAAGGAAAGTTATGACCAACCTAGACAGCATATTGAAAAGCAAAGACATTACTTTGCCAACAAAAGTTCATCTAGTCAAGGCTATGGTTTTTCCAGTAGTCATGTATGGATGTGAGAGTTGGACTGTGAAGAAAGCTGAGCACTGAAGAATTGATGCTTTTGAACTGTGGTGTTGGAGAAGACTCTTGAGAGTCCCTTGGACTGCAAGAAGATCCAACCAGTCCCTTCTGAATGAGATCAACCCTGGCATTTCTTTGGAAGGAATGATGCTAAAGCTGAAACTCCAATTCTTTGGCCACCTCATGCAAAGAGTTGACTCATTGGAAAAGACTCTGATGCTGGGAGGGATTGGGGGCAGGAGGAGAAGGGGACAACTGAGGATGAGATGGCTGGATGGCATCACCAACTTGATGGACGTGAGTTTGGGTGAACTCTGGGAGTTGGTGATGGACAGGGAGGCCTGGCATGCTGCAATTCATGGGGTCACAAAGAGTCAGACACGACTGAGTGACTGAACTGAACTGAGACACTGAAGATATTGTACCAAAATGTGAAATACTGCTACTCTTCTCAGTAAAATTTTCAGTTAGAAAATACAGCTATTCTTTCATAGAAAACAGATTTATAATTTTTAGGTTTTTAAATGAGCTAGTAAATTTTTTTATTTCTCAGTTTTAGTTTCTAATATCGTAAATCAGCAGCTCACACCCACATTGGAGGAGGAAATGGCAAGCCACCCCAGTATTCTTGCCTGGAGAATCCCATGGACAGAGGAGCCTGGCAGGCTATGGTCCATGGGGTTGCAGAGTCGGACACGACTAAAGCAAATGAGCACCAAAACCCACATACTCAAAGCTCTTTTTGGACTTCAATAATTTTTGAGATACAAAGGAGCCCTAAAACCAAAAAGGTTAAAAATCAGTGACATCCCAACTCTCCAGAATGGAAGCCTTAAATAACTATTGAAATAAAGTGTCAGTATGTAGGATAAATTTCCATAGTGAAAGCACAGACCAAAGTGTTTCATTTTGTGTATGTTGCTATGGTGTTTAACCAAACTTTTAAAATTAAAAGTTCCATATATGCTAGACAAATAAGGCAGCTATTTTAAAGAAAAATGGCATGCAACTTTATTATTTCTCAAATGGATAGTGGATATCAAAATCTAACAACAAAAGAACACAATCATAGTCTCCTAATTACTGAAAGGCAGGTGCCTATCTTTTGTCTTTTAATTCTTTGCTGCTCTTAACTCCATGTCGCTCTTTATTTTTGGCTTCATTGCTGCTCAGGCTTCTCTATAGTTGCAGCAGGCAGGGTCTACTCTCCAGGGAGCCGGCTCCCCGCTGTGGCGGCTTCTCTTGTTAGTCTTGTTACTGCACGGGCTCTAGGGCTAGAGGCTTCAGGTGCTGCAGCTCCTGGGCTCCAGAGCACAGGCTCAGCAGCTGCGGCACATGGGCTGAGCTGCTCCGTAGCATGTGGGATCAAACCCAAGTCCCCTGCACTGGCAGGTGGATTCTTGACCACTGAGCCACAGGGAAGCTCAGCTTTTCAGTTGCTAAGTTGTGTCCGACTCCTTGCAACCCCATGACCTGCAAGGCCCAGGCTGGTGCCAATCTTAGTGCTACCATTAATAGAAACAGGTGATGTGGGACGCTCCCCTTCTTTCTGCCTTATTTTCTCAGGAGAAAATAAGGATATCACTGATCAGTTTCTAGGGGAAGCTGATTTTCAAATCAGCACTAGTAAAAGGGTTTGGTATAAAAAGGTTAAAAAGCAACTATTCAACTGAAAGCAGTGACTTGAAACAAATATTTGCATATGCACATCCATGTTCAAAGCAGCACTATTCACAAAAGCTTGAACGTGGAGGCAACCCGAGTGTCCTCAGACAGATGAGTGAGTAAACAAGATGTGGAAACACATACAATGTTATTCAGCCTTAAAAAGAAATTGTGTCCGAAACATGCTACAACATGGATGAAACTTGAAGACATTATGCTAAGTGAAATAAGCCAGACACATAAGGACAAATATATATAAATATGATTCCACTTATATGAAGAATCTAGAGCAGTCAATTTCATAGAGATAGAGTAGAATGGTAGCTGCAAGGGGCTGAGAGAGGGGAGATTGGGGAGTTCTTAATTAATGGGTACAGACTTTCAGTTTGAGATGAAGAAAAATTTCTGGACCTGGCCAGTGGTAATGGTTGCATAAAAATGTGCATGTACTTCTATTAAGGTCACTGTCGTTGGATTGTACAAGTAAAAATGATTAAAATGATAGATTCATTATGTATTAATATATCTCACCTCGTTTTTTAAAATCAGGTGAGAAAAACAACTATTCATACAGAGTTTTTCAGTAATAGATTGCACAGTTTTAGCATTATGATGTTTCTATCCTAAAACTATAATACAGGCCCATGAGCTACCCCTGAATCTTTCATTAGACATAAACAATGCTAACGTCTGAATTCTGGCCCAAACATGCTTTTGTTAACTGCAGCTTATTTTCAAACTATTCCTATATTAAATCACTGAAAAATCTATTCCTGCTTTTAGGAGATTACAATCTAAGAGCAAAAAATACATGTGCCTGATTGAATCAACAATCTGACAACCACCTCCTAGGAGACAGTAAACTTGTAAGATGCTTCACACTCTAACTTTCCACACCATCCAGTTCTAATGATAAATCAGGAGTCCCAGAATTTGGGAAAGTACAACTTAGGGATAGAACTGTACATCATTAAAAAAAAATCCTATACTAATTATAGGCACTTCTGGATTAACTGACCAACAAATCTTAACTGAACACCTACCACCCAGGAAGGCCCCATGCCACACACACTGCCCCACCTGCCTCCAGTCAGAGACTCTATTTTCTAACTAGAATTATCTCACTACGGGTTATTCTGGTTTATCTGATTCCTACTTTCCACCAACACGGATAAAATTTACTATTGGGGGGGGATAAAAACGCATTTTTCACTTATTTTTTAAATCATCCGAATTAATGTTAAACATCAGAGATAAAATAAATTGGGGAAGATGTTTTTCATTTACACAATTTTGATAGAAATGGATTCATTAAAAGGTATAAGGCTGTCATAACTCTGGAAAACTGCTGGTGTTAGCTAGTACTACTGAAGATGCGAATGCTCTGCAAGCAGCAATTCCTCTCCTGAATATGTGCACCAGACAGATCCTTCAAGCTCTCCAGGGAATAAATAAACAGCCATTTATAGCAGCAGTGGCATTTACATTAGCCAGACACTGAAACAAACCTAAATGGATCGTGTGTGGTATACTCAAACAACAGAATTCTATACAGCAATGTAAATAAACACTACACAGAAGAGGAGGGAATTTCACAGGCACAATGCTGAACAGAAGGACCTCATGAAAGAATACTTACAACATGAATTCATTTACATAAAGTTCAAAACAGCCAAACTAATGTATCACTTAAGACTGCGTAAGTACAAGTAAAATTTTTAAAGCAAGGCAAATACAAAGCAGTAGCCTAGTTACCAGAAAAGGAGAGGGGGCTGGAAACTGTGATTAGGGAAGGGCACACACATGGTCTGGCAGGCGCACAATAGCCAGACAGTCCAGGTCTGGATCGGGAGGCAGTTTGGGGGTGTTCCCTCTGTCATTGCTCTTTACGACCTCTGTGTCTGACATATTTTTCTACACGGATGGTATATCTCACAATAAACAGATTTAACACCTGTGAACTGTATTAGGCATCAGTCCTCTGAAGCTTTTAGATAAAGCGGATGACAAGATGGTGGAGGAGTAGGTGGGTGTGGAGTACTTCTCTCTCCACAGATGCGTCAGGAATACATGTTCAGAGCTCTTCAGAGCTAAGGATCTCGCGGAGCACCAGCTGAGAGTGGGCAGGAGTCCCTGAGCACCAGAAAGGCTCAGTAGGATGGGGATTTTAGACAATTCATTTATTAAGGAGTTTTTTTTTAGTTCTAACGAGTATTCTCTCAATCTAGAAAATCCCAATAAAGAATCAAAAAATGCTAGTTTTCAAGCTAAGAAAAGTGTCCACAAAGAAAATACATACTAACAGTAACAAATAGAGATAAGAATTTTTCAGAATAAAGCTCTATTTCTTCCTAAGTATAAAATTTTAAGACAGGAGTTAAGCAGAAGATTGAAATGAGAAGCAAAAAGTAGATTTGGGGAAAAAACATACAGATGTTGCTAGATGAATCCCAAAAAGAAAGATAAAATTAACAAAGCAGAAACTTTTGAATGAAATATTCCAAACAAGCTAAAGTTGAAGCTTGTGATTATAAACTTGTTTGTGGGTTCGAGAAAAGAAGAGGAAAAAAAATGAGTTTTCCTGACTGGTGATATAAATTAAACACACCCCAATTTCTAGAAAAGAACCTCTTGATAAAGGTGAAAGAGGAGAGTAAAAAAGCTGGCTTAAAACTCAACATTCAAAAAACAAAGATCATGGCATCTGGCCCCATCATTTCATAGTAAATAGATGAGGGAAAAATGGAAACAGCGACAGATTTTATTTTCTTGGGCTCCAAAATCACTGCAGACAGTGACTGCAATCATAAAATTAAAAGACGCTTGCTCCCTGGAAGAAAAGCTATGACAAACCTAGGCTGCATATTAAAAAGCAGAGACATTCCTTTGCCCACAGAGGTCTGTACAGACAAAGTTATGGTTTTTCTAGTAGTCATGTATGGATGTGAGAGTTGGACTATAAAGCTGAGAGCCGAAGAACTGATGCTTTTGAACTGTGGTGCTGGAGAAGACTCTTGAGAGTCCCTTGGACTGCAAGGAGATCCAACCAGTCCATTCTAAAGGAGATCAGTCCTGGGTGTTCATTGGAAGGACTGATGCTGAAGCTGAAGCTCCAATACTTTGTCCACCTGATGCGAAGAACTGACTCCTTGGGAAAGACCCTGATGCCTGGGAAAGATAAAAGGGGGAAGAGGGCAACAGAGGATGAGATGGTTGGATGCCATCATCGACTCAATGGATATGAGTTTGAGCAAGCTCCAGGAGATAGTGAAGGACAGGGAAGCCTGTCCTGCTACAGTCCACGGGGTCACAAAGAGTCAAACAGGACTGAACAACAACAACAAATTTCTACTCCCTGGATGGCGGCTCTGCTGCCTCAGCCGCCTGTTGCCTCGAACCTGGCTCCAGGCAGGGTGGAGGGCGGGTGGCTCCCTCCACCCCAGGGCTCCCAGGCTGTCACCTTTCCACAGACAGCAATGGAGCCTGAACTCCACATTTTTTTAACTACAATGACCTGCCTCTAATTACAGTCACTCTTCTCCCTGGGGAATTTTCCACAACCCACAAGTATCAAAGGAGCCCAAGGCAGTTCTAACTGGTTTCTAATTAGTTTCAACAGTTGCCTTGAGGCTAGTTAAAATTTGCCTTGCAACACCGCCTTTAAGGTAAACTCTCAGATGAACCTAAAGAATAATACATTTAGTGAAGTAAGTGAGAAAGAGAAAAACCAACATGGTATACATTATCACCTATCAGTTCAGTTCAGTCGCTCAGTCGTGTCCGACTCTGGGACCCCATGAACTGCAGCACGCCAGGCCTCCCTGTCCATCACCAACTCCCGGAGTTCACACAAACTCATGTCCATTGAGTTGGTGATGCCATCCAACCATCTCATCCTCTGCCGTCCCCTTCTCCTCCTGCCTTCAATCTTTCCCAACATCAGGGTCTTTTCAAATGAGTCAGCTCTTTGCATTAGGTGGCCAAAATATTGGAGTTTCAGCTTCAACATCAGTCCTTCCAATGAACACCCAGGACTGATCTCCTTTAGAATGGACTGGTTGGATCTCCTTGCAGTCCAAGGGACTCTCAAGAGTCTTCTCCAACACCACAGTTCAAAAGCATCAATTCTTCGGCACTCAGCTTTCTTTATAGTCCAGCTCTCACATCCATACATGACCACTGGAAAAACCATAGCCTTGACTAGACGGACCTTTGTTGGCAAAGTGATGTCTCTGCTTTTGAATATGCTATCTAGGTTGGTCATAACTTTCCTTCCAAGGAGTAAGCATCTTTTAATTTCATGGCTACAATTACTATCTGCAGTGATTTTGGAGCCCCCCAAAATTAAGTCAGCCACTGTTTCCACTGTTTCCCCATCTATTATCACCTATATGTGCAATCTAAAAAATAAATGAATGTATATAACAAAATAGAAGCATATTCACAGTATAAATAACAGACCATTTACCAATGGGGAGAGGGAAGGAGGAGGAGCAAAACAGGGGTAGGGAATTAAGTGGTACAAATTCCTATCTATAAAACAGACAAGAAATAAGGATAACACAATGTACAGCATAACTTTGTATGGAACATAATCTATAAAAATACTGAATCACTATGCTGTACACCTGAAGCTAATACAATATTATAAAACAACTATACTTCATTTCTTTAAAAAAATCAATGTCAAACAGTCTATGGGGCAGGAGAGGAGGGCTGGGAGACAGGGATACCTCGGCAGTCACTTGTCTCTTGGCTGCCACAGGAAAAAACTAGAACACCACTGCAGAGATAGTGGAGTTCAATAATGATTAAATTATTTTAAATTATTATTATTTTGCTGTTATTCTCTAGCTCTTAATTCTCAAAACATGCTAGTGAGATGATAGCTAAAGACCTGAATGCACAGTTGGGCCCAGGCTTATTCACAAGATGCAATCTTACTACAAATGTGCGAGTGTCAAACCTTTTTCCTGTTGACTGTCCACTTCAGAGACATCTTCCCCAGAAAAGCTGTCTTAGTCCAAACAGCACTAGCTCCTTTTGATGCTCGTAATACGCAGAAGCACTGCCCAGACTCACAGGGCAAGAGTCTTCCCTGCTCGTGGTACAGTTGTTTTTCTGTGCAATCCATCACACCTACTAAACCACAGTTCTCTCTCACCTGCACTCACCTGCAGTACCTACCGGTAGTGCACTTAGTGAAGTGTCCAATAAAGTTTCAGGTATAGTGCAGCGCCCCAAACAGTCTTCTAAGAAAAAAAGAAGCAATAAATGCTGACTGAATGCTCTTCATAAACCCAGTTATTAACACCAACCATTCAAATCCGAGCCTTTTGCGAGCCTGAGGCACTGCAGCCCGGGCGAGTGAAAGAATTTGAGGAGAGGGCAGGGGTCTGAGGCTGTGTTCAGAGAACAGGGAAGAGAGACATTTTCGGGGACGGTTACTCCTATTTACTTTCTGTGCTTGATTTCTACTGCCAGTTCTGAGAACATGAACCATCTGTACAGAGAAAGGAGGGCATGGAGACTGCAAGACAGACTGATTACAAGCTGAGAAGAGAGCAGGAGTTAGATACTTCTGAGGATGAACCCACACCTGAAACTTAGATGCTAAAATACTGAGGCACCATTTACAGGGCTCCCTGGTATCAAAAGTCAAGTGCCTTCACCAGAAAGGGAGAACATCTCACTTATCAAAATGACAAGGACCAAGAAACAATCATTCCTAGCGTCATGTGGGTGCAGAGAAATGAGAGACAATTTGGTGATGTAATTCAGAAGACTTAAAATGCGACAAACCATTTGATTCAGCAATTCTACTTCTGGAAATTTATCAAACGAAAATCATCTTCTACAAAGATATAGCTATAAGGGTTTCCACCACAGCATTTTTATAAGAGAAAAATTTGAGATAACTTATATGTCCAAAATGGGATATTAGTTCAATAAATGTTGGTAAAGACATAAGGCAGAAAAATATGCACCCACCAGTAACTATATTTTAGATGACTAGGGAGTGACATGGTAACATGCTCTCAACAACAGAGGTAAAAAGTGAAATTACAGGTTACAGCTCTGTAGGGCCTGCCCACTACTATATAACTAGATCTTGAGTAAATTACAACAAACAAAATTTGTGCTGGACTTACAGGAAAGTGTGAGAGATCTCTGAGGAAGGCATACATGGACGCATGGGCGCAGACAGACAGACACACACACACACAAATACAGGAGAAAACTGGAGTTATCCAGCAAATGCAGACATAAGATACATATCTGTCCAGAATTGTCTGGACTGATGCTGATATAAACAGTGAAATCAGAATTAGGTGCCTAAATGTCCCAGTTTCCCTGGAACTGTGTCTCTTTCAGCACTGAAGATCCCACATCGCAGGAAACCCCTCAGTCCTGGGCAAACCAAGCAGCTGGTCACACTCTCAGGTACTTGAACTCTGGCCCAGCCTCAAAGTGGAGAGACTGAACCTGAAGGACCAACATTCCGCAGGGCCCACAGCGGAGGTCAAAGCTGCCCCAAGGAAACCGGAACTGTAAGGGATGAAGTGTCAGAGGCTCAGAGTGAGCAAGTCTGAGAGAGCAAAGTCTCAGGGGGACCCACTTTGGTAAATTTTACCTCTAGGAGCTCAGCAGGTCCTCACAATAAATCTTGAAGAAAAACGTCCTGGCTTCTGGCAGAGGAAGGGGAAAAGGAATCATCTGGCAATACAGCAGAGCACTCTGCTCTTCTTAACAAGGCTCACCCTCCTGACAAACTATTTAACCAGGGCCTAACCAATCAGGATTCTAAGAGCAGAAGTGACCTGGGAGAAGAGACAGACCCAATTCCAGACCACGCTGGCCAACCTGCTCCACCTAAGCAGAGGGCAGCGGAACTGAGAAAAATACGTGAGGAAGGTCCAGAGGTTAACGGCCCACACAGACAGACCCAGAGCCCTGGGGATGTCACGGATAGCACGGGCGTTACAGGTAAGGACACTCCATTATAGACCTGACAGGTGCTAAGAATCAGTCTTAAATGCTGTCACCACGAAACAGAAATGCCAATTATGAGAGGTGATGGAGGTGTTAAGTCACACATTCTGCAATATGTAAGTGTATCACATCATCCCTATACACCTTAAACTTATAAAATGTTATGTCAATTATGTTGGAAGAAAAAATAAAGAAACGCAGGAAAAGGGTAGGGGAAGGGGAACAGGGAAACTTGGAAATGACAGAACTGCTCCGTGTGTTGATATGACGGTGGTTATACCATGCTATGCTTCTCAAAATGCACAGAGCTATACACTAAAACAGGTCAATTTACTGTATATAAATTGTACCTTAATTTTGAAAACCAGTGTCTGGCACAGAGTAAATGCTACACAGTGTTAGTGATGATTATTAATGTTGCTGCTGCTGCTAAGTCACTTCAGTCGTGTCTGACTCTGTGTGACCCCATAGATGGCAGCCCACCAGGCTCCCCCATCCCTGGGATTCTCCAGGCAAGAACACTGGAGTGGGTTGCCATTTCCTTCTCCAACGCATGAAACTGAAAAGTGAAAGTGAAGTCGCTCAGCCATGTCTGACCCTCAGCGACCCCATGGACTGCAGCCCACCAAACTCCTCCATCCATGGGATTTGCCAGGCAAGAGTACTAGAGTGGGGTGCCATTGCCTTCTCCGATTAATGTTGCTACTGTTACGTATCAGGCATTAAGTTGGGTGCTAAAAACACAATGGTGAGCAAATAGAGATGTGGTCCTACCACCAAGGGGCCAACAAGCCCAGTGACGCAGATTAGATATAAATCAAATGCTCATGGCAAAGACAGAAGCCACCAAAGGGAGGTGTATGCTGTTCTGACAGTTGCAACCTGAAGGAAGAGGAGATGTCAAGTCCACGATGGAAGAGATGGTGGTGGAGGCAAAGGCAGGATTACAAGCAAATGGGATAGCATATGCTAAGACCGTGGCGAAGGCCAAGAGAACACAGTGCTCCGGAGAAACCTGAAAGAGTGCGAGTGTGGGAACTGTTCACACCCAAAACCACACTGAGATATCACCTCACACTCAACAGGACAACTAGTATAAAAAAACACTGACAGGGATGTGGAGAAACGGGAATGCTTACGTATTGCTGACAGGACTGCACAATGGTATTGCTGCTATGGAATATGAAGTTTCCAAAAAAAAAAAAAAAAATACAACCATCATATGATCTGGCAATTCTACTTCCAGATGGACACAAGAGAACTGAAAGTAGGATCCTGAAGAGACGCCTGCACACCCAGATTCACAGCAACATTATTTACACGCACACCCAGATTCACAGCAACATTATTTACAATCGCCAAGATGTGGGAGCAAAGCAAGTGTCTATCATCAGATAAATAAATAAACAAAACATGGCATACACATACAAAGGCATATTATTTGGCCTTAAAAAGGAGAGAAATTCTGACATACACCACAACATGGATGAACCTCGAAAACATTTCGTTAAGTGAAATAAGACAATCACAAACAGACAACTACTGCATACTCCATTTATACAAGGCATGGGAAACAGTCATATCCATAGAAGCAGAAAGTAGAACAGTGACTGCCACGGGCTCCAAAGAGGCAGGAACAGGGGAGTCACTGTTTAATAGGTGCAGAGTTTCCGTCTTGCAAGAGGAAGTTCTGGAGACTGGTGGTCTCCAGACAGCCATATATTCATTCACAAGAGTGTGAATATATTAATATACACAACTGCACATTAGAAATGGTTAAGATGCTAAGTTTCACGTTATACATTGTTCAACACAATAAAAAAGAAATCTGTGTTCACAAACACACGCACGCACAGTTGAGATGTAATCACTGGACTATAGAACACCTCCCCCACCCAACACCTTACCCACCACATTACTAAAGGCCTATTTAAAGCAGTTCCTTTTAACCGTACGTTATATCCACCTATGAAGAAAAACTTACAAGACATACTAAGGGGCAGAAAACACAGTTTGAACAGACAGAGCGAACATCATAACCAGACTCAGAAATGGCAGGGATGCTGGAATTATCAGACCAGGAATTTAAAAGGACTATGATTATTATGCAACCCTGAATATTCATTGGAAGGACTCATGCTGAAGCTCCAACACTTTGGCCACCTGATCCGAAGAGCCCACTCACTGGGAAAGACCCTGATGCTAGGAAAGACTGAAGGAAAAAGGAGAAGGGGGCGGCAGAAGATGAGATGATTAGATAGCATCACTGACTCAATGGACATAAATCTGAGCAAACTCCAAGAGATTGTGGAGGACAGAAGAGCCTGGCGAGCTACAGTTCATGGGGCCGCAAAGAGTTGGACATGACTTAGTGACTGAACAACAACAATCCTCTAAATAAGAAAGGAATTGCTTTTTTTTTTTTTTCCATTAAAAGAGCTGGAAACTTAGGACTTTTAATAGGTTAAGCTACAGTCATCTAAGACACTACAGCCTTGGATGACAGTAAATGCATGAATACAATTAGATAATTAGTTTTTCTTGAAACACTAATAAACACCATTACAATACAAAGTTCCAAGTAGCTAAAAACATCCCCCAGGCCCCTCAGGTGATGTCACCACACAGAGGCTGACATGAACACCAATAACTCAGGGTTGTTTCACAGACTCACCACACTGCAGGACGCTCCAACCAGCTCCGGGCTAGTGCATACACAAGAATAAACAAGTCTAGGTTAGGGGAGAAAACACCCTCTTGGTCATGACTGAAAGGAAATATAAAATGTCAGCCATTTCCTATACAAAAAAGAAGAAACTGTCAGAGTCAAGCGAAGAACTTGGAAAACAACTGTGGCATCAGCTCTACTCAGAGGCCCACACTCCTGAGAGTGGTTCTATCTCCCACACTCCTGAGAGTGGTTCTATCTCCATGAAAGGGACACTGATTACAGTAAATCTGAATTTTAACACATCTCTGGGATTACTTAAAACTTTAAAGCTTATTTCAATACTAACATAAATTTCAGTAATTTTTTTTTAAACTTACAACTTGAAGTTCTTTCCAAAACACTAACTGACCTGGATTTTAATAGATAAAGGCAATTTTTTCTTTTTCTTCATTTCTCATGAATACCTACACACTGTTAAACTAAGATGAAAACAAGTATCATTTTACAGCATGATGAATCCATTTGTTTCCGTGTCTGCTGCCATCTCTTTTACCTGCAGAAATAATCCCCTGGCATTTTCATGTTTTTCATATAGCAAGGACTCAAATGGGTGCTGGAATGCAGCCAGCAGCTGAGAGAGAGCAGAAATGCTGGTTGTGGCCCAGCCTCAGCTGGATTCTATGGGAAGGATAACTTCCAAGTGCTTCCTCCTTGGTTCCAATGATGAGCAAGAATGCCCGACCCTTGGGCAATAGATGGACAGGGCAGACACAGACAGCACGCCCGACAGTCCATTGAGGCGGTATCCTGGCGCAGAGGGCAGGGCAGGAAGGCAGGGGACCAGAGCTGACTGATGGCCCAGTGCTCAGACAAGGGGACACATTTCCAATCCTAACACGAGCTCAGGGCTACACAGAAGCAGCTGTGGGTGTTCAATAATTTCCAATCCATAGACAGAGTCCCAGCTTGGTGAGCAATACCAACACACATGCCTGGGCATGCACGAATGAGCAGTCAGTCCTTGGCTATAAAGGACACTGCAGCATGAAGCCAGGTAGGAATCATCTTATCCATCAGGAACAGAGAGTAGAATATACATGTCTACATCATAAACATATAGCCAGCAAAAGTATTTTCTTACTTTGTCAAAACTCTCAAGAGTGTGTATGTGTGTATGTGTGCGTGCACGCTCAGTCACTTAGTCGTGTACAACTCTGTGACCCCATGGATTGCAGCCCACCAGGCTCCTCTGCTCATGGGATTTTCCAGGCAAGAACACTGGAGTCGGCTGTCATTTCCTCCTCCAGGGGATATTCTTGACCCAGGGATTGAACCCACGTCTCCTGCACTGGCAGGCGGATTCTTTACCACTGAGTCATTCTCACATTATGACCATGATGACATTTTTGGACAGAAATATTTTCAACTCCTCATAACAATGGCACTACATGTTCAATCAAGCAACAATAAACAATTATTATAAAACATCTACCAAGTAACCATTCATTTTCCCACGTAGCTCATTCAGTAAAGAATCTGCCTACAATGCAGGAGATCTGGGTTCGATTCCGGATCAGTAAGATCCCCTGGAGAAGGAAATAGCAAATCACTCCAGTATTCTTGCCTGGAGAATCCCATGGACAGAGGAGCCTGGCGGGCTATAGTCCATGGGGTCACAAGAGTCGAACATGACTTAGCAACTAAACCACCACCACCACCAAGTAACTAGCCCAAGACTAGATAATACAAAATTAATATAAAAATCTGGACAAGATCTGGTCCCTGACCTTAAACAGTTCACAGTATAACTAATGAAAGCAAAACTCACAAACATGAAATAATCTGAGAATGATTAAGAGTGAAGTGTGGGATTCTGTATGGGCTTGAACAAAGACCTCTTGGGAGTTGAACCTCTGTAGAAAATCTTGCCTGAAAATCAGAGCTGAGTCCATACTGTCTGTGACTATCATGGGCACAGAGAAGGAGAAAAGGTATATTTGTGGCAGATGACATGTGGTTTAACCTTTCATTATGGCAACACTCAAGAGGTAGGTACTATCTCCATTCTACAGACAAGGAAACCAAGGTTCATTATATTGGGCAGGTCACTTAACCAGTGGTCTTAGTTTTTTCACTTGTAAAATAACGAACTTCAAATTGGGAAAGGAAAAGCACCAGTTTCCTCAAAGTGACTCAGAAATCTGAAGTGGGCAGGATTCTGGGGCAAACGTACCAAGTTCTCGGGTCAACAGCAATACCCACTTCCCCACTGAATATCTGGCTGTTATAAACTTAGCACTGAGAAGAGCACCTAGCATACAATGAAACGAGATAAAATGAGAGGCGTGAACGGAGGGACAAATGGCACAACACAATGGGCTTCAAGGCGACTCTCCCTCATGGTGGCTCATTTCCTTAGATATCGAGTTTTTGTTGTTTGTTCATATTTCAGAGTTCTAAATCAGTGGGGTGAGGATGGCATTCTTCTAGAGAGGATTTGTGTTTACTTCTGCCAAGCCCTTCAACCCAGATGCACTGAGATGAGCTTCTCAGCCTGGGGTTTTCCAAACTACGCAGGTAGCATAAATTCAAATTCCAAATCCAACAAGATTCAAAAGGAACTCTCTTTTTTAGAGCTAAGACGACATCTCCTTCCTTTGCTAATGGATGTTCTTGCCCCACGCACGCACCCAGCCTGGCCCTTCAACAAGGTTCAGATGAAACCATCTCCTGAAATCTAGGTCACCGAATGAGTACAAGTCCATTCACTATCATGTCCCACTATGGTTTTAGATCCTCTCTGTCTCAGAAACGTTCACTCTTTACCTTTTTCCCCACCTGTGGATTTCTCACTTTCTTATAATAAGGATTATAAAAGGGTGTTTGTTTCATTTTCTACAGGTGTTTCTACAGGTGTTTGTTCTCATTTTCTTCAGGAAGTGTTTCTAGCAGGACAGCTTCCAGAATATCTGGTAGCTTCCATTTCCAGGAGTGGTCCACACTCTACCCTCTACCACCTTCCATTGTGGGTGTGGAAATCATCCCTAAGGTGAGCAAGAGCTGAAATCAGGTGAGCGGTCCGACTAGGAGACACCCAGAGCAGACGAAGGAAACACACAAGCCCACGTGAGATGCAGTGAGGGCGGCTTGGGAAGAGCAGGCCCCAGGGCATGGTGAGTGCAGGGGACAAAACGCAGGTGTTTACTTCATCATATACGTGCTCAGTCAATTTGGTCATGTCCGACTCTTTGCAACCCTATGGATTGTAGTTCCTCTGCCCACAGGATTCTCCAGGCAAGAACACTGGAGTGGGTTGACATTTCCTACTTCAGGGGGCCTTCCCCACTCAGGGCTTGAACCCGCCTTTCCTGTCGGGTGCCTTTCCTTTCTCCAGATATATAACAATTTAAAAAATTCAATACAATGCCGGGAATTGTAGTCCAGCAAAACAGGGCAGGACAGGGAACAACACATTTTTGGGCTGCGGGGCAGGAACGCAGAGGTTCCTGTCTTTTCCTGCCTTCCTGGCTGAAGGACATGGGCGCCTATGCCTATGCCTGCTGGGGCCTGAGCAGAGCTGAACTGCCCCACCCTGCTGGCAGAGAAGCTCCTCACCAAGAATGGCCCAGCCCTGACCTCTGACCTTCAACTTCAGGACCATGAACTCCAGCTCCATCAGGACCCAGACCATCAGCCCAGAACCCTGACCCTCAGCCCCAGCAGGACCCAGACCCTTAGCCCTGACCCCTGACCCTCAGCCCTGGAAGGACCATGATCCTCAGCCTTGACCCTTGACCCTCAGCCTCCCAGGACCCAGACCCTCAGCCCTGATCCTTAACCCTCAGCCTTCCAGGACCCAGACCCTCAGCCCCGGAAGGACCATGAGCCTCAGCCCTGACCCCTGACCCCCAGCCCCAGAAGGCCCCTGATCCTCAGCCTCCAAGGACCCAGACCCTCAGTTTCGGAAGGAACTGTGATCCTTAGCCTGGACCCCTGACCCCCAGCCTCCAAGGACCCAGATCCTCAGCCCTGACCTCTGACTCTCAGCTCCAGAAGGAACCATGATCCTTAGCCCTGACCCTCAGCCCTGGAAGGACCATGATCCTCAGCCCTGACCCCTGACCCTCAGCCTCCAAGGACCCAGACCCTCAGCCCTGACCTCTAACCCTCAGCCCCTGAAAGACCCTGACCTCAACTCCCACCTGACCCTCTCCCTGCTGGGGACCCAGCTTATCTGGGTGAGTCTCAGCCGTGGATGCTGAACTTTGGCCCCATTCCCTACTCAGCAACCCTAAACCAAGCCTGGCCACTACAGAGCCCTGCCCTAGATAGCCAGGCAAAGCCCTGCATCCCCAGTTCCCACCCTCCCTGCAGAACCATCCCCAATCCCACCTAGACAGGGCTCTGAACTTGCATGCCCTCATCACCCAGACCTCACTACCAGGCTCAGATCCTCCTGGGTCCCACTCAGCTCAAAGATGCAGACCCTGCACCTGAACAGGCTCCAAGGCCAGAGAACTTCTCTGAGAGGTCTGCTCCAGGGAACTAATGGTGATCCCAGCCCAAGCCCTCCCGTTTCACAGGTAGGGCACGCGGAGACTCCCAACTCACCCACCAGCAGCTTCCCACCCAGAGTTTCTCAACCTCTGACCTTCCCAGCACTACTGGCACTAGGGCCTGACTGTTCTCCGGGAGCCGTGGCGGGTGGAGCAGCTCCCCGCCCCACCCTCTCGATGCGGGAGTCTACCAGTGTGACGACCACATGTTCCTGGACGTGGCCCAGTACCCCTACCAGGACAGAACCACTGTCCTAACCCCTTAGCTCACCAGGGATCCCAGGACTCAGGCTGGGGTCCAGTGGAGGACCCCAACAGTTCCATTCTGTGCTCAGGGACACAAAGTCAGTGCAAGGACAGGGCACAACCCCCTGTCCCCCTGGAAAGAGAGTGCCAGTGGTCATGCAGAAAGAAAAACGGGTGCCATGCATCACAGAAAATTAGTTTACAAAAGGTGCTTTATTTACCCAGGTATATCCAAAATATTATCCTTTCAACATGTACTACTTAATAAAGATTGAGATTTTTTACATTCTTTATTCATAAAAAAGAATTCAAGTACACAGATCTAGTTAATTCAAGTAAGAGATACGGTTAGGAAGCCCCACGTACAGGAAATGAGATGAATGAAGTGGATGTCCCATTATTGGAAATAAATTATCAGTTGTGTTTTGCTACTGTCAAATCATAAGATTCACAGCACAAGCCAAACCTTGTCACATTCTATATCAAGGCACTGTCTTACACAGAAATTTGGTTATAAAGACTGGGGAATAAGCGGACCATCACCAAGGGCTTGGAAATGTTTATTATTCTAATTCAATTATTATTGAATGTAGCCAGGCATAATGCTTCAAGATTTTTTATTATCTTTTTATTACAACAATAACCATACAAGGGAGAGTGTCATAATTAGCAAAAATGATGCTCAAAGCAGCTAGATAAGGATTCAGTGTCACACCACTACATCTCAGCACTTAAGGGCACACAACTCTTCACATAACGTAATGTTCCATATATGAAATAGCTGAAAGAATTCAAAACTGAGAAAAAGCCGAAGTGGGATTCATCAAGGAAGGTGTCTGTGTCTCTAGAGGACCCAGATACCTGCTTCCCACAGATGTTGTCACAGTGACACAAATGAAAGTGAGAAGTGTCGGGGGAAAAATCAGTTAATTCACAGTACTGTTGAGTAGGTGTGCAAATAAAACATGAGAGAATTAAATGCAGAACTTTCATCTTCATATGATTCCCTCTAATCAGGGGATTAACCCTTCTTCCCAAAAAGCTGCATTACCTCAAATAGAAGAGAAGACACTGGGTAACAGGAAAAAGGATAATGATCCAAACCTCCCCTTAAACCACATTTCAATCAAGGGCAATAATCACCGCTGGAGATAACGAACACAAATCTTAGGTTCAGGCAATGATTTTTATCACCCAAGTGCTCAGAAGGGATTCACAGTCATTCATCAAACGCTTAGCTTTTGGAAGATACAGATCATTTCTATTTTCTTCAAGTTCTTATACTGCAACCTTAAGATCTTAAATAAAACAGTATTTGTATACCAATACATGGAAAAGCCTGGCCCAGGACTAAACAAGAAAGAAAAACGGACTGGAGTTAGCAGGAAAAGAAGGTTGTAGTACAAGTATAAAGTCAAAGCAAGTACTTAATGAATAATGAATATGCATTGTTATTTTAATGAATCTATTAAAAGCATGAATCTCTGCAGAAAGAATTTAAAGCACCTGATAAAAAGTGCATACAAAATAAGATTATCACCTTATAAAACAATTTTAAAACAGGAAAGAAAAAGGAGACAGCAAAAATGTTTGACACTGAGCACAAAAAACCTGGCCTTAAGTATGCCTGCACCCAGGGCAGAAGGAGACTCAGGATGGCTTATGTAAATCTTATTGTCAGAAATGAGGAAACTATTACCCAGGAAAGAAACTTTCCCCCTCTAACTGTATTCTGAAAAAATTTCAACATCAAAGCACTGCAGAAAGGCCATCAGATGATGGAAAAGATATGTCTGTAACAATCTCACACAAATGTAAAAGATTTACAATTACTTCCTATAGTAAGTTGAAGCTCCAATACTTTGGCCACTTGATGCAAAGAGCCCACTCATTGGAAAAAAACCCTGATGCTGGGAAAGAATGAGGGCAGGAGGAGAAGGGGACCACAGAGGATGAGATGGTTTGATAGCATCACTGACTCAATGGACAAGAATCTGAGCAAGTTTGGGGAGATAGTGAAGGAAACCTGGTGTGCTGCAGTCCATGGGGTCGCAAAGAGTCGGACACCACTTAGTGATTGGACAACAATAAAAGAGTAAAACGTGAATAAAAGGTTACAGCAGTTTTTGGAGTGCCAGGGTACTGTGGTTTGAAATGTGCTATTAAGAGAGAATAGGTCCTTTCCAGCCTTCCTGAAAACTTGACTCTTAATCAGACTAGCCCCAGACTAAGAAAAGGGGCCTAAAGCGTACATACACTCCACCTCCAGCCCGCCCCTGGCTCGTGAAGAACCGACACCAGTCCCTTTCATCCCTTGGGCTGATGAAAGGATTAAAAACCAGGGTGGGAAAAAAAGACCTCTCTCCTTAGCCTGGTTCTATAAATAAGGAAATTAAGGCAAGGACTTCAACCCAGGGACCCCAAAGTCAGACACCAGTAAAATGCATGGAAACTAATGATGAGCTTGTGTCCCTCTCCTGCCTTTCTGAACATCCTGCCCAGAAGGTTCCTGAGCTGAGGCACCTAGCTCTACCAGGCCCTATGCAATGATCCATGTCCTTCCCAGCCAACTTCCCAAAGACTTGGGAGCACTGAGGATTCAAAGTGGACTATTTTTTTCTCAGATTTAACACAGCTACTGTTTCTTGCTAAATAAAATATTTAAAAAATAAAAACAACTAAATTCATTTATCCATACACCTGTCCTGCTACTAGTTCAGTGAACAAACACCTACAGACTAAGAATGCTGCCTTCATATCAGCAAAAACAAGGTTGTGGCCATCAAACTATCAGCCACTAGAGGCCCCCCAACCCTCTCCTTCCTGACAGTGAGACCTGAGGGAACTCAGGATGGTTCTGGCCCCAGATGGCTAAGGTGGGATGATTCCACATCAAAGGAACAATGTCAGTGAGCCCAGACTCTTACAGCTTCTCATACATAGAAAAATGTGAAATTCCTTAACTTAAGAGGTTTGGTTTCCTTGAATCAACAGTCATCTTTTGATGATCCCACTACTTGGCTTTTGCTGCACAAACTCTTCTACATCCCGGCTCCTCCCTTACCCTTGGGAGTAGTTTCTCAGAGTGATCTGAGAGCGTCTTCTGGGCTTTCAATCCTCAGAAAATTGGCCAAATAAAACATAATCCTCAATTCCTAGGCTGTGCATTTTCTTTTTCAGTTGACAACTTGAGCATCTTACACCCCAGCCTCTGTGCTAAGCAGTGAAGAAACTACAAATAAAACACATCCTCGACTTTCTAATTTAGAAGACAAATGACAGTGTTTCCCTCTCCCAATTTAAACAGTTAAAATGTGTACTGCACCTAAGAACACACCTTTCTAACACTATTAGGATGTACAAGTTACAATTGTCTCCTGCAAACCCCTCGACAGCCTGGGCCTCAAATACAGGGTCATCCGACTACGGCCACCTTCCTGAGGACAGTGGGCATTCAGCTCTGTTCCCACAGCCAGCAGGGGCTGTCCCAACCATTTTCAAAGCTACAGAGGCACTAAGCCAGCCACTGAAGGGGAAAAGCAGGTTGTGCAGGACTCCTCAGGACCACGGTTTTCTCCTTTGGTGTGAAGCAGTTTTTAATATCACTAAAGACTTTGTATAAGAAACTAATCTTCATGGTGAAAAATAAAATCTACATTTAGGCAGCCACTTACCCCCAAAAAGCTAAGAAAATGAACCCCCCAAAATTAACAAAGCTGATTTTAAGTAACCAGGGAGGATAAAGTAATAAATGACCAGTGGAAAGTATTAACAATAAAAAAGCAACAAAAAGATACAAAGGCACAAAAGCATAGTACCAAGAACTTGACATGGCTTCAGTTATTCATTTTATAATGTGTAAGGCTTCTTTTTAAATGCATTCATATTACACTAGGCTTGCTATCACAAGATTAATGTTTTACAGCTCTAATTAAAATCCACTCCAAGGCCTACCTCTCAACAACAAGCACTGAAGTTGATCAACAGAAGGAAGTGAAGAGAAAATATATTTTAAAAATATGCCATTTTCTCACTTACCAAACGATCAATTTCGACTCCCCATTTTCTGAGAAAGCCAAACCCATACATCTGCCATGAGGCATCTCTGTCTATCCACATATACGGTTACTGTCTCACATTGAGTCTGCTCATAAAGAGATATCACCCAGTTTCAAACATGGTTCTGAAGTAATGGCCTATGTTCTAGGGAATGACTGTCTAGGTAGAAGAGTTCATGTGCTAATCCCAGGCCAAGTTGTCTGCTGCATCTGAGAACTTTCTGGAAGAAAAAGAAGTCTGTGTGCTGTGTGCCTCAGTACCATTCCAGGGGCTGGGGAAGGAGACAGGCCAGGACACGGTCCTAGTCACGCTAGTGTCAAACGACTGGGCTGGGAGGGGGAGAGTTTTCATTTCTTTTGTAACATTTATCTGAAGTTAAACACTGATGAAGTCATTTGAAACTTACTGATATTTTCCCATAGTTTAAGCCATGTATTAAATAAAGACTTGATAAAGACTATATTAAAGCCACAAAGGGAAAGATCAGGAGCTGGACTTGGCTCTTTCTTGACAATGGCTCGCTCTTTATCGATAATGAAGCTGCATTGTCAATAAAATCCACCAAGAGCGGACACCTTGAAGAGTCTGAAATGAGCTGTGAAAACAGACTCTACCCTTCCCCTAGTACTTCATCTAACGCAAATACAGTGCTGTCCACTTAACTGACAATCAACATATTTAAGATCCCTTGAAGTCATCACTCTACAACTATGATGATGAATTTAGCATGAGAGGAAGGGAACCCCTGCCTCTCACTGAGAAGGCCCAACACAAACTGACATGAGCAATGAGATCCGACCCAGCCCACCCTGAGCTCCCCCACACCAGGAAGGCAGCAGAGGACAGGGAGGAGGAGCTGTTCCTGCCTGTGTGGCCCTGCTGCAAATTTCCCCGTCAGCCCTCACACTAACAAAGTGACATCAAGCATTATCACTGCCACACAGGCTAGTCCATAGGTCACACGCCCCACAATGGACTTGGGCTAATACAACAGTACTTCCCCTACACGCACGCACGCACGCTTTAATGTCCATGAAGCCATTTCCATCTTTCCCTGACCTCCCTGGCTGAAGAACTGTCAAGGGGGCACCTGGGACCAGGAGGAGCCAGGCAAAAGGACACTTACAGATCCTAAGAGCTTAGGGCCTATCTGCACAACAGAAACGCCTTGGGATGTTAGCAGAGAGAGTGCTGCCCTACACCCATTACTTCCCAGTAATTCCAAATTAAAGACCCACAGTGCTGTGGGCAGGGGATCGGAAGGTGTGCGGGTCACAAGTCAGCACCCTCTACACCACTATTGCCTGCGTAAACTGTGCGCTGAGGACCAGGGGGCAGCCAAGGCAGTCACTGATCAGGGTTGTATGCGCTCTTTCACGGTCAACTAAGAACATGTTGTTTTTGTTGCTTCAGAAGAAGGGTCTCCCCAGTTCATTACGGGCCCTGCTGCTGCTCAAGAAGAGCTGAGTGCCCTGGGAGAGACCACGAGGAGAGACAAGGTTTATGGGGGCCCTTGAGGGCCACAGAGAGGAGCATACATCTAACTCAGCACAGAGGGAGCCCCTGAAGAGCCTTCTGCAGCAGACAAAAATATTTTGGTTTTCAGGCTCAGGCCAGTGTGGCTGCCTTGAGGAAGAGCCCTCGGAGGACAGAGAAAAGCAGAAAGCACAGGCAGGGGGTTGTGGCAGTGGGCCAGCTCCAGTCACTAGCCGGAGGACCTGCAGGGTGGTGGAAAGTAAGTCATCTCTCTGTGTTCCAGTTTCTGACATGATCTGTCAACCAGGGATAGTTCAGTATCCACCTCGGTGATTTGAGAATTCACTGAGTATTTACAACATGCTTCAAGAACAATGGCTGGTATACGCTAGGAGCTAAATCATCTCACTCACTATGACCAGTGTAACACTATCATTACCTGCCTCATGGCATTCTCATTAGAACTACACAGATCAAGTTAATTCACGTAATGCCCTTAACGAAGTACCTGGCACATAATAAATTCTCAATAAATGTCAGCTCTTACTGTTATCATCACAGCTGATTCCCAGTTGGCGTGGCAATAACTGAAGAACAGGACAGGGTTGCTATGAACAGGTACAGAGGTTTCATTTGGCAAGTTAAGTTTGCAGTTTCTGTGAAACATCTAAATGTCAAGGTCAAGTAAGTAGCTGGACACATAAATCCAAAGCTCAGAGGAGAAGTCTGGACTAGAAGTATGAATTCAGGAGTCAGCTACATCAAGATGAGTTAACTACAAAAAAAACAGTGAGTCCATGAGGGAGAGAATAAAGATGAAGGAGAAAAAAGGGTCCAGTGACAAACGCTATGGAACTGCAACACTGAGGCCACACCAAGTGGAGGAGCCAAAACTAAGAAAGAAAAGGCAAGAGGAGGAGGGGACCAACAAGGGGTGGAGTCTTACCAATGGAGCAAGAAGGTCTGCTGGGAGTTCAGGCTGGATGAAGACACTGGATGAGGCCCCACAGAGGTCACACCAGTGGTTCTGATGAGGGCGTTTTTATTAACAGCATCTTATGTATTCACTTCAACTCTACTTAACTTCCATTTACAACACTATCTGTAAAAGAACATGTGTTCCAAAGCAATGTGCAGTAAAGTCAGTAGACTGAAGTCCATTCCAGTGAGGTCTGGAGCAAATCCCTCAACAAGGGTGTCTGATCTCTCCTCAAGTAAAATGGCAAGGCTGGACCAGATTCCCAAACACAGGTCATGAGTTCCCCAGGCATCTAAAACCCATGAATCAAAGTCCATAAGCTATTTTTCTATATTTAAAACATGTACTGATCACGTCTCAGGCTTTTGGCTAAGAAAAAATATGTGGATGAAACTACTCCCTGCCTAATACATCAGCAAACAAATGGCTTGAGGCCATGAAGCCAGCAGCTACTGCAGCCACCACCCCCAGATGGAGAAAAGCAGGATATCAGCCCTAGATAGTTAAGGTGCATGTTGAAGGAATGACTTCAATAAGCCCAGACTTTGACATCGTCCCATACAGAGAAAAGTGCTGAATTCATTAACTTAATTAACAGTAATCCTTTGATGGTCCGACCACCTGGTTTTAGTTGCAAAAACCCCTCTATACCCTGGCTCCTCTCTTCCTCTTGGGAGTAGTCCCTCAACATTATGTGAGAGGCTGTCTTCTAGATCTAAGTCCTCAGTTTTGTTCACCAAATAAATCATAATTCTCAAATTATAGGCTTTGCTTTGTTTTTTCAGTCTACAAATGTAAAACATATACTGAGAGCTATGCATCTCCCTAAGATTAAGACTCTTGAGAGTCCCTTCGACAGCAAGGAGATCAAACCTGTCAATCCTAAAGGAAATCAGTCCCAAATATTCATTGGAAGGACTGATGCTGAAGCTTCAATACTCTGGCCACTGGATGCAAAGAGCTGACTCATTGGAAAAGACCCTGATGCTGGGAAAGACTGAGGGCAGAAGGAAAAGAAGGCAACAGAGAATGAGATGGTTGGATGGCATCACCGACATGATAGACATGTGTTTGAGTAAGCTCCAGGAGTTGGTGATGGACAGGGAAGCCTGGCATGCTGTAGTCCATGGGGTCACAAAGAGTCAGACACAACTGGGTGACTGAACTGAACTGAAGATTAAGTTACAGAAACTACACTGTCACATTTCTTTGTTTTACACTGAAACTGTAACTGGGTGTGGTAACACCTGTAAATGTGGGAAGCAGAAGAGCTTAAGGAGGGGGGACTCTGGTGTCTGAACGCACACTCTATCACTCACTCCTCAGTCGTGACTTTACAGACAGCTTTGTCATTTAACCACTCAGAGTCTCAGCTTCCCCATCTGTAAGATCGTGGCAGGAACTCCCTGCCGGCCTTCCTCTTCCCTCTTGACTGTTCTTTCTCTGTCTCCTTTGCTGGTTCTTCCACCTTGGCCAGACCTGGAATGTTTGCATTCACCGTGCTCATTATTAAGTACCTACCTAACAAGTAAGAACTATTAATATCATTATTTTCCAGACTAAGTGAAGTGAGAGTCACTCAGTCATGTCTGACTTTTTGCAACCCCATGGACTATACAGTCCGTAGAATTCTCTAGGCCAGAATACTGGAGTGGGTAGCCTTTCCCTTCTCCAGGGGATCTTCCGAACCCAGGTTTTCCACACTGCAGGCAGATTCTTTACCAGCTGAGGCATAAGGGAAGCCCAAGAATACTGGAATGGGTAGCCTATCCCTTCTCCAGGGGATCTTCCCAACCCAGGAATCGAACCGGGGTCTCCTGCAATGCAGGCAGATTCTTTACCAACTGAGCTATTTGACTAAGCAAAAGTTCCTAGCTATTAATAAGATCACAGTCATTTCTGGGGACAAAGAAGAGAAATAATGAAAAGAATATAATGGTGAAAGCTATGGTGACCACCAGTCCACCGATGACCCCCAACACAGAAACTTCTCTTCCGGGTGCCTGAAATACATCCACCATCCTATCATATGACATTCAGCCATCTTCCCTGAATTAAATCTAGTGGGTGTAACTTTGCCCCTCTTGCCCCCGATTGTAACCTCCCGGAGGGCAGCAACTCTTGAGCTAATCTCTTGGAATTCAGCCATCTTACTCCGAAAATCCTCTCCTAAGTTTCTCTTCAAAAATCAAAGAGTCTAACCTTTTGTTTCTGCAAATACTTTTAAGGTCTCCATGGCTCATTCTTTCAAGGACCTTCCCCTCCAACGCTTGACGCACATGCTTTATTTCACCTCAAGCACAATCCTAGATTCCCAAACATGGGAATCTTTCTCCACACAGATACATTCTCGGAGCTTTCTAACTTTAAAAAATCCAACTGAAGAGAACTTTTTATTTTATTTTGGGAGGATAGTTACACCTGAATTAAAACTTCCTTTCAAAATTTCTAAAGGGCAATACAATTTTAAAAAAACAAAACTCTCTCTCAGCTAAGACACAAAGCATATGTGAGTTAGAGGTTTCTCTTCCCATCCTCCTCGTCAAGGCCTCATGACACAACACTGAGGAAGGGGAACCGAACAGCTATCCCCCTGCGGAAGATTCAAATACTGTGGTGATTACCACACGATAAGCAACAAGTGAAAACAAAGTAAAATAGGACAGAGAGACTATCACAAACTGCTTACATTAAATAAACCCATTACAGTCTATGATTATAATAGGCTGGCACATAAACTGAGACAAAAGTGGAAGCAGCCTTGAAAGATGCCACTATTTGGGCACAATGGAAGCTAGGATAAAAACTACCTCAAATTCAGGAGACGTTTTGTCAGGGAAGAATCAAGAATTTCAGGGAGAAATTCTGGGGACAAAGAGGATAAATAATGAAAATAATATAATGGTGAAAACTATGGTGGCCACAGTTTTATTTATAGCTGATGTGTGTTAATTTTAGCTACAAGAGTCCAAGATGAGACATGAAACAAGAAAAGCAGCCAAGGGACACCCACCACCCAAGCCCAAGATACCCATGTGGGGCCTTAGCACTGTGAAATTCAATGAAATCCAGTCCCTGCCCAGAGCTGCTCCCTGTGTTGTCAGAGAGGATGGCTGGAACACATGAAAGTCAGTGTTACGAGAGATGTGCTACAATGAAGGCCAACGACGTGCAGTGGGGCAGAGCGGAGAGAATCCTGACGGAATGACTGATCCTGGCAACATAAAGTCAGTGTAAGAGCTTAAGGAGACAGCGCAACAGTGAAGGAAAAAAAGCAAGAGAGAGACCGGAACCGTGAGCCGAAGGATGGAGAACTTACTGACAAGAAACATATTGACCAGCAAGTCCAGATGACGACATGGAGGCAAGTGTCCACCAGTAGATGAACGGATAAGCAAAATGTAGTATACACATATGATGAAATGTTACTCAGTCTTAGACACTGAGGAAATTCTGACACATGTTCTAACTTGCATGAGCACTGCGGACACTATGATAGTGACACAAAGCTAGTCCCCAAAAGACAAGTGCTATACAATTCCTTATTTGAGCTATTTAGGTTGGTCAAAGAGAGAGGAAGTGGGATTGTGGTTGGCAGGGGCTGCAGGAAGAATACTGTTTAACAGGTATAGAGTTTCAATTTTACAGAAAGAAGAAAGTTATAAAGATGAATGGTGGTCACAGTTGAACAACATTATAAGTGTATTTAATATCCCTGAACTGTAGCTTAAAAATGATTAAGATGGTAAGTATTTATGTGTATTTTTAATAATTATTTTTTAATATCCCAATAACAAACACTTTATAATAATCTAGGACAAAACTAAACCACGGTTCTAGACATATAGTAGAGACGTTCAGATCTGTATGGCAATTTCAAGGGGGATAAATCAAATTATACTGCCTAGGTAAGGAAAAAGTCTTAATGACTTCTAACAGAATTAACATATTCAATAGATACAAGTGCTCTATATTTGACATTTGCTATCTAACTTCATAATATGTGTAGCCTTTTCAAAAATGAAGACTTGTTTCTACACATACACATACTAGAATGGGCTTTAGGAATAAAGAATAAAGGGAACAAATCCTTCAAGGCCACAACGGCAGTCTAGGGCAGCAGCAGTTAGGACGACAGCTCAGAAGTCAGACGGCCAGGAAGTACAGCTTGGGTCTCCCTCCTGAGCTCAGAGACCTGTCTGAGCTTCTGTGACAAAGGATTGCTGGGAATATTAAATGAACATACACAAAGTACTTTAATTATCCGCTTATCATACAGTTATAGTTGCTCAGTAAATGCTAGACACTGCTGTTGTAATATTATTTACATTACACCCATTAAGCAATTTAAAAACTGGAATAAAGTAAATTATTTTTAAAAATGTAAAAATAATCATTCACTCTGACTTCAATGGGAAAGTCAGGGACAAAGAATCATGAGGCATGGGGAGTAAAACTTATCTCTGAATAAAATGAAAGTCTATCAAAATCTTGGCCAATTCCTGCTGAATGGCCCTAGCATGTTAATAAACCACTGAGCAGAGAAGCGGCAAGGATCAGGAAGTGACCTCTACATCACCAAGAACCCACTGTGCACCTTCCTCCACATTCAAAGCCTCTTCCTAGTTCATAAATGATTAAACCAAGATTCAAAGAGTTTAAGTTAAGCTTATCAAAAAAATTATCAAGCTATTAGTGACAGAGCTATGATTTGATATCTAACTCCAAGGCCTACAATTTCTCCATCAAACTGTGTCGCCAGGATAACAACAGTAATTTCCACTCCATACCGAAGCTGCTTTAGAATAGGAAGGGAAAGCTGTGTAAGGTCAACTCTGGCTGTTCTCAAGGACTCCAGAATGTTTACAGGAAATAACCAATAACAAAACTCAAATTTAATGTTAACATGACAGAACTATAGGTTAGGAAGAGCTGTGGCAACACTCTGGGCACTCAACACTGATGCGGCTATAAGTGACACACACACTCAATACCAGTTCCCCTTTCCAAACAGCAACTGGGCAATATGCAGAAAGTGACTAAAATCGACAGTGCTAAAGGGAGTTTGGCTAACATGAAGATTAAGCCAAAGATGTTCACCAACAATGTTATTCAATATCACTCTACAAATTCCAAGAAGTGCATTATGACAGGGAAAAAAAGTCATACAAAAATGGAAAGAGGAAAAAATCATCCTCATTTATAAATAATATAATTTTCCATCTGCAAAACAGAATTGAATGAAATTAGTACTATTAAGAGAATCCAGTAAAATGGGAGAACCAAACACATAAGAATCAATTTAAAGTGATGAATGAATCCATGTGTTTACCTAATCCTTCCCTCCCTCAAAGTTCCTTACAATGATCAAATATAAATGTAATATAAAAAATGTTTTCAGGGATTTCCCTGGTGGCCCATGGGTTAGGACTCAGAGTTTCCACTGCTGGGGCACAAGTTCAATCCCTGGTCAGGGAACTAAGATCCCACATGCTGTGAGGTGCAGCCAAAATGTTGGTGGCGGGGGAGGGGGAAGGAGGGTCAGAAAAAGTGAAATGTGAAAAGGACAGGTCAGCAGTGCTAGTTAGTTGGGGGTGTGCAGCTGCTCCCAGACTGTCTCCCATCTGTGAACGAAGAGGCGATTTGCTCCATTCTTTATCACCTTTACTGACAACACTATAAAGATCAAAAGTGACGACGTTTATAAAAATGCTCTAAAGAATGTAATGTGCTTTATAAACTAAAAGGTGGGGTGCCTTGTCAAATTTACGATACTAATTTGATTCTTTCTGGGTTGCCATAAAGCACCGCATGAAATTGGCCTTCTTTTAAATGCTTTTCTGTTTTTACAGTATTACTTCTAACTTGCTGTTCTGAAATCACTGAGTCTCCCCAGTCCTCAGAGCATCCCAGCTCTGTAGTTCTGACAAAGAAGGATGGCTGCACGTGTTCTATTTAAGACAAGACATGTCAGAGGCATCCCCCATGGTGTGTAGGAGAAAAAGGTCATACGGAATAAAGGGTTTCCCATAACCCACACGCAGCACTCCCAACTTTTATTCAACAGCAGGGCTCCTTTAGCACTGCGTTAGAATACCAGGGGCTTATAAATCTTTTAAAGCAGTAATAAATGTCCTTCAGAAGGTAGGACACTCAGTAGAGCAAGGGGCATGTCAGACAGAGCAGCCTTCCAGAGGGTGTGGTCTTTACTGCAGCACCATTTATGCAGGTGCTCATCATGTCCTTCCCCACAAAGCCAGTAATACTCACGCTTCCTCACAACCCACGTTTTCTAAGGAGGGGAAAACTGTTTTGAGTTTTCATTTTAAATACACTAATAAGTCAAATGGGTAATAAACCACCTTTGTGACTGATGTGCAAACACAACAGATCCTGCACACTTGAGAAGATGACCAATTCCCAAACCCTCGAATTGCACTATGAACAACTCTCAGGATTATCAGACTGCTCTGTCTTTGTCTTGCAATCACTAGGTGATGCTTTAGAACCTGCTTGGATTATTGTGTCAGTTCAGTTCCGTCGCTCAGTCATGTCCGACTCTTTGCGACTCCATGAACTGCAGCACGCCAGGCCTCCCTGTCCATCACCAACTTCCAGAGTTCACTCAGACTCACGTCCATCGAGTCCGTGATGCCATCCAGCCATCTCATCTTCGGTCGTCCCCTTCTCCTCCTGCCCCCAATCCCTCCCAGCATCAGAGACTTTTCCAATGAGTCAACTCTTCGCATGAGGTGGCCAAAGTACTGGAGTTTCAGCTTTAGCATCATTCCTTCCAAAGAAATCCCAGGGCTGATCTCCTTCAGAATGGACTGGTTGGATCTCTTGGCAGTCCAAGGGACTCTCAAGAGTCTTCTCCAATTCTTCAGTGCTCAGCTTTCTTCACAGTGCAACTCTCACATCCATACATGACCACTGGAAAAATCACAGTCTTCGATTATTGCGTACAGCTTTGCAATTCAAAAGCGTATTCAATCCCAACTTAATTCCAACTCATAGAGGGCTCTCAGATTCATACAGGGGACGACCTACGTGTGTAACCTAACAACTAAAAGAGGACTGCTGTTGTGCAAAACTTCAGATCGGTGGAGTACTTGATGAGCCAATGAACCAGTAACCCCAACAAGACAACGACAGCAAAAATGAAGAATCCACTGGAACACCTTGATCCAGTGAATGTGATATAGGAAGATTCAGTTTCACAAGGTTAAAATTACTGGATTTTACGAAAAAAAAAATCACAAAAGGATCCCTTCTGATATCAGGGGATCAGGGCCTTAACCACTGACTCTCCTTGTATATTAAAAATATAATTTAATTTAAAATATTTTATTTATACTCAGGTTTTCAGGAACATATCTCCCACATCAAGCTACCTTGCTTAATTAAACTTCAGCCACAATTTCTCTTGAGTTCAAACAATGCTGACAGAAAAACAGGCTATAATTTATTTCACTAAAAAAGAAATTTAATTTTAAAAAAGGCAACTCCAGAATGTGTTTATCAGGTTCATCTCCTCAACTCACTGGATTTTTTTGTTGGTAGAGTAGTAGGGGTGGTAGTATTTTGTTTTGGTTTCATCTGGGGTTTTCCTTTTCTGTTTAAAGGTGCATTCACGGCCTGGTTCCATTTTCCGTGACCCCTCATCAGCTCTTCCCAGAAAACGCTGGAAAAGAGAAACACTCTCTAGTCACGACATGAAGAACAGGGGTGTTGACATCCATGCTCTGCCACATGGACCAGGGAGTAGAGGGCACTGGTCTGTAAACAGAAAACTCAGAAGCACTGAGGGAAGCTAAGGATGGGGACAGAAAGAAGCAAAGAGCTTCCCAGGCCCATCCACACAGTGTTCCAGTCTCTGGGTTCTGGTCTGTAGCTCAGCTGTAGCCCTGCAGAGATTCCAGGAGACAACCCAAAATCCTTTCAATCGCCTTTCATGTGTGACTGAGTTCACTTAGATCTCTCTTACTTGTAACCAAGAATCCCCTAACTGACAGCAGACTCCATGGTCTTTTCTGTTGACAGTTTTCAAAGAGACAAGATAGAAGCCTGCAGGAGGCAGAGGGAACCCAGCAGGGTCTACAAGTCAGAGGGAGGCAGGCAGCGCCTCAGCACCTGCACTGGTAGCAGTGGCTGAGCAGATGACTGCCTGCACCCTCAAGCATCCTCAGCAAGCCACCTGAGGTCAGCCCCTCCAGTTAACCAACAAGTAACGCCAGGCTCAAAGGCACGTGAGCTACTCCCTACCCCACACCCCTGCTTCACAAGAGAACACCATCACAAAGCACTGTGCCTTAGAGCAGAGCTTCCCAGCTGCCAGAGAGCAAAGCCAACCCAGAGAAACAGGGCCACAACACCTCTAACCCACCGAGTCAACTCCCATGCAAAAGGGAAGCAAACCCCAGCTTAAAACCAGAGGACATCCATCAGACAGAGCATACTGATGGTTTTTACCCATACATTTTGTAAACAGAGAAGAAACATCCACTATTTCTTATGTACGTCAAAGTACTTGGTGAAAACATGACCCATTGTGACAGTCACACAACTGTGAAAATGGACTGTCACTGAACTGTACACAATCTAAAGAGCTACAATGGTAAAATACCACAATTTTACCACAATTTAAAACAACCACAAAAAAACATGATACATCAAGAGTCACAGAGACAGACTAAACCCCCCCACCCTGTGACAAACACCACACCATGGTGTTAACTGCAACAGGCATGTAAATAACATGTCCCCTTACCCCGGGCAACTCAGGACAGAATTGGGAGTGACCTGAGAGGTGGTCTGGGTGGGGAGAATAGAGTCATGGTTTGGGGGAGGTGGGAGTGGGGACTGCTGAACCCAGGCCGCTTTCTCCTAAAATGAGGAGTGATGGAAACTCCACAGTCTATTTCCCCCACCTCCTAAGACCTGATCAGCACGATCTTACTATTTCTAATTCCTACGTATTTCAACATAAACTCCTCAGAAGTCACTGCTGGTTTCCTATCAGCCACAAACAGATGGCAACCCAGAAGAGTCCTGTTCCCATTATGCCAACCTGGCGGGAAGCTCACCTGCCACCACCTGAAACACTGATCCCTCCCACCTGCACACAGAAGGCTCCCAAACACAACTCCAATCCCGCCCAGATGCCCACTGATCAGCGTCCTTAAAAGCAGGGGGGAGTCTCATTACAACTCCACTAATTAATAAACATAAAGAGGGACCACATCGCATCCTAATATGATTACAGGAGACTGCAGCTTTCGTTGCAGTTCCACTCTGCAGTTCAGGCTGGTTCCCGGCCTGATTGCACTGGGACGGAATCCAGTTTTCTAATGTATCCATATGTATGAGAATCAGAGCAGATCTTACTCCACCAAACCTGGAGAAAAACCTCTGGAGATGCTAAAAGTTCAATTTCAGACACATTAATACATCCTTAACACTTTATTTACAATGAAAGCATCCAGCTTGTTTTTATAACTCCAACACAGACTTCTTAGCTGCAATTTTTTTTTAACTTAAATGATCAAACACTAAGAGAATGCAAGACTGTTCACAAATTATGCCTAAATTAGAAAACAGGAGAGCTGCCTCTGTGCATGCAGCATGTGTACATACACACACACACTATCAAGGAGGGAGAAAAGGAAAAGTAGATTGTTTACGTCATCAGACTCCAAGCAGAGATGCTCCTCTGTGTTTTGTGGACGCATGTGCTAATCACCAGGGCCTTAACCACTGACTGCTCCTTGCCTGCTCAGCAAATCAAACAGGACTCTTTGGAATGTTAAGCCAAGGTTTTCTTTAGTAGCGGCAGCTTGAATGAACTATAGCTCGCGGTTCTCCTGCCACTCTCCAGTAATGAAACCCTTCAATGGCTCTGCTCCTGCAATAAAGACCAAAACCTTTAAGCATGGAATACAAGGCCCAGCACAAAATGGATCTCTTTCACCAAGGCCTGTGCCTTTCCTCAAGGAAGCAATCTCTGATCTTCTGACCAGATCAACTCTCTTCACAATTATGAATGAATGAAACACCGTGTCTTTCGGTACAAGTAACAGATAATCTCAACTCAGGTTGCCTTATACAACAGGGAAATTTACTTCACACAGACAAGAGGGAAATTTATTTCACACAAGAAGTCCAGAAGCAGTGGGGGCTGGGCTCAGGAACTCTGCTCTCTTCTCGGCTCTGTCCTCTCCCCAGCACCAGCTTCACGTTCAGACTGAAGCAACACAGTCTGAACATTCAGACTCCAGGCACCACATTCAGCCAGGACCATGCTCAGAAGAAAAGGACTATCTTTCCTAGCGTTGTCATTTTAAGAATGAGACGTTTTCCAGAACCTCCTGGTAGAACAGAACTAGGTCTCATGCTTATCCCCACAGCAGTCACCAGCAGTGAGCGGGACCAGCATGACCAGCTGACACAGACCAGGACGAACCCCTGTACCGGGACAGAGTCATGCAGATGGGGTGGGTATCTGAACAAAGACCAGATCCCTTACAAAGGGAAAAAAGGACAGGGGCAGCTAGTTACCAGTCTGAGAGATATGCCGGTTGTCACCAAGAAGACACCGCCACTGGCCTCGCCCACCGGTGTCTATAACACCAGTGCCAACAGCCTGGAGGGGAGGCCACAGGGCAGAAGAGAAGAGATGCAGGCCTTTCGATCAGCAGGTGCGGACTTGTCTCAAGACTTCTGCCTAGCAGTTACAAGGCCATGAGCATTCCCCCAGACCTCAGTTTTCTCATAAAATGAAAAATACACGCTTAACCTAATGTGCAGGGTTGCTGTGAAGCCCAGACAAAATGGCTGATGTAAAAAAAAAGGCTTTGTAAAAGCAATGACTGTAACTAAAACTCACAGAAAAAGTAACAAGCCATCAAGAAAAACTCTGAGGTGGGGAAGGTGTGGGGAGGCTAATTCTGGCCAAACTGAAGCAGGTATAATCTACTAATGGACATATGCTTTAAAAATTACACTTCTATTGATATACTTGTGACCTGGGTGGAGGTTTTCCAACGTGACCTACTGATTTTTCTCTAAGAGTTGAGATAGAATAGAACAACTCTACAGAGAATGTCAGGAGTCCGCAGAAAGCCAGCTCAGGGTACTCTTCTCAGCTTTTCTTTGATTTCTTCTCCTCAAGCATGCATGGCAATCATATTCTCACTGCTTTCTAAATCGAAAGGCAGGGTGGTGGTGTTTCACAAGTCAGAAAAGCCTGAGAAAATGTGCTTTCAGTAAGAAGAGGGGACTGATTTGAGTGCACCGTAGAAGCCAGAGGTCGCCCACGAGAAAGCTCAGCCCAGCTCACGTGAAGGCGTGTGTCGTGATGCCTATAGATAGCAAGTACAGAGGCATCTAAGGCCTCCCTGCTCATGCTATTTTTATCAGGCAGTGTGGGCATGGAATCACCCAACACAGCTTGTGTTCTACACCTAATTTCCTGTCTGCCCTCCCCACCTCTGACTTCATTCATCTGTCTCCACTCACAGTGGCGTAGAGATGGGCGAGCAAGCCCCATAGAGTCTCAAACCCATCTAAAGAGTAAAACATGTTCGTCTATGCCAACCACATTTTTTTCTCACTAGATACAACACCATTTGGGCAATAAAGTTAGAAGACCAGCAATGCCTAGCACCACAATTCTGGAGGATGAAAGCGTGATATTCTGGGCTTACTTTGATGTTGAGGAACTTACGATTCCTCATGGTGAGGACACCTTTCTGAGACTTAAAAAATTCAACAACATATGATTTTTCACTCCAGTCCAGGCAAAAGAACAAGGTAACAGTGTGAGAGCAAAGACATTCTAGGGAATTGCCATGCAGGGAAACAGTGTGGACAGTTTCAGAGGTATTTCTATGCCCACATGGCCATACAAATGCAGAAGACACTCCCAAGACACATGCTTCCTAGGAGCAGGTGTGTTTGATAAGACTGACAATCAAGAATATCTTCTCTCGGGCTTCCCTGGTGACTCAGGGGTAAAGAATCCACCTGAAATGTGGGAGACCTGGATTTGATCCCTGATTCAGGAAGATTCCACATGCTGCAGAGTAACTGAGCCAAGGTACCACAACTTCTGAGCCTGGGCTCTAGAGCCCGGGTGCTGCAGCTACTGAAGCCTGCACACCGCAACTCCAGAGTAGTCCCCACTCACTACAACCAGAGAAAACCCACACGCAGCAATGAAGATCCCGCACAGCCAAAAATAAACTTTTTAAAAACAGAATAATTTCCATCTAAATTGTGTGTGTGTCAAAGAATTCTGTGAACCATAAAGCTGCCACAGTTCACACAGGTGCAGTGTCTGGAGCTCACCTACTCCACAGAACATACTGCCATGTGTGGTCCTACCTCTTCAAAACTGTCCCCTCTTAAGCAGCGTGGCACCCTGGGAAGGATATCAGTGAAAACACTGGTGCAACTGGAAGGAAGTCTAGAGCTTAGGTTAATGACAATGCACTTGCACTGATGTTAACTTCTTCATTTTGGCAAATGTTCTACAGTTCTATAGGATGGTAACATCAGAGGAAGCTGGGTGAAGAGCCTGAGGAACTCTCTGTACAAAGTATCTTTGTACCTTTTCTGTAAATCTAAGATTATTATTTCAAGATTAAAAGCTTAAAGTTTAAAACACCTGACTGCTTTATTAAAAGAAAGAAAAGGACTAGGCAAAGACTTTCTAAGCAAATGATCAAAGCAGAAACTATGGAAAAAAGATAGATTTGACTACATAGACAATCTGAACTTTTATACATAAAATGTACTGTGAACAGAGTTGGAACTGAAAGGCAACCAAGAAAGGAGGAAATCACTGATACACAAGAAAAGGGAAACACATACAGAACACAGTAAGGTTTTTAATTAAAAGAAAGAGAAGGCCACATGCCCAAGTGCTCCATCTGCTGCAGCTGCTTTCACACAACTCAGATCCGTACGTCCAAACTCCAATCTGGGCTCCTTAGACCACATGTTTCCCCCATTCCACCCACCACCTCTGACCACCCCACCTCCCACACCTGGGGGCTCTGCTGTAGAAAGCAGAACTTCAGTGCAGCCTTCCCCATAAGCAGTGAACTCCGCTTAACTTCTTAGACCACGCCCAACCAAAGTGCCCTTCTAGAATCCAAGACTCTTTTCTTCTATGAGCCCAATATGTTAAGGTTACCTACTTGGTACCCATAATAGTGAAAATAGGTCCATTTTCAGATACCAACCTATCTTAGTAATCTTTTGGTTGTTGCTATTTTTGTGCTTTTAAATTTAGAGAAGGGGACTAGAGAATTTGAAGAAAGAATATATTTCTTTCAAGATGTCCCCAGGACTCCCCTGGTGGTCCAGTAGTTAAGAATCCACCTGCCAGTGCAGGGGACACAGGTTTGATCCCTGGTCGGGGAAGATCCCACATGCCGCAGGGTTCTAAGCCCATGAGCCACAACTACTTGAGCCCACATGCCCTAGAGCCCACGCTCAGCAACAGGAGAAGCCATTGCAATGAGAGGCCCTCGAACTGCAATGAAGACTGAGGACAGGCAAAAGTCAATCAGTAAGCAAATTCTTTTAAAAAAGATTAAATAGTTAAAAATAGAAAATAGTTAAAATAGGTCCTCACATATGCATAGTTTATATTATGTCAGAGTTAGAATCATATTAAGAATTAATTTAAATCATATTATCGTATTAAAACTAAGCAAAAAGAACACTGAAGTTTCACACATAAAGCAGTATAAAGGTCAAGAAACAAAATACTTTTCTTATAACAGTGTGACCATGATTAAGACCACTAGATAAAAATTCAGGAGCTGCTTTCCACAGCTGCTACTAAGATGCTCCATCCTTTGGAGAGAGCTCAGGCTGCGCTGGGGTGAAGCCCTCACTTCAGCCGGTGAGTAGCACCTCGCCCAGCAGTCCCCTCAATACTCGCCCACACCGTGGCCTCTGTCTTGGAGCTTGCCTGCATCTACTCGGCCCTCATCTTGCACAACAAAGAGGTGATGGTCATGGAGGGTAAGATCAATGCCCTCGTTAAAGCAGCCAGTGTAAACACTGGGCCTTCCTGGCCAGGCCTGTTTGCAAAGGCTTTGGCCAGTGTCAACATTGGAGACCTCACCCGCAAGGCAGAGGCTAGCGGGCCTGAACCAGCAGCTGGTGCTCCACCAGAGGGAGGTCCTGACCCCTCCACCCCTGCTGCCCTGGGTGAGAACAAGCAAGTAGAAGCCCAGAAAAGAATCTGAAGAGTCTGACCATGACATGGGTTCTGGTCTTTTTGACGAAACCTCTTTAGGAACACATATAATAAAAGGCTGAGTTCTTTGCAAAAAAAAAAAAAAAAGAATTAGGAGCTATATGTCTGCATCCCAGTTGATTATATTCTCCAATATAATTCTACTATACATTGATATATAACCTTCTGCAGACTTTCTGTTGCCCTACTTACCTAGAATTTCCTATGCTATGAGATGGTTCACTTCTCAAAATAACACTAAGTACTTAAGACAGTGCTTAAGGTGAGGTAGATACAAAGAGAGGAGAAGAATTAAACTCAACCTTAACTTCTGGAAGCTCATTCATGATCTAATCTATGAATGAGTCCAAGCCCCTCAGCATGCCTCCTTCCTCAGACATTTCACCTTGGGTCCATGTTACTGCTCATCACCACCAAAAGAGGTTCAACTCAAACCAAATGTGCTAGTCATTTACCATCGAGTAAAAGGACTGATGATAACTGCCTAGAATTAAAAAGATGAAGTAACTGGCTTAAATTGACCTCCAGTGATTGTTGGTACCATTCGTGACAGTGCTTACCTCCCCTCCACAAAGTTCCAGCTGTCTTGCATACACCAGTGAAATAGCTCCGTTCCCCAAAGCCAAGCATGTGCATCTTCCTGTGTCTCGCAAAAAAGAGAAAAACTTCACCATCTGAACACAGGAGAAGGACAGCCAAGGAGTCTCCATTTCTATGACCATTAATCAGCGGAGACCACCATCATTCGCAAATCACAGACAGCAAAGAAAGGGAATGGGGAATGGAAAATTCTGAAAGAGATGGCAAATACCAGACCACCTAACCTGCCTCTTGAGAAATCTGTATGCAGGTCAGGAAGCAACAGTTAGAACTGGACATGGAACAACAGACTGGTTCCAGATAGGAAAAGGAGTACGTCAAGGCTGTATATTGTCAGCCTGCTTATTTAACTTATATGCAGAGTACATCATAAGAAACGCTGGACTGGAAGAAACACAAGCTAGAATCAAGATTGCTGGGAGAAATATCAATCACCTCAGATATGCAGATGACACCACCCTTATGGCAGAAAGTGAAGAGGAGCTAAAAAGCCTCTTGATGAAAGTGAAAGAGGAGAGTGAAAAGTTGGCTTAAAGCTCAACATTCAGAAAACAAAGATCATGGCATCCGGTCCCATCATTTCATGGCAAATAGATGGGGAAACAGTGGAAACAGTGTCAGACTTTATTTTTGGGGGCTCCAAAATCACTGCAGATGGTGATTGCCGCCATGAAATTAAAAGACGCTTGCTCCTTGGAAGAAAAGTTATGAGCAACCTAGATAGCATATTCAAAAGCAGAGACATTACTTTGCCGACTAAGGTCCGTCTAGTCAAGGCTATGGGTTTTCCTGTGGTCATGTATGGATGTGAGAGTTGGACTGTGAAGAAGGCTGAGCGCTGAAGAATTGATGCTTTTGAACTGTGGTGTTGGAGAAGACTCTTGAGAGTCCCTTGGACTGCAAGGAGATCCAACCAGTCCATTCTGAAGGAGATCAACCCTGGGATTTCTTTGGAAGGAATGATGCTAAAGCTGAAACTCCAGTACTTTGGCCACCTCATGCAAAGAGTTGACTCATTGGAAAAGACTCTGATGCTGGGAGGGACTGGGGGCAGGAGGAGAAGGGGACGACCCAGGATGAGATGGCTAGATGGCATCACGGACTCGATGGACATGAGTCTGAGTGAACTCCGGAAGTTGGTGATGGACAGGGAGGCCTGGCGTGCTGCGATTCATGGGGTCGCAAAGAGTCGGACACGACTGAGCGGCTGAACTGAACACCGTTTCTGAACCATGGGTCACTCCTGAGGCTTCTCTACTTATTTACAATAAGTTTATTACCTAAATTCATAGAAAGCTGACAAAGCACCTCATAAACATTACTGTTTCTATGCATACTTCTGTAAAGAAAAGCATTTTTAGCCTAGGAGGGACCTACGATGGAGGGTACTTAAGGTTTCTCTATCCCTTTGCTTGCACATCAATACATATAAGATACAAGTCCTATTCACTTTGTGCTTGCATGCTAAGTCACTTCAGTTGTGTCCAACTCGTCATGACCCTATGGGCTGTAGCCCACTAGGCTCCTCTGTCCATGAGATTCTCCAAGCAAGAACACTGGAGTGGGTTGCCACTTCCTCCTCCGGGGGATCTTCCCGACCCAGGGAGCGAACCTGCGTCTCTTACATCTCCTGCATTGGCTGGCGGATTCTTTACCACTAGCGCCACCTGGGAAGCCCCCTATTTACTATACTGTATCACAAAATTTTTCAAAACAACATTAATGAGTTGATCAAAAACCTAAAGAATTCTATTCCATACAGCACTGTGATCACGCAGCTTGTTAATCATCCAGAAAATGTTCAGTACTGATGAGTTAAAATTAAAGGTTGACATAATTAGATAAAACTGAATTATGGCGATAATTTGTGGACTTCATATATCAGCACTTTGCCCTCCACTTATAACAGAGATCTGTCTGGGCTGTCATGGCTGTTTAAGAATGGTCAGGAGGAGGGAGATGCAAAATCAAACACAACCAGGATGCTGTAAATTCAAAAAGATTGGGAACTGATGCTCGAGTAAGCCACAGTGGATAGATTCTGGGCAGCACCCCAATCCGACACAACTTAATTTATTCCCAAATCCCTCAGAATCACTGTTGGGTGAGGAATCAAAGCAATGTGTATACCACTTACACACTCACTCCATCCAAGTATTAAAAATTATTACTATTGGAATAAGCAAACTGTGAGCTATCTTTTACTAAGAGTTGCTGTGTTTTATTCCAAACATTTCAAATATTACAGAATTTCATCATTCAGATAATCAGAAAATTCTAAAAAGTTAACCTCCTACATAGGAAGCACAGACTGGGTTGCTCATTTCACGGGCCATGGGTTTCTCATTTCTCATTGCCATCTTTATGGCATGCACAAAAATGAAAAGGATTCAAACTATTGGTAGGCACTGGAAAACGTGACCTGAGTTAAGCCACATTCACCCACCTACCCGTCCCATGAGCCAACCTCCTTAAACTCCTTTCTTTCAGGTAAGTTAATTCCAGGTATGACTTTTTTTTAAGGCATTCTTATATATGACAGATGTTAATTTTCAGATGTTAAGACAGACACAAATTTTCTGATGTTTTAACATTTACATACGGTAACTAAAATGTCAGCTGAAATGTCAGCTCTGGGTGTGCAGGCTTTTCATCCACAGCATTAGCCTAACTTCTTATCATGCATGTTCTGATATTCTATCCGCTGGAGCTGAATTTGCCCATCCAGCTAAGGGCTGTCTGAAGCTTAAGAAACTGATTTATGGGTGAAGATGAGCCTGTATATTCTTAGCATATGATACCATCACTACTGATCAACTTTTCAGGAATATTAAAACTATTCCAGTACTAACCAGCATGTCCTCATGGAGAGGACCTCGTGGAGGGCCTCTGACGACACTATTTTGTCACGGCTATCACTGACAGTGCCACGTGTTTCCCCAGGACAGTATCATATACTCTCAAAAGCTAAAGATGAAGGAAAGCTAAGTATGGGGACAACAACACAGTATTCAAAGTCTGTTCTACATAAGACTCTTGATTTCTCTTGCCAGAGGCTAAAAATTAACAGACACACATCATGTGTAACTGCCTCGGAAGTCTAAACTAATCTTCCCTTTATTGTTTGCAAGAAACTAGTCAAAGAAACATTCAATTTGGATGAAAAAATTCTGAACCCAGTGACATTTGTCTATATATAAGTAGAATTTGAAAACACTGAGCAACACTTTTAGAAGGCAGATACCAAAGAGCCTGTAGAATTGAGTGTCCCAACTAGTAAAACGCTTGGGATCAATAGCTGAGACTTAAATGGAAAGGCTGAGGCTGTCATAAAAATTATTTCTGAAAAAGGCCAACTTCTTAGTCTTAATCAGACATGAACAGATCTCATACAACCAAAACTTTAACCCAGGACCTCTACCATGCCCATTCCAAACAGGGAGGAAATGTCCAAGTATTAAGACTACCAAAAGAGAAATAGTATAAATAACTGTAACAACATAATAACTTATATTATGCATTTCCAAATCCTTTCACATCCATTAAGGTCTAAATTAAGTCTTTAATTTTTAAAAAGTGAGAACTTGTGAATCTTAAACTGTAGTGTGTGTTAGCTTTCTCAAAGCTCTTTCCATGTTGACTGTAATTGTGCTTTTGATTAAAAATACTAACAGTGAGAAAGATGTTCAAGTAAGGCTATATTATCTGCACAGACCTCTGCACACCTACAAAATAATTTTCTACACTCTACAACCTACTATTCCATTACTACTGGAGGTTTTCGATAAACACTACTTTTCCATTCTATTCTAAAACTACTCTTTCTCTGAAAGGTGGGTATCCTTGTCACCACACAAATGCAAAGACTTCTATTTCTGCTTGCTGACATCAGAGAAATATACTTGATCTTGAATTAACCACATTTAAAGGGAAAACAGCATCATTTTTTAAATCCATGAATAATCCAAAATTTTAATTTTGACCCATTATTTTCTATGAAAGACAGAAATCAAATAGAGTTGATCCACTTGTTCTAACATGACAAAAACAAAAGCTAAAAGGAAAAGAAAGACCAAGTTTATCAGAGTTTGTAGTCTTTTATGCAGACGTAGTAATTAATTCAATGTTTCTGATCAAAGAATGTATGTAATTTTACCTGAATGGGTGGTGGTGGTTTAGTCACTAAGTCGTGTCAGACTCTTGTAGCCCCATGGACTGTAGCCTGCTAGGCTCCTCTGTTCATAGGATTTCCCGGGCAAGAATAATGGAGTGAACTGCCATTTCCTTCTGTAGGGGATCGAACCTGAGTCTCTTGTGTCTCCTGCATTGGCAGGCAGGTTCTTTACCACTAGTGACACCTGGGAAGCCCCACTTGAATGTGAAGCAGGTGTCTATCTCCTTGTCTTCCTGGAATCATCCCTTTCTTTATTTTTTTTTAATTTATTTTTTATTTTACTTTACAATTCTGTATTGGTTTTGCCATACATTGACATGAATCCACCACAGGTGTACATGCGTTCCCAAACATGAACCCCCCCCTCCTCCCTCCCCACAACATCTCTCTGGGTCATCCCCGTGTACCAGCCCCAAGCGTGTCGTATCCTGCATCGGACATAGACTGGCGATTCGATTCTTACATGATATTATACATGTTTCAATGTCATTCTCCCAAATCATCTCACCCTCTCCCTCTGAGTCCAAAAGTCCCCTATACACATCTGTGTCTTTTTTGCTGTCCTGCATACAGGGTCATCATTGCCATCTTTCTAAATTCCATATATATGTGTCAGTATACTGTACTGGTGTTTTTCTTTCTGGCTTACTTAATCGGCTCCAGTTTCATCCATCTCATCAGAACTGATTCAAATGTATTCTTTTTAACAGCTGAATAATACTCCATTGTGTATATGTACCACAGCTTTCTTATCCATTCATCTGCTGATGGACATCTAGGTTGTTTCCATGTCCTGGCTATTATAAACAGTGCTGCGATGAACACTGGGGTACATGTGTCTCTTTCAATTCTGGTTTCCTCAGTGTGTATGCCCAGCAGTGGGATTGCTGGGTCATAAGGCAGTTCTATTTGCAATTTTTTAAGGAATCTCCACACTGTTCTCCACAGTGGCTGTACTAGTTTGCATTCCCACCAACAGTGTAGGAGGGTTCCCTTCTCTCCACACCCTCTCCAGCATTTATTGCTTGCAGATTTTTGGATTGCAGACATTCTGACTGGTGTGAAGTGGTACCTCATTGTGGTTTTGATTTGCATTTCTCTAATAATGAGTGATGTTGAGCATCTTTTCATGTGTTTGTTAGCCATCCGTATGTCTTCTTTGGAGAAATGTCTATTTAGTTCTTTGGCCCATCCCTTTCTTTAATAAAAAAGCACCCCAACTTACCTTTGATTCAGTTAAGTCTCTCAGTCCTGCTGATTCTTTGCAACCCCATGGAATGTGGCACGCCAGACTTCCCTGTCCATCACCAACTCCTTGATTTTGCCCAGACTCATGTCCATCCAGTCGGTGATGCCATCCAACCATCTCATCCTCTGTCGTCCCCTTCTCCTCCTACCTCCAATCTTTCCCAGCATCAGGGTCTTTACCAATGACTCAGTTCTTCGCATCAGGTAGCCAAAATATTGGAGTTTCAGCTTCAGCATCAGTCCTTCCAATGAATATTCAGGACTTATTTCCTTTAGGATTGACTGGTTTGATCTCCTTGCAGTCCAAGGGACTCTCAAAAGTCTTCTCCAACACCACACTGTAAAAGCATCAATTCTTTGGCGCTCAGCTTTCTTCACAGTTCAACTCTCACATCCATACATGACTACTGGAAAAACCAAAGCTTTATATATACAGACCTTTGTGGGCAAAGTGATGCCTCTGCTTTTTAATACGCTGTCTAGGTTTGTCATAGCTTTTCTTCCCAGGAGCAAACGTCTTTCAATTTCATGGCTGCAGTCACCATCTGCAGTGATTTTGGAGCCCAAGAAAATAAAATCTGTCACTGCTTCCACTGTTTCCCCATCTATTTGCAATGAAGTGATGGGACCAGATGCCATGATCTTAGTTTTCTGAATGTTGAATTTTAAACCAGCTTTTTCACTCTCCTCTTTCACTTTCATCAAGAAGCTTTCCTACCTTGTTGATTCCTGGACTCTAAAAACAAGTTCCATCTTTGTGGTGCTGTCAACTTCGAGCAACTGACAAATTACCTAACAAGGACGATCATATTCTCTCCAGGAAAATGAAATCTTATGACACAAAAATGAAATCACTGGGTGCTGTCTTCTAGACCATGGCACCTGAAACAGATTGCTCACTAAGCAGTCCCTGGAGCCTAGATTCTTGTAGGTATGATTCTTGGCCTCCAAAGCCTAGTTGTCCAGCATTTTCTATGCCTACAGTTCTGTAACCTCCCTTTTTCACTCAATAATTTATAATGGGCATCTTTCCAGACTGGTTAATACAGACTTATATCATTATTTTCAATGCATGCAGAGTACTCTAATCAGTTCTTTACTCAGATTACTTACGAAATAACTGCACACGGTAAATAGTTCTTACTATGTACATATCTTTGTTAACTTTTCCTATTATTTTTCAGAATAAATTCCCAAATATGGAATTGCTGAGTTAAACGCAAATTTTATGTTCTGATACATAACAGTTACTATTGTGGACTTCCCCTGTGGCTCAGATGGTAAAGAATCTGCCTGCAATGCAGGGGATCCAGGTTTGATCCCTGGGTCAGGAAGATCCCCTGGGGAAGTGCATGGCTACCCATTCTAGTATTCCTGCCTGGAGAATTCCATGGACAGAGGAGCCTGGCGGGCTGCAGTCCATGGGATCACAAAGAGTAGGACATGACTGAGTGACTAACACTCTACACTCTAAGTAGCTATTTAGAATGAGTGCATCAGTTTATAAATCTGCATATAAATCTGACCAAGAGTACACACTTCCTTCATTTTCACCAGCACTGAGAATTACTATCATCCTTATTCCCATTCCAAACTGGGAAATGCCCAAATATTAAGACTACCTACCAAGAGGAGGCAAACCAGAAGTAATCATAATAATATAATACCTTATATTAAGCTATACCAAATTGTTGCACATCCATTAAGGTCTAAATTGAGTCTAAATTATATTGCGGACACAATCATTGAAAAACGGTGTCTTAGTTGGCTCAGATTGCCATTAAAAAATACCATAGTCTGAGGTGGCTTAAACAACAGAAACTTATTTCTCACAATTCTGGAGGCTGAAGATGCCAAGGTAAATTTCATTTGAGACTCTTCTCTTGGCTTCTAAGTGGCTGCCATCTGGCTATAGGCTCAAATGACCCCTTCTTTGCACATGGTGGGGGTGGGGAAGGAAATGTTGCAGAAAGGGTTAGTGAGCTCTCTGGGTGTCTGTCTCTTCTTATAAGGGTACTAATCCCATCATGAGGGCTCCATCCTAACCCTAATTACCTCCCAAAGGCCCCATCTCCAAGTACCAGCACACTGGGGGACAGGGTTTCAACATAAGAATTTGAGGGAGAAACATTTGGTTTATTACAAATGGTATCTATTTCTGCTTTTTTTTTTTTTGGCTGCAATGCATGGAATATGGGATCTTAGTTCCCCAACCAGAGATCGAGCCTGTGCCCCCTGTATTGGGAGTGCTAGGAAGTCCCTTATTTTTGCTTTTAATTTCATTTCTTTAATTACTAGTAAAATTGAACATTTTAATATATTTATTGGTCATTTACTTTCCCTTCCCTTGGAACAGGAAGAGTACAGGATAAGCCTGGAACATTTCATCACACCAGAAAGCAAAAAAGCTACTACAAGCCACTGGAGGTGTGTTGTAAGGACTCGGAGCCAAACTGAATACGTCTATCTGACTAGAGATATGGCAATTTGAGTATCAAAAGGACAGTAACTGAAATGAACTCAAACACGTCATATACACTAAAACAGAGAAGTTCATAAAGATCTTCAGAAAAAGAAGAGAAAAAAGAACAGAACCCTCCTCCATCCCCACTGGACAATGTCAGGGAACCAACACATGATTTTAAAAAGTGGTATGCTAAGGCGCTTCAGTCATGTCCAACTCTTTGGGACCCCATGGACTGTAGCCTGCCAGGCTCCTCTGTCCATGGGATTCTCCAGGCAAGAATACTTTAGTAGGTTGTCATGCCCTCCTCTAGAGAAACTTCTCAACCCAGGGATGGAACCGGGTCTCTTATGTCTTCTGCATTGGCAGGCAGCTTCTTTACCACTAGCGCCACCTGGGGAGCCCTAGAAAGTGGTAAACAAAGGGAAATAAATCTTCCTATACTTCCCTGGTGGCTCAGAGGTTAAAGCGTCTTCCTCTAATGCGGGAGACCTGGGTTCGACCCCTGGGTCAGGAAGATCCTCTGGAGAAGGAAATGGCAACCCACTCCAGTATTCTTGCCTGGAGAATCCCATGGACGGAGCGACTTAACTAACTACAATCTATAGGGCTATACAATATACAATCTATAGGGATTCCCTCATGGCTCAGTCAGTAAAGAATCTGTCTACAATGCAGGTCGAGACCAGGGTTCGATTCCTAGGTCAGGAAGATCCTCTGGGGAAGGAAATGGCAACCCACTCCAGTATTCTTGCCTGGAGAATACTATGGACAGAGGAGCCTGGCGGGCTACAGTCCATGGGGTCTCAAGAGTCAGACATGACTTAGCAACTAAACCACCACCACCACCACCACCACCACCACCATATAACCTATACCTCAGGACAAGTCTTCCATATACATCATCACTATATTAGGTGGGAAACAAAAACATCACCTTCATCAGCTGCAAATTTCAGAAAGATACACCATATGTCACTATACACGTGGACGGGAAATTACAGGACCCACCAAGGATATAATGTACATCTTAGCTTTATCCCCCACTGTTCCTATATTTTTAAAGGTACTGAGCACTAGAAAAACAATTAATCTGATTTTGTTTTCATTAAACAAAGGTATCTATAATTTTCAGTGAGAGCTCTTGGATCATCATGAAAGCACCTTGGTTGCTAACGTTCAGTGTTAAAATTTAGAATGTTTATAAACAAAATGTTATTTATATATATATATATATATATACACACAATGGAATATTATTCATCCTTAAAAAGGAAGTAGTGGATGAACCCTGAGAACATGTAAAGTGAAATAAGCCAGTCACAAAGGGACAATTACTGGATGATCCCACGTATATGAAGGACCTAAAGTAGTCAAACACTTAGAGAAAGAAAGTAGAAGGGTGGTGGTCAGGAGTAGGGGGAGGAGGAGGACAGACTAGGATGGGAAGTTAATGGATACAAGTTTCAGTTCAGGAAGATGAGTAAGTTCTAGAGATGCTGGTGGTGATGGCTGCACAACAAGGTGAATGTACTTAATGTCACTGATCTTACATTTTAAAATGCTTAACATAGTAAATTTTATATTATGCAATTTCATCACAAAAAACTTAGAATGTTTAATATGTTTAAAAGTTTAGTTGACTAAATTAACATTATCCCAGCCAAATTAAAAGACACTTGACGTTTGAATTACATAATCCCTGCAGTCTCACTAAGGGCAAATGTACAATTGGGGGAAAGCTTTTGGTAATACTGATAATACTTCCCAGGGTCCTAACTAGGAACCAATGAAATAACTAAATCAAGACATTTTATAACAGAAGTTTTACTGAGTTTTTTAATGCATGTGATAAACCACATGCACAGTTGGGTCAATCTATCTTCAGTCTTTCTCCATCTACAGAAGAGAACAGGAAAGAGTCTATAACTGATATTGTAAATGCAGTGAAACAGATGAAGAACAATGTCCAAGCCTAGCCCTGTGCACGGTAGGCACTCGAAAAACCTTTTAGAAATCCGGATATTCAGTGAACCTTCAGCAAGATCAAAAGACCACCTGGCACTTCTCATTCAGTCCTCAAGACCACCACAGCAAGAGCGTTGAAATGCATCCTGAAAGAAGGCTGCTGTTCTTTCCTTACTGGAGAATCTCAGCATCAATGTTGTATGGTTCAGTGTAAAACAGGTTTCATGAACCATGTATCCTTTCATGGATTAAAAAAAAACTTTTTTCCAGAATTTTGGTGGTGTTGCTCATTAAGTCATCTCTGACTCTTTGCCACCACATGGACTGCAGCACACCAGGCTCCCCTGCCCTTCTCTATCTCCTGGAGTTTGCTCATGTCCAGTGCGTCAGTGATGCTATCTAGCCATCTCATCCAATGCCACCCCCTTATCCTTTTGCTTTCAATCTTTCCCAGCATTGGGGTCTTTTCCAATGAGTCACTTCTTGGCATCAGGTGGCCAAAGTATGGAGTTGTGGTGGGTAAAACATAAATAATCAAACTGCCCACTTGCACAGCTCCATATGAAAACTAGGAAGTTCAATATGATACATCTTTTCTAAATGAAGTCAGTTCTAAAATAAACAGTAGTAAACTCATTACTATTTCTCAGTCACAGGAAGTAACTGGCTCTCTACTCTTCTCCCAGGTATAAAGCTCCACTGTGTTTTAAAAAAAAAAAACAAACCCCTATATATCTCCCTATATCCCTAACTCAGAATTACATACTTCTAACTCTAGAGGTCAACACTTCCCCCAGCACATGGAAACACTGCTACTTTCACAGCCCTTACTAAAATAGAGCACTTAAAATTCTCCAAGGAAATTCACATCCTCCAGCCACTCTCACACAAATTAAGTACTATGCTATAATTCAGGAACTAAACACTAGATTTTGCTATACAGATTTATTCATATACTTACGTGCACAACAGTAAACTGTCAAGAAATAAGAAGGGACGGCTGAGATCCCCTCAACACAAGCAGTGGCTATCACTGTACCATGTTCAGATCAGCTTCCAAACCACCCGGCCAGATCGGCAGTCCAGGAGGCCGCCTCTTGTTTGCAGCGGCTAGATGCCAAGGTGCCCTGTCACTTCACATCAATCCCAACCCCAAACCCCAGCAAACAGAGCTGCCTGGCTCCAGAGGTGAGCATCCTCCAGGGCCACAGCGCCACTCCCAGTGGCCCTGCCTGCAAGAACTCAACTCCAAGGAATGGATACCTGAGACACAACGCTAAGGGACCCCCAGGTGAATTTTCACATTCTGCAAAACCTCAATAACAAATTATTTTCCCTGCCTTTTTTTTTTTTTTTAAAGAACCTGCCCAACTAGGTATCCTTAAGGTGCTGCTGCACTACTGCAAAATACAAAGAGGAGGAGAGCCCTCAAGGGGGAGAAACCCAGGGCCGAACTCCCTGTAAAGGGAGTTGACTGTCCACAAGGAGAAGTGTTTCAAGACTTTCTGATCACCACGGCCCTTTAGCAGGTAAGTCACATCCGCCCCCGACAGGGCTGTGTCACCCTAATTTCCTTCCACAAGGCGAGAACCTCACCTTTCCAACCTTGAAGAGGTATGACGAGGAAAAGTAAGACACCTCTCCCTACTAATGGTCCAGACGGGTCAAACTTCAGAGGCGGCATCCTGCACTTTGTTTTTAGCGCAGGCAAGAGGGGGAAAAGGGTTGGCGTTCGGAGCGGAATCCCCGTGATTTGCCAGAGGAAACGGCACCGACCAGACAGCACACGCGCCAGCCTTTCCATGCAGCTGCCACGACAGGTGACCGGGCCGCTTTGCAGACTCCCCCGCTCGCTCGGGGGGCTCCACGGAGGTGGGGGGCGGGGGTGAAAGGTGGGCAAGAGGCCGGGAGGGAAATCCACTCGGTTCAGACGCCGGGGAAGAAGAGGGGCAGCACCGTGTCCCCGGGGGAAACCGTTTTAAGGGTTTTCTGTCTCCACAATTAAGGGGGGGGGATGGCTCCAAGCCAAACGCCTCCTGATTTACACACACACACACCACACACACACACTCACGCGCGCGCGCACCCAGCTCCTCTATCGCCCCATTTTTCTGAGACAACTGAAACAAAGGCTCAAACCGCTAAACGGCAGCCAGCGCCGCCCGGAGCCCGGGTGTCGGCCACCGTCTCCTCACCGCGCCCTCCGGAGAGCCCACGGCGGGGGCCCGCCCTCCGCGCCCCGGCCCTCCCGCCCGAGGCGCCCCGGCAGAGGGGCCAGGCCGGGCGCCCCGAGCGCCCGCCGCGGCTCCCGAGGGCGCTCCGGCCGGCGCTCGGGGCCCGCCGCCTCCTCCTCCTCCTCCTCCTCTCGAGGGCGGCAGCGCCCGGGGCCGGGACGGCGGTGACAACAGCCCGGCGCCCGCCTCACCTCCGGGCGCCGGTGGCGGCGGCCCCGCGCTCCTCCGCGCCTCTCCGCCTCCAGCAGCCCCGCGCCGCCGCCGCCGCCGCCAGCCGCCTCCCCTCAGCGTCTCCGCCGAGTCTCCGCCTCCCTCAGCAGCCGTTGCCGCCGTTGCCGCCGCCGCCGCCGCCGCCGCTGGGCCCGGCTCCGCGCCACGTGACCGCGCCACGTGACCCGGCGCGGCTGGCAGGCACCGCCCCCCGGCCGGCCTCGCGCCCTCGCGCGGCCCCCTCCCGCCCCCCACCCCCGGGGACCCGCGTCCCGCGTCCCGCGTCCCGCGTCCCGCCCGTTGACGCCCGCCGGCTCCCGGCCGAGGGGCGCCGCTGGCGTCGCCGGCCTGGCCTCGCGTTCTTCGGCCGCCTACCTCCAACGCGCGGAGCCCCCGTCTCCGCAGACTCGCCGGCCCCCGCCCCTCACACTCACGGGCGCTCCCTCACCTCACACGCACCCCCGAACACCCCACCGGCCCGCACACTCAAGCCCCACGCACGTGTCACACTCGCACATCCCGCAGCCCGCGTCCCTCCGGCAGCCGTCACACCGCCTGGGCAGCAGTGAAAACAGCGGGGACCTAGTCCAGTCTGAACCCGGCTCCCTTGAGGGAATCCTTCCTAAGCCGGGAACGGAATAGGTTCGGGTGCCGTCTCAACTTCATTTGAGCCGGACGTGGATGTCACACTCGGTCTGGAGTTGAAAGTCTCTAGAAAGCGCACGTTGCTTCTTGCAGGGAGCCACCGTCTGTCTCCATGAAAACAGCCACTGAAGTGCCTTTGATGGTGATGATCTCGGAGATATTGTATCTCTTTTTTTAAGTGAGTCTTATGGGGAAAAGACTGGATAGCTTCATTTTAACTCGCACAGAGAAAAAGCATCCAGAGCCTTTCCCCACCTCTTAAATTGATGTCCTGCTAGGAACAGAAACTTGATACACCTGTCCATTTTCCATCACGTACCCATAAATAGCGTTGATGGTTGTGTGACTGTTCACGTATGTGTAGCTTTAAAAAAAAAAAAAAAAGACGAGAGTGGCATCTTTTCTCTCTTTATTTGAAGCTTGCTTGCGTGCATAGTCTGCTCAGTCATGTCCGAACATGCCCTATGTAATTAAATGCAGCAGCCAATCTTTACAAGCCTTCGCCGCTTTCTTCGATTTTTGCCTATTTGCCAAATTTTTCAAATCAGCTTCAGCTTTAAGAATTCTGGCGTCTGTGATTTTCTGGTTGTCAGAAAGAAAAGAAGGGTTGGGCTAGAGTCTTTAAATTCTGAAATTCCGTGCCTATGATTTCACAAATGTTGGCAAGTGCTGCCCAGATTGTTTTAAATTTTTAAAAGTTAATTTTTAAACAATATTTGCCCCACGATCATATACACATAAGTAAAATGTGTTCAAGAGAAGTATGAGCATACACATTTTGTAACATCTCTAAAATTAATTTTGAAACCTTTCAGAAGTAAAGCTACATTTAAGTCTTAGAATACCTTAAACATAAAAGATAATACTCATTCAATGAAATGAGTATTATGCTTCAACTGAGGGCTAAATTTTATACTGAAGTCTGTGGAGGAACCAAAGGAAGTATATACAATATGGCCCTTACTCTCAAAATGTACAGACTCTAACCAGAATTATTTAAAATATATACATTTTTTAAAAGTCTGTTTCTCTTTCTCACACACATACACGTGTGTGCATGCATGTGTGTGTGCACTAACTTGGATCAGGCAGTCAGGACCTGGAGAAAATTCTGAAAAATATTACCCTGACTATTAGACCTTAAAGAATTAGCCAAAGGAGTAAAGATGAAAATATGCAGTTGAAGAACTTGACTTAACAAATGCAATGTCTGTAAGAGTCTAACAATGATTTAACATACCATTAAGACTGAACAATGTGCGTGTTCTTTCTTCTGCAAAATGAAAAAAATATTAACATTGAAAACACTCTTGTCATAATACTATAGTTTTCCTTATGGCTCACATGTGCAAACTCTCTTTTATGCAAGTACTGTAGGCACAGGTACAGCCAGCTCTCAGCAAAACTGCAAAGGCTCTCAGGCCTCACTTCCACCTCCATAGTTTGCCACTACTTGAGCAGCGATATGAATGGTCTTCGAAGCAAGTATCTTCGTAGAAGTCCTGCTTCTACTGCTTAGGAACAAGTGTTAACAAGAACAATATGCTTAACACTGTTTCTTTAACAGGACATTCAAGTAACAGCATCTACCTCACAGGGCTGCTAAAAGAATTAAATAATTTATGTAAAGTACTTGGTATAGTGCCTGATAACATAAAATAGGTACTCAACCCCAAATAATAGCTCAGGTTTATTAAATACTTATCACAAGCCAAATGCTATGTCTTGTTGGTTCTTACTGTCCCTTCTGCTGCCTGTCACTCTGGGTGGGTGTCCTTCGTCTTCCTGCCCTTCCCTCCACCAGGCCCTTCCCTATTCCCTCTCTCTGCCTTTTCAGGATGAAAATGGCTTCCTCAAGACGTTTGAGAGGAACTTCCCTGCTCGTTCAGTGGCTAAGACTCTGCACTCCCAGTGCAGGGGGAACTGGATCCCATATGCTACAACTAAGTTTGCAGGCCGAAACGAAGACCTGGCGCAGCCAAATTAATTATTTTTTAAAAAGACATTTTAACTTGAAGGCTAATTTACAGAGGTCTATTGAATCAGTTGTAAATCAGCATTTTAGGCTTAAAAAATATTTCAAATTTTTTATGAAAAATTACCTATTATTTAAAATCTGAGGCAACTGGGGGCAATTAAGAAGGAGATTTGGCAATAGGGACCCTACCAATGGCCTTTGGAATCCACTGATCCAGCAATTCTCATCTTATTGTGCTTAAAATACTTTTAAATATTAGACAATTCGGCAACACACTTGAAGAAATTAAATCAATCCCTGATAACTGTTGAATGATAATTACTAAAGGAAAGCTTCTCTCCTATGATATTCGTGATTATGACTCTGCTAACTGGCTGTCCTTTAGCTCTAGGTTCAAGTGTGAGATAAACTTCTTACTACCCTGACCAAGTACCCGCAAGTTTTGAGAGATACATGACCTTTCTTTGAAAGTTATACTATCCTTGTACCTGACTTGGGTCACACAATGAGCTTAAAACTCAAACTGGATCTGATAGGCTCTGGTATCACTCTGGCAACTGGGTGACAATGTAAATATTTTACACTCATCAGTGTTTGGCTGTGCACCCGTGAAGGAGTGCATGGCTAGTGTGATGGCTGAGCACAACTGTACTGGTCCAAGGCTGGGCCTGATGACATAAGGATCAGAAATCAAAACTGGGTGCCTGGGTGGGTCTCTGCACCCTCTCTGTTTCTCTACACCCCTCCCTCCCCGTCACATTGCTCTTAGACATCCAGATACTGAAGATCCAGAAGCTCTCCCCTCAAGGCCTCCTTCCTGCCTGCCTTAACACCCAGCATCTCCCCTCCTTCCTGGCCAGGGCAGAATCCAGAGCCCAGAGTTTCTGCTGTCGCAAGCCCTTCTGCACCAAGACGTTCAGCACAGGGAATGGGAACCTGGATCTAGATAGAGGGAGACAGGAAATGTCCATAGCACAGGAGCTAGAGCCTTTGGAGAATAAGATGCAAGCCTTTTGTCTTTCAGTATGTCCCAAGAGCCCAAAATGCCAGTGCTAGCTTCTGCTTCATTAGGGAAATGTAGCCTGAAGGGGAGGTGTACCCATGGGGCCACTATCCTCTGTAGAGTCAGCCCAGCCAGACTGTTTCTCTCTGCCCTGGGTCCCACCAGTCACATTTTGAGAAGGACCTTGATAAGTTGTAGCACAACCGGTGAAAGGTGACCAGGATGGAAGAGCTCTGGAAGCCCTATTGTAATGTTATGTGTGCAGTCGAGCTCAGTTGCTTCAGTCGTGTCCAACTCTTTGCCACCCTGTGGACTGTAGCCCACCAGGCTCCTCTGTCCATAAGATTATCCCAGCAAGAATGCTGGAGTGGGTTGCTATCTCCTCCTCCAGAGGATGTTCCTGACCCAGCGATCAAACCCATATTTCCTTCAGCTCCTGCATTGGCAGGTGGATTCTTTACCAGTGAGCAACCTGGGGAGCCCATTATAATGTCATACTGTTTTATCAAAGCTGTTGAAGAAAATAGGAATGTTTAACCTAAAAGAAACAGAAGACTATGCAGCTGAGTATGATCATGTGGTGAGAGTACTAGTCCTTTTTCATTATTTATTGAGATTCTACTTTGGACCAAACATGGTCCAAATCAAGAACTGATGTGTGTGCATTATGAAAGCAGAACTTGATTCAGATAAGTAAGAGCCTTCTAACTGGGTGGTCCATCAGGGAAGTGGCAGCCTTGTGAAGTGGCCTTGAGCCTGCCCATGCTTCTCCTTTCACTCTGGGAAGCTGGGCTTGACACTCAGGGAGCTACTGTGAGATCCTCCTCTTCTCTCAGCTCCACAGCCTGGAGCCTCTGCTCAGCTTACTGCTTCTTCTTCCTCACCCAACTAAGTGCTCCAGAGCAAAGGTAATGCCTGATGCGACATCTGGGACCAAAAGTACTGCTTAGCTCACACTGGAAAGGAAAAGATGGGAAGAGCCAACTCATTGGAAAAGACCCTAATGCTGGGAAAGATTGAGGGCGGGAGGAGAAGCAGGTGGCAGAGAGTGAGATGGTTGGATGGTATCATTGACTCAGTGGACAGGAGTTTGAGTAAACTCCGGGAGACAGTGAAGGACAGGGAGTCCTGGCATGCTGCAGAATATGGGGCCTCAAAGAGTCAGACACAACTTAGCAACTGAACAACAGGAGAAAATGGCTTTGAAAAGGAAGAGAGAGTTTTCATCATCGCCCCTTTCACCACATCCAGGAGTAGAGAGGAGGTGAGTGAGCTACACACTTTGCCTGCAATTGAAGCTTCATTCTCACTCCCAATCCTACCAGTGCTGAGGGGCCTTCAGGCAGCACTGAGAGCTGACCAGACCCTGTCTGAGCAGGTAACTGTAGTTGTGTACAAATATTTTTCTATAAGCAGAGGAGTCAGTGGTCTTCCAAAGGCACCAAAGTGGCCTTATAAGCAACTTCTGAGGCAAGCAGATGTTTTTTTTTTTTCTGGTGATGTAATAAAATTGCCCCACCTCTCTTGATATGCAGAATTGGTCTCTAGGAAGGAAGAGGAGTGATTTCAGGTCAGTGACCTTTACAACTTTTTCCTGGTTCTGTATTAAGGCCATGAGAGGCCACCCATGGCTGGGAGCCTCCAAAGTGAAGGCACCAAGACAGCAGAGAAGATGGCATCGTGGCCACACCTGGAGCTGGGCAGGGGCAGCTGCACGCACACCCAGGACAGGGCTCGACAGTTTGGACTTAAACCTCAGGAGGTTGGCTGCCCCTGGGAAACTGCAGGGGAGGAGAGCCATGGAGCTGGGAACTGAGGGCTGTCGTGTTGGGACTGTGGATGACCAGGGGGTAATCCTGTAATCCGAAATATAACAGCAGAAGCGACTTCACGCAAACATCAGACACCTCAAACACTTAGCTGTTACTCTGGCCTATATAACCTGGTTGTTATATCCTCTTTTGGCTTTTGCTGTAGCCACCACGTGGAAGAACTAGTCAGAACGTGAGAAGAACAGACGTGGTCACAAGGCTCAGGGTTATCTCCATACCATCACTTGGTGACAATGAGCTTGAACCCATTCTCCACTTCTCCAACCTTGACTGCTCAGCTTGTAAAAGGGGCTGGTGGTGTTGGTCCCTAGTTCTTCTGGACTCTAAAGTTCCATAGCTCATTTGAACATATTTGTTAATAGAAAGACATAGGGCCCTGTCCTAACCTTCAACTTGTCTATAGTTTGGACTATTCATACCAACCTGTCAGGAATATTTCTTTCGACTGGGCCATATGAAAGGAAAGGACAGGGCGGGCTGCACAGGGGTGGGGGCTTGGCTGCATGTACTTTTAGACCTCAGTGGACTTATTAAAGTATAAAGTGCCAAAATGAGTTTGCAAAGGGTATGTATGTGTGTGTTTCGTCGCTAAGTCATGTCTGCCTCCTTGCAAACCTATGGACTATAGCCCGCAGGCTCCTCTGTCCATGGGACTTCTCAGGCAAGCATACTGAAGTGGGTTGCCTTTTCTGTCTCCAAGGGATCTTCCTGATCCAGGAATTCAACCCCTATTTCCAGTATTGGCATGTGGCTTCTTTAACCCTGAGCCTTAGTTTCTCCACATCCAATTCACCCAAATTACATTTGTTAAGCTGGGAAGGCAGTAGAAGAGGAACGAGCATTTTAAAAGCACATTTCTGCCTCCACCCCATCCTTTCCTTTTCTGTGTCCCTGCTCCCTTACTCACCGTTTTCTTCCCTTGACCATGAATCCAAAATATACTTGGTCGCCAGGACGAAATCACTAACAGGACCCGTGTTCAAGTACTTGTCTATTCTGCAGAGGTCTGCCAGAAATCTTCTGAGAATATAAGCACAGCAAACACGGTTGAACCAACCACCTTTCTCCCCTCTTGGCTGCTAACAAGAGCCCCGTGTGTTAAGCCCGTCCACGTCCTCCCCGTCCTCCACAGACTGGTGCTCACAGACCACCTCAGCCACTGGTTCACACGGTGGATCCCAGGCCAGCCACCACGGCACCTTCGAGTTGTCAGAAATACACATTCTAGATCCACCTCAAACTTCCTAATGGAAACCCTAGCATTGGGGGCTGGGCATCCTGTGTGGTAAGACACCCCACAGGTGATCTGAGGCACACGGAACAATCACTGCTCTTAAGGCAATCTTGACCATTCTACTCTCTTCCCTTAGACACAGGCAAGTGATCCCATTCTGGCCAGTTAAACCTGAGTGCTAGTCTGCTAGGGAAGCCTTTGAAAACAGCTACTTAGCTCCTAAAAAGAAATATAAGGACATTCTTCTAGGGAGTCTGTGGGCTCTAACTGTTTTATTAATAATACTAAAACATCATTTACATTTTTATTCTCATTCTCTCATAAATGTACACTGGTCTTCTCTAGAGGTTCCAGGAAATGTCGATTCCACAACAGATTGGGTACCAAAGCAGACATGAGAGCCCACTTGTTCTCTAATAAAAAACACATTACAGAGATTTGTTTAAAAAAAAAAAAAAAGCAAATACATAAAAAATAAAACAATGCCACTCTTCCTACAAGATTTTGTTGCTGTTGTTTTGGAAAACATAGTTGGTTTTTCCATAAAATATGTGTGATTTTTATCAACATATAAAGATGTATTAAGAACTAATACGTGTTTTTTAAATTCCTATTTTAATTTATATAAATGGTAAACATAGAGGTGGTTCAGTGGTAAAGACTCCACCTGCCAATGCAGGAGATGTGGGTTTGATCTCTGAGTCAGAAAGATTCCCCTGGAGAAGGAAATGGCAACCCACTCCAGTATTCTTGCCTGGAAAATCCCCTGGACAGAGGAGCCTGGCGGGCTACAGTCGATGGGGTGGCCAGGAATCAGACATGATTGACCAACTGAGCACACACACACACAGACATCGATAGCTCTAATCCATTTTTTTTTTTTTTTTTAAAAAAAAAGCTCTTTGGAGTTCTTAATTCTTAAGAATGGAAAGGATAAATCCTGAGAAAGTCTGAGGGCTTCTCCTTGGGGCAAGGATACTGTGGCTGCTGCTGCTGCTGCCATCTTGTGACCACGAGGAGTCAGTCACACAGCCAGGAAGGTAGGGCAGAGAGTCTGTGAGGCCGCTTTGACCCTCTGAAGCTCCAACCTTGCTATGTGTTCTACAAGCTTTCACCATCTTTAAATGTCTTACTTACTCTCTGAGATAATAAATCCCCTTCTTGCATAAACAGTTTTTGGTTGAATTTCCTCTTACCAGCTGAAAAAATCTTCCCAACCATTGTAATTTACATTTAGCTCTGAGGACCTGAATGACCTTTTTAGAAATATATATATATATAATTTTTATTTTACTTTTTGGCTGCGCTGGGTCTTTGTTATTGCACGTGGGCTTTCTCTGCTTGTGGCAAGCGTGGGCTACTCTTTGTTGCGGTGTGTGGGTTTCTCATTGCAGTGACTTCTCTTTTTGCAAAGCACAGGCTCTAGGGCATTCAGCCTTCAGTAGTTCCAGCTCCTGGGCTCTAGAGCACAAGCTCAGTAGTTGTCGGACATGGGCTTAGTTGCCCCAAGGCATGTGGGATCTTCCTGGACCAAGGATCAAACCGGTGTCCCTTGGATTCTTAACCACTGGGCTGTCAGGGAAGTCTGACTTCAATGACCTTTACATCCATTTTGCTCAAGTTTCCATAAACAGGATCAGTGACATTATTTACCAAATGAAGACCCTGAAGCTCCGAGACAGAACTTAAAAAAGAATAGAGAATAAAAATGTGATAAAGCTGTCATTCAGGAAGTTAACAGAAATCATCAGCACTCTAAAAAAGCAGATGCCGAAGAGACAGCCAAATCACAGTGAGAATATACAAGAACTCACACACATTTAGGAAAGCAAATCTCTTGACTAAGACTATGAACTTAAACCATTACAGTCTCTATTTTGTAAAATAATAATTTTTATGTAAATGCTAGCCATTTTCAGTTTAGTTCAGTAAAAAGCTTAGATTTAAAATGGCAAATTTGGAGAATCAGAGACTGATTAAAGTGATGTTTAGCAATAAGACGGATGAATACAAATATCATCATGCCTATATAATTAAGCACTGCTCCAATGAGAATCACTTATTAGATACTTAATAACTTTTGTTATATAAAAAACTAGAGGACTTCCCTAGGAGTCCAGTGGTTAAGAGTCCACCTGCCAATGCAGGGGACAGGGGTTCAACCCCTGGTCCAGGAAGATTCCACATGCTATGGGGCTACTAAACCCACGTGCCCCAGCTTCAGAGCCTGGGCTCCAGAGCCTTTGCTCTGCAGCAAGAGAGGCCATGGTGACAAAAGGCCCCCTCACTGCACCTGGAAAGTAACCCGCACCCACCCCAAGTAGAGAAAGCCGGGCGGAGCACAGCAGTGAAGACCCAGCACAACCAAAACAAAAAATAACCTCCAAAGCTATGAAAGACTGAAGTATTCACTGTTTAAGCACAAGACTATAGAAGAGATTGAACTAGCAATCTTACATTGAACATTACACTGAAATAGGTAAGTGATCCCCATTGATTTTACTGCAGTAACCTCACTCACACCTGCAAAATAATGCAAGAGTTTGGGATATTGTTGCAGAGATGCCTAGTTGTCCACCAAAAGCCTTATCACGTGACAGGGCTGCAACTAGGAAGTCTCTTCCCACCCAGGAACAACATTTCCCAGAACCCCGTTCTGCCTAAGTGGGGCCATATGCCTGATGCTCACCAGTAAAATGTGAGAAGTAAACATCTGTCACTTCTGGCCAAGGCAGTTAAGAAATGGGTGTGTTTCTCCATCCTGTCTCTTCCCCTGGATGCCAGCTCAACACAAAGAACATGAGGCCCCAGGGAACAAAGCCACCAGATGGAAAGGGCCTGGATTTCTGAATCATTTATGACAGAGAGTTAATTGCCAATGAGAAATACCTACCTGGGACTGCTAAAGGAGTACAAAATAAATTTCATTTTTTAAAGCCTTTAAATACTACAGTTAATGTTAACATTACCTTCCCTGGTGGCTCAGTGGTAAAGAATCCTCCTGCCAATGCAGAAGACCAGGATTCAATCCCTGGGTCGGGAAGATCCCCTGGAGACAGGAATCACAACCCACTTCAATATTCTTGCCTGGAGCATCCCCAGGATGGAGGAGCCTGGTGGGCTACAATGCATGGGTTCTCAAAGAGTTGGACACCACTTAGCGACTAAATAACAACAACGTTAACATATACTAGATGCTGGGTTACCTTGAAGTGTTGAAGCTCTAAGTATCAGAAAAGTTTTTTACTTTAGCAGAAAAAAGAGAAAACTTCGTATTTACTATTGTATGCCTGTCTCCAGTGCCTAGAATGGTAGCAGGTAGGAATTAGTTCAGTTTAGTTCAGTGGCTCAGTCGTGTCTAACTCTTTGCGACCCCACGGACTGCAGCACGCCAGGCTTCTCTGTCTATCACCAACTCCCGGAGCCTACTCAAACTCATGTCCATCGAATCGGTGATGCCATCCAACCATCTCATCCTCTTTCGTCCCCTTCTCCTCCAGCCTTCAATCTTTCCCAGCATCAGGGTCTTTTCCAATGAGCTGGTTCTTCGCATCAGGTGGCCTAAGTATTGGAGTTTCAGCTTCAGTATCAGTCCTTCCAATGAATCTTCAAGACTGATTTCCTTTAGGATGGACTGGTTGGATCTCCTTGCAGTCTAAGGGACTCTCAAGAGTCTTCTCCAACACCACAGTTCATCAGTTAAATATGTGATGAATGAATGAATGAACAAATCAATGGATGGATAGATGATGCATGAAAATATTGTGTTCATGTGGAAACTATAATAGTTTGGAATAAAATAGCACTAAGTATTTGTGGGGAAGGTTCACATGTTGCTGCTGCTGCTGCTGCTAAGTTGTTTCAGTCATGTCCGACTCTGTGCGACCCCATAGACGGCAGCCCACCAGGCTCCACCGTCCCTGGGATTCTCTGGGCAAGAATACTGGAGTGGGTTGCCATTATGGTTCACATGTTAACTAGTATTTATTTCTGGATATTTTGAGTAAAGGAATAACTGGAGGTATTAAAGAATAAGTAGACGGGGCAATCACTTGGCAGGCTTGTGAGAGGTGGTAGAGAAGGTTCAGCTTGGAAAGGTGGTCGGACCATGAGTTTTATCTTTTTATTCTCTGATCTTTAAAATGAGTGATTAGATACACTAGCTAAGATTCTACATTTATCTATTTTAATAATGAATACTATTTTTTATCTTTTATTTATTATTTTAAGAAGTATGTAAGATGAGAAATCCATACCTTTCAATGGTTTTCATCACATCCCAAAGTAATTATTATAACTTAAGTACATGTGGTAATAGGCAAGCTACCCTACAGGAAGTCATCAGCTTCTGGTGTTCTGGCCTTGCAACCCTAAACACATACAGTGATAATAATGAATATCAATTGGCATGACAATAAGAAAGATATTTGGTTTTGATATTAGTTTTAAGAAAAACATATCTTTTTTCTTTTTTTGGCCATGTCGCACAACTTGCAGGATCTCAGTTCTCTCATCAGGGATTGAACTTAGTCCACAGGCACTGAAAGCCCAGAATCCTAATCATTAGGCCACCAGGGAACTCCTGAAAAACTTAAGTCTTATATGAACATTTTTAGAGATTAGAGAGAACATATGCATTGACATTTCTCTAAAGGAGAATTCTAAATATTATTTGTCTTAATAAGTTTGCAAGATTGAATAGACAGTTGGTTTGGAGAAATAAGACAACACAAAGTCCACAAAAGGGATAGTTTTCCTGGAAATTTTTCTATTGAAAAATATATCTATTTGTTATATATGAATATAATCAATATAGTGTATATTAAATATGATCATTATAATAACTAAATATTATATATATTTTTGTGTTAAATGGTACATACTTTTTGCTAACCTTCTAGCATCTCCTGAACAAAAGAAGAGATGCTATGGAAAGTAGACTTGTTGCTTAGCAACCTGAAATCATGAGACATATCCTCTTTCATTGACTTGATTTTAAATCAGGCTCTTCAAGGGCAACTATGAGATAAATGAAAAAATGTGAGAACTTGCAATGCTAGCACCATGCAATGAGCTTTAGGAACAAAGCTAGGTATTTTGCCACATATTAGGATGTTGAGATTAGTTCAGAAAATATTAATTTTACCCTGGAACACTCTCTCTTTTCCCTGTAGTGATCACTCTTATTTAAAAAGTCTCTTGCTAAAGTGGTAACTATCTGAAGAGTTGAATATGTTAATTAGCTTGAATGCATTATTTCACAATATATAGGTTTATCAAATCATATTGTACACCAAAAACATATATATATATACAACTCTTAACTGTCAAATATACCTCAGTAAAAACAAAAATATCTTACTTCTAAAGACAACATAGGTTAAGAACAAGTCAAAATAAAATAGGAAAAATATTTTGAATTTAATAAAAATTAAAACACAGCTACAAAAAATAGCCCTTGCTGATGAAGGTGTACCTTTCCAGAGTGTGTTGGGGGGGCTCTTTTTTTTATTTTAATAGTAAAGGGAGTGTGGAAACTTAAGGGTAAATTTAGGTCTGAGGACAAGAAAACCTTTGTAAAGCTTTCTGTATAGTGGTCTTAAAAGAAGGAAAAGATAGACAGATAGATAGATAGATACTGTTTGTAATATCCAAATGTGGAATGTTATTAAAATAGGAAATTACGCTTTTTTGCCAATATAAGATAATTGCATTATTTCTCTGGTACAAATTGTCTGAAATCCAAATCTACTTCATTTATTCCAATGTACTGCTTCTAAGGAGAAAAGAAGAATATAGTTTGTAACAGCATTTTATTTCACTTAACATGACACAGGGAGCAAGGAAGAACAAATTCTAGGGCATGGAAATCTGGATCCCCAAAGCAGAGATAAAAGCGCGTTGCGTCTATGCTTTTAAAACTCTTGGTCAGGGCTCCTCCTGCTGGACTAACTTATTCAGTATCATGATAGCCAACTCCTGGTCAAGATTCAAAATTATTAACAATTGTAACACAGTGTTGCATGGTCAATAAGTCACAAATTCCTTTTTTGTGGCAAGGATGGCAGGGAGAAAGATTTCGCATTAAGTGCTGATTTATTAATAAAAGGTCCTTGTCACATCTCCCGTTTACCCTATAATTGATGTTTACATTGAGACTTTGGTTAACATTTACAGAGGACTTTTGACCTGTCTGGCAGTATTCTAGGTACTTAAATAGAGCTATTCATTTCACTCTCACAATTGTATGAGGGAGGGCTCCTGTCATCTTCATTTCATGTGTGAGGAAACTGCAAGGCGTGCGGGAATGGATCTATTTCCTAGGTAACTTACATTTTTCATGTTATTGGAAATGGCATTCCTAAAATTTCATTTTTCAGCTTTTCATTTCTCGTATGTAGGAAAAAATGGCTTTTGCTTATTCATCTAGCATCCTGTGACTGCTTATTAGTTGTTTTTTTAAAAATATCTCACAAAGTTTTCAACATACACAATCATCTTGTTTGTGAATACAACAGTTTACTTATTCCTTTACAGTCTGCATGCCTATGATTTCTTTTCCTTGAATAATTGCTTCAGCTAAAATTTCCAGTATAATGTTGGGTAGGAATGGTGAAGGGGCTTCCCTAGTGGCTCAGTGGTAAAGAATCTGCCTGCAATGCAGGAGATGGGGGTTCAATCTCTGGGTAGGGAAGATCCCCTGAAGAAGGAGATGGCAACCCACTCCAGTGTTCTTGCCTGGAAAATCCCATGGACAGAGAAGCCTGGTGGGCTACAGTTCATGGGGTTTCAAAAGAGTCAGACACAAACAACCAAAAACAACAAAGAGTGGTAAAAGTGGATATTCTTGCTTGTTCCTAGTTTTAGGATGCAAGTATTCAGTCCTTCAGAGAAGGCAATAGCACCCCACTCCAGTACTCTTGCCTGGAAAATTCCATGGACAGAGGAGCCTGGTGGGCTGCAGTCCATGGGGTCGCTAAGAGTCGGACACGACTGAGCGACATCACTTTCACTTTTCAGTTTCATGCATTGGAGAAGGCAATGACAACCCACTCCAGTGTTCTTGCCTGGAGAATCCCAGGGATGTGGGAGCCTGGTGGGCTGCTGTCTCTGGGGTCGCACAGAGTCGGACATGACTGAAGTGACTTAGCATAGCATAGCATAGCATAGCATTCAGTCTTTGCTATTATACGTAAATTGTAGTTATTTCAATAGATGCATTTATCATATTGAGGATGTTCCCATATTTTCCTAGTTTGTGGAGAGTTTTATGATGAGTGAGTGTTAAACTTTATTAAATACCTTTTTGCATATATTTAGTGCTCATATGGTTTTTCTTCTGTATTCTGTTAATGCAGTGAGTTATAAATTACCTGACTTATTTTCATTTTTCTTAGTTCCCCAACCAGGGACCGAAGCTGGGCCCTAGCAATGAAAGCACAGAGTCCTAACCACTGGACCGCCAGGGAATTCCCAACATTGATTGATTTTCAAGTATTCTTCAATTGGTCATGATGTATTATTCTTGTTATATATTATTGGTGTTCAGTTGCTCAGTCATATCCAATTCTTTGCAACCCCATGGACTGCAGCATGCCAGGCTTCCCTGTTCATCACCAACTTCCGGAGCTTGCTCAAACTCATGTCCATCGAATCGGTGATGCCATCCAACCATCTCATCCTCTGTCGTCCCCTTCTCCTCCTACCTTCAATCTTTCCCAGTATCAGAGTCTTTTCAAATGAGTCAGTTCTTCTCATCAGGTGACCAAAGTATTGGAGTTTCAGCTTCAGCATCAGTCCTTCCAATGAATATTCAGGACTGATTTCCTTCAGGATGGACTGGTTGGATCTCCTTGCAGTCCTAGGGACTCTCAAGAGTTTTCTCCAACTCCACAGTTCAAAAGCATCAATTCTTTGGCACTCAGCTTTCTTTATGGTGCAACTCTCAAATCCATATAAGACTACTGGAAAAACCATAGCTTTGACTAGAAGGACCTTTGTCAGTAAAGTAATGTCTCTGCTTTTTAATATGCTGTCTAGGTTGGTTATAGCTTTTCTTCCAAGGAGTAAGTGTCTTTTAATTTCATGGCTGCAGTCACCACCTGCAGTGATTTTGGAGCTCCCCCAAATAAAGTCTGTCACTGTATCAATTGTTTCCCCATCTGTTTGCCATGAAGTGATCGGACTGGATGCCATGATCTTAGTTTTCTGAATGTTGAGTTTTAAGCCAACTTTTTCACTCTCCTCTTCCACTTTCATCAAGAGGCTCTTTAGTTCATCTTCACTTTCTTCCATAAGTGTGGTGTCATCTGCATATATGAGGTTATTGATATTTTTCTCCTGGAAATCTTGATTCCAGCTTGTGCTTGATCCAGCCTGGCATTTCTCATGATGTACTCTGCATGGAAATTAAATAAGCAGGGTGACAATACACAGCCTTTTCCAATTTGGAACCAGTCTGTTGTTCCATGTCCAGTTCTAACTGTTGGTTCTTGATCTACATATGGATTTCTCAGGAGGCAGGTCAGGTGGTCTGGTATTCCCATCTCTTGAAGTTTGTTGTGATCCACACAGTCAAAGGCTTTTGCATAGCCAATAAAGCAGAAATAGATGCTTTTCTGGAACTCTCTTGCTTTTTTGATGATCCGATGGATGTTGGCAATTTGATCTGTGATTCCTCTGCCTTTTCTAAATCCTGCTTGAACATCTGGCAGTTCACAGTTCAAGTACTGTTGAAGCCTGGCTTGGAGAATTTTGAGCATTACTTTACTAGCATGTGAGACGAGTGCAATGGTATGGTAGTTTGAACATTATTGGTGTTATATGTATATATTTCTTTTATACATATATCCTCTATATATGGTTGTGGTTTTGTCATGTCTGACTCTAGGAACCCTATAGACTGTACCCACCAGGCTCCTCTCTCCATGAGACTTTCCAGGTAAAAATACTGGAGTGAATTGTCATTTCCTTCTCCAGGGGATTGTCCTGTCCCAGGGATCGAACCTGGGTCTCCTGTATTGCAGGTGGATTCTTTACCACTGAGTCACGTGGAAAGCCCCCATCCCATATACATACACACAGAGAGACATGTGTATCCTCCTTCCTGAACTGCAGATGTGTGTGCTCTAAGTTAAATCGCAGCCTGCTGCTCGCCTTGGGGCTGCTGGAGGGCCCTCTCCTTAAGTCCTGTTCCTGGGTCTCTGTGTTGGGGGCCTCTCTTCATCCTGCTGCCCTGGCCCAGTTTTTCAGGCCACTACACTCACCTGCCTGCTGCCAGCCTTTGGAGGGTCACAGATTGTGCCGTGTGCAGGCCCAGATGCTTCAGCAGGATCTTTCTCAATTTCCTTTCCTGCCCCCAGCCTCCAGCTTCTTGCCCTTGGGCACTTTGGTGAAGGCCTGTAGATGGGCACAGACTTGATGGGTGAATGGAGTTCAGCCCATGGTGCCAGCCCACACATGGCCATCAAAGTTTGTGCAAACTTGGGCTGACTTCTGCATCTATGGCAGGTTCCTCCTGCTCTGGTCACTATGCAGAAAGTGAAAGTGGTCATAGGTCTCTTCTGTCCTCAGAAGCGCGCATCATTTCCTGGAATTTAGTTCCTTTAGGTTTCTTTGTGATCTCAGCTGCCTGATGAGTTTATAAAACACATGATTTTTTTTTTTTAACTTTAGATCCCTTCTCCTCATTGTTAAAGTGATGTTGTCTTACAACTTTTACTAAACAAAACTAGAAGTTAACATGTTTCTAATCTTGAAATTTTGTTTGATCTGTACAGTCTTTGCGACCCTATAGACTGTAGCTCTCCAGGCTCCTCTGTCTTTGGGATTCTCCAGGCAAGAATACTAGAGTGGATTGCCATTTCCTTCTCCAGGGGATCTTCCCGACCCAGGGATCAAACGCAAGTCTCCTGCATCGCAGACAGATTCTTTACAATCTGAGCCACCAGGGAAGCCCATGATACATATAAATTTTTATTTCTCATTAATACATATATATGTATATATATATAACATACAATGTTTAGATGAAAATTTGCCCAGGAAAGAATCTTCTATTAAAATACAAGTAGTCCATGGTCCTACCTCCTTATCCAAACTTTCCACATCATTAGACACTGCTGGAGGAGCAAAGGGATATACCCATTGGAGCAGAGGAATAAAAATGAAGCCAAGGTCTAGGGACCCCTGTGTGTGGGGCCAATGATACCACGAGAGAAGTGAGGTGAGAGAAGCAAGCTGTAGGTTGTCATGTTATTGTCTAAGACTGATTGCTCCATAAACTCCTGTCTCTGTATGCCACTCCTTGATTGAGAATACAGGATCCAACTTGCCGGCAACACCTTTGGTTCTATGCCCTGAACTGGTGTCACTCCATGTTGATTTGTTCTCTTTTGTGGCTAAATGCAAAATGTATACTGTAAATCTTCATCTCTCCTGCTTTTTTTGGTTAAAATATGCTGATGGTTATTTCCTGTCTCCATATTTACTGCTCACATTACTTATTATTCCCATTGACAACAATAATTTATCAAATCTTTGTTTTTGCTCAATATGAAAGGATTAAAAATAGAAATGAACAGTTTAAAAAGACACTAGTTTTCAACCAGTATGAGAGACAATATTATAAAATGCATGCATGCTCAGTTGCGTCTGACTCTTTGCACTCCCATGGACTGTAGCCAGCCAGGCTCTTCTGTCCATGGAATTTTCCAGGCAAAAATACTGGAGTACGTTGCCATTGCCTACTCCAGGGGATATTCCCTACCCAGGGACTGAACCTGCTGTCTCCTGCATTGGCAGGCAGATTCTTTAACATTGAAGCACCTGGGAGGCCCTTATTATAAAATAAGTTCATCCAAATGTATCAGAAAAACATTAAGATCTTGGAAGATAAATAAGGCAAAGGATGTGTGAGATAATTAGTAAGAGAGAATAGTGAAAGCTGTAGCTACCTCCTATACAAATGTCCAAATTTCTATCACTACCCTATTTTTCTTTCCCTTGCTACTTGCATGGACTCAACTTCTACACTCTAAAATCAAACAATGCTCTTCCTTGACCCTTCTTCTCTTGCTTGTCTTGGTGAATGGGTTGACCAATCCCCTCTCTTTCCTCCCAAACACCACCACTTACTAGCTCCTGTCAACTCAACCTGCTAGATTCTTTTGTTTTTCTATTTTCCATCTCTATTGCAACCTCAGTAGTTGAGACCCCCTTATTTTTCACCTGGTTATGTTGAGACAACTTTTTACCCAGATTTCTGCCTTTGGTCCACACCCACTCCAGTTCAAACTCCTGCCAATTGTTCCCTTGACCCTTCTAAATAGATACCAGAGGTTCATTTATCAGAATAAATGAAGACAAGTCATGAAATTATTTTGCTTAAAACTTTTCTGTGGCTTCTCATTGACTCTGTGATGAAATTCAGATACCCCATCAGAAAACTGCCAAGTTCTATGGGATCTGCTCTCCTGCAGATCGAACCCATGTCCCCTGCATTGGCGGGTGGACTCCCATCCACTGTACGACCAGGGACATCCTTCCCTCCTCTTTCACGTGGCATGTTACAAATACTTACATTTATGATACTTATCATGTTGACATCTCTTTCTTGCCCTGGAATCTGAGCACTGTGGCCGCAAGGATTTTGTGTTTATCTCCCCAAACGGTAACCCATATCTAATACAGTTGAACAATGAAATGAAGACGCTCTGGTCAGTGTACTGTGGAACTGGTACACTTAGACATTGCTGATGGACTTTCAGTTGTCATCATTTTGTTGTTGTTCAGTCACTCAGTTGTGTCCAACTCTTTGTGACCCCATGGACTGCAGCATGCCAGGCTTCCCTATCCTTTATTATCTCCTAGAGTTTGCTCAAACTCATGTGCCAATTTTAGAAACATATATCAGTTCAGTTCAGTTCAGTCGCTCAGTCGTGTCCAACTCTTTGCGACCCCATGAATCGCAGCATACCAGGCCTCCCTGTCCATCACCAACTTCTGGAGTTCACTCAGACTCACATCCATCGAGTCCATGATGCCATCCAGCCATCTCATCCTCAGTTGTCCCCTTCTCCTCCTGCCCCCAATCCCTCCCAGCATCAGAGTCTTTTCCAATGAGTCAACTCTTTGCATGAGGCAGCCAAAGTACTGGAGTTTCAGCTTTAGCATCATTCCTTCCAAAGAAATGCCAGGGTTGATCTCCTTCAGAATGGACTGGTTGGATCTCCTTGCAGTCCAAGGGACTCTCAAGAGTCTTCTCCAACACCACAGTTCAAATGCATCAATTCTTCAGTGCTCAGCCTTCTTCACAGTCCAACTCTCACATCCATACATGACCACAGGAAAAACCATAGCCTTGACTAGACGGACCTTAGTCGGCAAAGTAATGTCTCTGCTTTTGAATATGCTATCTAGGTTGCTCATAACTTTTCTTCCAAGGAGTAAGCATATTTTAATTTCATGGCTGCAGTCACCATCTGCAGTGATTTTGGAGCCCCAAAAATAATGTCTGACACTGTTTCTACTGTTTCCCCATCTATTTCCCATGAAGTGATGGGACCAGATGCCATGATCTTTGTTTTCTGAATGTTGAGCTTTAAGCCAACTTTTTCACTCTCCTCTTTCACTTTCATCAAGAGGCTTTTTAGCTCCTCTTCACTTTCTGCTGTAAGGGTGGTGTCATCTGCATATCTGAGGTTACTGATATTTCTCCCGGCAATCTTGATTCCAGCTTGTGTTTCTTCCAGTCCAGCGTTTCTCATGATGTACTCATGCATGCATGCTATGCATGCTAAGTCGCTTCAGTCGTGTCCGACTCTGTGCGACCCTATGGACAGCAGCCCACCAGGCTCCTCTGTCCACGGGATTTTCTAGGCAAGAATACTGGAGTGGGTTGCCATTTCCTTCTCCATTGGACATTCTAGGTCCTTTAAATTTTTATATAAACTTTAGTTTAGTTTGTACAAAAACTGAATTGTATAAAAATTTGTACACAGTATAAAAATTGTGAGTTTATACAAAAAGCCTATTGGAAGTATGATTGAGATTGCATTAGACTTAAAAATCAATTTGAGAATTGATTTAAAATATAGAGACCTCTAACTCATAAACCTGGTTTATCTCTCTATTTATATAGATTTTCTTTAATGTCTCTCAGCAACATTTTATAATTATCAATATAAAACTCTTGTATAGTTTATTAAATATTTTATATTTTAATGCTATTTTAAATGAGATTTTTTTCAATTGTTTCCTGCTAGTATATAAAAATAGTTTTTAAAATTTGCCTTATATCCTGAGACCTTGCTAGTAATTGCGAGAAGTTGATAGTAGTAGATTCATTAAGACTTTCCATGTAAATAATCATGTCATCTACAAATAGAGGAAGTTCTACTTCTTCCTCTGATCTTTGTTTTTAACTTCATTTACTTAAGTGAAGTGAAGCGCTCAGTCGTGTCCAACTCTTTGTTACCCCATGGACTATAGCCTACCAGGCTCCTTGGTCCATGGAACGTTCCAGGCAAGATGCATATAAGTTAAATAAGCAGGGTGACAATATACAGCCTTCACATACTCCTTTTCCTATTTGGAACCAGTCAGTTGTTCCATGTCCAGTTCTAACTGTTGCTTCCTGACCTGCATACAGGTTTCTCAAGAGGCAGGTTAGGTGGTCTGGTATTCCCATCTCTTTAAGAATTTTCCACAGTTTATTGTGATCCACACAGTCAAAGGCTTTGGCATAGTCAATAAAGCAGAAATAGATGTTTTTCTGGAACTCTCTTGCTTTTTCCATGATCCAGCAGATGTTGGCAATTTGATCTCTGGTTCCTCTGCCTTTTCTAAAACCAGCTTGAACATCAGGGAGTTCATGGTTCACGTACTGCTGAAGCCTGGCTTGGAGAATTTTGAGCATTACTTTACTAGCATGTGAGATGAGTGCAATTGTGCAGTAGTTTGAGCATTCTTTGGCATTGCCTTTCTTTGGGATTGGAATGAAAACTGACCTTTTCCAGTCCTGTGGCCACTGCTCAGTTTTCCAAACTTGCTGGCATATTGAGTGCAGCACTTTCACAGCATCATCTTTCAGGATTTGAAATAGCTCAACTGGAATGCCATCACCTCCACTAGCTTTGTTTGTAGCGATGCTTTCTAAGGCCCACTTGACTTCACATTCCAAGATGTCTTGCTCTAGATTAGTGATCACATCATCATGATTATCTGGGTCGTGAAGATCTTTTTTGTACAGTTCTTCCGTGTATTCTTGCCACCTCTTCTTAATATCTTCTGCTTCTGTTAGGTCCATACCATTTCTGTCCTTTATCGAGCCCATCTTTGCATGAAATGTTCCCTTGGTATCTCTAATTTTCTTGAAGAGATCTCTAGTCTTTCCCATTCTGTTGTTTTCCTGTATTTCTTTGCATTGATTGCTGAAGAAGGCTTTCTTATCTCTTCTTGCTATTCTTTGGAACTCTGCATTCAGATGCTTATATCTTTCCTTTTCTCCTTTGCTTTTCGCCTCTCTTCTTTTCACAGCTATTTGTAAGGCCTCCCCAGACAGCCATTTTGCTTTTTTGCATTTCTTTTCCATATCAAGGACCATAAAAATATTGATATTAAGTCTGTGAATCTATATGTAGGAATGTTTCTTAAGGAAATAATCCCAAATCCTCTGTATAAGTTATTCATCATTGTATTATTTAGATAATCAAAATACTGGAAACCACCTAAATTCCAGCAGTAGGAAAATGGCTGAGTAAAAATGGCTAAGTAAATGACGTGATATTAAGACAAAGTGCAGTCATCAAATTTTGTGATTTTTTAAGTTAACACTGGGCAACATAGAAAACTGCATATATCACACCATCAGCAGATACTACAATTACAGTCACCCCAGGACCTAGCTAAGACTAGGTCTGCTTCTGGGATTGCCTACAACAGGCAGAACTAGCAACTTGAGTAACCTGAGCCAAGAATGAAATCCTTTAAAGGGAGATGAAAGTTGGAAGCCAGAGAAACCAGGCACAGTTGTTAAGTTAAAAAAAAAACACAACTCTATCTTGAAACAGAGGATCGGTGGTTGCAAAGAAGGCAGGGTGGGTAAAACTGGAAGGGGAGTTTGGGTACTTGCTGTGAAGGCTGTTGGTCTTCTGAGACCCCAAAGTTGAAGTGACTTAAAGCACAGGGTCAAGGAAAAAGAAATGAAGTAATATATACGTAAGGGAAAATGGATCCATATTCCATCCTCTGGACTCAAGGCAGGGAGGGAATGACTCTGGACTGCACCCTTTAAAAAACGTAGAGTTCATGGTGAGTTGGGTTCTGAATTAAGCCAAGTGGTGATTCTCTCCAGGTCTGCAGGTCTTATGAGGCATGGGCTATTGGGGAGCAAACATGTTAGCAACCAGGAGGTGTATGTGTGTGTCACAAGGTGGGATGGGAGCCTAAGTTTCTGACTGCCTGAATGTTTCACTGGGCCAGGGGACATCCACGGAACTGCAGAACACACCAGAGATTTGCCTGAAATATACCAAAATTCTGATTTGGGGGTGAGGATCGTGAACTGGTGGCTAATACTTTAAAATTTTTTCTGTAATATAAAGCTTTTAAAAGGACAAAGTTAACATTTACAAATAAGAAGTGGACATGTGATGATTCTGACGCAATAATAACAGGCTGAGTCCTGTCACAAAGTAGTGTAAGATCAGCAAATGAAGCAGTTTACCTGACTGGCATAGCCCGAGGGGACTCGTGATCTGTGGGCAGCAGCCATCTACCTCGCCACCCTGTTGCCTCGCCAATTCTTTTCTGTGCTGTGTGTTTCCAGGTCACTGCTTGCCATGATGCTGGGGGCCAGTGTGAGGAACTCCGCCCATGGCAACCACTCGCTGTGACATCCAGCCGAAAGGGTGAGCGAGGGCTAAAGTCCTGTTAGGACAGGAGTCTTTTTTACAGACAAAGGCCTTGATCAGTAGCAAAGCCAGTATCTGCCACCTTTTTCTGAGTCGCAGAAAGCCACTGGCCAGGGCAGCTCTGTGCTTCCCATCTGTGAAGGGGGACATGTCAGAAGTTGTAATTTTTTTAAGCTAACAGAACTTTGATCCTATTTCTTGTGCAGGAATAACGTAGGTTTTATTTTGGTGAAGGTGTCTTTGCCCTGTCTGGACTGGATGGTATTATGAAGCTTCTTCATGGAACGCCAGAGCCATCTCATGGTCTTTAACCCCCAGGTTTCTCCTCAAATTGGAGAGTGTGGGGTCACAACTTGAAAGGCATCAGGGTGAATAACAGCCTCAGAATAACTGCTGGGAAGACCCTCACCTCATCTCTTAATTGGCTACCCCTCTACGTCTCCAAGCCCTGAATCTTCTCTCACTGGCCCGACGGTGGTTCCTCCACAGAAGTTCTTCTTCGTCTTTAATGAGCATTAAGAATCATCTGGGAAACTTGTTGATGTGTGACTCTGATTGAGCAAGTTTGGAAATGGGTTCCAGGGTGAAGTCAATGCTGCCAGTCTGTGTACCGCCTGGTTCATCAGGGCTCCAGGGCCTTCCAGACACCTGCAGCAAAGGCTGGAAAGGAATGGGGGGCTCCCCCAAAACTGGTTACTGGAGGAAGAGGGTACTTCCCCCATGGACCCTGTGCTTTTAGAGCGGACTGTGGACTCTTGTCTGGGGCATCATAGAACACTAGAGTAGCAGTCCACCCAAGCCTGGCTTTCCAGGGAGGAAGAGGTCTCTGTGGTGGTGATTCTAAGGCTTCAGACTTCACAATGAGGGAAGAAGGTGCAGAAGCAGAGGGAGAGAGAAAGTATTCGGCTTATCAAATTGAGGTCATGGAGTTGGGGGTGGGCTTTGGAAGTGCTGAGCATTCCTAAGAGGGGGTACTTGCCTGGAGACCACAAGAGGGCAAAAGATCAGACATTCCCTGTCCTTGAGGAGTAACTATTTTAAAATAACCCCACTGCCTAAGTTCTTGTGCGTTTGGAAACCCGTCTACAGGGAGGGCCTTCCGACCTGGCAATGTGTGAATCTCAAGATCAGCTCTTAGTCTCCCAAGGTGATAGAAATAAAAATGAAAATAAACCAATGGGACCTAATGAAACTTACAAGCTTTTGCACAGCAAAGAAAACCATAAAAAAAAACAAAACAAAAAGACAATGTAAAGAATGGGAGAAAGCATTTCAAATGATGCAACAGGCAAGGGCTTAATCTCCAAAATACATAAACAGCACATACAGCTCAACAAGAACAAAACAACCTAGTCAAAAAGTGGCAGAAGACCTTAATAGACATTTCTCCAAAGAAGACATGCCAATGGCCAGGAAACACATGAAAAGATGCTCAACATCACTAATTATGAGACAAATATAAATCAAAACTACAGTGAGGTACCACCTCACACCAGTCAGAATGGCCATCATTAAAAAGTCTATATATCAATGCTGGAGAAGATGTGGAGAAAAGGCAACCTTTCCTGCACTGTGGGTGGGAATCTAAGTTGGTGCAGTCACTGTGGAAAAGTGTGGAGGTTCCTCAGAAAACTAAAAATAGAACTACCATATGACCCAGTAATCCGCTTCTGGGCACACACCTGGACAAAACTGTAAGTCCAAAAGACACATGCACCTTTATGTTCAGAGCAGAACTATTCCCCATAGCCAACACCACACGGCAACAACCCAAATGTGCACAGACAGGTGAATGGGTAAAGAAAGTGCACATGTATACGACGGACTGCCACTCAGCCATAAAAAGAAATAATGCCATTTGCAGCTGCATGGATGCGACTAGAGATCACATGAAGTCAGAGAAATCCATGCTATTACTTTTATGTGGAATCTAAAATATGGCACAAATGAATGTATCTCAAAACAGACTCACAGACACAGAGAACAGGCCTGTGGTTGCCAAGGAGGCAGGGGACGGGGAGGGACGGACTGGGAGTTCAGGGTTAGCAGAGGCAAACTATTCCATTCGGAATGGATAAACGGCAAGGTCCTACTGCCTAGCACAGGGCACCAGATCCAGACTCCTGGGATAAACCATAATGGAAAAAGAATATAAAAATAAAGAATGTATATATGTGTACGACTGAGCCACTTTGCGGTACAGCAGAAATTAGCACAACACTGTAAATCAACTATACTTCAATAAAAAAATTAACATAAATCCAAGGAGAATACAAAGATCAGCTGTTAAAACTAATATTAAGCTTGTCTGAAGAGTTAATGTGCTAAGTTGCTTTTGTTCTTCCCAAATAAAAGTGTCATGTGAGGAAATAACACACTATATTCTTTTGGGATGGTAGGATAAAGAGTCATTAAACAGAATAAACTTCCATTTTTCCTATGAACTTTATTAAGTACCTAATCAGACCTAATCTGTTTTGGGGGGTGGGGGTGGCAAACGTGAGATATTAGTTCCCTGACCAGGGATTGAACTTGTGCCCCCTGCATTGGGAGTATGGAGTTCTTAACCACTGAACCACCAGGGAAGTCCCCTAATATGGGTTTTAAAAAGAAATATCATTAAGATCTACAAAGGATTCCGTTTCCCACATTCCTTCTTCATTCTATTATTGTCACTGCATCAATCTTAAAGGAAATCAACTCTGAATATTTTGGAAGGACTAATGCTGCATCTGAAGCTCCAATACTTTGGCCACCTGATGGGAAGAGTCAACTCACTGGAAAAGACTCTGCTGCTGGGAAAGATTGAGGGTAGGAGAAGGAGGCAGCAGAGCATGAGATGATTGGGCGGCATTGACTCAATGGACATGAGTTTGAGGAAGCTCTGGGAGACAGTGAAGGACAGGGAAGCCTGGCGTGCTGCAGTCCATGGTGTCGCAAAGAGTAGGACAGAACTGAGCGACTGAACAACAACTCTGTATTCATCCATCCTAAGGATATAATTTCAGAGAAGGCAATGGGACCTCACTCCAGTACTCTTGCCTGGAAAATCCCATGGACAGAGCCTGGTAGGCTGCAGTCCATGGGGTCGCGAAGACTCAGACACGACTGAGCAACTTCACTTTCACTTTTCACTTTCATGCATTGGAGAAGGAAATGGCAACCCACTCCAGTGTTCTTGGCCTGGAGCATCCCAGGGATGCGGGAGCCTGGTGGGCTGCCAGAGTCGCACAGAGTCAGACACAACTAAGTGACTTAGCAGCAAGGATATAATTTAGAAAATGTGACTTGTAATCTTGTTGTGTTAATATTTTTGACCTGACCTGCTTAATTATCGAATACTGTCCTTGCCAGCTTCTGCTAGCCTTCTATGTTCATTTCAGAATTTCCAATATTGATATATAAAGTAAAATATCCGTTTTTACAGAAGAGTACCCTTTATTTGATTTTTAATTGAATGATTCTTTAAATTCTATAATGCTTTACAATTTTCAAGTTTGACACACATGATTTCATATAATCCCATAACCTTTTCCCCCACCCCTTTATTGCCCCTCATTCTTCTCCCTACTGTTAACTACTAGTTTGTTCTATATTATGTGTCTTTTTGACTTTTTTACTGTTTATTTTTTAGATTTCACATATGATATCATACAGTATTTGTCTTTCTCTGACTTATTTCACTTAACATAATGCCCTTCACGTCCATCCATGTTGCTGCAAATGGCAGTTCCCTTCTGTTTTATGGCTGAAGAGTGTTCCATCCACATCTCTATCCATTCATCTGTTGATGGACGCTTAGGTTGCTACCGTCTTGACAATTGTAAATAATGCTGCTATAAACATTGGGGTGCATGTGTCTTTCAGATAGTAAGGGTTTTTTCAGATGTTTACCCAGGAGTGGGATTGCTGAGACATATGGTAGGCTGTCTTCCACAGTGGCTGCACCAATTTGCATCCCCACCAACAGTGTCTTTGGTCAAGAAAACTTGGAGGCTTTCTTGCCAACATATTTCAGTGTTCTTTTGTTCTTTTTGAGGATGGTCATTCTGACAGTTGTGATACCTCACTGTGGTTTTGATTTGCACTTCCCTGATGATTAGTGATGTTGAGCATCTTTTCATGTGCCTGTTGGCCTTAGCATTTCCTCTTTGGAGAAATGACTGTTCAGTTCTTCCACCCATTTTTAAACTTTTTTTTTTTTTTAATGTTGAGTCGTATGAACTGTATATATAGGTTGAATATTAATCCCCTGGGGCTTCCCTTGTGGCTCAGACAGTAAACAAGGTAAACAATCTGCCTACAATGCAGGAGACTTGGCATTGATCCCTGGGTTGAGAAGATCCCCTGGAGGAGGGTGTGGCAACCCACTCCAGTATTCTTGCTGGAGAATTCCATGGACAGAGGAGCTTGGCGGGCTACAGTCCATGGGGCTGCAAAGAGTTGGACACAGCTGAGCAACAAATACACACACGCATTAATCCCTTATTGGTCATATCATTTTCAAATGTCTTCTCTGATTCAGCAGGTAGTCTGTTTTGTTGATGGTTTCCTTTGCTGTGCAAAAGCTTTTAATTAGGTCCCATTTATGTTTGTTTCCTTTGCTTTAGGAGATGGATCCAAAAACTATTGCTATGATTACTGTCAGGTAGTGTCTGGTCTTATATCCTCATAAAACTTTACTGTTCATAAAATGCTAGAACACTATTATACTAAATATGTTCTAAAATACATTGTGTGAATATTTGTTCATTATTAAAGACAGTTTTGCTGTATCCATCTATCAGGGATCTTGAAGGGACAGGCAGGAACCTTACAGCTATGGGCCATCACCCTCCTTCCCCTAGAAGTCAGGAGTGAGAAGCAGCGAAACTTGGTCCTCAGCTAGAAGCAGCTGTGCCTGCAGACGGGCTGGAAGGTCTCTGATTTTAGCTTTTGTGAAGCTCAACTACATCCCCATCCTTGGGTTTTGCGAGACTCAGCTTGATAATAAATTCCTCTTTTTTTGCTTACCCTAACAGAAGTGTGCATGCGTGCTAAGTCACTTCAGTCATGTCTAACTCTTTGTGTGTCCAGGGACTGTAACCCAGGCTCCTCTGTCCTTGGGATTCTCCAGACAAGAATACTGGAATGGGTTGCCAGTCCTTCTCCAGGGGATCTTCCCAACCCAGGGATTGAACCCATGTCTTTTACATCTCTGGCACTGGCAGGTAGCTTCTTTAACACTAGTGCCACCTGGCAAGCCCGTATTTCTATTAATTAGAACTAAGAGAGACTAGATTTATCTGCTGCTGAGGAAACTTTCAAATTACTCAGTGCTTATTAAGTGTCATGCAATGTAGCAATGCATACTTTACCTTATTTAATCCTTAAAAACAATGCCACGAGGGAGGCATTATCATGATTATTACCTGCATTTTATGGATAAAAACATCAAGATTTAGTAAAGTTTAGTAATTTGTTCCAAATCACCGTCTATTACGTGGCAAAACTGAGATTCAAACACAGAGTTGTTGATACAAAAATGCACGCTATAAACCATCATGCTATATTATTTCTTGAAACACCTATAGGCATATTATGTGCCAGAACAAAATATTTGCATTTAAAAACTTTTAATGAAAATCTTCAAGGATACACAAGAGCAGAAAAATCAGTGTAAGAAGCCCCAGTGACCCATGGCCCAGCTTCTCTGTTTATCAACATTTTGCCAATCTTGGCTCATCTACCCCTCCCCGCCCCCACTTTCTAACTATGGTTAACATGTTGCAATCTTACATGAATATGGCACATATGTCACAGCCGAAAAATCAAGACTGGTGCGTTAACTGCAGGCCTTACCCAGATTTCCCTAGTTTGTGCCCAGTGGCCCTTTCCCACATCGCAGTCGCATCAGGGTGCGGCTTCACTGCTGCACTGTTCAGTCGTGGCGTCTCCTTAGCCTCTTCCACTTTCTGTTTCTCAGTCTTGCCATGTTTTTCTTGGCCTAGATGATTTTGAGGTGCGTTGATCAGGTATTTTGTAGAATTCCCTTGTGTTTGATGCCTTTCTCATGGTAAGACTGGGGGTTACAGTTTTTCAGGAAGAAAATCAGAGGTGAAGTGCCTGTCTCATCACATATAGGGCACCTGGTCTCAACATGACTTATTTCTCATTTAATCCTGACCACCTGGCTAAAGCAGTATTTTCCAGATTTCGCCACTGGACAGTTATTTTTTCACTCCATACAAACTTATTCTTTGGAAGCAAGTCGCTAAGTACGATCCACACTCATGATAAGGGACTTAGTGTCACCTGGACTGGCCGTAAATTTGGAATTCTGTAAGAAAGACCGAAGGTGATCTTAAAATACTCCATTCTTCTTTGCCAGTAAATGGTCAACGGATGGGCATGTGTGATGATTCTAGGAAAGATTTTTCTCCCTGATGAGAAGAAACAATTATGCCAGAAGGAAGCTTCTCCTTGTCTTCTCTGCAGCAAGTGGAGCCTTCCTCTCCTTGGATACACGTATCCCTTGGAGTGACAGTCACTATCTTGGGGCCATGAGGCGATAAGCCAGGGACGGAAAGTCAACGTTATTGGGATGGCCAGAGTTAGAAGAGGGTCGAAGGCCTTGAAACTATCTCCCTCCAGCCTTCTTGTTACACAGGCCTAAACTTCTTTATTGCTTATGTCACCCTTAGTCACTGTTCTGTTGTGCTTAGTCGCTCAGTCGTGTCTGACGCTTTGTGACCCCATGGACTGTAGCCCGCCAGGCTCCTCTGTCCATGGGATTCTCCAGGCAAGAATACTGGAGTTGGTTGCCATGCCCTCCTCCAGGGGATCTTCCCAACCCAGGGATTGAACCCAGGTCTCCTGCTTTGCAGACAAATTCTTTACCATCTGAGCCACCAGGGAAGCCCAAGAAAACTGGAGTGGGTACCCGATCCCTTCTCTAGGGGAACATCCTCAAAAGCATTCCCAGCTGATACAGGAACCTCATCCATCTTTTTTTTAAACAACAGTAGCTGTCCTCATCTAGGACATGGCACACATTTTAAAAATAAGTAAATGAAGGACTAAATTAAGAAGCTATTATAACCATAAAACCATCAATGTCACTAAGGCCAGAATATTTGGCAATTAGATTCTATACTTCCATTTCTTCTCTCAAAGAAATACAACAGAAGTATATGCATTCTGCCATGGCAGAAAAAATTTATTAGTATGATTAGTTGACAGCAGCAAAAATTTTTGATGTGTATCAAATTCAAATTGATATATATATATAATTATTTATTAATTTTTAGGACTAATTTATTATTAAATCTTAGGACTTATTAACCAAAATATCTCTTTGCCTTTGATTGAGGAAAATAATGGAATGCCTAACATATAGCAATGAGAATGAAAAACTATCTCGCAACAGCATGGATGACTCTCACATGTATACTGTTGAGTGACAGATGTCAGTCACAAATGTATACACTGCATTGATTATATTGATATAAAGTTAAAAAGACATGCAAACTAATCTCCACTGTCCAAAGTCAGAACAGTGTTTACCCGTGAGCAGTGGTAACAGTGAAGTGTTTCCACGGAAGGGCTTCAGGTTGGTGATTTTTTCCTTCATCATGGTGTTGGTTACAGAGGTGTGTTCAGTTTGTGAGATGTGTACAGTTACAAAGATGTGTACATTTATGACACACACTTTTATGTATACTTGATAAAGCTTACTTTAAAAATTCACCCTGAAAACGTCTACCTCTAGCATCTTATTAATCAACTTTGGGAGTGGATATGGCAACCCACTCCAGTACTCTTGCCTGGAAAATCCCATGGACAGAGGAGCCTGGTGGGCTGCAGTCCATGGGGTTGCGAAGAGTTGGGCACGACTGAGCGACTTCACTTTCACTTTCATGCACTGGAGAAGGAAATGGCAACCCACTCCAGTATTATTGCCTGGAGAATCTCAGGGACAGAAGAGCCTAGTGGGCTGCCGTCTATGGGGTCACAAAGAGTCTGACATGACTGAAGTGACTTAGCAGCGGCAGCAAACCTCTTCAACAGTGTTTATTTACAAATAGCATAAAATGGTTCATGATTTTCAGTGAAATTTAGACTGGGGCCAACTAACTCACTGCAGGAAGTCTCCAACTTATGAATGTGAACAGTCTTGTATGCATAGTAACGATTCGTAATTCAGTTGTACAAACAGTATTTCCCCACAGGTCTAGTGTTAGAATAACCGTTTGGGTAGAGGCCAACTGGTAATAATGAAGCTGAAAGGCTATTTATTTCTCATTAAACAAGAGCATATAATTATCCCTGTTACACATACACAAGGCTGAAACAGCTTTCAAAAATAAATAAAGATAAAAACATAATTGAGATTAAATTTCACTTTAAATCCATCAGACTGGTGGTGGTTTAGTCACTAAGTTGTATCTAAGGGTGAGGAAAAGTGGCTTAGTTTTAATAAAAATGGACTTGACCCAGGAATTCTAATAAAGATTAATGATAATTTAAGATTGACAGGAAATGTATGGAAAGAGTAACATGGAAACTCATATTACCATATGTAAAATAGATAACCAACAGGAATTTGCTGTATGGCTCAGGAAACTCAAACCCAGGCTCTGTATCAACCTAGAGGGGTGGGATGGGGAGGGAGAGGGGAGGAAGGTTCAAAAAGCAGGGGATATATGTATACCTGTGGCTGATAGCTCAGTTGGTAAATAATCCGCCTGCAATGCAGGAAATACTGGTTTGATTTCTGGGTCGGGAAGATCCCCTGGAGGAGGGAAAGGCTACCCACTCAAGTATTCTGCCCTGGAGAATTCCACAGACTGTATAGTCCATGGGGTCTTAAAGAGTCAGACATGACTGAATGACTTTCACACACACACGGCTGATTCATGTTGAGGCTTGACAGAAAACAAAATTCTGTAAAGCAATTATCTTTCAATAAAAAAATTAATTTAAAACAAAAGAGTGAAGGGAGAGAGGGATGGTCTCAGAAGAGTTAAGGATTCAGGTATTTCCTGACAAAGTTGCCCACACTATCTACTTAATGTTCTTTTACAAGGAATTCCCCACCTCCCCCATCTGCTTGTTCTCATAGTATAGTGATCACGAAAAACAAAATGTGTATGTATGTGCGCTGAAATGTCTTTTTTCCCTCTTTTTCATTGTGCTCTTCTAGATTCAAGGTAACTAAATTTCAGAACCATCTGCTTTATGTATTTTAACTTATAATCATCCAAACAAGTTTTGAGGATAACTTTTCCTGTTTTCACAGACGAGGGCTCAGAGGCACAGAAAAACTCAGCGACATGTATGAGATCCCAAAGCTGGAAAGCAGAGAGCTATGTTTAGATCCAGGCAGCTTGGACCCAGTCGGGCTTGTCATCACTTTTCTGTAGGGAGAACAGTGTTTTCCAAAAGCATATTCAATAATCTCACCAATAGACCCTTTAGTGTTGTCTCTGCTACAAATGAAGCAGAGCTATGCATACTTGAGAATATGAATTGACCATATTTGCAGGCTGCACCGTTTCTTCATCGTTAAAACCTACCCTTTTCCTGTCTGTAAAGGTGGTTGAGAGAATGATTGCAGTAAAATCAGAAGGCGTATGTCAGAGTTTTTAGCTTCTCTGGAGCTAAGAGAGGTTTAATGTGTAATTATGAAATTGAGGAAGCACATTATTTACCATCTTTCCAGAAAAGTGTACTATTATGTCAAATCACCTCTGTTATAAATGTTTTGTGCTCACTCAGTTGTGTCTGACCCTTTGCGGCCCCATGGCTTGTAGCCCTCCAGGCTCCTTTGCCCGTGGGATTTTCCAGGAGAGCATACTGGAGTGAGTTGCCATTTCCTACTCCAGGGGATCTTCCTGACCCAGAGATTGAACCCATGTCTCTGTGTCTCCTGCACTGGCAGGCAGATTCTTTGCCACTAGTGCCCCATGGGAACCCCCCATAGATAATGTTAAGAACAATATAATCATTAATAATTTTGATTGGCACCTTTGTTGCCTGTTATCAGTTAGTGTTCACCAAAACTGATTTCTCAACAAACATTTTTAAGTTAATCATTATGCCTACTTAGGATGCTTGAAAATTTATAATAATCATACTAAATTTCACAAGGAAATTGGGGTTCTAAGGAATTCAGAAGTTTTGACCTTACACAGTGTTAAGAAAGGAACTTTCTCAAGAACTTAGCATAATTTTAAAATCAAGTTTTAGTACACAGGTATTTGTGACTGGCCAACACTCTTCCATAAATTAACATATGACTCTTTTATGCAGTTAGGAAAATTTAAGTTAATACTACCTTTTCACATATTTAGGACTTTGTTAAAAAGACAGCAATTAATTTCTCCCATACCCAGCAGCCAACCTCTCTTGTACTATACAACCAAAGTGTGCTAAATCGAATTGTGTCAACCAGATTCCAAGCAGCAGAGCCTGGGGAAGACGCTGCCTGGATATTTCTTGTTCTCCTAGCTTCTCTCACTATCGGACAAGTCAGCTCAGTGGCTGCCGTGCGGCGCTCCCAGCACTATACCGTCCCGTCTTTCTAATGCCGTCTGGAGAAACAAACTGAGCGTTTGCCCTAGCTCCGCTTTTAAACAATTAAAAAGATTTTCCTCCACTTAACACTCTTTGTGCTCACCGTCCAATAGTCTTTCTGGTACCTTTTAAACTCTGATATTCTAAAAAAAAATTTCTCTCACTTTCATGTTAAAATTACCGGGACAAAAAAAACCTAAGGCAAATTGATTTAGACATGCCTGAAATACAAGAGTTGTTAACATTTCAGAACAGCTGGAAATCCTAAAGGAAGGAACTGTATTCAACAAGTGTGGCACTGGAAAAGTGAAAGTCACTCAATCGTGTCTGACTCTTTGCGACCCCACAGACTGTGGCCTGCCGGGGTCCTCTGTCCATGGAATCTTTCAGGCCCAAGGACTGGAGTTGGCAGTGTTCCCTTCGCCAAGGGATCTTCCCAATCGAGGGATTGAACCTAGGTCTCCCGCGTTGCGGGCAGACTCTTTACCATCTGAGCCATCAGGGAAGACCAATAACTCATCAAAACTGTTTGCACTGTTATGTGAAAATCAAAATTGGGTGGTTTGAGTTACATAGGTGGGAATCACGATAAATATGCCAATGGAGGTTTAGGAATGCATGTACAATTGACTCTGGTACACAGATGCTGTGAATACACACACCATAGGGAGGCAGGTGAACTGGGGTTTGAGAAGATTCCATCTAACATCCTTAAAGTTCTCTTTTTTCTTGGAAAACTCCTGCTATCTGAACCCATCCTGCTAACACCACCTTCAGGAAGGGAAGCAAAGCCTCCAAAAGGGTCCTTGTTTCTGCCTGCATCAACCACAGAACTAGATGTAACAAACCTTAATCTCATCATGCGGCCTTCACCAAGACTGACTTTGCTTCTGTCTGTTCCCACCTTTCTTTTTGAGATAAGTTTAAACAGGGATTGTCATAGGGAATAAGTCCCAAGTAAAACTGACTTCTTAATAAAAGAGCACTTGCCTTAATAAGAAAATGTGACAAAGTCTGAATAAGGAATGATGAAAGCTGCAAAGCAGCACATACCTTTTCCATTTGGTTGTTTCTAATCCTTGGTGCTTTTAAAAACTGAATTTTTGGGTAATGTTTCATGGTTCTCTTCCACATCTTCTTCACCAGTAGAGCTGGCTGGTATGCAGATATTATTTGTAAAGCACAAATATTACCGAAGTTTCCACCCTGGCATGTTGATCTAGTTGAAACAAAACAAACCATACCTACTCTATCAAACCCCCAATTACTAATAAGAACAAGCAAAAGTAAGTATCCAGATTATTAGATTGATGATTTAAAAGCATATTTCATTATATTCTTAATGGAATAAATTGGCATTAAAAGGTAGGAAAACCAATTACATTTATATTTTAATAAAGGTAAATAAAAGCCAAATTACACCCAACTGTTAAAAAAAAATTTTTTTTTTAATTCTAGGGTATATATACTGGGGCAGGGGAGGGTGGTGGAATAGCATAATAAAGTCAGTTCAGGGCTTTTTTATGAACAAATGATACCCCTGTCTTTCCCATGAAATGTTTCTAAGCAATTCTGTAAACCAAACCGGTCACATAAGACACAGAATAGTGGCTGTCTCTCACACTTGTTACTTTTAATTCCCAAGGGGTCAGTAGCTAATACTTTCACTTCTGGGTAAGAGAAAAGGCATTCTGGTCCATTAATTCGCCTACTCGCTCCTGGAGGACATTAACCAACTCTGCTATTACGAAGACATGAGTGTCATCAATGTCCTGAATGATGAACTTCTTCCCGAGGGCGTTTGACTCGTCCAAGTACAGCAGAAACTGCTTCATTGCAGGGTCACTGTCGAGATAAAACACGTGATGAGACAAGTACAGCAGAAACGGCTTCGTGGCAGAGTCACTGTCGAGATGAAACACGTGACAAGGGGACACCTTGCTGTCTAGGTATACCCGAACGATGAAAACTGAGCACAGACTGTTTGAGGATAATCTTAAAAGTTGGAAAGTGTTTCCCAATCCCTCCCCTCTCTTCTCTGCCCCAAGGGTTGACGATTCACAGACGCAGCTTCATTGAGAACAGTTGGTGGAAGTTTAGAAGAGGCCGACAATGATATTTTAAATAATAATCTGTCAGCGACAAGTGTAAAAGTAAAGCAACAGTCACAGCTCTGTAGTTAACAGGGACCCAAAGCACGGCCCTGTGGACTGATTTAAAAAATGTCAAAGACAATGTCTGGCTGGTAATAAATATTCAAGTATTTTTCTCTTCTTTAATTCTGAACCTCGTAAGTCTGAACTATCACTTATAATCTTTAAAGGAAATTCTAACCAAATCTCTTTGAGCATACTGAGCTCAGAAAAAGAGCTAAATTCAACTCTGTTTGTGATTTTTAGCTTAGAATAAACAGGATAGTCTTAAGGCAAAGAGATAAAATTTTTTGGATTTATAGAAATGCTTTTTATAAAAACGTGAATCACAACAAAGGACATAACATACAATAATGTGTTTAGCAAAAGATGAATATAAAATTATGTCCAGTTACATATAGATTTTTTTTAATTCTGAGAGAAAACATAATCTCACACAATCTTTCTTTTTGAGGGATGTCAACATCAATTACAAAAACAACTATTTAATTCAAAGAGGTCAGTGTAATTTACTGAAAACTGTATACATTTTATTGCTTTTAAGTACAAGCATAGGTATACGTGAAGCTAACAAGTAATGGATTTCAATTACTAAGTGAGTATGGTGCATGGCATACTAACTATGAATAAAGTCAAGTCTTCCTGAAAAAATGGCTGTCTTAATTACTTTCAACAACTTACCTTCAAAATAATTTTATTAACAATTTACTATGCTCTAAAATGATGTGAATAAATAAGCAGGTCTGCCCATGTCAGAAATGACATAGATTTTAAATTTAGCTCCTAGTATGTTTGTTACCTTAGGTTCAGAATACTAAGGTTATGTTTACCCACTTAAGTTTCGCAAAATTCAGTTAAATTCTTTAGTTGCGGTATCAGAATGACCATACTAATGTGGGATATTGATTTGCTCAGAAGTAGCAAATACGCTTGGAGAAGGAAATGGCAACCCACTCCAGTGTTCTTGCCTGGAGAATCCCAGGGATGGGGGAGCCTGGTGGGCTGCCGTCTATGGGGTCACACAGAGTCAGACGTGACTGAAGTGACTTAGCAGCAGCAGTAGCAGCAAATACGCTATTTTAAGTTTTATTCCCTCATTCAATAAAAACTTACTGAACACCCAACATGTATCCAGTGCTACTGCGGTCCGGGGGATTCAGCAGTGAAGCAAACAATTCAGAACCCTTTCTATTGTGGAGCTTACAGTCTAGTGCTAACACTATGACAAACAAACAAAAACCAAGGAATCAAAGTGAGAAATGGCAGTGACGACAGTGACATGATCTTGGAAGTTTAAGAAGGGGCCTCAGGAAAGGCCTTACTGAGCAGGTGGTATCTGAACAAATGTCAGGCAGAGGCAGGAAGCAAACCACGGGGTGATGTGACGCAGAGCTGCCCAGGGAGAGCGAACAGCAAGGCCACAGAGCTGGAGGGGGGAGCTGGGGGGCGGGGCGGGGGCAGCACCAGATGAGGTCAGAGCTTCATCCTGAATTAACTTACAAACTGACCTGACTTTTAAATGTTGAGGATCATACTGACTGCAGGGCTGAGAAAAGGCTGGTGGACGGTGGAGGCAAGGCTGGAAGGAGGGAGACCCATTAGAAGGTGACTGCGGTAATCCAGACAAGACACAGGGATCTGGACCTCGGTGGTGAGTGAGATTGGGCAGCGGCTGAGTGCTAGACACATGCCGAACGTAAAGCCAACATAGCTTGCTGAGGCTGGACTCGAATAATGGAGACATGAAGTGGCCTTGCCCTGAGATGAGGAGGAACATGGAAGGACAGGTGTGCAGGTAAGATCAGGAGTCCACTTTCAGGCATGGTACCTTTGAGATGTCACCCGCGTGAAGTGGCTGAGCAGGAAGCCGGATATACAATTCTGGATTTCAGCAGTGGAGTCCAGAATGAGGAGTCAGTAAGTCATCAGTGTCTAGATGGCATTTAGAGCCATGACCAAGGAGTGAGCAGAGCGAGAGAGGAGAGTCCAGGCACCAAGCCCTGGACACCCCAACCCCAGAAGGTTAGGAAGGAAAGAAGGAATCAGCAAAACAGATAGAAAGTGACCACTGAGGTCGGAAGAAAACCTGAAGGGTACTTGGAAGCGATGTTAACAAAGGATATCCAGGAAGAGGAAGAGATCAACTGGGTCAAATGCTGTTAATAGGAATAGTAAGATAAGGACTGAAAATGGACCACTGGATTCAGAAAGCTACTGGACCTTCACAAGAGCAGTTTCAAGACGATGACAACACAGGAGACAATCTGATTGGAGTGGTTTTTAGACTGAGAGGAGCGAAATCAGAGAAAAGTGAACAGAAATGTATCTTCTGAGAAATTCTGCTACAAAGAGCAGGAAAATCAAGCGGGAGTTGGAGAAGGATGTCGTTCAGAGTTAGCATCGCGGCGGGAAGAGTGTACGGGCCCAGGTCCATGTGATAAAAGACTAGCGGATGTTCCATTTTCTCAGTGAAACAAGAAACAGAGTGACGAGCCGAGGTAAGGACAGGGGCGGTTTCTGCGATAAGAGAAGATGAAATACCACATTCCATTCATTCCAAGAAGATTTTAATTATCTCCCAAACTGGGATGGGTCTCGATTTAATAGCATATGATTTTTCTTAAGAGGAACATAACATACTGCTAAATTTTAAAACTGATGGACTCTTAATTTGGTGAAATATAACAGCTTGACTAGGAAACTGGGAGAACAAATGAACTTAGGAATTTGCAGGCTACATTCATTTAAGACATGAGTTTAATACCAGTCATGAATTTAAAGTGAGACCGATCAGTATGCTCTCCAGCCATCTAGAGTTGTGGAAGTAAAGGTTCCCAACAGGGGGAGAGCTGGACTGAACCGGACCTGGTGAATGTGACTGAGAGAGGGCCAAGGGAGTTGAGGGTCTTTACGAGGACGAGTACACTGATGGAAGCGAGGGTTGGGAACCGTGCAGGACAGGAAAGAGCTGGGGGGATCAGCAGACTGCAGGTCTGGGAGAATCAAAGGAGCCACCCGGGAGGTCCAAAGGAACTGTGTTAGCTGCTTAGTCGTGTCTGACTCTTTGCAACCCCATACACTGAAGCCCACCAGGTTCCTCTGTCCATGGGATTCTCCACACAAGAACACTGGAGTGGGCTGCCATTTCCTTCTCCAAAAGAAACTATAGACCTAGGGTATTAGAGGGCATGACCTGGAAAGAGGAGGTGGTGGTCAGAGGTAGGTGCCTGAAACAGAGGTTTTGACGAGACCCCAATACTGGTAGGTGTGACAATGCAAATGGCGACAGGAGGACAAGGAAAGCTCACTGGAAAAGGAGGTCAGGGAGCTGAGAGGTCATCAGGGGACTGAAAGGACTACACACATGAAATCACTTAAGAATCTCTGGAGTGCTCCTCAAGAGTGACAGGTCGCCTTCAAAGAAAAACCTTCAAGGAAAGACCTAGGTGTTTGTAGATGATTACAAGAGAGGATTACTGGGTGGGTTCATCAGATTGGGAACCGGGGGTTTTCCTGGAATTGGGGGAGGATTTCTGGAGGTGGCAATGAGAAAGAAGGTAGTCAGTCAGTCAGTTCACTCAGTTGTGTCCGACTCTTTGCGACCCCATGAACCGCAGCACGCCAGGCCTCCCTGTCTATCACCAACTCCTGGAGTCCACCCAAATCCATGTTCATCAAGTTGGTGATGCCATCCAACCATCTCATTCTCTGTCATCCCCTTCTCCTCCTCCCCTCAATCTTTCCCAACATCAGGGTCTTTTCAAATGAGTCAGCTCTTCGCATCAGGTGGCCAAACTTTCAGCATCAACATCAGTCCTTCCAATGAACACCCAGGACTGATCTCCTTTAGGATGGACTGGTTGGATCTCCTTGCAGTCCAAGGGACTCTCAAGAGTCTTCTCCAACACCACAGTTCAAAAGCATAAATTCTTCTGCACTCAGCCTTCTTTATAGTCCAACTCTCACATCCATACATGACCACTGGAAAAACCATAGCCTTGACTAGACGGACCTTTGTTGGCAAAGTAATGTCTCTGCTTTTTAATATGCTGTCTAGGTTGGTCATAACTTTCCTTTCAAGGAGTAAGCATCTTTTAATTTCATGGCTGCAGTCACCATCTGCAGTGATTTTGGAGCCCCCCAAAATAAAGTCTGACACTGTTTCCACTGTTTCCCCATCTATTTCCCATGAAGTGATGGGACCGGATGCCATGATCTTCATTTTCTGAATGTTGAGCTTTAAGCCAACTTTTTCACTCTCCTCTTTCACTTTCATCAAGAGGCTCTTTAGTTTTTCACTTTCTGCCATAAGGGTGGTGTCATCTGCATATCTGAGGTTATTGATATTTCTCCCGGCAATCTTGATTCCAGCTTGTGTTTCTTCCAGTCCAGCGTTTCTCATGATGTACTCTGCACAGAAGTTAAATAAGCAGGATGACAAAATACAGCGTTGACGTACTCCTTTTCCTATTTGGAACCAGTCTGTTGTTCCATGTCCAGTTCTAACTGTTGCTTCCTGACCTGTTCTCAAGAGGCAGGTCAGGTGGTCTAGTATTCACATCTCTTTCAGAATTTTCCACAGTTTATTGTGATCCACACAGTCAAAGAAGGTAGATACCCATCCTATTTCTTGGCCCAAAGGTACAAGATATATTAGAGTAAAAAAGTCAACAGAGCGGGCTCAGGGGAAAGCTAAGTTTTATTATAACAACAACAAAAAAGGGAACTGGGGGAGAAGAAAGATGGAAAGTTGAGAGAGGAAGCTGGGACCTAGGGGTTCCTGCTCTCACTAAGTTCTAGAGGCTAAAGTGGAAAGGATGGGGTAGGGGCGAGGGGGAGGTAGAATTTAAGTGCCAATGAACAGAGCCAGAAGGTAGTGAATGTAAAATGAATGAAGGATGACCTGGAAATCTGTGGCGTTTTGGGTGACTGAGGGCCTAGGAATGAGAGTCTCAAGATAATGAGAGTCTCTGATAATGAGATGAAAAAGGAGAGTGAAAAAGTTGGCTTAAAACTCAAATTCAGACAACTAAGATCACTGCATCTGGTCCCCTCACTGCCTGTGCAGAATGGGAGAGACAACAGGGTCTTCTATAAATACAAAGAGAGGCAATGTGATGGTCACAGATTTAAGCAGATACTAAGGATGTTAAATTTACACCTGCAGTAACTCCCTAATTTTGGCAGTTACACAGAATAAAAATTTAAATAAGAAATTTTTGTAAAGCAACACCACCCTGCACATTGAGAAATCTTACTGAAATAAACAATCGTACCAATCATCCTATCATCTTACCAATCATACCCAGGCTGTGAAATATTAAAAAAAAAAAAAGACTTTAAAGAGTAATTCTAGAAAGAATCTGGCAGTAATGAAGCAGGCTGAACAGGGTTCTTTCAGATCTTACAGAAATGAAAATGAGAAGGCCCACAGGACAGGGAATCCAAAGCTTCAGCTTCTCTACAACTTCTGTCTTCCTGCTCAGACTCTGAAATCTCAGCTGCAGTCTCAACTGCTCCAAGCCTATACATGCAAAAGGGGTGGGGGTGGGAAGAGGTGGAGACAGGAAGGAGGGCAATTTAAGAGGAGATAGGAGAGGGAAGACAGAAACCACCCCTTGGCCTCAGCGCTCTGCACCCAGGCTGCTCCCTCCCGTCCCTGCGAGGAGGGATGTGCCTTCATCTCTCTCTCTCTCTCTCTAGGTGACAGGGCATACAATAGTTTTTTGTTAACCCTTTAAAATAAATTGGGGGTCTAAATGGAACAAGGAGGAGAAAGAAGGACATTATAAATACTGCTGTCCGAATTGATACGTTATCTTGTTACTGTCTGAGCGCAGTGCATTCAGAGATGACACACAACTGACTAGCTATTGGGATTAGAGACAGCAAGGGTGAAGCGGTTATGAAGACTTTCATCTCCAGAAATTTTATAAATAAAATACATCTGCATACTTTCCATGAACAAACTGAAACCAAGAATTGCCAGGGGACTCACATCTGTGCTTTTAACCAATAGGTCAATGTTTTCAAAATTTCTGCCATTTGCAGACTACCCTTGCCATTTTAGCCATCTCCTATTACATGTGCATTATGTATTACTCAAATGTTGTTTTTAACTCTTTAAGTCAAATTAACGTTTCAGCTTAACTTCACCTGGTACAAAATCACCAGTCATCTTGATGTTTTATTTTTTTCTGATCAATTAATATGGTCATAGAAAAAGTAATTTTGTGTATAACTAAATCACTCTGCAGTAAACCTGAAATTAACACTGTAAATCAACTATACGCCAATTAAAAGAAAAAAAAAAGCTACTCTGATGTAACTTGCCAAAAAGGAGGCCTATTGTACAAACTTTTTCTGTACTGAAACTTGAATTCAATCTATCAAGACCCACTCTAGTTCTCAGTCGTAGTAGAGAAGCTCCAAAGGAACACTAATCATCTGGAATTTAAGTGAGATTATACCCCTTGATTCAATTTTATTACCAAAATTCTTTCAATAAACAAATATTTACTAAGTAGCTCTCTCTATATATATATCTCAGGCATTGTTCTGGGTGCCCAAGAAACTTCAGTGAATTTGGCCTTGCTAAGAATAAAAAGCAAAGGCTCACAAAAGATACAGTAAATACTGTGAAAGAATAGGACAGTGGTTAGACTGGTTTGGCCTTCATTCTGATTTGCTTTTCATACAGAATGCAGGTTTGGAAGCCAAAAGTGTAATGACAGGAGTGGTCTAATACTACCTATTTTTCCAGATTCTTTGCGCTCGTGCTGTGAACTGGTTGGAATTTGCACCTGTACTACAAATCTTCCTTGCTGAAGCACTTGCCAAACCAACTGTGATAAGTATCACACCAGAGGTCTGCTTGAGCACCTGGAATCGGATGCAGACATGTGCTGAGCATATGTGGCTTGCTTCAGTAACTGCTGTGGTTGGCTCCACTCAGCAAACTCTTGGTGTGAGGCTGGCAGTCAAAGACAGAGGTGGATCCCAACAAACAGGAAGTTTTCACCAATCTCACGTTGACAAAAAAAATATGAAAATCTTTAGACTCTGGTATTTGATAAGCATTGGGAAGAAAGAATCTTATTATATTCATATACTTTTCAATTTTTCAATTCACTGACAGTAGGGACTAAATGGCCAATGTTATATACTGTTTATTTATCTCTCAATGGAGATCTGAACTCCAATTCACCTAAATGCTTCATACCATCTGTGAATATTATGAGGTGATAAACAGAAGTATACAGCTGCTGTTGTATTATCAACAGTCTTCCCTTTGGCATCAAGTATAGACATGAGGGGACTGAAGGACTCTTTCAGGTTCCACCATCCCAACAGGTGCATCTACTCATGGAGGAGGCCACTGGCCCTGGCCATGCCCTTTACGATTCTATTATTGCTTAGGTCTGGAGCCTTCTTGAAAGATCTGAATCTTTGGGAAGACAGCTGCCCTTCTGAAAAACTGTTCAGACTACACTTTAGATTTCACCATGAAGGGAAAAATTAAGTTTTGCAAGGATAGTTGTTATTGCCTAGTCACTAAGTTGTGTCTGACTCTTGTGACCCCATGCACGGTAGACTGCCAGGCTCCTCTGTCCACAGAATTTTTCAGGCAAGAACATTGGAGTGGGTTGCCATTTTCTACTCCAGGAGATCTTCCTGACACAGGGATCAAACCCGGCTGGGTCTGTTGGGTCTCCTGCACTGGCAGGCAGGTTCTTTACCACTGAGCCACAAGGGAAGTCCCTGCTAGGATAGCATCCATCTGAAAAATAAAATCTAGTCCTGGGGCAAGAAAATTTTCCACTGCAAAACTGATTAGCAAACTTCAGCTGATTAAGGGCACTGTGTAAAAATCCTTTTGTATGCACAGTTCTGACTTAGGAGATTTGGGGTGAGGTCTGAAATTTTTCATTTCTAACAAGCTCCAGATGGTGCTAGTCTGGGCAATACATGGAAAAACAAGGTGACAGAAGGCCACTAGTGCCCAGGGACAATTTTGAGGCTGGTCACAAGCAAACCAGTGGGAGCTTGTCCCATCAGGAAAAAATACCCCAGTTCCTCTTACAAATTTGCGCTCTCTATTCTTAGGGCTAAAAGTGAAAGCCTACCACCAAAACTTTAATGATTCTCCCAAAGTTTTGCTCTTTAAAGTGCTTTCCAGCTATCATTAAAAAATATATATGCATGTGTGTAATACAATTCCAACCATCATTCCAAAAGGACTATTTTGGAAACAAACTAAATTATTCCCAGGTTATTCTTGAATAGGTAAGAATGACAAAAAATGGATGTGGCATGGGATTAGGGAAGGACAGAAAGCAAGGACAGTAGCAAGGACAGAAAGACGACGTGATAAAAGAGCCACCACACATCATGAGGGAAGGAAATAAATGTTGTTGGACAATTATTCAGCTATTTGACCAAAAAAAAAAAAAGACAGCTAATTTAATACGCCCCTTCTCTCAATAAATTCCAGATGAATGAAATACAAAATATCAATCAAAAGAAAAATATGAAGACCTTAGGAGAGAGGTGAATACCAATCAAATCCAGAAGGAAGATTAAATTTGGAAGAATTGGAAAAAATAAAAGGGAAAAGCAGCTGACAGTGTGTGTGTGGATCCTCTGTGTTAAAAAAATAACATTACCATACACTGACATGAATCCACCACAGGTGTACACAAAACCAATACAGTATTGTAAAGTAAAATAAAGTAAAAATAAAAATAAATAATAAATAAATAAATAACATTAAAAGACCAACCAGGAAAATGTTTCTATTAGCTATGACAAAGTAATAAGAAAAATAAAAAACAAAAAGTAGCTCAGAAGTGTTTTCCAAAAGACAACAGCACAGTATGCTTGGAATTCAAGTGAACGTTTCTCTCATTTCTAGCGTTTACTTCCATCACCAAACATTCTAGTCTCGCACGTTAAAATAGTGAAAGTAACAAGCAGCAGAGTATCTTAACAAATCCTTCCTCTGTGACCAACCCAGTTCTGTACCCCTTTGCTTCCCAGGTGGCTCAGATGGTAAAGCATCTGCCTGGAATGCGGGAGAACTGGGTTTGATCCCTGGGTCAGGAAGATCTCCTAGTGAAGGAAATGGCAACCCACTCCAATATTCTTGCCTGGGAAATCCCACGGAGGGGAGAGCCTGGGGTGCTGCAGTCCATGGGGTTGCTCTGCCCACAGCTTTTAGTTTCTCCTTTGGAATGTGTGCCTAGTTTAAGAAACCTTCAACTGGCTCTCCTGTTTTTTTCTCTTTTTTTAAAGACCAAAGTTTGTGTGACTTTGGCAGGCCCTAAAATTCTAGTTAATCACTGATAACTTGAAAATACAAGCACTGTTCCCCTAAAGAGGGTTAATTTCACATATATGCTGCCTGCCACTGACCAAAACTTGTTGGAAATAACGCCAATGACATCAATTCAACAGAGATGCTGAAAACTGGCACTAGGAAGAAACTTAGCAACAAAATTTGTCCCACTAGTTACTAAGCAAGAAAAATGAAGTTGAGAAAGCTGAAAGACTTGATTCATTCAGATCTTAAGAACAAAACAAAATGGATTTTGGAAACAGTACACATGCAAATCAAGATTCAATGTGCAAAACAAACAAACAAAAAGACTCAATGTGCAGATTTAAAACTTAGTAAGTATCAAAACTACTAACCATTCTATAAGCACTCCTTTCAAGACGTTGACCATCTTTTCCCAGTCAGAAGGTGCTGATGACCTTAAAAATGGTAACAAAACCCTAAGGTGACAAAATATAAAAGCATTAACTTCAATATCCTTGGTGATTTACTTCTGAACAGAGGCAAAAAATTAAATGCCAAGACTAAACATAGAAGTCTATGAAAAACACAGAGCTAACATTAGGAAAACATCCAGATATTCTGATCTTTTAACAAAATTCAAACGAGTCTATTTGGGATAGTAACAATGCACAAATCTTATTTGCAAACAAATCCTACCCCCAGTCAATCCTAATGAAAGCCTAATGGGGTCTAACTCCACAGCAATGTGGCCAATCCAGGTTTAGAACAAGTACATTATTCAAAATATTTTTTTCCCACCTAGAAATATGATAAAAGGTAAAATTCTCGGAGACAGGAGTCACAGAATGGTAGCTTCGCAAGGGGCCTTAAAAATTATATGGGGGCTCCGACCATCTCGTTTTACAGATGAGATGGAGCAAAAAGATTTAAGTCGCAGGTACCAGCAGAAAAAGAACAATCCAAGTCTCCAGATCTTGCGTTATATTGCCAAATAAAATATGTACCACAGTGACGTGCGCTCGAAGGGAACCCATTCAGCTCACGCCAAATTAACTCTTATTAAACTTCCACACCTGGGCGCTGGGCAATGCCCCCCTGCAAAAGAAATGCACGGTTCAACTGCCGCGGGGCAGCCGCCGGCCTCGTCAGAAAGAGACAGGACGGAACCCTGTAACCCCGCAACATGAAAGGCAGGTTTCTGGGACTTTCCCGTCCCCTCCTTTTTTCTTGGAAACCCACAGAGCTTCCACGCAGCCCAGCTCCCCTACCGCTCCGAGGGCCGACGCCACGCACCTTTCCACCCACGGATCCCGCAGCACCTAGGCACCGACGACAGAGTGCCCATGCGCCTGCTACGTCATCGCCGGCGCGACGGCCTCAAGGGTGGGGCGCGCCGGCAGGGAGGCGGGCTGTGGGCGGGGCTTATGGCGGGGCGGGGCGAGGTGAGGGCGGGGTCACGTGCCGCCCGCCGCCGGTGGAGGGGCGGGGACTGGGAGCGGAGGGGCGGGGACTGGGAGCGGTGGCCCGGGGCGGGCTCCCAGCCAACTCGCTCTTGCGTGAACGGAAAGGGGGCTGTGGCCGCCTCCGCGCGCCGGCAGGTAAGGAAGGTAGGGCTGGGTTCGTGGGTGGGGGGCGGATGCAGGCCTCGGCGAAGCCGGGCACTGCGGGCCGTGAGGCGGGCGGCGACTCGGCGCGGCCGGGGCGCCCCAGGGAGGGCGCGCGGCCCCTGGCTGACCGGCTGACCCGGCGCTGGGCGTGAGGTGAGGGCCTGTTTCCCCGCCTCAGCAGCCCGGCTCTGCTTTCCCGGTCGCCACCCTTCTCTTAATTCCAGTCCCAGGCCCAGAGAGCACCTGCCGGTACCGTCGGCCACAGGAAGGATGGTGAAAATGAGGAGGAAATAAGTCTCCGTAGTTCAGATCGGAACCTTTCAGACTACAGCCTCTATAGCTGTGACGCGAGAGGATGAATAAGATTGAATGCTGATGGGTCCTCCGAGCCCGGAGGAAAGACCCAGAGAGTTCTAAAATTACTTCCTTCCCCAGATTCGGATCTGTAGTCTAATACTCTGGCCACCTGATGCGAAGAGTCCACTCATTGGAAAAGATCTTCATGCTGGGAAAGACGGGGCAGGAGGAGGAGGGGAACAGAGGCTGAGATGGTTAGATAGTATCACCCAACCTAATGGATATGACTTGAGCAAAGTCGGGGAGATAGTGGAAGACAGAAAGAGCCTGGCATGCTGCAGTCCATAGGGTTGCAAAGAGTCGGACTCCACTTAGCTACTGAACAACAATGTATTGGAGCTCTAATTGTTTTTTTACCAGTCGAGAAATGAGGTTTCTTGCTTTCTGTTCCTTAGGTGAAATTGTACTTCTCCAATTGTGTGTTTATGTGATTTAGGAACCTAGCTCTTCCATTTATTTGCCTCTTTCTTTGCTTCAAATCTTTCCCGTCCGGTTGGTTTCCATGCTGTTGCGCATGCTCGTTCCCTCCCTCTCTCTAATCTTCCCCAACTGTAGTTGTTCCTAAATATATTCTCTTTTTTTTTCTTCTTGAATGCATTCCCCTCTTTCACTGTCTCATCGGTTCCATCACATCAAACCTCTATTCTTGTGCGCCAGATGTCAGATGCCTGCACGTTAATGACCTGTGAGAACTCTAAAGAATGCCTCCCAACCTGAATTAGACCTCACTTCACCATCACTTCAAAATCTGCTTTTCTTTCCGTGTTTTTCCAAATCATCTAGATTTAAAATCGCCATTTCTTTATTCAACAAACATTTTGTGCGGTATATGTCAGACCCTATTCTAGACATTGAACTTACAATGGTGAGCTGGCAACTTGATTATAGGCAGGGAAAAGGATAGTAAAAATCAGATAACTAGAAGGTTAACTGATAGGATGTGATAAAGAAGGACTGGAAGGGCTTCTTTTGTTAGGAGGTCATCAAAAATGACCTTTAGTTCAAGGAGATTTCTGAATAAAAGAGTAACTTCTACACACCAGCAAAAACTGGGAATTTTAATAATAAAAAGATGCTATTCATAACAGTATTGAAAACTGAAGGTGTCTGGAAATAGATCAAACTAAAGGTGCATTGTCCTTTAAGGAGAAAATTATAGTGCTCTATTGAAACACGTAAAAGAAGACCCAAGTAAAAGCAGCCATATATTATATTCATTGGAGAAGGAAATGGCAACCCACTCCAATATTCTTGCCTGGAGAATTCCATGGACAAAGAAGCCTGGCAGGCTACAGTCCATGGGGTTGCAGAGAGTCAGACACAACTGAGTGACTACCACTCACCATATTCTTGGGGTAGGAAGACTCAGTATCATAAAGATGTCCATTTTCTCCAAATACACAGATTTGTTGAAATTCCAATTAAAATTGGAATATGGCTTTTCATGGAGCTTCACATGTTGAACCTAACATGTCTATGAAAAGACAGAGCACCTGGAATTCCTAACTCAATTTTGAAGAAAAAGTCTCTGCCTTCTAGATATCAAAACAATATAAAGCCATAATAATCAAGACTCCTGGCTTAATTACTGGTCTTGATTTAGGGACAGGAAAGTAAACTCAGGGAACAGAAGAGAGAGCTTAGAAACATGCTCATATACATATAGAAATATACCACCAAGTAGTAGTATAAAAGCACAGTGTATTCAGTAAACGATGCTGAGCTATGTGGTATCCATATAGATTGAAGACAAAATTGGATTCCTACTTCACATAATTTACAACAGCAATTTCCAAATGGACTGAAGACCTAAGTGTGAAAGACACACCTGAAAAATATTTAGAAAAAAATATAGGAGGCTATGTTGTTCCTGGGAAAGATTTCTTTTTTGTTTCTTTGTGTTAAATACATGTAACATAAAATTTACCATTTTAACCACATACAGTGTACAATTAGGGATATTCATGTTATCATGCCACCATTACTACTGCTTGTCTTCAGAAGCAGAATTACTAACTAGTTAGTAACCGAACCCGATTCTCTTACATTTCGTACATTGGCAGGCAAGTTCTTTACCACTAGCACCACCTGCAAAGCCCCAAGTTTTATTATAAATCTGCATTAATCAGTACTGTGTGATTTTACATAAGGGTACACAAATAGATCAGTGGAATGCAATGTAGTACAGAAATAGGCTCATACTTATTAAATTGATTTTCAACCAAGGCATAAAGTCAGTTCAATGAGGATAGGGAAATGTTTTCAACAAATGATGCTGGGACTATTGGCTATTCATATAGAGGGGGAAAAAATGAACTTCAACTATCTCACCCAAATCAAAAAATTAATTTGAAATGGATCATAGCCTTAATGAGAAAGTGAAAACCAAAAGGCCTTTTAGACAAACCCATAGAATATTTGTGACTTTCAGGTAGGCAAGAAAAATTTCTTAGCTAGGACATAGAATGCAACAACCATAAAAGAAAAAAGAATTTGGTTAAAGAGATGTTATGAAAATTAAAATTTCTGTTCAACAGAAGGTATCTTTATAAAAATGAATAGGCAAGTCAAAAACTGGAATATACTTTACATATATATGCATACATACATATGTGTGTGTTTATCTATCCGTCTATATACACACACTGTGAGGAAGCCTTGCCATGGAGTTGTATTTTGTTGTTCTTGTTTGTAAGTTTAAAGGATTGGAAACACAGTTTGGGTGGGATGCCAAAGGAAAGTGATTGTGGTGCATCTGAGTCACTGACAAGGAAGTGCCGTGTTCTGTAACATGGAAACTCAGAGGGGCCATCTTTTAAGATGTGGGCAGGTACAGAAGTGGTACAGAGCGGTCACAAGCATTTGCTTTTTACAAATTAAGTGATTCACATGAAAAAAAAAAGTTGGTTAAAATTAGCTTTGGTTTCTGGTCTACAATGTGGCCTTCTCTTTAATCAGAATTTCCCATGGACTGGAAAAGACAGGAAAGCCCACTGATTACTGAATGGTGTTTGCATAGTCTGTCTGGGAAAAGTTGCACTATTCTCTCCCCTCCCTTGTCTATCATTATCTGTACTCAGTGGAATTCTTTAGCACTCTTTGGCAAGACCTGCTAGATGAGTTCAGATTTTTCCTTCTATTTGTCCTCAGGCCAGCTTCCTCAACTTTCCTGACTCTACTGTAATTGCACCAAACTTCTGTGTCATTCATACAGAAGGTGTTACTGTTACAATACCCATCAATGATAGAATGATTGTCTCATTATGCATTTCTTTCTCAGCAGAACCTTCCATTCCGCATATACTGTATGTTATCTTATATGAAGGTCATTACTGTAAATGATCCCTGAGTCCCACTGACCACCTTAGGTGGAACCAAATGTTGCATTCCAAAGTGCAGCTCAACATGGAAACTGGTGTCCAAATCTGTTGCTGTTGTTCAGCCACTCATTCGTGTCCAACTCTTGGCGACCCCATGAACTGCAGCACACGAGGCTTCCTTGTCCTTCACTGTCTCCTGGACTGTTCTCAGACTCGTGTCCATTGAGTTAGTGATGCCATCCAACCATCTCATCCTCTGTCACTCACTTCTCCTCCTGCCCTCAATCTTTCCAGTGAGTTGGCTCTTCACATCAGGTGGCCAAAGTATTGGAGCTTTAGCTTCAGCATCAGTCTTTCCAATGGATATTCAGGGTTGATTTCCTTTAGGATTGACTGGTTTGATCTCCTTGCAGACCAAGGGACTCTCAGGAGTCTTCTCCAGCACCACAGTTCAAAAGCATCAATTCTTCAGCACTCAGCCTTCTTTATGGTCCAACTCTCACATCCATACATGAGTACTGGAAAAACCATAGCTTTGACTATACAGATGTTTGTCTGCAAAGTGATGTCTCTGCTTTTTAATATGCTGTCTAGGTTTTTCATAGCTTTCCTTCTAAGGAGCAAACGTCTTTTAATTTCATGGTTGCAGTCACTGTCTGCAGTGATTCTGGAACCCAAGAAAATCTGTCACTGTTTCCACTTTTTCCCCTTCTGTTTGCCATGAAGTGATGGGACCAGGTACCATGATCTTAGTTTTTTTGAATGTTGAGTTTTAAGGCAACTTTTTCACTCTCCTCTTTCACCTTCATCATCAAGTCTCTTTAGTTCCTCTTCACTTTTTTCCATTAAAGTCATATCATTTGCATATCTGAGGTTGTTGATATTTCTCCCTGCGATCTTCATTCCAGTTTGTGAGTCACCCAGCCCAGCGTTTCGCATGGTATACTCTGCATAGAAGTTAAATAAGCAGGGTGACATACCTGCTTATTTAACCTTTTTAAAATAGCCTTAACATACCTTTCCCAATTTTGATGAAGTCAAGTGGGCCTTAGGAAGCGTTATTACAAACAAAACTTATAGAGGTGACGAAATTCCAGCTGAGCTATTTAAAATCCTGAAAAATGATGCTTTTAAAGTGTTGCAGTGAATATGCCAGCAGATTTGGAAAACTCAGCAGTGGCCACAAGACTGGTAAAGGTCAGTTTTCATTCCAGTCCCAAAGAAGGGCAATGCCAAAGAATATTCAGACTACCATACAATTGCACTCATTTCACATGCTAGCAAGTTGATTCTCGAAATCCTTCAAGCTAGGCTTCAGCAGTATGTGAACTGAGAACTTCCAGATGTACAAGCTGGATTTAGAAAAGACAGAGGAACCAGAGATCAAATTGCTAACATCCACTGTATCATAGAAAAAGCAAAGAAGTTAAAAAAGAAATCTGCTTCATTGACTACACCAAAGCCTTTGACTGTGTGGATCACAACAAATTGTGGAAAATTCTTAAAGAGATGGGAATACCAGACCACCTGACCTGTCTCCTGAGAAGCCTGTATGCATGATAAGAAGCGACAGTTAGAACTGGAGCTGCGTGTCTGAATCTGGGGCACAGTTTATTCATGAGGGCCCAGTGGCTCCCCATGGGCATTATATGCTGTCTCTGGCAACTGTTCCTTTTCCCTTTGCCTGCAGCCCCTTTTTGTTAATCCAGGGAACAGCTACCATCATGGCACAGTGGCAGAAATTATAGTTACTGCTGAAAATATCCCATAGTCCTAGGAGGCTAGGAGGGCATGGGTTTTCCAAAGCTTCGCCTTCTGACTTTCTACCCCACAGTATAGTGGACTACTTAGATGCCAATTTGGCTTCCGGTTGAATCAGCATGCTTAGCAAGCTCTGCTGCGTGTTTCTATCAACCTGTTCCCAGAAGTGGTTCTTGGCATTTTTGCCATTATTTTCTAGGTCTGATTTGTGCGTTGACTCCAAGTGTCATTTGTCTCCCAGGCTGCTTTCTTCACCTGGGTCTTCTTCCTGAAATAGTAGCCCTGTTAATCCATCTGTCTGCATTAATAGTCCCTTTTCTTTTCCATGACCGTATTCCTTGGTGGCCGTTCCTCTCTGGCTCATCCCCTTTAGCCAGCCCCTAGGTCCCTCAGTATCTCTCTCTTCTCTTAGGTTTTGGCCAGTGTTGCTCAAGTCACCACTGGTGTTGGTTCAGTTGGGGAGTGATTGGTTGGGTGCAGTTCAGGTGAAGAGTATTCACCCAAAAGTATTATGTGCCCCAGATCACAGTAATATGAGTAAGGGTGGTGCCCAAATTCAGGGTGGTTTCTGTGGTCCGTCAGGCCTCCTGTAACATTCCACGTTTTCTGTGGGTTTGAGCATGGTTAAACTATCTTACTTTCCTGGTGGCTCAGACGGTAAAGTGTCTGCTTACACTGCGGGAGATCCAGGTTCAATCCCTGGGTTGGGAAGATCTCCTGGAGAAGGAAATGGCACCCCACTGCAGTATTCTTGCCTGGAAAATCCCATGGACGGAGGAGCCTGGTAGGTTACAGTCCATGGGGTGGCAAAGAGTTGAACACAACTGAGCGACTTCACTTTCACTTTGAAACTGATTCTGGTCAGGGGCTAGCAGAGGCAGGAGATAACCTTGAGGATGGGGCCCACCTGCAAAAAGAAGGCTGGTATGTGTGAGGGCAAAGCACGACAGGAAACAAGTGGCAGGCAGCACTTCACACTATAACTCGGACTCTGCAGAGTATGCCACCATCCAGTCCTGTTGACACACACCGATGACGAGCTCCCCCTAGCCGATTGTGGGGCGATCACTCCAAAAAATTTCACCTTAGTCTGGGCCCTATGTAGTACCATACGTTATGAAAATGGTATACGAAAGGCTAAATCTAAATTAGAGAGTGACAGAAATGGGTACTTCAGTTCCAGAGTAGTGTAATTATAGCAAAAGGGTAAAGTAACTTGATCTTGAGAGTCAGAACTGGCTTCCAGGATCAGATAAGATAACTTTGCTCCAGCAACAGAACAGTTGCAGCCCTTATCTTAACGTTAGGAGCCATCCTGTTTCTTCTAAAGAGGACGTTAAAAGTCTGTTAAGGGCTTTCAGCAACAGCTTTCCCCTTTATTGTGTTGATGGCCAGGAAGGATCACTCCTTCACTTGGTTGAATCCAAGGCTTAACATCTTCAAGTTTAGCAGAAGAAATAGTTACTAGCAAAACCTGATGAGACTCCATCCACTGGGTTGGGATTGGTTTTCTGGAAGTACTTCTTTCCAGGTTTTTTGAATGGGGGATATGTGTATGGTATACTTCATGCTGCTTTGGTGAAAGTGATAACTTCTGCCTTTTTGGAGGAAGTACCTAGTACTAGACTTTCTGCCTATAAGACTTCTTGTAAGGTCACTACCTGCATGTCTGCTTTATAACTTCCATAATCCGTGAAACTGCTCCTATTGGTGAAGTGTCTAAGATGCCCATTGGAGCATTTAAAAATAATGTGGAATTAAAATAGTAGGCAAAAATACCTAAAAACATAGAGATTGGATTGGATTTAAAGCATTCTTATTTGGGATAATTTTTGTATTGCTTAAATTTATACTTTATGTAGCATGTTAAAAATGTAGTTATTTTTTAAATGAATAGAAATAAATGATACAACTTTAAACCAATTAAAGGGTATTAAAGAAAACTTGATTTATCCCACATACAATACATGTAAATGGATTAAACTTATCTGTTAAAAGATTTTGGAATTAAATATATATGATATCAAGAGACTATAAAGCATGATTGGGGAAAATGATAGTTAAGCACATGTTGAAAGAAAACTGGAAAGGGAATATTAACATCTTATGAAATAGAACTTAAAGCATATTAATAATATCCCTAAATATTAATAGGGATAAAGAGGGATCAGATATGATGATGAAAGGGACAGGGTACTTAAGTCCAACGGTCTTAAGTTTTTATACACCTAATGACATGTCTTTTCACATCATGACCGAAATATTGACAGTATTTGTTTGGCACAGTGTGGGGGTTCTATAGTAGAAGGTAAGACCCATGAGGGCAGGTACATAGGTTTCATATTCATTACTGTATCTCCAGTACTTAAAACAGTTCCTGGTGTATAGGTGCTCAAGTATTTGTTGAATGAATAAATAATTTAAAGAAATAATGCACAAGGGAATCTGATAAATCAAGAAGCCAGGATGAAAATTTTTACAAACCTCTCTGAGGTACTAGAAGGTCATGCAGATAAAATTTAGTAAGGTCATAGAGACTTTTTAACAACAAAATTCATGAGCTTGTTATAATGGATATAATAAATTTTGCCAATAACAAAAGTTTATATGATACATTTATAAATATTGGTTGCAATTAAGTGGCAAAGCAAGTCTTCACAATTCCAAAGAATATATGCTATCTAGCACAATGAAAAGATAATCTTTAGAAATTTCATGTTTAAAGACAGGAAACAGAACTAAACAATACCCAGATTAGAGGAGGTCTTGTCTCAGGTCTCCATAATCACGGCAGATGGTGACTGGAGCCATGAAGTTAAAAGACGCTTACTCCTTGGAAGGAAAGTTATGACCAACCTAGATAGCATATTCAAAAGCAGAGACATTACTTAGCCAACAAAGGTCCGTCTAGTCAAGGCTATGGTTTTTCCAGTGGTCATGTGTGGATGTGAGAGTTGGACTGTGAAGAAAGCTGAGTGCTGAAGAACTGATGCTTTTGGACTGTGGTGATGGAGAAGACTCTTGAGAGTCCCTTGGACTGCAAGGAATCCAACCAATCCATCCTAAAGGAGACCAGTCCTGGGTGTTCAATGGAAGGACTGATGCTGAAGCTGAAACTCCAATTCTTTGGCCACCTCATGCGAAGAGTTGACTCACTGGAAAAGACCCTGATGCTGGGAGGGATTGGGAGCAGGAGGAGAAGGGGATGACAGAGAATGAGATGGCTGTATGGCATCACTGACTCAATGCACCTGAATTTGAGTGAACCCCAGGAGTTGGTGATGGACAGGGAGGCCTGGCGTGCTGCGATTCATGGGGTCGCAAAGAGTTGGGCATGACTGAGTGACTGAAGTGAACTGTCTCAGGTCAGATTTGGAGAAGGAAATGGCAACCCACTCTAGTGTTCTTGCCTATAGAATCCCATGGACAGAGGAGTCTGGCAGGCCGTGGTCCATGGGGTCACAGAGAGTTGGACACAACCGAAGTGACTAAGCACACACAGTGAAAATATCAGGAATTGTGAAATTGAAGTAAAGCAAAACTAGAGGGGAATTTATGGTCTTAAATGTACTTATGAGACAGCAAGAAATGCTCATAATATATTAAGTTTTATTGAAGAAGTTAAGAAAAGGACAGGGTAAATCCAAAGAAAGAAAGAAGATAGTGAAGAGCAGAAATAGAAAACAGAATAAAACAGAGATGCTCAGCAAAAACAATAGATGAAGAAAATTAAATAAATTTTTCAATTAATAAACTTTTAGAAGGCAAGTAAAAAGTAAAGAAACACAAATAATGCTGGAAACAAAAAAGTTAGACAATTTTAGGGATAAAAAGATAATAGGAATAAGCAGGGATAGCTTTATGTTCATGATTTTGAAAACTTAAATTCCCACCTTCTTGAAAAATAGATATTATCAAGACTAATTCAAGAAAAAAATCTAAATTAGTAGTTATAGAAATAAAGTGACTCTAAAAAAGAGGCACATTAGCAACCAAATATGGACCTTGGTTAGATCCTAATTCTAATAGTCTAATAGTGCAAAGCCAAAGTTTATGAAATAATTGAAACATTCATTGGACATTTGATGATACTAACGAATTTTTTTGGAGAGAGGAATAATGATGGTTAATTTTCTCAGCAGTAACATACTATAGTATTTAAGGGTTAAATATAACATGACATCATGGAATTGCTTCAAAATAATTGAGTGTTACAGTGGTGGAGTGAATGTAGGTTACAGATTGCACTGTTCAATACTATAGCCGCTAGCCATATGTGGGTAATTAAAATTAATGAAAATTTACAAGATGAAATGACAGTTCCTCAATCACGTTAGCATATTTTCACATTGGTAGTAGGGAATCTCTATCATGCAGAAGTTCTTTTGGATAGGGCAGGTGTAGATGAAACAGGGTCGACCTTGTGTTGATAAGTTTTGAAGCTGAGTGACGAGGGGTTCATTTTATTATTCTCTCCACATTTGTATACATTTGAAATTTTCCATGAAATGAGGAAACAAAGAAAAACCACGCATGACCTTTGTGGAAAAAATTACAAAAGATCTAAAGGAAGAATTGAAGATATACTTTTCATGGAGAGACTCCATATGATATCATTTCAGTTCAATTCAGTCGCTCAGTCATGTCCATATCAGTTCAGTTCAGTTCAGTCGCTCAGTCGTGTCCGACTCTGTGACCCCATGGACTGCAGCATACCAGGCCTCCTTGTCCATCACCAACTCCCAGAATTTACTCAAACTTATGTCCATTGAGTCAGTGATGCCATCCAACCATCTCATCCTCTGTCGTCCCCTTCTCCCGCCGTCAATCTTTTCCCAGCATCAAGGTCTTTTCAAATGAGTCAGCTCTTCACATCAGGTAGCCAAAGTATTGGAGTTTCAGCTTCAACGTCGGTCCTTCCAGTAAATATTCGGGACTGATTTCCTTTAGGATGGACTGGTTGGATCTCCTTGCAGTCCAAGGGCCTCAAGACCCTCAAGAGTCTTCTCCAACACCACAGTTCAAAAGCATCAATTTTCCCAAATTAAGTCTATAAATTCAATTCAGTTCCATAAAAATCCCAATAGACAAGATAATTGTGAAAAGAATGGGGGCGAGGTGCTTACCTAGAAGCTATCAAGGCTTATTTTAAAGGTATAGGAATAAAGAAAGGTATTGTATCACTGATGCAGAGTTAGACAAATATACCAGTGGAACAAAACTCTCCAGAAATGGACCCTAGGTAGATTAGACCTTGGTGTAGGGAGAAGTCATTTCTAATCAGTGTGGAAACTATGTTTTGGTAATAAATGGCCTTGGGATATTTGGTTTCAGGAGTATGATAATTTGACTTTAGACATCCTGGGTGTTTGTGGTGCTTCAGAGTGGAAATGTGCATTAGGCAGCTGAATATATGTGTGAAGGTTAGCAGAGAGACTTGAATAGAAATAGTTATAGAAATTTGGGAATCATAAGCTTACAGGTAAAACTTTATGATGAAAACACTGAAATTACTTAGCATGAGAAGATAGCATGAGGAAAAAAGAAGACCGCAGGTGGAACCCACTGCAACACTAACGTTTAAGGACTGGGTGGTGGCGCTGGTGGTAAAGAACCCGCCTGCCAGTGCTGGAGATGTAAGAGCCTCGGGTTTGGTCCCTGGGTATGGAAGATCCCCTGGAGGAGAGCATGGCAACCCACTACAGTGTCCTTGCCTGGAGAATCCCAAGAACAGAGGGGCCTGGTGGGCTGCAGTCCATGGGGTCGCAAAGAGTCAGACACGACTGAAGCAATGTAGCATGCATGCAGAGGCAGCAGAGCCAGCTGTAAGCCCACTGAGGGCACATCTCAGTTTTCCATTGCCTGCAGGCGGTGGGTGCTCAGTAAGTTTTTGCCAAGTGAGTAATGGGATGGAGTGGCTAGAAATGTGACAATTCAGCCTAGAAGACCCAGTGTCACAGTAGCTAGAGGAGAGAAGGAGGGAGCAGTCAAATGCTTCAGACAAAGACCGGAAGATGGTGACTGAAAAGTGGCTTTCACAGCAAAGATGTCACTCACTGGTGACCCTGGGGAGGGGTGTTCTAGTGTTTCAGGAAGACACACTGGGGAAAGAGTCTTAAGAAATGCAGGTGGCAGACGTGCAGTTGGAAAGAGAAGTGGTGGATTGGAGGTCGGGTCGGGGCTTGGCAGAGCATGTGAACGTTTAGAGCAGTCGGGACGAAGAGACTTCCACCACTTGAGGAGGTGAGAGAAGTGAGTAGACTGGGGATTTACTTCCACCCCTCAATTATTTGTTCATTTTTGTGTTTTGATGAGAGAACACTGGACATCCAGTATTTCGAGGGGAGGAGTAGAAAGAGCTGAAGGAGAGTGTGTGAAGACAAAGAAGAGAAAGCTAATGAATGGATCGAGGTCCCTGTGGAAGTGAAAGAGATGAGAACGTAGATGGTACATTTCCCTGTGAGAAAGGATGAGACATTTTCCTCAGAAATAGGAAAGAACAGTGCTGATAGAAGTCCATTTGGAATCTGGAGAAGGTGATGCAGATAAAGATGTGAAAACCAGCCAGGGTAGATTTCCTGTGATACTATGAAGCTTAGGCTTGGGGGTGCCTTACTGCATGGGCTCCTTTGAGCACTCCGAATTGGTAGGAGCTGTCATGTCTTAGGGAGGGAGGAACATCAGAGTATAATCCCGAAGCATTTCTTTGTAAGCACTTCTGACAGATTACCTAATGAAACTCCGAAAGAAAGATACCAACATTTCTAAGACTCGAGGAATTTATTGTGGTGTCTTTTCTCATTCTAAATTACTTTCATTTTAGTACCTAATTTGATATTTGTGGTTTTGTGTGCAGTTTTTTTTTTTTTAAGGAACTTCCTACCCCACTTTTTTTAAAGGAACTTCCTACTCTTCCCCTACCCCACTATTTGAATATAATTTGTTTCCCTCAGTACCTCGATCAATCCCTGCTTGTAGGTATGGGGGCAGAAGTTGAAGGAGTTCATAGGCTTCATTTTGTGAGTGGAGTGAGAGAAATCATTTAAAAGGGATGAAGGGAGGGTAGGCCGCTTGGCAGAGTCGTGGCTGTTTAGGGCAGTTGTTGTGAGGGTAAGAAGAGAAACGATCAGGGACAGCAGAGATCATTCTGGGAGCCCACTCCCACTTTATCTTGTGTCCCCTGTCCCCCGTCTTGGCTGTCCAAATGTTGGAACAGAGAAAACACGTTTCAAGTTGGGGCTGCAAGATAGTATTACTAGAAAGAGGAGGGCTCTGGTGGGCTTTCCTTGAGGCTCAACTGGTAAAGAATCCACCTGCAATGCAGGAGGCCCGGGTTCGATCTCTGGGGTGGGAAGATCCCCTGGAGAAGGGAAAGGCTACCCACTCCAGTATTCTGGCCTGGAGAAGTCTATGGACTAGAGACTTGGACATGACTGAGTGATTTTGACTTACTCACTCACTCAACTGGTGTGTTGAGGGAGCAGGTAGAGAGAAGGTGAAGTGATGCACCTGGAGTTGAGGCTAAGTTGGGAAGGAAGTAGAACCACGAGACGGCTGCTCACTCCCGGGAAAGCAAGGATGGAAGGTTTGTTGAGGCTGGAGAGCAGTAAACTAGAAGTAGCTGAGATGCTGAGAGAGTTGAACATTAGAGAATTAGATACGGAGCAGCTTATTCTAGAAAAAGCTGAAAGGGCCAGTGTTGGTATTTGAGGAAATCTAGGGGGAAGTAAGATGGAGTAGGTTTCTGCTGCACTCAGACATATTCAGGACGCGGTGGAGGGGAACCCACTCGGGTATGTGTGTGAGTTTAAGTTAATACTGTGAAGGTTTTTGTGAAGTGACAGCAACTCTTTAAACAAGTGAGAAAATAAGAAACAGTGACGTTTAAAACAGTGATCTTTACATGTTTACCTGTTGCTCAGTTTGCTTAGTCATCAGTTGATGTACTACAGCCACAAGAAAACATTTTAAGCTTATTATCTTGTGTTATTCCTAACAGATTTTCTTACACATGTATACCAAGCATTAGTTACATTATTTCCCCCCGAACCTCTCTAAGGCTGCCAGATGTTTTTACTGTATTAAAATAAACTAAAGACCATTTCTCACGAGTTCCTCAAGGCATCTTCTTTCTTTTCTCTTATTCCAAAAGAAAAAAGAAATGTTTCATCCGGAGACAGCCTGATTCTAGAATACTGAGGTGTTCTAAAAACCATCGCATCATATTTAGATCATCTTCACTTAGTTGGTTAAATCGTTGCATGAAAGGTGAGTGATTAGATAGTTGAGCAGCATCTTCTTTGTCAGGATGCCAATAAGTGACAATTAAATTTCAAAGATTTTAAACAATATTGGGTACCATCTTAAAGGATTTGAAGAAAAGCTAAGTACTTCCATGGGTCCTAAGTATATCTTCCATTCAGAGTGCTTTTCACTTCTGTAGGGACTTCACAGTCACCAAAGATAAATATAAGTATCTATCTATATGCATGTATATATGTGTATATATATCAAAGGCATTTAAAGTTTTTTGACACCTATATTGATATTCTCAGTAACCTCTTTTTCTGTTTTCTACTAATCATTGTTCACAATTGGATACAATTTGAATAATAATCATCAAGGTACCAGCAAAATACTATGCTAATAAGTCTGCTTTAAATTTTTAAGGGAGAAATTTTGTTTTAATAGAAAAGGGTTTTTTTTCCAAATCTTGAAACATCTAACTCTGTGGTCAATCTACTGTGATTGTGACATGTTCTTTTTTTTTTTTCCCTTGTATGATTCCAATTATAATAACATTTTGTAAGTGACAAAACTATAGAGATAGTAAAAAGGCGTGTGTTTGCCAGGGTTTAGAGGAGGGTAGAGGGAAGGGATGAATATATAACGCACAATTTTTAGAGCAGTAGAACTATTCTGTAATGATGTGTTCTTATAGTTAAAAGAAATATTTCTAATTACATGCTAAATGAAATCTGTTGCAATTGTTCTAAACGCACAGAATGTCCCTGGCTGCTTCTTGTGTCATCTGCTGTAGAAGAATGGGAACCTCGACTCCGCCAAAAAGCAGCACATACTGGAGAGATATCAGTGAGTACAGTTAAAACGACAGTATTTTCTTGTAGAAACAGTGATAGAATTCTGGTTAAGTTTCCAGGGTGGTCCGCAAAAACTTATTTAATCCGTGATAAATCTCAGATTTGTTTACAACTTTTCTGTACTGATGGTTCACCCCCGGTTTGTAGGCCCAGAGCCATGCATAGTCCTTCTTCTTGGGACTCTCCCCCTCCCTTTGTTCCTGTCAGGTTCATACTCATCCTTGTAAATTCAAGTCTCACTGCATTCTTCAGCAGCTATTTATTAAGCTCCTATAAAACTGGGGCCAGGCCCATGTTATTAGGTTCTGGGAATTCAGTGGAGAGCCAGGAAGATGTTTTGCTTGCCCTCTAAGAACTTAAGATCTAGCACCCATCTACTGTCTATTTGTAAATATTTATGTTATTTATTACTAACCTTTATTTGTAAAATGAGAATATTAGCCTAGGCCATCTTTCATTCATTCTGCTATGTCCTGGGTACTATTACTAGGCCCTGAGGGTACAGTATTGAATAAGAAAAAGTCTGTATTTATGTTATTTATTACTACTCTTTATTTGTAAAACAAGAATATTAGCCTAGGCCATCTTTCATTCATTCTGCTATGTGCCAGGTACTATTACTAGGCCCCGAGGGTATAGTATTGAATAAGACAAAGTCTGTCCTCATGGAGCTTCCTTTTGGTCTTTAAGAGAGATCAGTTTTTAGGATAGATCCTTTTCATCTAGAAAATTCTGTGATTTTGTATTTTAAAAATACAAAAAAGAGTGGAACAGAGAAGGGAACTTTTCTTCTCTCATCACTTCTAGCAGAACAAACTCAAGAGTAGTGAATATACTGTAGGGTAGCAGAAAAGGCTGTGAGTCTGCATTCTGTTTCCAGGGCTTAGTGAAAGAGAAACATCGTAGTGTGAAGAAACAGGTGGTAGCAGTATAGCAGGAAACAAACCAGCTGCTCCCGGGAAAGTCCAGGGAGCCGTCTTGGAATAAAGAAGACTTCCTGGAATTGTCCTCTTTCCTGTTCCAGAACCCTTTCCTAGAATTTGGGGGAAATGGCCTTCTCCCTGGGCTGATACGTGTGGAAGTCAGTGGAGAGTTCCTTAACCCTCAGTAGGGAGGAGAAATGTTTTCTTGGCAGCATTATTTGAAGCTCTGAACAAAACCCTGAACAAAGCTTCTATACAGCCAACAAATTATACATTGACATTGTCTTTTTTTCCCTTTCTTTTTGAAGGAAATATAATAAAGCTTACTGGATCACTTATTTTAGGGTAAGTGTCAACTGTGAAATATTAATTGACTTCATTATACTACTGTTTGAGAGCTCAGTGGGAGTAATTTACAGGTAGCATAGGGGTGCTGAAAGGGTATATATAGATTTTGGAATCTGTGAACATGTGGATTCATCACTGCTTAATCACTGGTTCTGTCACTTCAATGTTGTCTTGATCCAGTTACTTTAAGCCCTGAGGAGTGTTTTCTCTTGGATCTAAGTGTAGATCTGGGAATTCTGCCCCCTGGCACTGTTGCTCTGAGGAAAGCACTTGGCAAGTACAGAGCAGGCACTCACTGATGAGCTTTCACATACCTAAAATCACATCTTGTCTTAGGTTATGAAGAGGTTCAAGAAAGCTGAAATCAACTATAGTCAAAGTCATTTTTGAAAGTCCTTTGAGTCACCATAAAGCTGTTATGAAAGGAATTGAGGTTGACTGAGAAAACCACTAGATTGACACTCCCATTTCATGCTATTTCAGAGGCACATGTTTAATGAATGGAGTGATTTTCTTCCAAAGGTTGTTATTTTTCATTCTCTTTTCTTCTTTTTGGAGAGGAGGGATGGATATATATTAAGTGTATGTCCAATGCTGCTCTAGTGTTTCTGTTAATAATATTCTTTTTCATTAGTGTAAATATAGAATCAAGTCTTAGATGCTAAAATGATAAAGTAGATATATTTGCCATTTTATCCAAATACATACATTTCTCCATGACATTGTAAGGTAAGACAGAACATATTTAGAGGATTTTTTTTCCTTGGACTCATTCCAGGCAAAAGATAAATGTTATATTCTTTTCTATGATGCAGTTTCTTTGTTTATATCACAGTAAAATTCAGGAATATTGTGAAAAATCACAATTTCTAGTAAAGAATTTTGTCTTTCATGAAACATGCGATAAAAATACTGAATAGATTTGTTCGTTTTGGCTGCTCTGGTCTATCCCCCAAGAGAGGTGATGACTCTCGAGAGCTTTCTCCCCATTCTTCTGGTGCTGGCAGTGTCTGGCCTTTCTGTCTTCCTTGCTTTTGCTGTAGGGTGGGAAGCTCGGGAAAATGCTTCACACAACTGTTGTTTCTAAGCTCTGAGTTCACAGAGTGCAGCCTTTGTGTCTGGATAATAAGGCGTGTGTAGGTCAGTCTGACTAGGGGGAAAAAATCCTTCACTTTAGGATATACAACATTGTATTTCACTTAAAAACAAATTCTAGTTTGCTTCCCCCCCACTTCCACCATCAGCTTGTGGCATCTTAGTTTCCCAACCAAGGACTGAACCCGGGCCCTTGGCAGTGAAAGGGCAGAGTCCTAACCACTGGGTCGTCAGAGAAGTCCTTGTGTTTCACTTCTAATATTTGATTTTAGGTTTAACACTTAGGAGAGAAGAAATTTTCATATGCTGGTGTTAAGGAGTACAGATTGACTAATCTTTTTAAAAAACACTTTGGCATTATCTAGTAAAGTTGACCAATATATATATACTTTCAGAAAGTCTGTAATTTTACTTCTAAGTATGTATCTTAGAGGAACATATGTATCTACAGAACATGAGTATGTATCTTAGGGGAACATATACACATGCATACAGTACAGATGTATATGATGTATATATAACACACTGTGATTGACTCCAAACAGAAATTCCCTAAATGCCCATCTGTGGTAGAATGGATAAGTAAGTCGTTATATAGCCACACAGTGGATGAATCACATACCATGTGAAAATATAAATGCTTGAACTCCAGATACATGTAACAACATGGGTGAATCTCACAGGAAGAAGGCTGAACTAAAGAATACATACAGTGAGATTCCATTCCTTTGAAATTTACAGACAAAATTAAGCCTTGTTGTTTAAAGGTTCATGTTTAGGTGGTGAACTATAAAGAATAACAAGGATATTATTATAATCAGAAAAGAATAATTGGCTATAAAGACGGGAGACAGGGTCAGGATCAGGGAAGGACGCACTGTGGGCTTCTGGGTACTGTTAATGTTTTTTGCCTGGGAATGTAATGCAGGTATTTGTTATTTGTTAAGCTGAAATGTGTATATACATTTGTAAATATATATGTATAATGTATGTTATATACGTATTACCGTATTCATACTATGTTTCCCAATAAAAAAGAAAGAAAAAGTTCTACAGAAAGCTTATTAAAAAAGAGTGGCTCCTGTGTTATATTTAGATTATATGTTTATGATGAATCTTTTGTTTCTTTTTAAGAGGCTCTTTATTTATTACATATGAAGTTCTGGCCTTGAAGAAGTCTTTGACATTAGATACTCAAGTGGTAGAAAGAGAAAAAATGAAGTCATATATATATGTGCACACAGTTTCTTTAGATAAAACAGAAAATCATGGTAAGTTCATGGTAAAGTAATCCCATCTTTGTGAACAATGGAAGCTAGTTATTGAATTTAAAAAATGAGTATTTAGGAATGTAAATTGGTACAAACACTATGGAAAACAGTATTCAGATTCCTTAAACAATTAAAAATAGAACTATATCAGAACCAGCAATTCCATCCCTGGGTATTTATTCAAAGAAAATTCTAAAAGATTATCCACCCCTCTATTCAGTGCAGCATTATTTACGATAGCCAAGATATGAAAGCAGCCTAGATGCCAATCAATAGATGAATGGGTAAAGAAGATATGTGTGTATATATACACAACGGAATGTTGCTCAGACATCAAAAGGAATGAAACCTTGCCATTTGTAACAACACAATAGACCCAGAGGGTATAATGCTGATTGAAATAAGTCAGACAGAGAAAGACAAAATACTGTGTGATTTCATGTATATGTGGAATCTAAAAATCGAACATGAGTAAACAAAACAGAAACCCAGTCATTTACACAGAACACCTACAGGTGACTGCCAGAGGGGTGGGGTTTGGGGAAGGAGAGAAATAGGTGAGGGAGATTGAGAGGTATAGTCTTTTGGTTATAAATAAATGAGTTACAGATGTAAAGAGTTCAGTGTGGGGAATGTGGTCAATCATTACGCACTACTCCTATATGGTGAGCGATGATAACTAGATTTAGTGTGCTGATCGTTTTGAAATATATAGAAGTATGAAATTACTTCATGTGACTGGCAGAAATTAGAACTAAAATGTTTCACAGTAAAGGCACATTTTCTTAACTGTCTCCCAGCCATATTAACAGTATCAAACTAAAATTAAAATAACTTTGTGAAGGAAAAGCTTCTCCCCAACCACCCAGTTTTAAAAGTGATCAGGAAGATTAGGTACAGAACAGAGAAAAGTAGAAAAATAAAGGATATAAAAAATCCATAGTTCCTGCCCCAGTGATTGTTGTATTGTGATATCAACAGTCCTGGTTGCTCAGTGGTAAAGAATCTGCCTGTCAATGCAGGAGACACAGGTTTGATCCCTGGGTTGGGAAGATCCCCTGGAGAAGGGAATGGCAGCCCACTCCAGTATTCTTGCCTAGAGAACTCCATGGACAGAGGAGCCTGGCAGGCTACAGTCTATGGAGTTGCAGAGTCAGACAGGCCTTAGCAACTAAACAACAACAACAACATCAGTAACTAACACAATGTTGTAAGTCAATTATACATCAAGAACAAACAGACTCAGAGAAGAGATCAGATTTGTGCTTACCATTGGTAGGGCATGTAGGGGCAGGGAGAATTGGATGAAGGTGGTCAAAATGTACAAACTTCCAGTTATAAATAAGTACTCAGGTTGTAACATACATTAATAAATATAAATGTAATTAACACTGCTGTATGTTATATATGAGAGTGATTATGAGAATGAATTCTCAGAGTTTTCATTACAATGGAAAATTTTTTTTCTATTTCTTTAATTTTGTATCCATGAGATGATAGATATTCACTGAACGTTATGGTACTCGTTTCATGATGTATGTAAGTCAAATCATTATGCTGTTTACTTTAAACTTATATGGACCTGTATGTCAATTGTAGCACAATAAAACTTGAAGAAAAAACTATGAAAAAATTTTAAAATGAATACAATATTAATAAAACAGGTTTATCTAACTGTAAGGACAACCAGACCTGTAAGAGCCAAGTTCCTAAGGAATTAATTGAAAATCAAATTTTGGACTTCAAATATTTAACCCAAATTTGCAGCTTTCCTGTAGCTAAGTCAGGTGAAGACTAGCCAACTGTTTTAGTCTAAACTTGGAGTTCCTTGGTGGCTCAGCTGGTAAAGAATCTACCTGCAATGCAGGAGACCTGGATTTGATCCCTGGGTTGGGAAGATTCCCCTGGAGAAGGGAAAGGCTACCCACTCCAGTATTCTGGCCTGGAGAATTCCATGGACTGTACAGTCCATGGGGTCACAAAAAGTCGGACATGACTGAGCAAGTTTCACTTTCACTTGGAGTTCTTTACTTCACGAGGACTGTCAGTTCAGAGGCTGGTCCTCAGTTTAGCAAGCATAAAAACATGATTTTTGTCACTTAGCTCAGGGATATTTTTGCTCTAAAGCATTTATTATTATGCAGCCTGAACTCATGGGATGGATTCATAAATATGAATACCAACTTATTTACAGAGGGAAAAAAAAATGTGTCATTAAGGTTGGAAAGCCTGGCTCTACTAGTTGAAACACTCCCCTCCTCCATATTTAGGTCAGATGGAAACCCAATTAGTAATCACATGGTTGCTTGGTGAACATGAACTTTTAGAGCAGAGTATCTTTTCCTCAGGATATGGGTAGCCTGGCAAGTCATCACACTAGATTTACAGCTGCCTGTTGTATATCATCAGCCAGAATAACCAGGCCTACGAGCACTTTACGTTCCCCAAGTTGGGCAGGTTCTGCTGCTCCCCTATCTGCAGCTGTATCTATCACCGCCCTCTCCAGTCTGTATGTATTGTTAGTGTACCTTCCATATTTCAACATGCTTTTATGGTGTGTTACATCAATTACAGAGCTAATTTTTATAGCATACAATTTACTTATATAGTAAAGCTGAATCTCATCAGTCAGGTATCTCTACTTTTCGCTTTAAGAGGGGTATTTTTAAGTGACATTTTCTCACATATAGCTAACCCCGTGTTGTATATGAGGATTTTTGTTAGCTTGAGTTAGTGTGTTTGCTTTTGTTTTGTTTTCACCTTTTTCCCTGACTAGGAAAGCAATTTTGGAGCGGGGGTGGGAATTCGGACTCTGTGTTCCCATGATGGTTTTAGTTGCTTTAATAGTGACAGTAAAAAAAGATGCTATTTTACATTTTATTTTTTAAAAATTGGAACTTAATTTATACATTTTTCTTTGAAGTATTGGAGCACAGCATTAACAGTACCTATTTGGTTTTATTTACATCTGTAATCATTCTAGGAATCACCTACCAGGCAAGAAAAGAGCTTCACAAAGCAGTAAGAAAAGTATTGGCAACATCAGCCAGGATATTTCGGGGTCCATTTGCTGGTAAGTATCACATATTTAATTGAGAATCCTTATCAGTAATCTGAAAGTCATTCAATGATCAACCTGAGATTTTTTTTTTCCATTTCTTGTGCTAAGATTTATTGTAGCTATGGAAAATTGAATAACCTTGTTCTCTTGGACTATACTTAATTTTAAGGATTTGATGCCTTGGAAAGATCTTTCCTTCTATCTTTATGGATGCATTATTTTTAGATAGTTGTCTGACTCTTTGCGACACCATGGACTGTAGCATATCAGGCTTCTCCATCCAAGGGATTTTCCAGACAAGAGTACTGGAGTGGGTTGCCATTTCCTTCTCCAGCGGATCTTCCTGACCCAGGTATCAAACCCGGGTCAGACGCTTTACCCTCTGAGCCACTAGGGAAGCCCAAATAAATATTGAGACTCTCTTGATGAATATTTCAAAATTATTTGTTAGAAAATCATTTCCATGCTTTCTCATATTGCATCAAAAATATAGATTCACAATTGGGCAAATCTACATTGTGGAGCTACCTATAAAAGGGCTGACCTCATCTCTTTACAAAGTTGGTGTGATGAAAAAGGAAAGGTGGGAAAACTTTCTAGAATTAAGATACTAAAGAGACTTAACCAAATCTTGTGTTTTTTTTTGTTTTTTTTTTTAACAGCTCTAAAGAGAAAAGTTGGGAGGAATTTTTGAGAAAAGTTGGAGGAATTTGAATATGGAGTTAGACTGATTTTTAGATGATCTGGAAGATTTCTGTTAGTACTCTTAGGTGTTATAATGGCATTGTGATTATATAGGAGAATGTAGGCTTATTCTTAGGAGACGCATTTAGAATTATGAAAGGGTACAATATCATTACTTCTGCAACTTTCTTTTACACAGTTTAGAAAAAAAGTATATACACATCCAGGGGAATTCTCTGGCGGTCCAGTGGTTAGGACTATATGCTTTCTCTGTCAAGGGCCTGTGTTTAATCCCTCGTCAGGGAACTAAGATCCCACAAGCTGCTCAGCACAGCAAAAAAGTAAAATAAAATATACACACCATGCAGATTAAACAGCTATGGCAAAATAAGAACATTTGTCAAATCTAGTTGTGGTAAACATGTGGCTGTTAATGTATTATTATTTTAATCTATCTCATATACTTGATATTTCTCATAATAAAAAGTTTCTTTAGGGAAAAGGAGCCAAAAAGAAACAAAGACCTTATCTTGAAAGCCAACATAATATATAAAACGAAACCACATACATATTATATGTAACAAACGTCATAATATGACAGAACTGAGAACAAGCCTATCAGTCATCAACACCTGGAGATGGATTTAACTTCCCTATTGTAGATTTCAGATACTTAACAAACTGCCGTCTTACATGTGAGGATGAAAAGGTTTTAACAGTCCACACTGTCTCTTTTTGTTATCGCGAAGACACTTTCAGTACAGTCGATATAGAAGATCACGACTGCGCCGTGTGGCTGCTGCTGAGGAAGAGCCGGGCGGCTGACAGAGCAGCCCGCCTGCAGGCCGTCCAGGAGATGTCGGAGGCCCGGCACTGGCACGGTAAGGAGATGTCTGCGCACGCGCACACGTCGGCAAGCGCGTGATCTCTGATGTGAAATGAAGGGCCCGGGACCGCAAAGAAGGAGAATAATTCAGGAGATATTAACATGTGTAAACAATATTTTCAAAACCGTTAAAAGAAACTCCAGTGATAAAGTACAAAAACTGCTGGCCTGGTAGCCATGGGGTGTTTGGTAAGAACCCCCTGAAAACGGAGGTAGATATATTTGTATAAACTTTCTACCAGAATGAGCTCTTTATACTTGATGGGAGAAACTCTTGATTCTGATAGGTATAGCTTAATGTGTTGGCATGGTTTTTCATTCCTATTTAATGAGATATATTTTAATTATTGGCTGCACCAAAGTGGTACGTGCTTTCAGTTGACAGTCTCTTTGGCTTTAATATAATAATTAGGCAAATGTACCTAATTGGCATGTGTATGTTTGTTTTTTAAGAAAGGTTTTTAATATTTAATTGTATTTACAATTGCAGGTTCTGTGGTAAAAGTACATGAGAAAGAGCTCAGATCTGCTCTGAATATAGTACAGGGACTAAAGTATACTTTGTTAGTAGAGGGCTTCCCTGGTGGCTCAGACGGTAAAGCTTCTGCCTGAAATGCGGGAGACCCGGGTTCGATCCCTGGGTCGGGAAGATACCTGGAGAAGGAAATGGCAACCCACTCCAATATTCTTGCCTAGAAAATTCCGTGGATTGAGGAGCCTGGTGGGCTACAGTCTATGGGGTTGCAAAGAGTCAGACACGACTGAGCGACTTCGCTTTCACTTTTTTCGCTTTCCCTGGTGGCTCAGACAGTACAGAATCTGCCTGCAACGCAGAAAACCTGGGTTTGATCCCTGGGTCGGGAACATCCCTTGGAGGAGGAAATGGCAACCCACTCCAGTATTCTTGTCTGGAGTATTACATGGACAGAGAAGCCTGGCAGACTACAGTCCATGGGGTCACAAAGAGTCGAATACAACTCAGTGACTAACACTTTCACTTTCACAAACATGTAAAAAAAAAAATCTCAAAGAAAAGTTTAGTTTCAGAATAAGATCTCTGTCTCCATAGAGTTATTCAGTCAGTTTGACTGATTGGTGACTATAGTAATTTATAATGTAAAAATAAGCTTACTTAATCTGAGTGGTCATCTGAATTAAATTCACCCATTTCAGTCCATTTTAGTTCACTAATTCCTAAAATGTCGATGTTCACTCTTGCCATCTCCTGTTTGACCACTTCTAATTTTCCTTGATTCATGGACCTAACATTCCAGGTTCCTATGCAGTATTGCTCTTTACAGCATCAGACTTCACTTCTGTCCCCAGTCACATTCACAGCTGGGTGGTGTTTTTGCTCTTCATTCTTTCTGGAGTTATTTCTCCATTCTTCTCCAGTGGCATATTGGACACCTACCGAACAACCTGGGGAGTTCATCTTTCAGTGTCATATCTTTTTGCCTTTTCATACTGTTCATGGGGTACTCAAGGCTAAGAACACTGAAGTGGTTTGCCATTCCCTTCTCCAGCAGACCACGTTTTGTCAGAACTCTCCACCATGACCCGTCCATCTTGGGTGGCCCTAGTTTCATGGCTCATAGTTTCACTGAGTTTGACAAGGCTGTGGGCCATGTGATCAGTTTGATTCGTTTTCTGTGATTGTGGTTTTCATTCTGTCTGCCCTTTGACAGATAAGAAGCTTATGGAAGCTTCCTGATGGGAGAGACTGACTGAGGGGGAAACTGTGTCTTATCCTGATGGGCCAGGCCATGCTCAGTAAATCTTTAATCCAATTTTCTGTTGATTGATGGGCTGGGCTGTGTTCCCTCCCTGTTGTTTGACCTGAGACCAAACTATGGTGGAGGTGATTAAAAGACACTTGCTCCTTGGAAGAAAAGATATGAGCAGCCTAGACAGCATATTAAAAAGCAGAGACATTACTTTGCTAACAAAGGTCCATCTACTCAAAGGTATGGTTTTTCCAGTAGTCATGTATGGATGTGAAAGTTGGACTATAAAGAAAGCTAAGCGCCAGAGAACTGATGCTTTTGAACTATGGTGTTGGAGAAGACTCTTGAGAGTCCCTTGGACTGCAAGGAGATCCAGCCAGTCAATCCTAAAGGAAATCAGTCCTGAATCTTCATTGGAAGGACTGATGCTGAAGCTGAAGCTCCAGTACTTTGGCCACCTGATGTGAAAAACTGACTCATTGAAAAAGACATTGATGCTGGGAAAGAATGAAGGCAGGAGGAGAAGGGGACAACAGAGGATGAGATGGTTAGATGGCATCACCGACTTGATGGATATGAGTTTGAGCAAGCTCCGGGAGTTGGTGATGGACAGGGAAGTCTGGCATGCTGCGGTTCATGGGGTCACAAAGAGTCGGACACGACTGAGCAACTGAACTGAACTAGTTCAGTGGAGAATGTGAATGGAGGTTTAGAATAAAAATCTGTTTCAAAATCTGCCTTCCAAGACTCCATTCAGATTTCTGCTCTATTAGAAACATCAAAGTTGGAGCCCTGGCATGTAGATTTTGAAAAAGTTCCACACTTGATTCTGACACCCAGGTTACATAGGGCCGTTATTAAAAATAATGTCTCCTCCAGTGGTTGCAGGTTTGTTTTTTTTGACACACGTCTTAATCCATTTGGGATGCTGTAGCAAAATGTCGTAGACTAGGTAGCTTATTTCGGGCTTCCCTGGTGGCTCAGATGGTAAAGAATACGTCTGCAATGTGAGAGACCTGGGTTCGATCCTGGGTTGGGAAGATCCCCTGGAGAAGGGAATGGCTACCCACTCCAGTATTCTGGCCTGGAGAATTCCATGGATTATATAGTCCATGGGGTTGCAAATAGTCAGATACGACTGAGTGACTTTCATTTTTCAGGTAGCTTATAAACAACTGAAATTTATTACTCATGGTTTTCTGGAGGCCGAGAAATACAAGATCAGGGCAGCAGATGTGGCACACTGGTATCTGGTAAGGACGGAGGGAACTCTCAGGGGTCCCTTTTACAGGAGCACTAATCCCAGTCATGAGCGCTCCAAATCACCTTGCAAAGGCCCTACCTCTAAATCCCATGACATTAGGGATTAGGTTCCAACACACGTATTTGGGAGGAACACAAACATTCACTCTATAGCAGTACATAAATAATGGAACAGTAAAATCAGGAAGGCTAAACCAAAGTACTGCTATCTGGGACCTCAGATTATTCATCAGCATCATGAAATGCCAGAGCACCATAGCAGTACCAGAGGATGATGGATCTAAATGGAACCGCAGGTTTTTGTTGATGTTGTTCAGTTGCTAAGTCATGTCTGACTCTTTGCTGCGCTGGACTGTAGCATGCCAGGCTCCTCTTTCCTTCACTGTCTCCCGGAGTTTGCTCAAACTCATGTTCATTGAGTCAGCGATGCTATCTAACCATCTCATCTGCTGCCACCCCCTTCTTTTGCCTTCAGTCTTTCCCAGCATCATGGTCTTTTTCAATGGGTTGGCTCTTTGCATCAGGTGGCCAAAGTATTAGAGCTTCAACATCAGTCCTTCTAGTGAATATTTAGGATTGAGTTCCTTTAGGATTGACTGGCTTGATTTTCTTGCAGGGTTTTGAGTAGTGATCAAAATAGCTTTTGAATGCTGGAATTTCTTTTTTAAAGGAGAAGAAATTAAATTGGTTCTGATCTATCAGGTTTCACATTTGAGGTTTATTTTTTCAAAAAGGTTAGTTAGACTGTGATATGTCTAGATATGTGTTGAGAATTAGATCAGTCGTGGAAATTTTGGGTATTTAGCTTGTTGGTATTGTAAATGCAGCACAATTTTGAATTACAAACTTACAGTTTAAAAATTATGTTCTTCGTTTAATCTTTGCAACAACCACAGACTAAGTTGGGTGCTAACAGCATACTTCTGCAATAGATTACCAGTACAGGGTAATTGCTCAAGCCTGTGATATGAGAACTCTTACTGGTTTGGCACGAAGCAAAGAGAGTGATCTTCGGTTTTTTCTCCGCCCTCCTCCTCTGCCGTCTTTAAAAGAAGTAAGTAAAAATAATCTACTGAGTGAAGAAAAGTTTAATATATCATCTTCACTTTGGGTGCAAAATAACCATTCAAAACACAACTTTTTGGCTGCTTCTCACAAGCAGGTTAGTTAGGGTGTAAACCTGAAATTGTAGCTTCCATTCCAAGGTTTTTTGATTCCTCAGGAGATGCTATTTCTCCTAAATTATTTTCCTCTTTGTGGAGTTGGGAGTCTCTTTATACCAGAGGGTGGCTTCTTAGCATATCAGCATCCATCAATTGGTCCTTTGTACTAAGATCGCTATAGATCAGTTTTTCTCAATCTCAAAACTACTGACATTTTGGGTCAGATAATTTGGAAGCTGTTTTGTACACAGTGGCAGCTACTCTCTGGATGACAGTAGCACCCCCCCAGTTGTAACAACCAAAAATGTCTCCAGATATTTCTAAATATTTCCTAGGGTGCAAAACAGCCCCTGGAGGGCCACTGCATTTAGATACTAATGTATTAACATGTTGTTGTTCAGTCGCCAAGTCATGTCTGACTCTTTGAGACCCCATGGACTGCAGCACGCCAGGTCTCCCTGTATTACTATACATGGATATTGTTAACCACTAATAAAGATATTAGAGCATGTTTCTTAAGCGCTTTTCCTAGGCTTTCCTAGAAAGTGAAAATCTGAAAACTTTGCCATGAGTTTTTGAAAAACAGAAAAAAAAAACTATACTAGATATAAGTTATTAGTGAAAATCAGAACAAGTTGAAAATCAGAACAATAGGAACGAGTTATGGATATTAAAAAGCCAGCTTTAATTAGAGAGAATGTAATAATTCATTTTGAGTCAAGTTGTTAAGTGGCCCATGAGGTGAAATCTTGAGCGATAAATTGCAATAGGTCTTTCAGGCTGAGGTAGTAGACATGAAAGTATGGAATTCAAAATTAAACAATCTTCTTTTACCAGGGTGGGTGACCAGCTTCAAGACTAAAAGCACTGATTTACCCCTACTGTTTTGTTTTGGCTTGGATTCTTTGGGTGCTTTTCATTATACTAAATTGTTGAGTTTAATTATGAAGGATTTTTTCCCTTTATTTCAGGATTCTTCCACTGAAGAAGAGCTCAGACACTTGCTGGCTTCTTTACCTCAAACAGACCTGGACGAGTGTATCCAGTGTTTTACAGCTTTGGCTCTGAGTGAGAGCAGTCAAAGCCTAGCTGCTCAGAAGGTTAGATCTTCTATTCAGTTAGTAAATATCTTGGAGTGTCCACTTTTCTAAAATGTTGTGCTAGGGGCTAGCACTTAGAGCTTTAGGGCAGTCATTCATCTAGGAACTGAATAAACTTACTACTGATTCCTGGTTGTCTGCCACATCCTGGGCTAGGTGTTTGGGATAATGGGGAGACAGGTAATAAATAAAGTTACAGAGCATGTAAGAGAGATACAGAGCATGTAAGAGAGATCCAGGATCTCATCACTCTTTGTAAGAGGCCATGTTCAAAAAGCTCTATAGGATGTCCTCTGAAGTTGGATCTTGAAGAATGAATAGGTAGTAACTGACAAGGCTATTAAATATTACCTCTGTGTTGGTGATGCCTGAATTCATCATCTCTAACCTGTGTTCTCACCTAAGCTCTGGGTTTAAATATTGTAGCCGCCTTCTTGATGTCTCTTTGTGGATGTTTAACAGGCATCCCAATTATACATACCGAACTCTCCCTCCCTCCCTCCACAGAGCTCTTCCTCTCCTAGTCTGTTTTGTTTCAGTAGAGGGCAGAGCATCCATGTAGTTGCTTAAGCTAAAGCCTAGGAATTCTTGATTCTCCTCCATGTTCAGTTGATCAGCAGTTAGTGTAAGCTGTTCCTTCACATACGACTTGACTGCAATTGCCTCACCATCTTCACTGTAGCTGCTTACTCCTGGCCACCGTCATCTCTTTCTCATAGTATCCTGTTGCTTCATCCTGGTTCTGTTCTTCCCTTCATTTAAAAATAATTTTAAAGTCTCTTTTTATTATTTCAGTTGACTGGGGTGTTGATTCCTATTTGTGGAGGCTCCCCGTTATGTTATATTGTGGATTAATACACGTTAATCATTTTTACTGTGAGCTTATCTTTAGCCAGACTGATTGTTTTCTATGGGAGTCCCAAGTACCTCAGATTCTAAATTTATTGCTACAGAGAAGTTTTTATGTTTGCTTCTTTTGGATACCGCAAGGGTTCACTATAATGGGACTAATTTTTTTTTATATTAATTCCTTAGCTTGGAATTTCTCAAGCACATTGGTAGTGTGAATTCAGATACACCTGTGGATGATATAGATTGTGACTGTGATTTCCCACTCAAAGCCCCAGCAGAGACAGGCTTCCTGCTCATGGGCTGGTGAGCAGAGTGTTTCTAGACTCTCTTATAGTCAAGGAGGCCAGCTTTGCAGGGTTCTCCCTTTAAATAGACATCTTGGATCTAGCTCCCAGAAAACGTGAGTCTCAAACCCCATCTTCTGTGGTGATGTGACCCCTGAACAGGTGTTACTATCCCATCCTCGGGGGCCTGCAGGCATTTTACCTCATCGCTGATGTGCTGACTGATCACCGATGTGCTGACCACTTCTGCTGAACGTTGTTTTCAGTTCTAGCACCCAGGGGTTTCCCTTTATTTCTTTTTTATTTTCTTTAGAGCTTGACTTTGTTTCAAAATAGTTTTGCTATATTTTACTAAGCATGTTTGTCATAGGAGAGGCTCACTAGGTCAACTAAAGAAAAACGCACAACCTAAAGTTCCAGGTTAAGTTTTATTTGGGGACCTTATTGAGGATTGTAGCTAAGGTGTGTGTGTGTGTGTGTGTGTGTGTGTGTGTGTGTGTGTGAAGTCGCTCAGTCGTGTCCGACTCTTTGCAACCCCATGGACTGTAGCCTAGCAGGTTCCTCCCTCCATGGGATTCTCCAGGCAAGAGTACTGAAGTGGGTTGCCATTTAGCTCCAAGGAACTGCTCCAAAGAGGTGAGGGAGGAGCCAGGATATATGAGTTTTTTCTTGGGAAAAAAAAACCTGTAATTGAACATCAAAGATTATTACTAATCACACACACAAAAAAACACATCTTGAGTTAATGATTTTAGTGCTTGTCTGTGTATGGGAAGATGCAAGAATCTGGGCTCATTGAAATTATTCATTAGATATGCATCTTTATCACCTCGGGCCAGTATCCAGAGGGCAGAATGTTCTCTGTTTTCCTCCATCCGGAATCCCCCAGGGTGCACAGTGGGCAGAGTGTTCTGCAGTGGCTGATGGCTTGATGGTGGCACCATTTTCTGTTTAGTGTAATGGCAGGCTACATTCTTTGTCCGTACCTGGGAGACAAGTTCACCTTCTTGCTGCATCTAGAAAGCTTCCTTATCATGTTTCCGCCACCTCTAGGAGCTATAGACAGTGCTTCAGCCTACAACTTCTGTCTCCAGTTCTGTGTCCTCAGCAGCTGCAGTGATTTAAAAACAAAACAAAAGTTCGATCAGGTCATACTCCTGCGTGCAGCCCTCCAAATGGCTCCCCGTTGCACATTAAACCTGAGCCCCTCACTGTGATCCAGGCATGGACTGGCCCGTGTTTAGCTGTGTGCCTGCCCCTAGGAGTGGTGAGGAGATTGACAGGAAGGCACCACTGGGCACAGATGTAGAGAGTAAAGTTTGTTTGGTGGCAAAGAGGCTGAAAACTGAAGGAGACCATGCTTAGGTGAAGAAGGCAGTGTGTGCACTGTGGTCAGAGCTCTCAGAGTGCTCCCCGGGGAAGCTCCACTCCTTGGGAGTAAGACTACTTTCAGACAGGAAAAGCCATCACTTCCGAAGGCGGTGTCTGTTATCTCCCCGCAACCCTTACTCCTGCTGTTCTAGCCACGGCATGTTGACCAGATGTAAACACCTGGTATAAAACCACCCGTACATAGCAGAGGGCTTCTCAGGGAATCACAGCAGCCTCCTAAACAGACTCCTGCTCCGGCCTGCCCAGGGTGGTCACTGGCTTCCGCTGTTCCTCTGCTATCATCTCAGCAAGACTTCTGTCTTCATAAAATAACTCTTACAACAGAAGAGACCCACAGACTTAGAGATCAAACTTAACAGTTGTCATGGGGAAGGGAAGTTAGGGAGTCTGAGATGGGCATGTACACACTGCTGTGTTTAAAATGGATCACCAGCAAGAAGCTACTGGACAGCACAGGGAGCTTGGCTCTGTTACCTGGCAGGGTGGATGGGAGTTGGGGGAGAATGGATACAGGTATGTGTATGGCCCGGGTCCCTTCACTGTTCACCTGAAACTATCCCAATATTGTTTGTTGATCAGTTACACCCCAATACAAAATAAAAAGTTAAAAAGAATAGCTCTTACATCTCTAAGAGAAATCCAAACAAATTATAGTCACCATTACTATATTAATTACATAATCGACTCAGTGAGGACAAAGCATTTTATCAGTGAAACAAATGCATTTTGTTTGTATTTGTTTTGCAATAAAATAAAAAGCATTATCAGTAAAACAAATCATAGAATTCTGTATTCTTTTACCAGTTGAACTGCCAGCTAAAAATGTGTACTTGCCATCTGCCTCCACAAGGATTAAGTCACTGACCACTGTAGCCACCATCAACACACCCTGAAGGGAGTTCAGGGTGGAGATCAGGAGTGAGGCCCTCTGTGCTCTGGGGAAAAGCAGCAGAACAGGCCTTCAGATAGATGTTTTTAGGAAAAGATTTTATGAGCCCAAGTTCTTGCATCTCCTCTTATCTAGAAAAGCAGTAAAACCATTAACAGTGTCATGCGCTCCTCACTTCGGCCTCTGCCATAGTGGGTGCTCGACTGTACATCCCCCTGTCATTAAAACCATATAAAATACTGGCCTTCCCCCCTGCCTCTTCTGAACAGTTCCTTGGAACTGTCTGAGACGCTGTCTTTCCAGGCTACAGTTCTCATTTTTCTCCAAATAAAACTTCACTCACGACTCTCACATTATTCCTTTTTTTTCAGACAGCTGAATGTCTTTCCCTTGGTTCCGTTTTTATGAGATATTAGGGACGTACCAGTAGCTATGATTTCTCTAGCCTATGTTTTACAATTTCTCCTTTGGGCCATGTCTTGGAATTGCTCCAGTGAAGCGTAATCATCGTTTTCCTTTCGATGCTCAGAGCATCACCACCTGGCCACCAGAGCCTGTTTCTCGTCGTCCTTTTAAATTCCATCCCCAAGGTAACTGTGAGAGCACCTGTGTTTTCTGACAGTGAGAGGTCCCTGGCTCTTCTCGATTCTTCCTGACCCCCCGCAGGGCATCCCACGGCCTCCGTCTCCCACAGCTTCTCTCTCAACCTCTGTCCTCACGCCCCTGCAGAGCTCCTGCTACCTGGCCTGGAGTTCCTCAGTTTTCAGCACCAAAGATTTTTTTCCGCTCATGACTATTCAGTTGACACCCCTCTGCCTCCTCTCGTGTTGTGTCACCTTCTACAGGGTCTCCTCACCTTTTGCTAAGTGAAGAGAGTGCGCGGTGTAACACGTTGTACCACTTTCTTGCTACCTGGACGTCGTGGCCTCAGCCAGGAGTTTAAAGGAGTAGCCCATCTTTAGTTAGTTTCATATTGAAATCAGTAATTTTAGTTCTGAGATCCCATCTCATCAGACCAGTAAGCAACTCCATTTCAGGTACTCTCACTCCCCAGTTGAGTTAGGCTCTGGTTTTTTTATAAATTGGAGTAAGTTGGGGGAAGGAGTGGAAGGTGCGTCCGTCTGGCTTTTAGTGATCTGACCAGTTAATGACAGACCTGTCCCGTGACAGTCCCCAAGCCCCCATCAGGTGTTGGGGGGTGCGGCTGCCCTACAGCACTGCTCACATGCAGAGGTCCCTCTTGGCTTAGCAGACAGCCTGCGGTTATGATTGGGTTCAGAGCATGGCTTCTTAACCTCTGCACACCATGGATCCCTCTGGTGACTTGATAAAGCCTATAAACTCATTTCTAGGTGCTTAAAATACATAGGATTACACGGGAGACCGATTATATTGAAATACTATTATCAAATTTACAAATTTGTAAAATATGTACTTTAATTACAAACTTAAAGAATTGCAACAATATATTTCAGTAGACTTGTCAGTTATTCCTATTTTATCCTATTTGTTTTATCATTCCCCATTTACTCTCCATATATATATGTGTGTGTGTATATATATATATTTTTTTTTCTTTTTTTTGGTTGCGCTGGGTCTTCGTCGCCGCACAGGCTTTCTCTAGTTGTGGTGAGCAGGGGCCCCTCTCTAGTTGCAATGCTCGGGCTTCTCATTGCAGTGGCTTCTCTTGATACAGAGCACAGGCTCTTGGAGCACGGGCTTCAGTGGCTGCTGCACGCAAGCGCAGTAGTTGTGGTGCATGGGCCCAGTTGCTTTGGGGCATGTAGAATCTTCCTGGGCCAGGGATTGAACCCATGTACCCTGCATTGGCCGGTGAATTTTTATCCGCTGTACCACCAGGGAAGCCCTATAGATAGATTTTTTCTACGTCTGTTTTTACGCACATTTACAGTTTTCCACCCTGTACCTTTTGAGAGTTAGATGCAGGGTCAGTTTGGGGTCACCAGTGTGAGAACCTGCAGATGGCATTCAAAGGAACTAAGAGCATGATGCTGCTTTCAGGTAGCTGCAGCAAGTGACGTGTGGTGGGAAAAGATGCACCTTCTAGTCTTTGCAGGGCTTCCTTGGTGGTTCAGACAGTAAAGCATCTGCCTGCAGTGCAGGAGACCCAGGTTCGATTGCTGGGTCAGGAAGATTCCCTGGAGAAGGGAATGGCAACCCACTCCAGCACTCTTGCCTGGAAAATTCCATGGATGGAGGAGCCTGGTAGGCTGCAGTCCATGGGGTCGCAAAGAGTTGGACACAACTGAGCAACTTCACTTTTCTTTCCTTTCTGTTGTTGGCAGAGGCACACAGACTGCTGCTGTTACTGTGGCTTTTTATCTTTGTAATTGAATACAATGAAGGGTTTCACTTAAGGGTTAGGAAAGTAAAGAGACAATTTTTTCCCATCCAAGCTTACCTCCTCTCTTCCCTGAATTCTCTCTATCTCAGACCCTTAAGGATAACCTGGGTTACAAACTCATGCTTTAGAATGAACGTCATTTACGCCCAGTGAGTTTGAACAAGCTGCAACAGCTCTAAGGTTGTAATTTTTTATGAAGAAACGCTAGAGATGAGCTCTCAAATGTAATAAAACAAAGGGACCCACAATTAGAGGCAGTATCAAAACTCCCCACTTCCCTGCGCCCCACCCACCCTGGTGGTGATTTGCCTTCCCTGCTTTTATTCTCTCAGTTCACTGGGAGAACTGGGTTGGTGAGCAGGAAAGCGCTTCTCAGCTTTAACGGCCACCTACTCCGACAGCTAAAGCCTGGGAAATTTGCTGACTGTAGTTCTGGAGAGAAGCCAGGCAGGAATGGTCCTCGGTCTTCTACCATCCCACATGTTGCCATCAAGATTGCTCCTCCTCTGATGTGAGGATCCAGGTTTCCGTCTTGTTTTGGTTTTTGTTACCATTGGACACTCCCAGTCACCTTGTCTCCAGGTTCAGCCTCTGTTGGAGGCCCTCAGAGCCCAAGGGTGCAAACAGGATGCAAACATTTGGACAGTGTAGACTGTGACTTCTTTTTGATCCAATATGGCAAACTGCCTGGGGTCAAGAGAACAGTGGATGTGGTGCAGTGGTTTTTCCATTGTGAAGCTTTTGTGGTCTTGGTTTAAGGATGATCCAGCAATGTTGGGCGCTGTTTCATATATTTTAGAGGCATTATATTTCTTTTCCTAAGAATTTTCTGCTTATGACTGTTGCTCATTTTTCCATAGCCTTGTTGGTATTTTCTCACTGATTTGTAGGCGATCATCGCATGTTAGCGATATGCCGTTAAGAATTGAAATTTTCTTTTCCCAGTTTATTTTTGTGTTTTAATATCTACTAAGGACTAGTCCCCACTCCTCCTCTCTTTCATAATTTTCCTAACTCTTCTGTTTATTCTTCCATGTGAATTTGAATTTCAATTTAGGAAGACTTAAAAGCTTTCTGTCTCTCTCTTTTGGCGGTGCTGCACGGCTTTCAGGATCTTAGCTCCCCAACCAGGGATTAAACCCCAGCCCTAGCAGTGAAAGTGCCGAGCCCTAACCATTGGACTGCCAGGGAATTCGCCCCCCACCTTTTTTTTTTTTTTAATTAAAAGCTCTTTGATCAGTTGTTATTGTCAGTATTTTAACTTTTTCTAGTAATGCCTTTTCTATTGTTCTGATTGATAGATTTCAGCTAGACTCTGCTGGCATAATCTGACACCAGAACATCATTTGTGCAGCCCTGGCTTTTCTTACTGGGTGGAGACTTGTGTGTTAGTCTCTGTACTTTCAGATAAGAGGACACAGAGGAAAGAACTGAGAAGCTCAAAGACTGCTGTCTTCTAAGAATAATCCCACATGTTTTCTAGTCTAGCAACAGTTTGCATAATGAAAGTTTCCCATAGGTCTCCAAAATATTTTGAGTCCTACATATTAGTTCTTTCTAATTACTATATACAGGACAGAGGTTGTTTTTGTTTTTGTTTTGTTTTGTGAAACAAAAAAATATTAGGCCCTTTTTTTCACTAAGAATTTTGATCATCTCATTGTCAGGGTGGTTTATGGTGTTTCGGAGGAAATGGACTTCCTTATGCGGAAAGTTTTGGAGAAGTTCCTTCAGCTACAGTGGAAATGTTCTGTTTGGAAGCTTTAGTAAAGCATTCTGAGGTAAGTTACATTTTCAAAATATGGTCACATTTTATGATCACATTGAAAAAATTATACATGTTGATTCATTCAAGGGAAGTAATTCTAATTTTTTATAAAAGAAAAAAAGTTTTTTGCTTGTTTTCCTGCTTTTTTCTCAATTGTTAGCATTGATAATCATGATTTAGCACCAACACATGAATTTCATCTTTGCTAAGTATTTCTAAAAATGGATTTAATCTCAAGTGTACATAAAGCAACCTGTTGTCTAAATATAGCATTTACCTTTCAATTATGCTGTCTTCCATTACCTTTCTCAGATAGTTTTTGCAAGTAATATCAATAATATTAAAATTTACAAGTAGTATTATTTAACTGGAGTTAATTTCCAGTTAAAATATGTGCCAAAGATGTAAGACAGGAAAAAAGTAAATACTTGGCAAAAGTATCTACTTGACCATAGCCTTGAATTTTAACCATAGCATGTGTATGTCAATGATTTTAAAAACTTTTTTTTTTACATTATGACAACGTTTCTATCATGATCATGGTTTGATTTTATAAAGAAAAAAGCAACCAACTGTGGTGCTCAGGCATTAGTGCATAAAAGTCACCAGGAAGCATGTTTAAAATGCACATTCCTACTCACCTCTGGCAGTTTGAATGGAGTCAATGTGCGGTGGGGTCCAGGAGTTCCCACTGGTAACAGGCACCCCTGGTGCGGCTGATGCAGGCGGGTCATCCCACATCACGAGAATCGGCTCTAAATGCTCCCGTTTCACTGGGAACCGGTAGGCACAGCGCAGAAGCGCAGGCACCCCTGGTCATCTCAGCTCCCACTGGTGGAATCAGGAACTGAGCACCAGAGTCATTAGTGTGCTAACACATTCCAGAGGGAATGCGGGCAAAGAGGCTTGACTTTTTTGTGACTTATGACTGGTGTCTGAAACAACAGGGTCATCTGCAGTAGTACGTCCGGGTATGGAACGTAACGGTTTCCTTTCCAGAAACTTCTCAACGTATAACATATCTCAGCTGATACATGTCCCAAAGGCATACTTTTAAATGCATTTAAAATGTGGTGAAATTTAATAAGAATTTAGAGAGGGAAAGTCATTGCATCTATAGGACATGGTGTCACATAAGTGATAAAACTAAGTGCTGGGAAAAAGAGCAAGACCACCCTGGGGATTGTAGCAGACTGCCATGGGTCAGTTCTGTTTTCTTACCTTAATCCATAGATTTCCTTTGGCTTTCTTTGATCTCTTTTCTCCATTAAAAATGCACATCTGCTTTTCTTTCTAATTTTTACCTGGTCTTTCTCTTTTAAAAAAATGTCCAACTCTTAAGTTTGAGGCGAGTACCCCTCTCTGTGCCCCACCCCCACCCTCACCCCCCCACAAGCTGTGGGCTTGTGTGGGATCACAGATGTTGCTTACCTGTATCTGGAAGTTCATATAGACAGAAGCAACATCTGCCATTTACACAGGGGATTATTTCCTAGCATCAGGTGGCAGGTTTCTCAAGGGGAGAAGACCCTTTAATATAGTTTGAAACCAATCAAAATATCCATATATATTGAAACAATTCTGAAATAATGATATCATGGTTCCATCCAACCAAGAGCTAAGCAGAATGACTTTTAAGAATAAAAACGTCACAAGTCCTAGTGGCCTTCATTTTTCAGTGATTTTTTAAAGCACTTCCCACACAGACAGATGGGGGTTGGCTGATATATTTGAGTTGAGCTGAGAGTTTGGGGGGTCTCCCTGGGTCTCTTCCTTGAGCAGGAGCCACCTGGCTGCCCACCAGCATGCTCTGTCACCTGGTTAGTGAACTTGTGCAACATAAAGTGAGCTTTCATTAATTTATTGTGCTAGATACCCACACATTGTGATAAAATTGAAGCAAATGGAGGCTTGCAACTACTGCAGAGGCTGTACCAACTTCACAAGGACTGTCCTAAAGTACAGAGAAATATAATGCGTATCCTTGGAAATATGGCTTTGAATGAACATCTTCATTCTACTATAGTTCGCTCAGGTAACAACTTTACATACTGAGTACTTGGAATCCAGCCCTCTGTTCTTCTCCCACCTTTACCCCTCCGTTGTGGTACACTAATTTCTCAACAGATATAAGGCTTTGCTTAGGGTTAGTTTCGGGTCCTTTAGAGCATGTTATTTTAGTGGGGCAAAGAATTGCTTGAGCCATGTGGGTAATCCACACCTAAGCTAATCAGTGTGTAGACAGTCACAGGAGAGCGGTTTCGGCCATGATGACCATCTTTGATATGATCTGGGTAACCAAGAGGCATAGTGAGACTAAAGAGAGGTGATATCCCTGCCTTGTAACTGATAACCACCTGTGGGGAGGTGCTGTGGATGAAATTTCCTGCCTGCTTTGGTCTCTGTCTTGATGCATCATGATGCCTGCACGATGGTGGTTTTCCAGCTGCAGCATCCCGGCCTCGTGCACAGTTCAGCATTTGGCATTCTGCTGTAAGCAAGAGCCCTTCCTCCTCTGCCTCCTGCCTTTCTTCCTTCTCCCTCCTTTCCTTCTCCCTCCCTCCCTCCCTATCAGTGTGGGCACATGGAGTCCTGATTTTTCATGATTTACAACTTATCACTATATTTTGTAGTTTGATGCAAAGTAGTTTGATGCCAGATTGTCCCAGCTTTGGTCAGTGGAGCCCAGCCAGCTGGCTCCTGTGTCCTCTGATGTACCCACCTCATTTGGGGAGGCATTCCTTACGTGCTGGTGTAATAACATCTTCCAGGCTTATTTCTTCAGAGACTCCTATTTCCTTTTAGTGGAGGCTAACTGTTAAGAGACCAAGGTTGGGTGCCAGCTAGATGTGCTTATTGCTCCTGGGATGTCTTTGCTGCTTGGCTCTTTCAGTGGAAAACACAGGGTGATATATACAAATAAATGTATACGTATACATTTATTTGTAATGTATACATAATGTATACACACACATATAGATATGTAAATATCCATACATATGTGCACATATGCATGCATGTGTTCAACAATATTTAGAAATGATGAATTTATATTATATTTTCTCTTGTATCTCTCTCCTTTTTTTTTTTTTTTTTATCTTTAAGAGTGTCTTGATAAGCAGAAGATTTTAACTTACTGAAGTGTGATACAGGGATCAGCAGACTTTCCTATAAAGGACCACTTACAGTATTGGTTTTATTTGTTCCTCTTTTTCTTTTTTTAAGGTGGGAACTTAGATCAGTGATTTTAACCTTTTTTCTTGTTTCAGTTATCTATTGCTGTGTATCAAACCACCCCAAACTCACTGGCTAGAACGTCAGTTATTTCTTTTGTGCATGAATCTGGAATTTGAGCAATATTCAGTAGGGAGGGCCTTTACGGGCTCTGTGCTACGTCAGCGGGGCAGCTCAACCATGGGATGGAGATTACCCCTTTGAAGATTGCTCATTCATACCACTTATAAATTGGTACCGGCTCTCAGCTGGGAGCTCAGCCAGGGCCAGGAGCATTCGCTTCCTTCAACAGCCACCTTGGGCTTCCTTAAAGCATGGTGGCTGGATTCCAAGGGCAAATTTTCCAAGAAAGAGCCAGGTATAATAAGCTCTTTTGCCTTTTACAAAAAAATCAAGCACTGGAAGTAATTTTTGCCAAGTCTACTGATTAAAAGCTAGTCACTAAGGCTAACTCATATTTGAGGGGAGAGGATTTAGAAGGGATTTAGATCCATCCCCTCTTGATGAGAACAGTGTCAAAAGAATTTGAAGACATGTTTTAAAATCATTAAGTTATTAGCTATTTAAAATAATTAAAATAATTTAATTTAATCATTAGTTATTTTCTAATATAGGTATTTAGAGCTGTAAATGTCCTCCAACCTGCTTTAGCTGCATCCCTCAAATTTTATATGTATTTTCATCATTATTCGGTTTGAAATATTTTCTAATTCTCCTTATGATTTCTTCTTTGTCTCATGGGTTACTTAAAAGTGTGTTGGAATAATTTACAAATATTAATGGCTCTCCAGATATCATATGTCTCTGATTTCTAGTTTAATATTCCAGGCATTCAAAGAACATACCCGATGAGATTTTAGTCTTTGGTAATTTGACACTTACGTGATGGCCTGTTTTATGGTCTATCTTGGTGAATGAACTATTTGCACTTGAAACGAATGAATATTCTGTAGTTGGGTTAAGTGTTTTATAGTGATATGTAACAGTTAAACCAAGTTGGTTGATTATATTATTCAAATCTTCTCCAGATCTTTAGTTTTTATCAATTACCAAGACAAGTTAAATTCTTCAACTGTGTTTGTAAATTTGTCTGTTTCTCCCTTTAGTTCTGTCAGATTTTTCTTCCTGGTGAATTGTTCCTTTTTTATTAAGTAATTTCTCTATCACTGGTAATACTCCTTTTCTTGGAGTCTACTTTATCAGGTATTAAAATAGCCAGCTGGCCTTTTTTAATGCTTGCTGTTTGCATTGCATGTCTTTTGTGGTTTTCTCTTTTGCTTTCATTTTGCTGTGCCTAAAAATAAGTACATTTTTCACAGACATCACATACTTGCATCTTCTTTAGAAAGTTCAGCTTGCTAATCCCCTTTAATTGGAGTGTTGTGTCTGTTTGCCTCTAATATAATCATTGATATTGTTTGGTTATGTCTGTTGTCTTGCAGTTTTCCCCCTTTCTGGTTTTTTTTCTTTTTTTCTCCTTTATTGACTATTTTGGGGTTACTTGAGTATTGTTTTATATTCTATTCTTTCTCCTCTTTTAGCTTTTTTATAGTATTTAATGTGTACTTTTTGATTGACTGTATCTTTAACTTATAAGTCTATTCTGAATTCATATTATACCATTTCATATATAATGTGAGTGTCTCACAACAGTATAATTCACTTTATGCCCTCTGCCATCATTTGTGGTACTGTCATAATTACAGATATAATATGTTACAGGCCATAGACATCACAATATATTGTGGCTATTTTTCTTTTAATAGTCAAGTGATATTTAAAGAATATAAGAAAACAAATTTTATTTACATATTATATCCAGAACTCTTTACCTTCTTTTAAAGACCTGAGTCTGCTGGCAATAAATTCTCTTCACCTTTCATTTTCTGAAAATATCTTGACTTTTATTATCCAGGGATAGGTTATTTTCCATGGATAAAAAATACTTTATTGATAATGTGGGTTTTTTTTTCTGTCAGCACTTAAAAAATATCATTCTATTTTCCTTTTTCTTTTGAACATCAATCTTTTATCGTTAACAAAGCAGCAATTTGGGGGCCTGTTTCCAGAACACCAAGAGCAGGCTCCTGTCACCATGCTGGTGTGTGTGTGTATTGTCTGATGAGAAGTCTCTTAGGTCCATTTGTTCTCTTATGAAGTGTGTCTTTTTTCCTCTGCCTTCTTTTAAGATTTTCAGCAGTTTGACTGTGAAGTATCTAGTCTGTTTTTACATTTATCTTACTTGGTGTTCACTGAACTGACTGTATCTGTGAATTGATGTTTTTGATCAAATTTGGAAACTTTACAGATAGTGTCTCATTAGACTTTTTTTCTGTCCCCTTTCCTCTCTTTCCTCCTGAAACCTCAATTCTGTATATTAGACCTCTTGATTCTGTTCCATAGGTCACTGAGGCTCTCTCCATATCTTTCCAAACATTTGTTTCTCTGTGCTTTCCCTTTCTGTTTTTTAATGTACTTTTATTTAGTATAGTTGAGGTATAGTTGAGGTGCAGTGTTACATAAGTTTCAGGTATACAGCATCGTAATTCACAATTTTTAATTTATTAATGTGGTGTGTCACCCTGATGGATTTATAGGTGTAGAAGCATCTTTGCCCCTCTGGGGTAAATCACACTCAGTCATGGTGTATGATTCTTGTACATTGAATCCAGCTTACTAATGTTTCATTGAGAATTTTGCTTCTATGTTCATCAGTGATATTGGTCTGTGATTTTATTTTTTTGTGATATTTTTGTCTGGTTTTGGCATTAGGGTGATGCTGGTCTCGTAGCATGAGTTCAGAAGCATTCCCTTCTCTGCAGTTTTGTGGAATAGATTGAGAAGGATAGGTGTTAACTCTTCTCTAAATGTTTGGTAGGATTCGCCTGTAAAGCCATCTTGTCCTGGACTTTTGTTTGTTGGGAGTTTATTATTATTACTATTATTACTGATTCAGTTTCATTATTGGCATTTGATCTGTGTACATGGCTAAAGTATAAAATCAAGTCACTGGACAGTAGGAACAGTATAGTTCCATTTAGCAAAAATAAAAGTATATGGAGCTGCTGCTGCTACTGCTGCTAAGTCGCTTCAGTGGGTCCGACTCTGCGACCCCATAGACGGCAGCCCACCAGGCTCCCCTGTCCCTGGGATTCTCCAGGGAAGAACACTGGAGTGGGTTGCCATTTCCTTCTCCAATGTGTGAAAGTGAAGTCGTTCAGTCGTGTCTGACTCTTTGCGGCCCCATGGACTGCAGCCCACTGGGCTCCTCCATCCATGGGATTTTCCAGGCAACAGTACTGGAGTGGGGGTGCCATCACCTTCTCCGATATGGAGCTAGTATATATGTATAAATTATTGCTATGTAGTTGAATTTTTAAAAAGGTTTGGAAGGGTATCTACCAGACTTTTAACTTTAGTTACTTCTGAGGATATAAATGAGAATTGGGAAATGATGGGAATGCTAAAGTGGGATGTTCATTTTTAAATGCTGTTTTTGTTCACTTTTACAATTAAAATATATTCAGAAGTTATATAATTTAAAAACAGTAAATATTTAAGAAAGACACAAGTTTTCCAAGGAGAATTTGATGGTTTATAAAGGTGAAACATTGCAGGTATTGTTAAAATACTTTGTCAACTGAAAAATGCTGTAGAAATGGCTTATGCCATGCTTTCTCTAGTGTTACCTTTCTTGTGACTCCATTAAAAATGAAGCCATATTTTTGTACATGCTAGTAACAAACTTGTATATCTCTCTAGGTAGAATTTTAAAACATTATTTATTATAAAGCATTCTACAACAGATTTTGAAGAGGGGTTTTCTTTAAAATTAGAATATCATTTAAAAAAATTGTTGGGTCTGGATTTTCTTCTGGATTATTAAATAATGGCCTCCTGTCATCACAGTGATTCTCAACACTTTGCCACAGAAAGTGGGAGGAGGACATGAGGACAAGCGGCTGTCTATTGAGCACCTGCTGGGCTTGGTAATGGCAGTTTTTATCTAGATTAATTTAGTAGAACCTTCCTTTGGGTCAAAGGAGCAAAGTAACTTGACTGAGGCTTCATAGCAAGTAAGCAGGGCACAGAAATTTGACGCCCAAGTCTCTCTGACCTCAAAGCCCATGTTCTGTTTTATTTTAAATTAAATAATGCATGAACAGACTCTCATTGTAAATACTTCAGAGAACACAGATACAGCAAAAAACTAAACCCACCTTTATACAGAGCCCACCCCAATCCCAACTGCCTCCCCTCTCAGAGGTAGTGATTGTCTGTTAGTTTGGTGCCTCTTTCTAGATCTTTGTGTGTGTGATGTGTGCATGCATGCATAAACTTTCATACATATTTATGTACATAATGCAGTATGCTTTTAAACAACAAAAACATCAAAAAGAAATGCAATGGTACTGCAGAAAGTATTTCTTTGTCTCCCTTTAAGAAAGTTTTTCCAAAGTGTTATATAGAGAATGGATAAACAAGGTTCTACTGTATTGCATAGGGAACTATATTCAGTATCTTGAGATAAACAATACAGGAAGAGAATATAAAAAAGAATATATAGATATAGGTATAACTGGGTTACTTTGCTGCACACAGAAATTAACACAACACTGTAAATCAACTATACTTCAATTATAAAAAAAATTTTTTTTTCCCTCTGAACCTCAGGTCTTAACAAGTTTATAATTAAGAAACAACTTCCTCATGGATATTAAGGCCTGCTAATCTGACTGCCAATCAGAATGAAATAACTAGTATTAAGTCACTGAGTTTAATAATCATTGCTAAAGCAAAATAGGACCCTTTCTTACCGTTTATGACCTCATCCCTAGTAATTACAACTTTTGTTACATTTTCTAAATGAAAAAATATATGGCTGGGGACATCATGGCGTTGTGTTGTGGGACCCAGAGGGCCTTAGGGAAGAATGGAATTGGGGCAGTCGGGCTTTTCCTCGCAAACAGATGCAGAGGTTTGCCCCCCTCCCACCCTTTTTGGCCTGAAACCTCTCAACAGTCTGAGTGATGGGGGCTGGTATTTAGGGAGTCTGTTCTCTTCACCAGGCTGGGTTTCCATACTGGCAGAAGCAGTCAAGTCTCAGCATGTCATGGAGGCCTCCCATGCCGCCAGAACGCTGGCTAACCTAGACCGAGAGACCGTGCCAGACAAGTACCAGGACGGCGTGTACCTGCTGCACCCGCTGTACCGCACCAGGTGAGAAGGCTGGCGCTGCCGCCCCGGGCACATGGGGCCTGGAGGGCTTAGCATTCTAACTGCCTTCTGCACGATTTAGACCGGTGAAATCCTATACAAATATGTCAGATACCTCATTTACCCAAACAGTCTGCAGTCACCAAAGAATGGGAACCAGCTAAGTTACCGGGGTTATTTCCTACCAAGGGCTTCCCTTTAGGAAGAGTGCATTCACCTTTTATAACGTGGCTCACATAAACTTTGTGATGCCTATTTCGTCTTTGTTACATTACACTTTTTCATGTAGATGTAAGTTATTGACTGATGCGGGTCGTAGAGGCTGATCTGGATGAAAAATGACTAGGACATTATCATATGCAGGCACCAAATGAGCCTCGGCCTAGAACTCAAGGGACTGGAAAAAGCTTAGGCGAGTGTAAAGGCCTGTGCCTGACAAAATGGGCTGTAATGATACATTTGGCTCATGCTCCTTCCTCAGGTTATTTCTTGTCACTATTTCCAGCTGTATCATTGCTAAGACGATGAATATAAAAAGGACCACAACAAAAAAATTACACATATTTTGGATTTTTGTCAGGCACTTTAAAAATAATACCTCAGAAAATAGCAAGAACTTCTTTTCAACTTGAAAAACAGATGGCCTGGTTAATTCTCATTTGTAAATAATGTGATATGATAACGTATTTTATATGTGTGGCATGATTGTGTGTGTATTATAAATAGCTTGCAAGTAATATGCTATTGTAATTTTTACAATGTCATATACAGAGAGAATAAAGTTATTTTAAAATCTCATTTGCTCTGTTTCTGATAAACATCACTTTCCTTGATAAAAAGAATCTCTTTCATGCACACTGAGTTTGAAACTACATTAGCATATTATTTAATGTCTTAAATATTTTTATTGATTTGTATAATATTCTCATGGAATTCTCTGGAGGGTAATCTATGGCATGTCCCTTCATTGATCTCTAAGTGCGTTACAGTTGATTTTGGTTGGTCTGCCTGGCCGGCTGTGTCTTCATCCTTATGGAGACAGCAGTGAGCACGTGCCATATGTCTTTGCCAGAACTCTTTTAGGGTTCCTCAGCCAACCTGTGCTTATAAAGCTGGTCTTAATGAAGCTGATTTGGGGTCATATAAACCTGCTAAGCAGCATCCAGAGAGTGCTGTGTAGATCCCTATCAAAGTGATAACGCGTTTTTTTCTGCTTCTTTTCAAAACTCTCTCCCGCCTATTAGTCAGCCCATTAAAGCAGATGTCCTTTTTATTCATGGCCTTATGGGAGCAGCATTCAAAACGTGGCGCCAGCAGGACAATGATCAGGATTTAACTGAAAAGGTCTCAGAAGATGAAACCAAGTATACAACGTGTTGGCCCAAGGTAAGGAAGCGGCTGCCTCCAGCGGGCCAGCCGTATTCTGACACACAGCTGTGCCACCAGCCTTTGGGTCCTCATTGTGACTTGCTTGTTTTTCTCCTTCTACTGGGATTTTTTTCCACGCAGTTTTTCTTTCCCTTAGAGACACATACAGTATGTTACATGAACAGCTGGGCTTGTCACTCTGTTGTATAATTTTGGGTACATACTATGACACAAAGTGTATTAAGTGAAAAAAACAGGAGTGAGGGCCAGTAATAGTTCACTCGCACTGAAAATATAATTCAATAAATAATATATTAATGACAGTTGACTAGTTCTGTGATTTTAAAAATTATAATAGTAAGACTTTGAAGAAGTAATTCTGCTTTGGATTTCTTTGACATTATTTCTCCTAAAGAGTCTAAATGCTGGGATGAATTTACTGAATAAAATTTATCTAAAGCTCAGTGAAAACTGATGCTGTAAATATGTATAGTTTCTGGGGCTTTGTTCCACTGCTGCTTATTCACCTTCACGAGGCTTATCAGCAGAAAGAATAGTTGGCGCCCTCTCTCTGGTGACACTGGAACATGGAGAGGATGATAAACCTTGGGTTCATGGAGACAGAACCGTGACTCTAATCAGTATCTCTGAGTTCTCAGATCAGATCTCTAACCTCCGTCACTCTGTTTTGTCTGTCCTGAGATCATAGCTTTCAATTAAATGCTTTCAAAAAGCCAATTTGATCTAGATTCCAAAAACAGGCCCTGCTTTTGTCAATAGCAGACTAAAATTGAGCATACTCTTAACGCCTGCATAGACCTTATGCTGTAAATACGGATATCACCTTGTGAGCAGTGATATAAAGATAAAATGCTGCAATTATTTTTCTGATCACCTTTACACTTGACTCCAATGCAGTCTTTACTAGCTGCCAATATTACAAGGATCCTTTAGTTACGAATTTCAGTTGCTAAGAAGTAAGTGGGATAGTGGAAATTAGTATTTTTCCTTTTGTACTTTTTATTTTACATAGTCGTGGTTAGCAAGAGACTGTCCTGCTCTCCGAATAATATCTGTGGAGTATGACACCAGCCTCAGCGACTGGAGAGCCAGGTGCCCTACAGAAAGGTAACGGAGAGGAAGGGGCTGGGCCACAGGTGGCCCGGAGGGAGGGGAGTTTTGTCTTCGATGTCATAGCCAGGATTTTCTTCTTAACCTTTTCCCTCTTCCTTCTAGAGAGAGTTAGCTATAAGTAATGAAACTACCAAAGACTTAGAGTATTGCTGTTGGGTTCCTAACGTGGTTCACTTAAAACTCTTCTCATAATAAGGACCACTCTTGAGAGTCCCTTGGACAGCAAGGAGATCCAACCAGTCCATCCTAAAGGAAATCAGTCCTGAATGTTCATTGGAAGGACTGATGCCGAAGCTGAAACTCCAATACTTTGGCCACCTGATGCGAAGAACTGACTCATTGGAAAAGACCCTGATGCTGGGAAAGATTGAAGGTGGGAGGAGAAAGGGACGACAGAGGATGAGATGGTTGGATGGCATCACCGACTCAATGGGCATGAGTTTGAGCAAGCTCCGGGAGTTGGTGATGGACAGGGAGGCCTGGCGTGCTGCGGTTCATGGGATCGCAAAGAGTCGGACACGACTGAGCAACTGAACTGAACTGAGTAAAGACCACAGATTCGGAGCACAGTCTCCTTAACTCCTGGAAGTAAACACGAGGCTTTTGGCTTTTGTGTTCTCGAGCACACCACCTGACGGCAGCCGAGAGAGGTTGCGCCGTGTGGGCTCCTTCTGTCACTTGTATGTCATATGTCCAATTGTAGGTACAGGAGACAGCGCGTGACTTCCGGGCATCAGGAGCCAGACTGTAGCCAGTTCTGCCTGTGACTCACCAGCCACTTTAGGTCATTTCACTGGTCTGGGAAGTTTGATCTGCCAGTGGAGGGGGTTGGTCTGACCAGTGTTCTCAAACTGTTATCTCTGAATGATCCCCACCCAGGTGCTGGAGGAATGGTGCCTAGGGGTCAGTGGGCAAGTCCACAGGGCTCCCTCCCCACTTAATTCGGATGAGTGTTCATACACCTTTACTTAAAGAAAGGATTCTCCAGCTACACAGTTTAAAACTACTAGACCAGACAGCTTTAAAGTTCCCTTCTAGTTTAAAAATATGTATTTGAATGTTTCAATTCTGATGAGCTTTGTGCTGTTTCTAAGGAATATAACCAAAATGATGGAAGCTTAGTGTTTGTAACATAAATCCAAGTACAACTAAACAGCAATGAGAGCTGACTCCATAGGTGAACTCGCAAGGGACTGCGTGGTCTCCAGAGAGGCCACACACCAAGAGGGGGACGCACAGTCTAAGTGGGGGGGGGGGCAGTTTGACCCGTGAAAATTGCCAGTTACATGTTAGATGCCTAAACAGTGCCTGTTTAGTAAAGATTTCCACTTATGCCAGTGTGACTAAGTTAGAAATGGGGAATAAGCAACTGCAGGGATCAACCCAAGAGAACGGAAGTAGTCCTGACTCCACAATGTAGCCTGTAGAATTGGTACAGTGAATAAAGGATCTTGCTTTAAAAAGTGGACAGCAAAATTTGGGGCTGGGGGTGAGCGACAGCGTCCTGTCACGCCTGCTGTTCTCATTTTGTTCAGAAAGTCCATCGCATTCCGGAGCAACGAACTTCTGAGGAAGCTCAGAGCTGCTGGTGTTGGGGACAGGCCGGTGATATGGGTGTCACACAGCATGGGAGGTCAGTGTGTTTCATTGTTGCCAAGCCAGCACTGAGTTGTCAGCCATAGGGCTCAGCAAAGTTTCTGTGGCTATGTAATGGTGGCCCCTTTTCCCCTGAATTAATGTTTTTGGCGATAGCTTGGAGGTTTAAAATGACTACTCTCCTTCCATGCTATTTGTTTTTCTAGAAGGGGACAACTAGTAACAGATCATATAAAAAGAAAATGAGAAAATAAAAAGAAGCAAATGAGTTTGCCATTTAATGCTTTCATGAGGCATTAAGCGTGATAATGAGTAAATGTCAGAAGCTGTCCATGGCATGTATAAGCCCGACTTATAAATATTGCTCAGCACGCAGGGCTGGTCCCAGGGCCCCCCCTTTCCTCCCTGCTTCTCAACCGTCGTTGAGAGTCCGTCGTTGCTCTGGTGCCCACAGCCCCAGCCCCCTTCCGCCTGCTTTCCCCTGGCCAGAGCCCACGATGGTGGTGTGATCGCAGGGGTCGGCTCATTGGCCCTCATGCTTGCTTGCTAACCACATCTCTTGCTTTTCCCAACCCTCTCCCCCAACCCAGTTCTAAATTTTCACCATCCCCCTCACAGAGGGCCTTTGTGCAGCTCCTGGCCTAGTTTATCTGACGAAACGCTCAGGATTGCTGGCCCTGCATCTGGCCTTTGGGCCGAAAGGTGGATGTTAACACTTTGTATCCTCAGAGACCCACTGTTACCCTCCATGTTACCTTGGGTTTCCCTGTCAGCTCTAAGCCCAGGTTGGGGGACAGGAGAGAAGGTGCATTCCTAGGTGCATTCTCCCACAGCAGCTTTGTTTTCTCCACAATACGAGAGTCTGTGTTTTTTAATATTAGTACTGTCTTAATGGAGTGGTGGTTAGTGGGCTACTGTGGGTTGGGGCAGGGGCTGGCCATGCACATTCGCCTCCTTGATGGGCACTCTACGTGCAATGCCTGACCTTCTTCTCTGGGAGAGGGCATCCTGTGAAGTAAGAGCTGCCTTACAAGTGAGTTTCTAGAATCTCACCTGTGTGCAGCTTTGTGCTGCATGTTTTAGAGGTTTAGGAGCATGACCGCTGCTGCTGCTAAGTCGCTTCAGTTGTGTCTGACTCTGTGCGACCCCAGAGACGGCAGCCCATTAAGTATTAGTATTTTAAGGCCTTGCTTGTTGGACTACAGAGAATAATTGTTTCAACTTTTTTAAAGAACCCATCTCTTTCTGTATTCGTTTGCCTATTTTAAAAAAAACAATGAAGTGAAGGAAACTAGCTTACACATTTTTTTTTTCCTTCTCTATGACTAGGTCTTCTTGTCAAAAAGATGCTGTTGGAAGCCTCGAAGAAGCCAGAAATGAGTACTATTATAAACAATACCAGAGGAATAATTTTTTATAGTGTACCTCATCATGGATCCCATCTGGCTGAATACTCTGTTAATATTCGCTATCTTCTCTTTCCCTCTTTGGAAGTCAAAGAACTCAGCAAAGGTAATTCTTTCTTTCAAAAGGAAATTGGCATTGTATTAACACCAAGTATATAGGAGAAGGAGAAGACAGTTTCTAACTTGACCCGTATTACCTCATTTTACTGTTTCTATATTAGTTGTGTTTAGACTATCATGGAAAACTTTTAGTTTGGGGTTAATTTTTCTTTGATACCATCCCTTTTTCTGCTTAGCATTATTTTCTCAGTTGGTGCTAGTGGTAAAGAACCCACTTGCCATTGCAAGAGACAAGAACCATGGGTTCGATCCCTGGGTCGGAAAGATCCCCTAGAGAAGGAAATGACAACCCACTCTGGTGTTCTTGCCTGGAGAATCCCACAGACAGAGGAGCCTGAAGGGCTGTGATCATTAGGGTCTCAAAGAGTCAGATACCACTAAAGCGTCTTAGCAGATTTTTTTTAGCACACATTATTTTCTCAAGAAATACAACAATTTTAATACTATCTTAAATATTTACAATTTTAACAGATACATAATGTTCTGCTTTAAGTATTATTCCAGATTACCGATGAACTGTTTTTTCCTACAGGCTTGAAAAATCAACTATTAAAATACATGTGAGCTTTAAAGATATTTACCATATTAACTATAAGGCACTATATTTATTTTGGGCTAATGAGCATCTTCTCTCTCTCTGGAACACCTGCTATGAGAATTTTGGGACCCCTGGCCTGAGCCTTAATATGCCATTGTCCTTTTGCTCAGATGTTCTTTTTTCTGCTTTATGGAGAGTTATTGGACTTTACCTTGAAACCTTCTGGTGAATTTTATTTTTTTGCAGTCATATTTTATTTTCCAGCAGCTCTTTCTTCTGTGATCCATTTTCTTTTGAAATCATCCTAAAGATACCAGAGGTTTTGTTTTAACTGTCTCCTGTGCTCAGGTTTTCTGTCTGCTCACCGGGTCTCTCTCCGGTGGCAGGCTTTCCTCTGAGACCTGGCGCCTCTTGGTTGCCCTTTCATATCCAAGGATGGGGGACAGGCGCTCTGTGATTACACACAGGCTCTGCTGGTGAGAGGTGTTTCAGGATGCACGTGGGCGTGTCAACCAACACACTGCGGGGACCCTCCGTCCTACATAGCACACTGCCCTGGGCTCTACTTCCTGTCAGCCGGTAACATGAGAAACTTCTGCCGTTGCTACCGGCTCCTCAGTTCTTGGTTGGTTTTAGCCCTTTACTCTCATCTTCCTGGCTTCTTAGGAAGTGAAGAAACTAAACCACTATCTTGAATCAGAACCCTAATTTCCTCCCCAAATTCGCAAGGTTGCTGCATTTTATTATGAACTAGATACACAGGACTTGCCACGTTCTCGTTCTCTATAATTCTACAGATTCTCCCGCCCTTAAAACACTACAGGATGACTTTCTGGAGTTTGCAAAAGACAAAAACTTCCAGGTGCTGAGTTTTGTAGAAACACAACCGACCTACATTGGTAGCATGATTAAACTCCACGTGGTGCCCCTGGAATCAGCAGGTATTCACTCTTTTGAAACTTGTTTGACCTTAGATTCCTGGTAGGTGGTCATTATAAACGTCAGCTTTTAGGTTCAGTTTCTCAGTTTTTAGAAGACAGCTTTATGAAGATTTAGATTCTGTTACTCTGTTAAGCCACAGATTAAAATTTCTTGGCAAACATTTAACCTTGGCATTTCCTGCCCCCCTTTGGTTTAACTGATTAGACGGTGCAGGTTAACTGGCTAATGCTGTGTTAGCTTCCACACTGAAAGCTGCTGCCTTCAGGTAAGAATCCAGAACTTTTCTATCAGCCCGATTAAAAGGAGTGTTTCATTTAACAGACTGATAGCCACCTTCAGGAACCTTTAAATCTAGTACAGGCGTGGATGTTTAGTAAATAAATGGACGGTACATGGGGAATATTCAAGGAACAAAGATTTGGAAGGAAAAGAACTAGTGTGGAGTCTCTTCCTGCTCCTGGGATGAGGGGCTTGGCCAGTACCCACTCCTGTAGCCCATGTAGGCTCCTTGTGGGCAGGGCTCAAATCTCCACTCTCCTTGCAGCCTCCTCCGTTCCTCTGTGCATAGGAAACAGCGTGGACACCACTCCCTGAAACGCTTTCCCCTCATCCGGCTAACTCTTGAGTTTGCTCGTCAGACTCTTTTCTGATCGCCTCAGAGGCTGAGTCAGGTGCTGTTCTGGTGGCACTGGGGGCTCCGGGCAGCCAGGTGTGGAGTGTATCCGGAGCACCTGCCGATGGGCCTTCTCTCCTGCTGCGTTAGTTATTATCTAACTAAAATGAAAAGGCTTAATACCCTGTAGTGGAACCTGAAGAGACTTTACCTTAAAGTAATATGCCATGAGGTGAAGGGTTGCTCTTTGGTAGTTGAAGAACCTGAAGAGTTCAAAGAACGGCGGCTTTTTTGTGTCTTTTATGATGACTTTGGAAGCTTAAAGCAGAATCAGTATGGGGGCCAGCTGCTGGCAGTGACATGGCCTTGCTGTAATCCTGCCTACCTCTTCCTCTGTGCCGCCAGCTGGCCTGTCTTCCTTCATAACCTCCACCTCACTTGCTCACCAGGCTGGCCTCACCAGTACCTCCTGGCATGCCCAGGAGGTGGACTTGGCTAGGTTGAAACGTGAAAGCCTCACCCAGGTCTCCCAAGCACCATGCCATCTCCTTCCCTGGTAGAGTGAGCATGGAAGGTCTGGGTATAGGAAGGATTCCGTGTGAGACGTTCTTTTCATCAGGGCAAAGGAGCTCACTATCGAGTTTCTCATAGTAACTCTAGGAGAAGAAGTGGTTCATAGAAGTGTGGGATAACGTAGGAATAGCCTGCAGTGTATAAAGCCTTTGAAGATGACAGTGCTCAGGCACAGCTAACTGTTAGATCAGGAAGCAGGCAATGCACACATATGCAGAATTTATGAGAAAAGCATAGACGTATAATGGCACCGCATGAGACTCCGTCCTGTCATGATTAGGCACATACAGTTTAGCTAGAGTCAACTGTAAGTTCCTTTATCTTTTAGAGATCTATCACAACCAACTTGACATTTACATCTACCCATCTGGTCTCTTTCCCTGTTGACAGGAGCAGCTTATATTTTTACCTAGACTTTATTGACATTTCTGTTTTCTTTAGATTTAGGCCTTGGAGATCTAATTCCTGTGGACGTTAACCATCTGAACATTTGTAAGCCAAAGACAAAGGATGCTTTTTTGTACCAGCGTACCTTACAATTCATCCGTGACGCTTTAGCCAAAGACCTGGAAAACTGACAGCCGTCTTCTTCCCTTTTCATACATGAACACAGTGTAAGAAACGTGCTGTTCTTTTTTTTAAGCTCTATGCAATCATGCAGACATAGTCATTGTGGCATCCAGGTGGCTTGGAGTACGTCGCAGGCAACAGACTACAAAACACAAAGATAAAAGTGGCAGTCAAGATTGAAGGGAGGGCTAGACTGGACTGTTTTGAGTTAAAAAAAAAAAAACTTCCTGTGTGCCAGTTTATTTTGTGTAGCATTGTCCCTGGTGATAGGGAGCAAGCTGCTATGGCTGCAGAGCATGTGACCTGTGACTTTTGCCATCTGTGGCCATCCCTGGCTCATGCCGGGAGCAGCGCGGATGGCTTATGCAGGGAGAGCCATCACCAGTTTACCATAGCAACGCCTCTCGGAGGGAGCCTGAAGTGCAGAGAGAAGGAACTAGAACCTTTAAGACTCTGTTTTGGGTCTGGATTTCCATGTGCTGTAAATTTTTAAAACTTTGTCAGTGTAAACCTTTGTCTAACGTGTTGGCTTTGTTTTACCTCTTGTCATCCATGGGTCAGTTCCTGGTAAGTTTTTATTTTCATATTGCTGAGAACAAGTATTTTTCTTTTTCAAAGAGTTCTAGCCTATAATAATTCCTTCCAGACTGTAGCTCCCTATACTCTTAATTTTTCTCAGATAAGAAGAATAAATACATTGTTGATCAGAGTGTGAAATAAAACTATTCTAAGCCAATACATGTATTAGCAATAGTTAGTATCAAGATTATCATATTCATTTTAGCAAAATAAAGTATACCTTTCCTTCTTGCTCATTTGGAAATGGTATTGTCTCCAGCATGTGAGAAATAGGAAATAATATTGATGACTTTTTGAAAAATAATTGAAAAGTATGTATTAAAAAATAATTCACATACCATAAAATTCACTGTTTTAAATGTACAGCTCACGGATTTTTGGAGTAGTTACAGTTTTGCTATAACTACTGTGCTGCTGCAGAACATTTTATCATCCCCCCAAATCAGCCCGTACTCACCGGCAACCACTCTTCCTCTGCTCTGCCCCCAACCCCTGATAAACACGCATCTTTGTGTCTCTGTGGATTTGTCTATTATGGACATTTCATATAAATGGAATCTTACAATGGAATGGAATGGAATCTTATGTGGCCATCTATGTCTAGCTTCTTTCTTTCAACATTTATTTGTTTTAGTTGTGGTACGTAGCATCTTCATTTGAGACGTGGGATCTAGTTCCCTGACTAGGGATCAAACCTGCGCCCCCTGCAATGGGAGCACAGTGTCTTAGCCACTGGACTACTGTGGGAGTCCCTGGCTTCTTTCTCTGAGCATAATGTTTTCAAGTCTCATCCATGATATAACATGCATATATGTAGTACTTCGTTGTTATTTTATGGCAAATAGTAGTCTATCGCATTGATGTACCACATTTGTTTACCCATTCATCAGTTGATGGACATTTAGGTCCTTTCCATGTTGGGGTTATTATGAATAATGCTGCTGTGAACATTCATGTACAAGTTTTTTTGTGGAGATGTTTTACATTCTCTTGGGTATATACTAGGAGTGGAATTGCTAAGTCATGTTAAGCTTATGTTTACCATTTTGAAAATGATGGCCATTTGTAGAATGGGATAGTCAAAAGCTAAAACAAGTACAGCATCTGAAGGTAGACAGGGGTCATCCATAAACTCTTAACAACATCTAATTGTTCAATTATGCAAGGACCTAACAAGTGACTTATCTTAATCCTGCTACAGAGAACGTGCTGGTTAGCTGTCAGCAATAAACTAGCTAATGGGATCACAGGGTAGAGGCGTAGGTATGTTTGGTTCTTTTTTTTTTTTTTTTTTTTTTGGTTTTCCATGAACCATGGCAGATAAACCATGGTTGGAACATCTGTTCATTAACGTGGAGTAATAGAATAAAACTCCACTTCATAAAATCTCGATATAGCTATTATAGCTGTGCTTTAAAAATAAGGTCTAGGAGAGAGATCCAGTGTACTTCTGAATTACTATAGTTTCTCAGGCAAGCCACCATTTCTGTTTATTCTTTTTATGAGGTGGATATGATATGCACAGATTTACTTCAGTCTTGTGAGATTTAAGTCAATAATATTTTAAAAATAATCATCACCTGAAAAACTCTTAAGAACACAACGTATGAAAACATAACGCGTTTGAAACAGTTTTAAACTTAGACCATCAATAAAATGTTTCTAGCTCAGTCAGCCTTGTTTAAATGTCCTCTTTGGGAGAGGATTTCAGGCAAAGTTTCGACTACCTTTCCCCTCGTGTGAAAAGTCGCTTTAAATGACTCACCCAGGAGGAAATAAACAATACAGGCGTGTTAGCAGACTCCTAATAGCACACTGTAAACAATTCAGATGATGATGGAAAGCTAGTTCTTCTCATCTGTAGCCCCATCACTTCCTTCTGGTTTCACTGTCAACCCTAAAAGTCGAGTCCCACTGTGCTCCAGCGTGTAAATGTCACCACAGAAAGAGACTGCTCGTGGAGCATCAGGATACCTTTCTCGACACTGGCTCGGCCATTCAGCCAAGGCCACACTGACAGCCGGAATATAGTGGAGGACATGGCCCTCGGCTCAGTGGGCACTCCCGCCGTGTTGGGTGCTGGTGGACTTCCTGTTGAGAAAGGCAACACAGTAATACAGTAACGTGTCTCTTGAACTTGGTTCATAATTTATGATGCCCCTCAAATTACTTCTAATTCCTAAAATTTGAGTTTTAGGCATACCCTCCTGAATTTTCACATCTTTGTAATATATAATGTTAATGTTTGGTTTGGTTTTTATTGACATTTGGTATAAAAATTATGTCCATGAAAAAAATTTAAGCATGTTCAATAAATTAACTTTTAATTAAAAAATTAACACTTTGAAAGCTCCTAAGAATTTCAGTGTTTATTCTCCATCGAGTCCATCTCTCCTGTTTCTGTTTCAGACAGTTCATTACTTTTCATTCAAGCAGGACCTTTTTCAGTGGACTTCTCCTCCCCACACAGGATTACTATCAGATGCTGTCCTCTCTCTTCCAAGGGTCCCAGAATCCTTTTCCATTTCTGTTGCCCAGTCTCTGATTCTGATTTTCAGATTTGGCCTAAGTGGTTCCTCATCCTGCTGATAAAATAGAACTGTAATTCAGTGAACCTGTTTTGAATACTTATGCACCAAGCGTTGCTTTATACAAGAATGTGTGCTCAGTTATGTCCGACTCTGACCTCGTGGACTGTAGCCAGCCAGACTCCTCTGTCCATGGCATTTCTCAAGCAAGAATACTGGAGTAGGTAGCCACTCCCTTCTCTAGGGGATCTTCCTGACCCAGGGATTGAACCAGCATCTCCTTTATTGGCAGGCATTTTCTTAACCACTAAGCCACTTGTGAAGCCCCTTATATAAGAATACAAGGTAGCTTTATTTAGCCATATTTTAAAGATAGGAAAACTCAGCATTAAAACAGTCATAAAACTGGCCCAAAATCTCAAGAGCTAGTGAGAGCAAAGGTTAAGCCCAGGGTTTTTTTTTTTTTAATAAAACCTATGCACGTGCATTGCACAGTTTTCATAGAACGTTTAAAAGATTAAAAACTGACAAAACATCACAATAGTGGGCAGTCTAGGACTTCCAAGCTGATCTTAGAATTTCTCTCCCTCAGTAGCTTATTAAAAGGAGGGGGAAGAAAAAGGAAAAGTGGAAAATAATTCAGCAACTAAAAAAATGAAAGGACTAAAAGCTGTCATTAACTTTGAAAAATGGTAGCTAGGAAAAAATAAGTGATATTAGGAAAGAAGGTTGACCTCAAGATTAATACAGTCTTGAGAATTGTGATAACAGTTCTCTATTTTGTAGAAAAAAAGAGGAAGGCAGTCTTGAACAAAGTTAAGGAATAAATCTTGAGGTTGGAAATATCTATAATTGGACATGTAAACGTGGGCGATGGGACAGGCAGAATCAGCCAGGCTTTTTCGGAAGCCCTCATGGAACTGGTAAGTTCTAATACTTTGGCCACCTGATGCTGAGTCCACTTATTGGAAGAGACCCTGATGCTGGGAAAGATTGAAGGCAGGAGGAGAAGGGGACGACAGAGGATGAGATGGTTGGATGGCATCACCAACTCAATGGGCATGAGTGTGAGCAAGCTCCAGGAGATGGTGAAGGACAGGGAAGCCTTCCGAGCTGCAGTCCATGGGGTTGCAAAGAGTCAGACACGACTGAGCAACTGGATGACAACAACATGGGACAAAGGATAAGAGTCCAGGGAAAGTGAATCCCAAGATAGCCATTAACAAATCCTCAAAAGAAGTGGGAGAGGCCAGATCTTTAAACAAAGATAGTACAGAGCTCTCCCCAGGGGTGCTATGGGGGTAAACCCTTGCCCCTTCCCACACTCAGATAAAGGAAGAGGGGATGAGCAGTAACATCAAGCAGGGATGAACAGGAAGCAGCTTCAGATAAGGTGGGGGGAGTTTAAGGAAAGTTCACCCTCCATTTAGCAGGGCGAGTTTGTCTGGATGAAGTTTATTATACATAAGATGAAATGGCATGATACTTAACGTAAGAAAGCACACCAAGTTCTATATATACTGATGGCTGAAGATTCCATTATGAAAGGAAATGTAATCCTTGAAGAACACAAAGAATGATGAACAAGGGAAAAAGAGATTGAGAAACAAATTGGAAGCCCAATCAAGACAATTACAGGATAAAGCAGAAACCACATTAAAGAATGGGAGACATGGATGAAAATCCTCTTAATAGAGGTTTTGCTTAACGGTTGCAGAACCACAATGAATGCAGAAGGAAAATTAGAAGATAACAGTTAAGTCACCATTCAACTACAAGGTAATAGACACAGTCAACATAAACTCAGGGAATAGGGACCTAGATGTTTTTTTTGGCAAGTTTGGTTATTGACCAAATCTTGGCATACCAAAAAAAAAAAAAGGAATGAAAATACTGCACTTTAAGATGCAAACAAAAATCCAAAAACCAATAAAATGCCCTCATGTTAGAAAAGAGTGATGTTGGAAAGAAAGAATTGTACTCAGTTGAATTGCCCTTGACATGGGTACCAAAGTAACGGACCAACATGCTCAAACCTGGAGGAGCTCAGGGAATATTGTTAATCAGTTCTTCTAGTTCCATCCTCTTAGATTAATTTCGGGTAAATTAAGCTTGATACTTAACACTGACATGGGCTCCCCAGGTGGCTCAGTGGTAAAGAATTCACCTGCCAATGCAAGAGATGCGGGGTTGATCCATGAATGGGAAAGATATCCTAGAGTAGGAAATGGCAACATACTCCAGTATTTTTGCCTGGAAAGTGCCATGGACAGAGGAGCCTAGCAGGCTGCAGTCTTCGGGGTTGCAAAGAATCAGCATGACGGAGCACACATGCACGCATATACAATAACATACGGTAGATGTTTATCTAGGCCGTATTCTGAGGTCATAATCCAACAAAATTAGGAGGAAACAATTTTACAGTGCCAAACTCTTAACTACTGGAAAACTGCACAGTCTCCCTTGAACCAAAGAGAAAACAGAAGCAAATTACAGGGCTTCTCTGGTGGCTCAGTGGTAAAGAATCCACCTGCCAATGCAAGAGATGTGGGTTTGATCCTTGGGTTGGAAAGATGGAGCAACTGAGCCCATGCACCACAACTATTAAGCCTGTGTTCTGGAGCCTGGGAGCCACACTGCTGAGCCCATGTGCCCTAGAGCCTGCACGCCACGATAGAAGCTCCTGCAAACAGAAATCCACAAGCAACAACCAGAGAGTAGCCCCTGCTTTCTACAACTAGAAAAAAAGCCTGCACAGCAACAGAGACCTAGAACAGCCATAAATAAAAAATGAAGGAAGCATAATTCTTTTTTTTAAAAAAAAAGCAAATTGCAATCTAGATATTAATGAAAATGAGACTTTCATGCCAGTGTGTGTAGGGTGCATTTAAAGCTACAATCAGGGTAAAATATATAACTTTAAATGTCTTTATTGTTAAGCAAGACTAAAAATAATGAAACCCAGTATGAGCTTTAATTAAGAAATTAGGAAAATAACAAAACCAGAGAAGGGTGCAAATGAAAGATTTTAACTTAAAATTCATTAAAAATGTTTTAAAAACTGACATAAAAATAAACAGTAGGAAATATAAATACCAATGCTGTTATTTGAAAATGTCAACAAAATTGGATAACACCTTGAGAAACCCGATTTAGAAAGTGAAAGCGATGGTTATTTAACAAATGGCATATATTTGATAAATGGCATAGGGTAACTTCCCCTCAGGAGCATGTCAGACCCCCTACCTCACACCATTTATAAATGATGTTCCAGACGCTTTGAAGCACTGCTATTAGCCCAGGCAAAGCCTATAATCTTAAGCATGCCAACACTCAGATTTATTTAGGTATTTTTGCTGCCTGCTACTTCTATTATCTACATAAATAGATATAAATCCTAAGAATAGAATAAAATCCTAAACTGTCATTTAAGGTGCTCTGACAGTCTTTCCCATTCGCTCATTCTTTCCACGTACAGAAATCTACTTTGGTACATATCAAATTCTTAATCCACATTCTGTCCAATCTCCCCTGGCCCTCTGCTCAGTTAATCATTCTCTCATTTGTATTCTCCTACCTCATGGAGACAGAGCTGATGCAAACAGCTTGCCTTGTATGAGGATGAGTTTCAGTCTGTGACCTTGGATAAGGAAGGCACCGTAATGGGTTGTTTCCTTCCTCCCCATCCAAGTCCCAGGCACTCAGATTAAATTAATTCAATACAGTACTTACTGGCCACGAAGGACTACGCATCTTTAATACGTGGAGACTGTCAGTATATTCTTATTCCTGAAAGGCATCAGAGAACATTTATGACCTAAATTTCGTGTATTAGTGAGCTAAAAACAAACCTAGACAGAACTGGAAGACTCCTTTCGCCTGTCTCCATGCAATAATGGACTCAAATCACTTCAGCAATCTAAGTTTGCTATAAGATCCTATAGAACATGAATCCTAGCATCTCTCAATATTATAGCATAAAGTTATTAATGTTCTGGCAGTAAGCCCAGCCAGCAGCATTCAACTCGTAAATTCTTAACCAAGCTATTTTATACTGCTTCAGCTTAGTTTGGTGGTTGAGAAAGGAAACAGAAACTCAGACAAATAACTAATAATCACATTTCAGCCAGAATAAAAGGCTGGCCGAAGATACCCCAAGCTTTTCTTCATATCTGAAAAGAACAAAGCCAAACATTTTCTTTAAAAAAAAAAAAAAGACAAAACATTTAATAGGTGTTTTTTTTAAAATTCAGTACAAATTATCACTTCAAATAAACAGAGTTTTTATTCATTGCTAGTCATCCAGTAAGATTCAGTAAGCAATTTTTGCAGCTTTCTTTTTTAATAGAATTACTTTATTACAAAAGAAATGTTTTTATATGTTACCTTGCTTATTACTTATACACAGGTCAGGAGAATTTTAAGTGTCTTGAACTTCAACAACTTTAAACTTTTATAGGAGTCGCTTGGGCAGATGTCCCAGTTTCAGTAATTTACTGCAACAATTTTTTTTAAATAGGCAAGAAGTCTGGGAAGATTATGTTGTAAAAAGGAATTTAATTGGGTTCAATGCCAAATTATAAAGTCTGTGCCTAAAAATACTCTGTGGTGAATGGTAACACCTTACAGAACAGTAATGAAATAAACTGCAAGGCAACAATAAAAAGGCTGCTGTGGGAGCATCAAGGAAAGATAAATAAAAACCCCAGAATGAAATCCCCAGGATGCCAGCTGCTCACTGTCAAGATTATTCAACCAACTCCACTGCCAGCCTAGGAAAGATACCAACTGTTAAGCAATAATTTAAAAAATAAGACAATTCCAACTGTCCCTTTTTAAGAGAATGTTAATGTGAGAACCTTCAGTTCAGTTCAGTTCAGTTCAGTTCAGTTCAATCGCTCAGTCGTGTCCGACTCTTTGCGACCCCATGAATCGCAGCACGCTAGGCCTCCCTGTCCATCACCAACTCCCGGAGTTCACTCAGACTCGCGTCCATCGAGTCAGTTATCAACTCAAAACCCGGTCTCTGTTGTTCATTAAATCTGAACAGCCATGATCAAATAGTATTCATTTCTTCATGTTAAACTACCTGTAATTTTTCCTTCAACCTGCCTCAATACAATTGTGTTAATGCTTACTGTCAGATTCTTTAAGTACTGTATGTGTGATGAACACCTATGTTCAATGAAGTTCTGTTCTCAGTACCATTTATTGGCTATTTGCTACCTAGAACAAAGAAGAAACCTGAAAGTTAAACCCTAGAAGCAATTTTTGTGGTGATTACTGCCCCCCACCCATCCTTTTTCTGACTTGATACACAGACATGCCTTCAAGTTCACCTCCTTTTTAGCAGAAAAGAGGTTATAGAGAAAACAGTGTTTGAATTAAGAAATCTTTGATTCCATTCTCAACTGCACCCTTTAGAAGCAATGTGAATCCTGCAAATGATTTACCTTTCCAAAGCCTATCCCGCATCTTGCAGGCTCTCTCCTCCCAACTCTTTCAACGATCATGTTTACTTCTTACATTTCTTAGAGACGTAAAAATGCTATGAAGGAGGTAAGTGCCAGAGAAGGTGTCCCAATCAGCTAAGGCTAAAAACACCATTTTTTATGACTAAGTTAACTACTCACATTATCTGTTTATCTCCATGGATCACTAGTATCTTTTTCTTAGTTTTCAGGTGAAATGAGATATAGCTTTGATATAGTCTTGAAGTGAAGTGAAGTTGCTCAGTCGTGTCCGACTCTTTGCGACCCCATAGACTGTAGCCTACCAGGCTCCTGCGTCCATGAGATTTTCCAGGCAATAGTATTGGAGTGGATTGCCATTTCCTTCTCCAGGGGATTTTCCCAACACAGGGCTCGAACCCGGGTCTCCCGCATTGTGGACAGACGCTTTACCGTCTGAGCCACCAGGGAAATCCGATATAGTCTTGAGTGCCAGACTAAAATAATCTGTACTGTATCTTGATAGTGGCGATGAGAGTTAATTCTGAAACCCCAGAGGTTTAATTAGTAGGAGAGTGGCATTTCCCCTGGCAAGATGATTATTGCAACAACAAAACTGTTCTGAATATAGGAATTCCCTGGTCCATTGATGTCTGATTCTATGACATGAAAGATGCCTAAACATGGTATGTGGCACACTACGATCTTGCCAGTCAATTTCTTATCAGCAAAATTATGAAGTCTGCTCCCAAAGACTTCCAGGCCTCCTAACATTCTTTTAGAAATGTAAAGCAGCATGGCAATGTCTTTCTAGATGACTGAATAGTTGAAAGATTGAAGGCAAGAGGAGAAAGGGGCGGCAGAGGATGAGATGGTTGGATGGCATCACTGACTCAATGGACATGAGTTTAAGCAAGCTTCAGGAGTTGATGATGGACAGGGGAGCCTGGTGTGCTGCAGTCCATGGGGTTGCAAAGAGTCAGGCATGTCTGAGCGACTGAACTGAACTGAACTGAATAGTTAAGAGGTGGTGCTGGAAATGTATACAGGGGAAAAAACCCTAATAAAATGTAGATGATAAGTTAACTTGGGGACATATGGTGTTTTCCTTCCTGAAACCACAGTCAGGTAGATCAGACTAAAACAAATATTCTTCAAATTGTAACAATAAGACTCAGGATTATGTGCCGGTATTTTCACAATCTGCGCTTTTACCGGGTATGGAATATAAGGGGGAAAAGAAGTCCATGAGGTTTTATTCAATAGGGAATAGAGTGTGAACAATGGGTAGCACACCAGAGATTAGGACTGCAGCAATTTATGGGACATGCAAAGTCTAAGACATGGTACAGGAGGCTCTAGCCAGCTGGAGCTCAGGTGAAGACAGATGATCCAGAATCATAGCAGGGAATGCCACCATCTCCCCTAAGACCTGCACACCACAGTGGTTAATATACACATACATAAATAAACACAAGGGCTGCTGGGAATGACAGTCTTGTCTTTTGGTGGACCTATTTGCTGCTTCCTACTCTCGTATTTTTTTTTTAACCTGGTGTTGACCAGGTCCAGCTCGCAATGGTCCCAACCACCTTCTAGTGTAATCTTGTACACATCAACCTTCAGTGGGTCACCAAAAAGTTATTCCAAATCTGTAAACTGCAAACAATATTTTTCTAAAAACCACACCACATACACACATAATTTAAACAATCATTTAAAATTCAGTGGGAAGGATCTTCCTGGGCATTATGGGCTAGGTTTCCTTTCCTAAAATCCACAGGCTGAATCTACCCGGAGGTTTCTCATACCCTGAGAGGAGAGAGAACATGCACAAGTCTGCAATAAAACATATCTTGGTGGCTGAATAATAATCGTATCGAGGAAGAGACACAAGTTTTGTAAACTACACAGGAGTACCCATGTTTTTTCAGTGTGCCTTTAACTAATGTCTCTTTCCACGTGGGGTTAAGGGCAGTGGGCCTTCCCCCTGTAAAGTGGAGCGGAGGGGAGAAGGCAGGCATCCTGCGGAGGAGCAGCCTTGGGTTTCCCGGTCAGGTTTTCGCCAGTGGGTCAAACACCTGCAGCACCGTTCTCTTGTCCTTGTCACTGACTGTCACCCAGGTACCAAAGTCTTTTGGTCTGTGCTCCGGGGGCGGCTCCTGGGCTGGTGAGGCACTGACTTGCAAAGGGGCTGAGTGCACCCTTCCGAGGTTCCCGGTCCCCGAGTCCGGGGGATCGGAGCTCTTGGAAAGCCAGGAATTATTCAACAGGTTAGGGTGGTGGAGGAGGCTCCAGAAGGGATCCTGATAGTCACCAAGAAGAGGGGCACCCACTGATTTTCTGTCCGTGGTACCATCAGCCTCGGGGCTTGCAGGTGATGATGAAACGCCCAGGAAAGCCGGCTGTGGAGAGAGCGCACCCCCGGCAGGCGGGACTGTGGGTGAACCGTCGCTGCAGGGGAGCCCCTGGAGAAGCTGGCAGCTGCTCTGCAGCGCCTGCAGGTGGAAGGCCGCTGGCGCCGACTTCTTCCTGCGCGGAGGCACCTGCGGCACGAGGGGCGGGGCCTCCGGAGTAGGCGGGGTGGCAGTGGGCGGGGCCTCGTCCGAAGTGGCCTTCCTGGCGGCACCTTTCCGCAGCTGAAGGGTTCTCGGTTTGGGAACCGGAGGGACTGTCGCTAGTGGAGGGGTGTCAGGGCTCGACTCCGGGGGCCCGATTGTAAAATGGACGGCCTGATGCCCAAGCTGTTCTTCCGGTGATGCGGGCTGAGAAAAGGTACGACAAAGAGCGTCAATAAGCAGCCTACCCAGGAAACTGGGGATCGATCAGCACACGCGAGATGGGGCCACCCGGACATTCTAGCAAATTCAGGATTTGAGAATGTCTGGGATGCGGGGGTGTCATCAGGCACGAAAGAGCATGGGAGAAACACACAGGTATCAAGGAAGAACAGCAGGCCCAATGAAATATGAGTAGAAGCTTTAAACCCACCCCAGGGAATAATCTGAAACAAGTTTCTCTGTTACCTAGGAAACGGGATTATAGTCTTCCTTTATTAAACAGCGAACCTCTCTGAAAACTCTTCCCGGAGGCTGCAGCTTTGATGATTCAGTGAAGTAGCTTATGTTACAGTGTTAAGCTAATTGAAGGACTCATTGAAGGGTATACTGGCTCCTTGAATCTTTGCTATTTAAATACAGAAGAATGGCAAATTTCACACAGGAACTTCCCTTCCTCGGTTCTGATTCAAACGGACCACAAAGGAAACAACTGCATGAGACCAGAGGGAGCTTTTGTACAGACATAGCTGTCGGTAGCTTAAACATCAGCATTTCAGTATTGCCACTGGTTCTTTAGATAAACCAGCTGCAAAAGACAACCTGTTCTCTGACAGCCTTTTACTGCAGCTCCTGTGCAGCTGGTGAGGAAAACGAACCCATTTCTACCTCTGGCCTTGAAAAGACAAAGTGAGAACAGGGAAGAGGCTGAGGAAAAAGGTCTGTAAGTGCAAGGAGGCTTGGAAAATGGGCGGATGAATGACCAGACGTGGAAGAGCAGAGCAACCCAGAAAACACACAGCCGGCTCTGGAAGAACCAGGCGCCCAAGCCACGCTCACACTTCCTCCAGGTGGACAAGCAGCCATTCTGTAACGACCAGCCAAGGATTACCGAGTGTCCGTGACTGGCACACTGAGCTCAAACGGAAGATCCAGATGTCTCTAGAGGTGCCAGTCTTTGGGCTGCTACTGTCCTGACAAACTCATGTCTCTGAAGCAGCAAGCAAGGCTGAGAAGCTTGAGAGCGAGAGCAGAAAACAATCTGCAAGAAAAGTGGCAAGAAAAGCTGTCGCGCCTCCAGGATCCAAGGCCACACAAGCGCTTGTCAAACAAGGCCCATCCGGAGACCGGTGACTGTTTTTCTAATGCAAATAAGATCTGTACACATGAACTGTGGATATAGGACACAGACCACACACACAAATGGGAATTACTGAGACACGTGGAATACAGCGTCCCACGCTGGCTTGGTTTGGGAACAGAAATGGAACATTTGGACAGAATGATACCTCCAAGCTGTTCCTGTCTTGGTGAAAAATTCCCAATGTTTCTGCTCAGCGAGAGCCAAGAAGCAGCAGGGATGAGAGGGAGAAAGCAATTGCCGGGCATGTTCCTCAAAGATGGGGCTATGGCTGGGAATCATGAACGTGTATAAAGAGACCAGACTCATGGGAGACATAATTCTTATCTAAGGAGACATCTGAGCAGCCCAGGAGTGACAGGCTTACGTGACCAGGTTCTTACCTTTCCTGTCCTCCTCAAGGTCGGCTTCTTGATGGCAGGAACCCTGGGGGCGGGCCGACGGGGCAGAAGAGGGGCCACCCCCGCTGTTGGCTCTGGTTTGGAAGATTCCTGGTCCCTCAAGGCTGGAGCATTTAGGGCTTCTCCTGGGACGCCTGAAGCATGGAATGGCATGGTGGAGGCGTAAAGGACAAGGCATTATTCAAAGGATAACGCAATGTATTTCTCTTTGATCTAAATCTCTGAGGGTTGTCAGGACCAACCAGCTAGGTTTGGCCCCAGCTCCTCACGCTCACCTTCTCAACAGGGATGGTGATCTGGGGGTCTGTGTAGGGGAGAATCAGTGAGACCCTAAGATCAGGTGCAAAGTTTAATGTGTACCCGTGTTGCTCAGGGGAGATGATGGTAGAACTCCTTGAAATCTTAGCAGGGCCCATGAGAAGGAAAATATTAAGTTGCGACACAGGGTAGAGTTCAAACCTCAAACCTCTCCCACTCTCCACTGTCTATACAGACTTAGGAAAAAAAACCCTTGACTGTAATCTAATTAACATACCACAAAATTTGCCTTTTTTTTAACGATTATACTTTGGTGGTTATAGTCACAAAGTTGCACAACCATCACCATATGGTCCCCAGAACATCTTCATCACCTCAAAAAGAGACCCCCCACGTTTCCACAGCAGTCACCGCCCAGTCCCTCCTCTCCTCTCGCTCCTGAAAACCACTATAATTTTCTCTCTGTATAGATCTGACTCTTCTGGACAGTTCACATAAATGGAATCATACAACACATGGCCTTTTGGGTCCGTTTTCTTTCACCCAGCACAGTATCTTCACGATTCACCCATGACAGAGCATGTGTTAGCACTCTACTCTTTTTTACGGCTGAATAATATTTCATGGGATGGATATGCTCCACTTTATCCATTTGACCTTGGCGTATAGAGCAGGGGCTGACAGAAGGGGTTAAGTATGAGAAGTTCAGGTCAGTTGTCTTGACAGAAGAGGCTATAAAGAGACCTGCTACTGCTGCTAAGTCGCTTCAGTCGTGTCTGACTCTGTGTGACCCCATAGATGGCAGCCCACCAGGCTCCCCCGTCCCTGGGATTCTTCAGGCAAGAACACTGGAGTGGGTTGCCATTTCCTTCTCCAATGCATGAAAGTGAAAAGTGAAAGTGAAGTCACTCAGTCATGCCCGACCCTCAGCGACCCCATGGACTGCAGCCTTCCAGGCTCCTCCGTCCATGGGATTTTCCAGGCAAGAGTACTGGAGTGGGGTGCCATCGCCTTCTCCGATAAAGAGACCTAGTGGGGCCTAAACAATGCAGCAGGGATGCTGGTAATAACAGCAATAGGATTTTAGAGGCAGGCACTCTAGAGGGTGGCACTGAGCTCTAAAGAAGACTATGGGTGAAGGTCAATGGACTAGAGGTGAGGAAGGAGGGAGTGCCACTGGGGGCTGGGTGGAAGAGAGTCTATCAGCGGATGGGCTGTTTCATCCATACAATGAGTTTTCATCTTTTTTTTTTTTAATAAAAGAGAAACCATGGTGTTATCACGCAACTGTGTTTCTCCTCCTCTTAATCCATGCCCTCTTTAAATGTTATTTGGGAATTTCAAATAAATGAAATATCCAGACTAAAAACAAATCGGGCAACTGTAACTGCATCTGGCTTTTCAGAGGGCATACTTTGCCCTCTTCAAAAGAGAGTCTAGTATAAAGTCAAAACAAACAAACAAACAAACCCCAAATTGCTAGTTACCAGGGATTTTGAATGCATAGGGGAGATTCTAAGTTAAAACATGGTTAACAAGGGTTAGGTGAAGTGACCGCAACAAAAAATGAACAGGCAGTATGGCAGAGAAGAGGTCCCTGCCTGACAGTGAAGAATCGAGGGATGCTGGTAATTAAAAGACGAGATGTTTTGCCTGAAGGAGAACGCCTACTTAACCATCTCTACAGAGCCAGCAGGATTAGTGCCTTGAGCAGGAACTTCTTCTAAAACTCATTTTTGTTTATTTCCGTCTCTCCCTTAAGTGTTCCTTAATAATCTTGGGATTATTTTTATCTATTGATACTTACTGAATTTTAAATATATAATTCTAAATGGACGATAAATCTTCATAGATGAATTTTATAAAATGTTGCTAAAGGGTACTTTTACTGAATACTGCCTCCAGAAAAAGAGTTCTGTTCTTTTCTAGGCCCCTTTTTGCAAGAATATGAGAAGAAAAGCAGAATCCTGAAGGAGCCCTGGGGGAACACCTACCTCCTCCGGCTTCCAGGAGACATCGGATGGCTGCTTCTGCCTCCTGAGCGTTGGTTGTTTTGATCTGCTTGACATTATAAGGCTTACTTATCCCAGTCCTTGCTTTGGGCTTGAGGACAAAAATCAGGAAGAAATACATATTAGCACAAGTGGGAAAACAGCCTCGCCTGGTGAGACCTCTGCCTACGGATCCATACATGAGCGTGAGGCTGACAGAGCTCCATCAGCAATGAAGGCACAGCTCCCATCTAAACTGCACCCTTCAAGTCTCTTTCCCTCGGAGCATTTGAATACCCGAGGGGAGGGATGCAATAACATTCAGATGATCTGGTCTCCAAACCGGGTGGTTCTAGGATTGTGCAATGTGGACCAACCATCCTCTATCTTTATTTCGATAACCAGGTAAAAAGGCAAGAAAGATTAGTCAGAAGTCACTCCTTCCAAGGTCCAATGAGTCACGCAACACTTTCCAGATGTTTCTCAAAAGTGCTGATTCTACTTCTTCACTGTTCTACCTCTTAACCTCCACCTCTGGGTCGCTTTGAGGACCTGCCTTCATCACTGTAAACCACAGAGGTCAAGTCAGCCTCCTACCCCTGCTGTGAGCATGACCGTCGCCATCAGCTGGCTCAGCTCTCCTCACTCTCCCTTCCACCCGGCCCCCAATGGCACCTCCCTCCTTCCTCACCTCTAGTCCACTGACCTTCACCCACAGTCTTCTTTAGAGCTCAATGCCAGCCTCTAGAACGCCCCGCCTCTAAAATCCTATTGTTACTAAACCAGCATCCTTAATGCATTCCTTAGATCTCTTTTTAGTCTCTTCTCTCAAGACAACTGATCTGAACTTCTCATATTTCCCCTTCTACCAGCCCCTGCTCTATACACCAAGGTCAAACGCGAGCGTCAGAAGGGAGAGAAGCAGGTATGTCTGGAAACCAACAGTCCCTCAATGAAGGGGTGCTTGGGAGTTTTCTTCAAAGGTGATTTTCTCTCTCACACTCTGGACGACCATTAAAAACCCCTATAAAGGAGCTGGTAGTAAGTTATAGGGCTTGGGGGCGGTAAATGGTGGATAGGCAGAGAGTTAGAAACAGAAATCTATGTATTCACTGGGAAGAGGTGACCCAGCATGATGTTAGGGGCTATGCATGGGCCACAGGGCAGATCTCATGGGTTTCAGAAGCTGGCCCGTTTCGCTCTGATCTGAGAAAGGAGAACTCACTGCTTGCTGAGGGGCTCCTGGCAGGAGTTTTGCCGTCTGCAAAATCGAGTACTGCCCGTGGGTGCCGGAGGAGATGGAGGCATCCGAGGCTGATTTTTTCACCCTGAAACCAGCTGTAGAAACCAAGGAGGGCAGAGATTCCATCTCAGTGAAGTCACAGCTACTTCAACACAAAATTCCCAGCCAGCCGAGAGCAAGGGCAAGGTCATGGTCTGAGTATGTCCATGGCCTCAAGCGATTCAGAGGTGCTTCTGAGGCTGTCTTCTGATTCTCTAATAACTTGGGCCTATTAATGTAGATTCTCTGGAGAAGCAGTGTTTGAGTGAAAATTTTAATCTAACATCCTGGGCAGGGGGGATGTTAAATCTGACATAAAACCTAATCAATCATTTTTAAGTGGTTTAAAACACACTACTGTTATTAGGACCAAATTTTAAAGATGTTTCATGGGCAAAGTCTTAAAAAAATTCCTAAAGCAGAGAATAAACTATATTTAATAATACTTATAGCCATTAATTAATCATATTTAGAACAACATTTAGTGACAGACACTAGATGAAAAGACAGATGACCAAAAAAAAATGGATACCAATTCTGTTAATAAAAATTGATTTTACACAGGCATAGATATATCTAATTGGAAAAAGGATGGAAATCTTTTGGTTAACAACTGTCATCACTAGGTAAGTGAAATTAAATTTTTTATTGTTTCCATTATCTCTTTTTGTAAACCTCCACAATAATATAGGATATCACTATTTTTATTTAATATTTTAATTTATTTTCTGAGCATGAACTCTGAAAAGTAAAAAAAATGCTTAACAAGTCATGTGTTTCTGACTTGCAATTGATTACTATTGTGATGTAATCCACGATGAACCCAATTCTGAAAGTATGGCTTAGGAAAATCTTTACTGTCATGGCGGGGTGGAGGTGGGGAAAAGTAAGCAGTGGAGGTAAATGGAAACTGATCAAAAGCATGGTACAACCTTATTTCCGATTATTGAGGAGTGTTTTATGAGCAAAGCGTTTTTGAGGGTAGTCAGGAAGAAAAGTGCTACGCTGAGACCCACACAGGGAAAAGCCATTCTCAGCAGACTCGGACTCGGGCTCACAGATGGAGTGGTGCCTGCTTAGAGGCGCGTACATGGCCACCTTCCGAGTCAGGGCACCTGGGCTTACTCGCGTCCTCGTGAGCAGAGAGGGTGGGCAGTGGTCCAGAAGAGAAGATGCTGAGAGATGCCGTTGGGGGTTGGGGGGAGAAGGAGCTCAAAATGTCCCCAACTCGTTTGTGGCCCCAGTTCTCCAACCTATAAGGTTTCAAACTGAAAGCAGCTTCAAGCAAAAGCACAGCCACAACAGGGCAAAGAGCAGCTTTAGGAAGGGCTGCTTTGATTTGCTCACAAGACACAAAGCGATCTCTGATACCAAACTCGCCAAGGATTTAGGACGAAGAGGAGCCCGAGGAGGGGAGAAAGCACTGTGAAAACCCAACAGCAGGATTTTAGAGCCATTCGCTCAGCAGGTAGGAAGGGCGCGGTTATTCCCAGCAGGCATCGTGGTGAGTGGAAAGCAAGCGGAGTCTTACTTGGAGGGGGGGGTCTCTGCGGTGGGTGAGGTGGCCGAGGCCGACTGGGAACCGACAGAGACCTGCTTGGAGAGCGGTGGCGGAAGTCCCCAACTGCTTCCAGCTCCTGCTTTAACTCCACCAGGTCGGCATCATCTGGAGGACACGGCGGGACGTGAGTCAGGGCAGTCAGACTCGGGTCTGCAGGGACCCCTCCTGCAGGAGAGCTTGAAGGGTCCCTTTCTGCTGGCGTGGGGGCAGGGAGAGGGCACCCAATGCCTGCTTGGAACACTTGGTGAGCCGTGGACAAGGTGTGATGTCCATACACGAGAGACACCGAAGAACTTTAACGTGTAGGCGCGCTTCCTTCCCAAATAATCCACAAGACTTCCACACAGAATGACAGCTGAAAACCAGAGCCCCTCCGGTTTTCCTTTTTTTTTTTATATTGAGCTGTGTAGCATGTGGGATCTCAGTTCCTTGACCAGGGATCGAACCTGTATCCTCTGCACTGGGAGCCTAGAGTCTCAACCACTGGACCAGCAGGGAAGACTCTAGAGCCCCTCATTTTTCATTCCCCACTCTGAAATAGGGCAGTGACAGTTTTGCCGTTGAGAACATTTTCACTTCTCTGCCGGCAGGGCAGCCTGCAGTCCAGCGGCAAGGTCCAGCATGGAAGGTCCCTGCTCACTCAAGCCCCAAATCCCACAGCCCACGCCAGCAACTGCCTGAGCGTTCACCATCCTGACTCACCAGGGGCATGGGGGGGGGACTGTTTCTGTTTTATTACATGTACATTTATTACATTTGGGGCTTCCCTTGTGGCTCAGCTGGTAAAGAAGCTGCCTGCAAGGCGGGAGACCTGGGTTCGATCCTTGGTTTGGGAAGATCCCCTGGAGAAGGGAAAAGCTACCCACTCCAGTATCCTAGCCTGGAGAATTCCATGGACTGTTCCCATGGGGTCGCCAAGGGTCAGACATGACTGAGCGACTTTTTTCACTTATTATATTTAAATTCAGGACAGTTTTTGGTCTTCTCTTCCACACCACAGCACACCTCGATTCATTTCATCGTGGCTCATCCTCCCATCCCTCAAATCTAAAAGCGAGGTGCATCTCATGAGCTCTTCTGGGGGAGGCAGGATGTCTCCTTCTAAAGGGAGTGCCTGAGGGCCCTTTTCCAACCCACTGGAAAAGACCATGATGCTGGGAAAGACCCAAGAAGGCAGGAGAAGGGGATGACAGAGGATGAGATGGTTGGATGGCATCACTGACTCAAGGCACATGAGTCTGAGCAATCTCCAGGAGAGAGTGAAGGACAGGGAAACTTGGTGTGCTGCAGCCCATGGGGTCGCAGACCCAGGCACGACTGAGGAACTGGACTGAGCCTTAAAGCATCAAGGAGATATTCCCTCGAGGTCCACCAGGGGGCGAGTCTGCCCACGTGCCAGAACCACAAGCCGCTTTAAGTTCTTTATTCAAAAGGTACACACCTGCTCTGCCTCCAAAGGATGCCTGAATGATGGCCACCCTGGAGAAGAGGACCACTTCCTGTCTCAAGGGCACATCCCTTCAGCCACTTCCGCTCCAGGGCAGGAGTCCTCTGGATGTGCAGCGTATAGAAGCACCTTGATTTGCTAAAGAAGGCTGTTGCCTCTGAATTGGCAGCAGTCTCACACCATGGGTTTGGGTAGACCCTGGGAGTTGGTGATGGACAGGGAGGCCTGGCGTGCTGCAGTTCATGGGGTCGCAAAGAGTTGGACACGACTAAGCGACTGAACTGAACTGAACTCACACCTGGCCGTGCATCCGAGTTACCCGGGAGCTCCATGAGTCACCAGGTTCCCAGGGTCCCAGCCACACCTGCCAGGCCCACATCTCTATAATGTGGCAACTGATCAGGCCTCAGCAGTCTATTAAGCTCTTGATAGTTCAACGCAGCCAGGCTACTGACTGGCTTTGGGACCAAAAACAGTCAAAGGGACTTGGGGGTGGTCTCTGTACCTCCTGGGAAGTATCTAATTGTCACCGCTGTTTTCTGTTCTCAGCCCCAGCTCAAAGGGTCCTGACACACAGCTAAGCCCCTGCACCTGCTCGCCACCGACAAGGAGATACACTGTCCAACAGCTGGAAGGCACTGGTGGCTGTGGCTGAAACGGAACTGAAGAGTTTGATGCAGAACGTGAACCACTCTAATCATCTAGGGACCGGTTGTTTGATCCCAGTGACTTTCAGTCCCTCTCAAGTCTAAAATGACATAATGATGCTAAGAAGTAAAATTACTGTATAACAATATAATGTTACACAAATATAACCAGACACCAACAACTCGGGACATTGATAGTGAGTATGTCTTATGGGACTGAATCAGAAAAGTCTTGGAGTGGCAGGGAGAAAAATCACGAATGTAAAACCAGTTCAGAGCCATGCCAATGTAAATAGAGGAAACTCTAACTGACTCATTGGAAAAGACCCTGATGCTGGGAAAGGTTGAAGGTGGGAGGAGAAGGGGATGACAGAGGATGAGATGGCTGGATGGCATCACCGACTCGATGGACATGAGTCTGGGCAACTCTGGGAGATGGTGATGGACAGGGAGGCCTGGTGTGCTACAGTCCATGGGGTCGCAGAATCAGACATGTCTGAGCGATTGAACTGAACGGAATGGTCATGAATCTGGTGTGTTAGAGGGGTACCAGTTGTTGGAAAAAAATGAAATCACCAGAGGAAATCGGTGTGGTGGCAACTGCCTTCCCAGAGCCCAGTGTCCACCTCTTGCTATGACTCATATTGCGCCTCTGTTCATGGGCCGAGCACACTGGATGGTGGCTTTACGTGACGCCCAGCTGCTGAGCGAGTGAACGCTGCACCAGAGGCGAGTTAGAAAAGGAAGGTCCACGCTACCTTTGTAGGTTGGACGCTGCTGCTTCTTGGCGAGTGTCGGTGACCTGGTGGGAGGTGCCGTGGAGGTGGAGCCCGGGGCATTGGAGACCTCGTCTCCCCCTGGATCACTGTCTGAGACCACAGGCTGACTCAGCTCATCCGCCAGATAGTCTTCGTCATCTTCGAGAATATCCCCTTGGGGAAGGAAATGTCACAGTGAACAATTAGGGGGAAAGCGCCAAGTCATTCATTGATGGGTCTGTTTCATCATCGAGGCCTGTGGCTCGTGTTAGGACCCCCGAGGTCCCTGAGGCACAGCCACCAGCAGCCCCAGGCACCCACGTGGCAGCAAGGCTGGGACCCCAATTTCATGGAAGTCTGAGACACAGGACCAAGCCCACAGCCCTGACACACAAAATCACTGTCTTCAGTGAACCTTCAGACGCCTCCAGTCTTAGCACTGCAGGGAGCACCCATCCACATGAATGCACCCAACTCTGGCCTGGAGAGTGAGCCTGCACTTCCAGGGGTCTCTGGAACCTTCCCCAGGCAGGGCCTCAGAAGGGCTCTTGAGGCTCTCGTGCTGGGAGAAGGTCTCATCTGCCTGCTTCACCACACCGAGCGGGAAGTCCTGGCGGGGTGACTCACCTTCCGACTCATAGTCCAGACTCGTGAAGTCGAAGTTCTCCTCCAGCAGACAGGAGTTGGCCGTGGGGGACACGGAGGCCACACTGTCCCGCTTTCGGATGATCTCCTCTTGCAAACCTTTCAGCCAGTCCTTGGTCTTCGGTCTGATCTTCACGGCTCGGCCCTTCACCTGAGGACAGAGCAGCCACCCGAGAATGATCGCTGACCTCAGACCCTCTGACCCCAAAGCGCTTCTCACTCGAAGGCAAGTACCAGGAGCCAGCCCACCTTCACTTTCTGCCCAGAGGGTCTAGACCTCGGGGAGGCCTGGCACAGCGCACATTTGGTCTGAACAGAAGTTGAACTGTCATCCCAAGCTTTTCATTTGGTGTGAATTTAAAACCAGCACATTATCCATCAAAATGGGAACCACCTATGAGCTGCATGTCCCAAACCATGGAGAGAGAAAAAAGAGATTTGCTCAGTCATGTCCGACTCTTCACGACCCCATGGACTATACAGTCCATGGAATTCTCCAGGCCAGAATACTGGAGTGGGTAGCCTTTCCCTTCTCCAGCGGAATCTTCCCAACCCAGGGATCGAACTCAGGTCTCCCACACTGCAGGCGGATTCTTTACTAGCTGAGCCACAAGGGAAGCCCAGGAGAGAGCATGACCCCAATATTCTTGTCGGGGGTCGGGGGTAGTGGGGGGGTGAGCGCAGGGAGCCCCAGTCACGCAGCGGGCACGGTGCTTCAAAACTTGCTGTTTCTCCCTAGTCCTGCAAGGAGCCGGGGCTGGAGGGTAGATACCAGAAGCAGATGTGGTAATGAGGGGACCTCTCTGGTGGTCTGGTGGTTAAGACTCTAGGCTTCCAATGCAGGGGACATGGGTTTGATCCCTGATCAGAGAACTAAGATCCCGCGTGTCTCATGGCATGGCCAAAAAATAAATTAAAATTATTTTTATTAAAAAAAAAGATGTGGGGCTTCCCTGGTGGCTCAGTGGTAAAGAATCCACCTGCCAACACACAATGCACAGGTCCGATCTCTAGTCTCAGTCCCACCTGGCACACAGCAATTAAGCCCATGGGTCACAACCCCTGAGCCTGTGCTCCAGAGGCTGGGAGCCACAGTGAGTGCATCTCATGTGCCCTAAAGCCCGTGCCACACAACTAGAGAAACCACTGTAGTCAGAAGCCCACACACCTCAACTAGGGAACAGAGTCTTGCACGCTACAACTAGGGAACAGAGTCTTGCACGCTACAACTAGGGAACAGAATCTTGCACGCTACAACTAGGGAACAGAATCTTGCACGCTACAACTAAGGGAAAGCCCATGAAGCAACTGAGACCCAGCACAGCCAAACATTTACAAAAATAATGAAATGTTTTTTTAAAGATGTGGTAAAGAGAGACCCAGCCCCTGCCCTCCTGTGGGCGTCTACGTTCGCAGAAACTGGCCACGTACAAGCACGAGGAGCCAGAGGGGACAAGCACGCCCCGCGGGTGACCGAGCATGCCTCACCTTCATTCCGTCCACATCTAGGACACTGAGCGCTGAGTGACTGTCGGCAAAAGTCACGAGCATCTGCCCTTGGTTGATCCTGGAAGAGAGGAGATTTGCCAGGTCAGCCCCGGGGACACACTCTCCAGCGATGAGCACCCAGCTCCACCCGAGCGTGTCGCCACCTGACAAGCACGATTGTGCCGTAATTCCCCAGGGTCTGCATGAGCTCCAGGCGCACGTCCTCAGGAAACTCGTCCTTCTCTTCTGAGCTTGGCGACTGCAGGTTGACGACAACCGTGGCATCTGGGGGGCCCTGGAAAGAGGATACTTCCTGGAACACCCTGTCCCGAGCCCCCACATCGACTTCTTGCACTTCCACCTCCACGATGGCCAGCACAGGTCTGCGTTAGACACAGAAGGAAGAGAGGGCACCATTAGCCCAGGGCAAGAGCGTCCCCCAGCCCGACCGCCATCCTGACTCTGCTGTCAACAGGAAACATCGACAACGCAGCCCATGCGTGCGCCACCCCCTCGAGCCTGGAACCGAGCTCTCTGGTCCTGGGGTTTCTGTCCATCTTTCCCTAACCTTGGCATTATCTTGGATTTTCTAAGGATGATCTGAGAGAAAATCCACACCAGCCTTCAGCAAAGGTTCTTTGCATGTAATCCCAGGACTGCTGGAGAAGAAAATGGCAACTCACCCCAGCATTCTTGCCTGGAGAATGAATCCCATGGACAGAGGAGCCTGGCAGACTACAGTCCATAGGGTCACAAAGAGTCAGACACAACGGAGCAATTACCACACCCAGGACCACTGAGGATGTAGAAAAGCAAGGATTCTCCCTGGGCTGGGGGGTTCAAGAGTTTTGTAGGGAGCGCTATTTGGAGTAGGTTAAAGGTTAGGTTAAAACCTAACGCTATTAGGTTTGCGTTAAGAACCTCAAAAGTGATCATCTTTTGACCAACAAATTCAGTTCTAGAATTTTGTTCTGAGGAAATGACCAGAGTCAGACAAAGATTTATACACAAGGTTGATCTCTGCAGCACTGTTGATGGGAGGGACAAAGGAATAACATCTAACTGTCCCAGGAGAGGAAAGGAGTTATGATGCAGCCACACGACCATATGCTATGCGCTAAGAACAACGTTGTAGAAATCTACCTGACATTCACTGAAAACAGATCAGCAGGAAATAAGGCAAACCTTGTATTTTTTACATAGGGATGGGTTTACTCTACAAAAAATTTATAAAATCCTCTATTAGGCAAATGACATCATCTTATTGAAGACATCTACCATATTAAATGGATAAATGAAACTATATCTAATATCCTGGGATAAACCATAATGGAAAAGAACATAAGAAAGAATGTATATGTATGTATAACTGAGTCATTTTGCAGTGTAGCAGAAATACAACATAAATCAACTATACGTCAATTAAAAAAAAAAACCCAAATCCTGAATCTAATACTATAAACTCTATGGTGTTTTTAATAATAAAATATTAGGAAAATATTCATCAGTAGGTGAGTGGGTAAATTCAATGGGTATATTTAGCGGAATATGGGACAGTGGTTGCAAATGAGAGTCAGATCTCTAACAGCGACATCACTATCTCAAAAATATTTAAGTAACAAAAAGGCAAGTTGCACAATGACATAATTTATCAAAACTTAAATGACACAAAACGCCATACAGGCTGCATCTTGGCAATTTTCATAAATGAAGTCACTTTTGATGCGGAGTGATGACAAAAGGCTAACACTGATTAATTCTTGGTGGCAAGCACACAGCTACTTGTCACACGCTCTTTACTCTACCACGTGTCACACATGCACACATGCATCCAGATGGGCAGGTCTGTTCTCTGCAGGGAGCACCAGACCCCACCTTCCCCAGCAGTGGACATGCCGATGGCGGCCAGGACCTTACCTGTGGTCAGACGCTTGCAGCTCTGCCCGGCCGTAATACTTGAGGGCACCGGGAGACCAGGTGTGTCTGAGTTGGGTGCCAGCGTCCAGATCGCTGTCTAGAAGGTTGAGTTCTCCAGCTGCTCGTGGAGATTCCAATCAAGAGATGCACACAGAAACATACAAGACACAATTGTATCAACATGAACAAAAGCTGATTACAGAGTGGGGGGTCCATGTGATGGACCACCTCCTATCTCAGTGGCTCTAACCCCTTGGACTTAAAACTGGGTCAAGGCGGCTTTGGGGCCTGGGGTAAAAACCCCTCCCCCAGGACTTCCCTAGCAGTCCCAGGGTTAAGACTCCGGGCTTGCAATGCAGGGGGTGTGGGTTCGATCCCTGACTGGAAACCAAGATCCCATGTGCCTCGAGGTGCGGCCGAAAGAACAAAAAACACTCATCCTGAGCAGGCAGAGTGGGTGAGAACACAGCAGTCACGGCTGCAGGCATTCTGCCCCGGGCCCACGGTAAACAGGACGCCTGCAGCTCTTTGTACAGTAGGAGAGGCAGAGACTAAGGACACAAGGCTTCTTGCGCAGATGTCCACAAACTGATCTGGACAAAAACGCATCTTCTCAATCTGCAGGTGAGATTTCTGGGCTTTGCAATCTCAGCATCCGTCTCACCAGGACAGTTTAATTGTTTATGTATCAGTTTACAGGTGTTTGAATTTCTTAACAAACTGCACTTCTTGCTGGGCCTCAATAATCGTTCAAAACTCAATCGATGACTAACGGATGAAATTTATCTTTCCTGTGTCTTGCTCATGTGTGATCTAGAGTTGGGGCTTTCACGAGGTAAGAGCTGGGCAGAACAAAACGAGCTGGAGAAAGGGCACAAGTGTGAGAGGCAGAGGTGCCCAAGAGGAGGACCCAGGACCTCTCCCCTGATCCCCACTGTGAACAAAAGGCAGAGGGGTGGGGTGATGTGGGCAGAGAGCCACGAGGCACAGATGCAGAGACCCAGGAGACCGCACACTCGCAGGCTGCAGTCTCTAGAAAGAGGCCAGAGGGGGGCTCCCCCAAAGCACCACTCCCAAAGCTTAGGGGTAACATCTGGAATGAGTTTCATGTAGCTCCGGGTTAACAGGAGCCTTGTTCTTTAAAGAGCGAAGAGCACTGGACTAAAGAAACGTGATATCCCCTGTGGCACACGGATCACCGCCCCGCTCCGCGTCTGTGCACACGGGTCACCCACCTGTTCTGTCGGAAGGGTACCTCTTTCTCCACCACAGGACCCTGTCCGTCCAGGCGGGGGTGCGGCACTTGTCACTGGTGTCGTAGGCAGCGGAGCCCACGTCGTACTTGTAGGTGGGTCCAAAGTCAATGCTGCCCTCGTGAAAGTCTTTAAAAATCTATTCGGGAGGAGAAGTCACAGGGCCATCTCAGTTCTTCTAGGTCACGTCCATTACACACACCAGAGGGCATGTCCCAGAGCGGTTCTTTTTGTCCCCGACAGGGACAGAATCTACATCATAGTGGCAGGCATGTAGAAAATGGGATATCTGAATGCCTTTTAATTAGCAAAAAAAAGTGACCATCATCTCTTTGTTCTGCTGACGGACACACCACTGGGCCTCCCACCCCTCTCAGCACCAGATCTGTCACATGGGAGACAGTGAGAGACACAGGCGAGGAGGCCGCTTCCACGCGAGAGGACTGTCCAGCCTGGCCCCAGCAAGGCCTTGATCTGTATCTGTTAACTAAACCAACTGGCTATCAACTGCAAATCGGCGCTCGCCAAGGACGTTTCCCATCTGCATCTGCAGATTGAGCTCTGTGCTGCTGCAGCTGCTGACCTTCAACACCCCCTGAGGGAGTTCAGGGAGAAGACTCTTGAGAGTCCCTTGGACTGCAAGGAGATCCAACCAGTCCATCCTAAAGGAAATCCACCTTGAATGTTCACTGAAAGGACTGATGCTGAAGCTGAAATTCCAATACTTTGGCCACCTGATGTGAAGAACTGACTCACTGGAAAAGACCCTGATGCTGGGAAAGATTGAGGGCAGGAGGAGAAGGGGATAAGATGGTTGGATGGCATCACCAACTCAATGGACATGAGTTTGAGCAAGCTCCGGGAGTTGGTGATGGACAGGGAGGCCTGGCGTGCTGTAGTCCGTGGAGTCGCAAAGAGCTGGACATGACTGACCAACTGAACTGAACTGAGGGAGTTCAGGGTGGAGAGTGAGGCACTTGGTGCTCCAGGGAATCCAGTGGGACAGGTCTTTGATAGATATTTTCAGGAACTGATTTCCTGATCCCAATCCTTGCATCCCTTCATATTGAAAAATCACTAAATCCCTTCATGACTAGCAAAAACCTTTTGTAAAGTGAGTGCTTGATTGCACTGAACTCCTCCTTCACCAAAATCCTATATATTGAATTTTCCCCACTGCCTCTTTGAAGCAGTCTCTCAGAGCTCTCTGAGGTGCTGTCTCCCGGGCTGCAGACCTCATTTTGCCCCAAATAAAACTTAATTCACAACTCTCATGTTGTGCATCTTTTTAATCAACACAGGTAAGGAGTGGCTCAGAACAGAAGCCCAGTTCCCCTCCCTCTTCACTTAACCCTGGTCCAGCCCTGATGCTGTGGGCAGACCGGGAACAGACGCTCACTGGTGTTCGAGCGGAAGGGTGTAGAGGACACTGGCAGGAGGAAGGAAGAAGGACCCTTAACAGAAAGGACCTGTAAAGGTCCCTTTGTCCTCTGGCCATCCCCAGCGACCCACGTCCCCGAAGGGGACGACAAAAAACCCGTAGGAATGACTGGATCTCGCTGCAGAAGGGGTCTTGCCCTCCCTGTCCGCACCATCTAACCCGCTGCACTTTCACCCGGTGAATGGAACTAGCCGCGCTTCCTTCCCCTCAGTCCGTCCTGCTAGGAAGTAGTCCTGCTAGGAAGTAAACAGGCGCCGAGATGTGGAGGCCCGCCAGTGTGACCTTGAACTGAAGATGGATCCTATAGCTGAATCTTCCCTGTTACGTCGTGACCTGAGGAGGCACTAAAAACCTGCATGGGGTCGCACAAGGGAAGTCTGAGATGAACTCTGACTGTCTCCGGCTGTATCATGGCTCTGTTTACTGACTCTGTGATCTTGGACATGTTATGTGACCTCGGCCTCAGTCTTCTTATCTATAAAATGGGTACAATGCCTAATCTGTAGGATGGTCTTATAAGAACAAATCGGTGTGTGGAGTATATTAGACAGTGTATTAAATGAATTTGTTAGCATGCTCACTACCAAGAAACAGAGATTTCACTGAAATGAGCTGCTTTGAGCAGAGTCTAGCATGTCACTAACTGGTTTAGTGCGCCCGACATACAGCTGTTCCTACGAGCCTTAGCCTGAGTACAGGGTGCTCGGACTGTGTACATCAGACCTGCCATCCTTACCAGCTGTGTGCGCAGAGGCTGATGTGGGGCTGTTTGAATCAGCTTGGATTCAAACTTACTCCCTGGGAAGCCCTGGACCCGGGTTCAGCTTGTCTGGAGGAGGAAGGGACAGCTTGCTGCCCCTCCAACCACAGAGCCGGGGCATAGAGGCTCCTATCACCCTGAGCTCCTCCGGTGGCTTGCGTGTAGCCAGTGTCCTTTCATACAGCAACAGCCCCTGTAGCCATGAGAAGACGCAGACCTTGACTGTGGCCAGGAAAGCAGAACAGGACACGAGTGTGGACGGACGCTCACGCGTCTCTAGCTGCTTCTGCCGGGCACGTTTTCTACCATATCAGAATCAGTTACATCCACGCATGAAGCTTAATGCAAACACGAGCGTGTACATTCAGTAGACGCTGTTCCACACTGGGGTCTCCCAGGTGGCGCTAGTAGTAAAGAACCCGTCTGCCAATGCAGGATACAGAAGAGACGCGGGTTCGATCCCTAGGTCGGAAGATCCCTTGGAGAAGGGAATGGCAACCCACTCCAGTATTCCTGCCTGGAGAGTCCCATGGACAGAGGAGCCTGGCGGGCTATAGTCCACGGGGTCGCAAAGAGTCGGAGAGGACTAAAGCAATGTAGAATGCACGCACGCACACTCCACATTGGAGCAGGTGTTAAAAACTATTTCAAAAGCACAACTTACTTTTCCACTTGACTTCTGCAGCTGTAGCTGATCAAATTCCAGAAGCTTCTTCCAGTCTTGGCGTTTAACAAAATAGAAGACTTCTTCGTACGTGAGATCGATGCGGTAGTTGAAATCACCACACCAAAACACATAATCGTGAGAGAAAATGTTTCTTCCCTAAGTCATAAAAAGAAAGAAATCCTGATGATCTGATCCATCTTGCAAGGAATATGGGAGACGGGGAAAAACAAATTCACTATACAGAAGGTAAGCACATATGTTTCTCTTAAAATGTTATTTTTAAAATAAGAGTCTGCTAAAGCATCTCATTTTTCACTAATGCCATAAATACCTGCTGATAGACTTGCACGTGGCTTACTTTTTACATTTTAAACAGTGTTTTTGAGTGGTCTGGGGAAAGCGCCAACCCTAATACAAGGCACGTGATGGCCAGTATTCACTCTGTCCATCAGATCTCGGCCTCCAGGCTGTACCCCTGCTTCGTTATGTCTGTATCCTAACAACAATGGCCCAAATATGCAGTGTTATGAGAATGAGGTTTAAGAAAATAAGTATAAATGCTCAGGACATGCAATTCTATAAAAGCTGGTGGATTTCATACATTTTTATCCTTGATCCTCCATCATTCCCCTTGATCAGTCCCCCTGCCCCCAGCCTGCCCAGTCAGCTCTGTGTCCACATCCAGGGCAGCCCTGTCGATCTCAGACATCTTCCCCTTCGCCCACCCAGGAATCACAACAATAGCAGCATAGTATCTGCCGCCCACAATGCTGGGCTCTGTTCTGGGGCATCCTGTCCTCACAGTGGCCCTGTGAAGCACATACTCTTGGCTCTCTGACAGATTAAAAGAAAAAAAAAAAAAGTTCAAAAACTTTGCTGAAGGTTACATCAGTAGTACATGATATAGACAAGATATGAACTCAGATCTGCTATGCCCCGAAACCTGTTTCTGTTCACTACTCTGCGTGGTACTTCCACTCCCCTAAGCCCACAACAGTATTCTGGACAGAAGACTAAATTATCACAGCCCAATAAAAGAGCCATGCGAAAAAAATAAAAAATAAAAATAAATAAATAAATAAAAGAGCCATGCGGAGCAGCACTGCCTAAAAGAACGCTCCGTAGTGTCAGAAAGGCTCTGAACCTCAGCTGTCCAAAGCCCAGCCACATGGGGCCATGGACGTGAAATGTGGCCAGTGTGACTGAGGGCTTTTGGCTTTATCTATTTTACATTTAAATAGCTACTTGTGGCTAGCGGCTACTCTATTGAACAGCACAGGTATAGAGTATGGGTACCCTCAATATTTCTACTGAAAAAAAGCTCTATTATCAACTCTTTAATTATTGAAACTGTGTCCCGTGTTTTCTACTTCAAAACAGCACTCTTCAAGTGAGAAGGGTTGGATTTTACTCTTTTTTAAGTTACACAGACACAAAAAGAAAATATCAGTCCTACATAATCTGGAAAACTACAATGACAAATTTCCCAACTCACTTCTTTCTTTTTATTCCAAGAAATAAAAGCTTCAACAAGGATTACTTGTTGAACAACTTCAAGCTCTTCTTCATGAAAACTAAGGAATTCTTGCCTTGAGTGCAGGCCAGTGAACAGGATGTCAGTTTTAAGGGATCTGGCCTTACACAGAAGAGCTCTGTGACCCAGCCGTGTCTCAGACAGATTCCGTGGCAGGAACGGCTGAAGTCTACTCTCACTACTGGGAAACAGGTGTGTCTGCAGGGAGCTGAAGGTGTATGAGACCATCATCTCTGCATAGAAAGGAAAACATTCAAATCTGAATTCGCAGAGATGCCTCGGCTTCAGAATGAAAACTTCGGAACCCCCGCTAGAGGGCGGCATGACGCATGATACTGGCAACCAAGAAACCAGACCAGGATCCGGGGGCTCCCAAACGGACTGGTTTCAAAACCGGGTATTCTTTTCCAACCCACCACAAAAAGGTGCGTGTGAGTCTCAGGAAAACCAAATCGTACACTGGGTTTGGATTCAAACGTTCTTCACCAACTTAAGACAGAGCACACGGGTTCTCCTTCCCAGTTCCACGCAGTTGCCTTACAATAAGAACACGCAGGTGTATGAGCGTGTTCAGAAAGGTACAGAGATACTGGGGGACCCAGCACTTCTGGGCTGGACTCCCCGCTCACCTCTATCTCGGCTTCCCTGGCTGGTTCCCCTGCCTGGAGCGCTGAGCCCCCAGGGCAGGGATGCTCCACCCTCCTGCAGCAGCTCAGGACGCCCAGGCGGCGCTGACGGGAGCAGGGACCCAGCCACCGCCCACCGCCCTGCTCACCATGGGGAAGCTCAGCTTCTGCGTGATCTCCCTGTAGTCCTCATTTCGCTCCTTCACCTGGGACTGCCCGGCCGTCAGGTGGCAGCAGACAAAGCAGAAGCTGCTGCTGTGGAACTGGAAGCGGATGGCCACAGCGCCCTTGTTCCCCGCCTTCCCTCCCATGCCCGTCTTCACCGTGTCGATCGCCACGTCCCTGGAACAGAGAACGCACAGGCGGTGGGAGGGTCCTCCCAGTGGCTCTGAAGGAAAAGCAGACGCTGTTCTGCTACAGAGACGAGCCACCTGGTGGCATCACGGGCTGAAGGCTCCGAGAACCCCCCACACCATCCGCGCAGAGGCTCCCATCGCCGGGGACCAGGCCGCACGGGGACCCGCGTCACCATCCACTCCACGTCACCCCCCCCCTCCTCGCCCCGGGGCCAGCCCCCTGGGGCCGACGGGAGCATCCTGCGGTCCCAGCTCACACAAGCACCCCCGAAGCACCTTGGAGTTGAGTCACCTCCCCCACCACCTGCTCCCAGTCTCCCGGCTATAGCAGGAGCAGCCACCGCATCCTCCACAGCTTTTCTGCAAAGTACAGGAGGGGCCCTCAGATAATCCATGTATGTTTAAGAAACAGGAGCCATCCAGTTATCTGTGCTGGACTGGTGGAGAGGGGTGGCTTCCAAGCAGTGGCCTGCTGGTGTTAAGATGCTGACTTACAATGCACGCAAGTGAGTGCGCGGGTCCACAGGACCACGGAGCCTCCACCTGCTCGCTGGGACTGGTGCCCAACAGACAAGGTATGGGGGTAACCTGCCAGCAAGGGTGCGAGCTCACCCAGCTCGAGGCTGGAGGGCCACGGGGCCAAGGACACCGGGGTCGGGACCTCAGCGGGCACCTGGGAAGCCCGAGCCCCTCGGCATGGATCCCTTCCTCGTGTTCCATCTCTGATCCCGACCCCAACCGCAGCCTCACTCCAACCAAAACCGACCTTTACCCACTCCCTGTGGACACTGCCAGGCTGTTACAGCAAGCATGGGGGACATGAACCATAAAATTTCCCAAAGGTCACAGAAAAGATTATTAGGAACACAGAGCATTCTGCTCTCCAGGTGCTGCCCCGGGGAAGTCTATGGTCCTTGACCTCCGAGGAGATGCACAACCAGTGTGACCCTACTGGGTTCAGGGGTCAGGCCAGCTCAATGCCAGGTATCGGCAAAGAGAAAGACTGGCGGGGATTCTAACAACATGAGTGAGACCAGGGAGCAAGGGAAGGCTATGAGACAGCTGAGGGAGAAGGGGAGTTCCTCCCAACCTTAAAACACATGCATGCATGCGCGTGCACACACACACGCCCTTTCCTAAAAGACATCCTGTTCCAAGGCTTTTCGCCTCATGCCATTCACAAAGCTGTCACTTTGGAGACTGAGTAATGGGGTGACAGCGGTAGAGAGTCTCTGCCCACACATCTTTTGAAAAGTAGAATTCTTTTGAAAAGAGACAACAACTCATTTCCTGATGAGTTACCCAGCTCTAGGTCAGAGGTTTCCTGTCTAACACTGGAGCGAGGAACCCCTTCCCTGCGCCCAACTGAGTCTGGCTGCCAGCGATGGTGAAATGCTCCTCCTAAAAGTGTCCAGCTTCCTGAGCTAGAAGTTCCCATCGAGGCTTTTTAAACGCTAGACAATATTCTATTCGGCCTGGTTTTTCCCTGGGGGTTGTGTTACATTTGACTGAAATAATGGCAGGTCCTGATTCCTGCTGCAGGAAGTGGTGTAGCGGGGGGAGGTGGAAGGAAGTGGGAATAAAACAATCCTGGGTTCCCCCAGATGTCTGTAAATGAAATGTTCTTACCTGATGAAGGGGATGTGGTGCGGACGCACAAAGATGTAAAGACAGACGCCCACCAGCTGCGCTGAAGTCAAGAGAATGTACCGATGAGAGCGCGAGATGGCTTTCTGGAGCTGCTCACCCCACATCTTCCTATTGGTGGTACTGGAGGAGAGAAAGCAACGATGCTGTTCACAGTTGGCTGGACGCAGACTCTCCCGCCTGGAGACTCCTCCAGCCCTGAGCTGGTTCTTTTTTACCAAACTGACGTCATATCACTTGCACGCCTGCATCAGGGCCCTCTGAGCCTCAGTCCTCACAGCGGACTCTCTGCGTGTTTCTGGTTGTGTTCCACACATCACCTCTACCCCTGCCTCCTGCCACCCAGCTCAGGGCCTTACTCGTAAGACCTCCACGTGTGTGTGCTAGGTCACTTCAGTCTTGTCCGACTCTTTGTGACCCCACAGACTGTACATAGCCCAACAGACTCCTCCGTCTGTGGGATTCTCCAGGCAAGAATATACTGGAGTGTGTTGCCATTTCCTCCTCCAGGGGAATCTTCCTGGACCAAGGATCAAACCAGAGTTTCTTAGGTCTCCTGCACTGGCAGGTGGGTTCTTTACCACGAAACCTCCATACAGGTTTTATTATTCGTTCAGAAAGTGCCTTCCAGTGGACTAAGAAAGAAAGAGTCCAGCTGAGTTCACACCAAACGTTAGTCCACTGGTGTTTTTTCCTTTGTACGGGTTTCTTACACCTCTCCATCTCTCATCTTTCCCCAGGAAACGTGAGTCAGCCCCCGCCCAGCCCAGCCCATATCCTCGGGGCTCACACACACTGCAGGCAGCTGGTGACTCAACCCTCCCAGCCATGCAGCTCTAGGAGCACAGAGCCTCCCCTACCCTGCCTTCTATTCCCTCAATCAGCAGAGAGAGGAACAGGGAGGAGCATGTCTGGGAGGACTTCGGGAACTCAGGCAGCACCAAGGGCCGCAGGTTAGTGGCGCCCCAGCTCGGGACCCCACACCCCAGGCCCCGCTGCCCACCTGGCGTTGACGATGTTCCCCGCACTCAGCTCCACCATCTCTTCGAACCCCACGGCAAATATGTCAGCTGGGCTGCCGGTGTCATCTGCGGAACAAGCAGAAGACGGAGGAAGTCAGACCCACCAGGGCCGGTGCAGCCGACTTGAGGGCCAGAGCCCCGCGGCCTGGGCAAGCCCTCCCGGCCACAGGCGAGCACACGCCCACCTCCCTCCAGCTCCCACTGTGCACGTGGCCCTTCCCTGCCTGCATCCCAGGAGCACTGCTGACCTCTCTGTGGCTTGCTCTTCAAAAGGGATGGTTTAACGGTCACCCTGAAGGGTGGTCGTGAAGTCAGAGAACACGTGGAAAGTGCCTGGACTCATAACTTCCATGCCAGCAGACCTGCCCCCCCCCAACCTGGTAGGCCCTAAGCTCCTGGGGAGTGGGGAGCACTGGCTCAAACCTGCGTGGCCCTCAGTACTCTCACAGCCCTGGACCAGCCCCTCTGGGTTAATGTCCGACTGTGGTCCTCTCCCAGAGGACTGCTGTCCTAGGGGTCAGGGGACGGACCTGCTCTGATGAAGTCTGCCCCAGAAATGCTGGTTTACAGACTGCAGAGTGAGCAGAGGGGCTTCTCATCAGCTCTTTGTTCAGCTCTTTCTTCCCTCGAACGGGGGGCCTTCGGTGAACAGAAGCCTTGCAGCCACCTGCCACATCCCTCTTGATGAGCCCTAAGCCATCCCCGTGAATCTGAGCTGTGTCCTTGCGGTACCCTGCCCCCTGCCCCATGCAGACAGGGGCACAGACAGCGGAAATGAGGCTCTGGGCTCGATCGTCTTCAAGGTACATTAGTGCAGCCCCCCACATGCCCCCCAGCACTGCACACGGCAGGCAGGGAACTGGCCCACGAGGCTTTCCAGAACCCAGATGAGCAGGAGAAAAGCCGAAGGCCTAGATAAACGGCTGACTCTCAGAGAAAAAGCACGTTTGGATCCTGACCTCTGAGGCCATTAAATATTATCTTGCGAGACACAGGATAAAAGGTGAGGTGTCCAACCTCGCAATTATCTTATTCTTAAAAGGGAACACAACTTCTTCGTGACTGCTGAAGCAAACACGTGTCAACACGGGGAGTCTGAGAAAAGGCAGGGTTGTGTGTCCTGGGTCAGGGCGTGGGCCCGGTCCGGCATCTCACTCACTTCTTACAGCCCGAAGGTTCTAATCATCAAAACCGAAAAAGTGCAAAATATACATGTGAAGAGAAAAGGGAGATTCACCGCTTGGGTAACGCTTCCAAACACTTGGGAAAGAAAAGGTGTCACATATGTAACTTGCTGGACATCTTCTGGAAAGTCAGACCACAGCGTTTGCTAAACATTCTGAGGAGCGAGAAGGCCAAACACCCAACTTCCCACCTGTGGCCGAGGCCCACGGCGAAGGGGGTCTACACCCGTCACCCTGACCCGGCCGCACTCACCCGGGGGTCCAGCGACTCGGCACAGCGAGGGCGCATCCAGCAGCCAGTCGGCCAGCTCGGCCGTGCCCAGCAGGTTACTCCTGAACTGCTTCCCACCGTTCACGTTCCAGGTGCCCACGGCCACGCGCACCGGCTTGAAATTCGTGAACTCCGACTGGCGCTCCGACATGGCGTTCAGGATCTTGGGAGTCACTATCAGGGGGCACAGAAAGGGCGTGTCTGTCTGCACCCCAAACCTCATGCATTTCCCCCACACCCCCAGAAACCCAGCCAGGCCTGCTGCCAGAGAGGGACGCCGAGGCCATCCACAGGGACCAGTGGCCGTGTCTTATGAGGATGAGGCTAAAACCCACCACAAGCAGAGCACCTCCCTGTGGCCCTTCTGCCGCAAAGTCCCCTCCACACCCTTCCCCCAGCAGGGCCACACGGGCTGTGACATCAGGTCACAGGGACGCGCATCCTCCGCGGTCACGACACAATTCCAGTTTTATCAACGGGCACCCTGCAACTTCCCGCACGGAACTACAGCCCTGACACCCACTCTGCATTCCCCATCTTCCAGTCCAAGCACCAGCAGTGGTTTGTGGTACCCCAGACGCAAGCCTTTAAAAAATCATTACTCTGAACCAGGTCCGTCCTCTAGATGGCCAAAATATATTCCATTTTTAAAACCAGGCACTTAACCCAAATCTCCATCACATACACTCTGCTCTGAAATGAGATGCACTATACTACTCAGAGCTTCTTTCCACTTGTCCTGAGGTGGCCTTGTCTCCAGGGTTGACACAAACGTCACCCTGGCTATCAGAAGCCAAACAGGAATTTCCCCAGCAATGGAGAAATAAAAGCAGAAAAGGGGTGTGAAGCCATTTTCAGCATGGGCAAACCAATTTTTCAAAAACTCCAAACATTTCTAAGACAAGAGTTATACACCTTTATAAGGAAAACTGCTAGGTTTCCTCTTCTTTTCCACGAACCCTATAATGTTTACCAGCTCTAGGGAAGTGGTCCCCAACCTTTTTGGCATCAGGGACTGGCTTTTGTGGAAGATAGTTTTTCCATGGACCAGGGTAGGGGTGGGGTGGGGTGGTTTCAGGATGACTCAAGTGCATTACATTTATTGTCCACTTTATTATTGTTAGATCAGCTCCACCTCATATCATCAGGCACTAGATCCTGGAGGTTGGGGACCCCTGCTCTAGGGGAGAGTGAAACTGTTCGTCGTTCAGTTGTGTTCCACTCTTTGTGACCCCATGGACTATAGCCTGCTGGGGGGATTCTCCAGGCAAGAATACTACAGTGGGTTGCCATGCCCTTCTCCAGAGGATCTTCTTGACCCAGGGATCGAACCTATGCAGGGGTTTCCTGCATAGCAAGCAGATTCTTTATGTCTGTGCAACCAGGGAAGCTCTAGGAGGTAAGATGCCATTAAAAATTTCCCAAAGAAACCCCCAATGCACTTTTATGTGGAATCTTCAACACATCCCCGTATACAAATCTTAAGAAAAAATGAAGTCACAGATGCAGAGAGCAGTTGCCAGAGGCTGGGGTGGAGGTAAGGGGCAGTGGATCAAGGTGGTCAAAAGGTACAAACTTCTAGCTATAAAAGCAGCAGCCTAGGGATGTGATATACAGAGTGATGATTGTAGCTAACAACATTGTATTATACATTCAAAAGGCACTTAGAGTAGATCTTAAAAATTCTCATCACAAGGAAAAAAAAAAAACTTTGGTAACTCTGTGTGGTGATGGATGTGAACTAGAATTATTGTGGTGATGACCAGCCTAGACAGCATGTTAAAAAACAGAGACAGTACTTTGTCCACAAAGGTCTGTCTAGTCAAGGCTATGGTTTTTCCAATGGTCATGTATGGATGTGAGAGTTGGACTACAAAGAAAGCTGAGCACCGAAGAATTGATGCTTTTGAACTGTGGTGTTGGAGAAGACTCTTGAGAGTCCCTTGGACTGCAAGGAGATCCAACCAGCCCGTCCTAAAGGAAATCAGTCCAGGGTGTTCATTGGAAGGACTGATGTTGAAGCTGAAACTCCAATACTTTGGCCACCTGATGTGAAGAGCTGACTCATTTGAAAAGACCCTAATGCTGGGAGGGATTGGGGTCAGGAGGAGAAGGGGACGACAGAGGATGAGATGATGGGATGGCATCACCAACTCAATGCACATGGGTTTGGGTAAACTCCAAGAGTTGGTGATGGACAGGGAGGCCTGGTGTGCTGTGATTCATGGGATTGCAAAGAGTCGGACACGGCTGAGCACCTGAACTGAACTGAACACATACAAATAGCGAATCATTATGTTATACACCTGAAACTAATATGTCAAGTATAACTAACCGAAAAAAAAAGAGAAGAAACCTCTAGCTATTGAGGGGACCATGACAGTCCTGTCCCTAAGAGTGGAAGGCAGCCTACCTACTGCAAGATTTCTAGGGTCCTGGGTCATAACAGAAATAGGTTACCCTCGGGGAGAAACCCTACAAATGACATGTGGCGATGGGATCAAGAACCCTTTCTAGCTGAGAAAGATTCCTGGAGTAAGTTAACATTCAAAGACATCAGCTCCTGGGGAGCCCACTCTATCTCTCCCAGCCTCTCGGTTTGGAAAAGGGTCCAAACAAACAAAGGAGGAGCATGAGTGCTTCCGTGAGTCCAGGAGAACAGGCTCCAGGGAACCAGAGTGACAGCTGGTATCGTGTAAACAATTTTATCTTCTGTATATTGTGGAGCTCGACCTTTGGGGTTGGGGAGGCCTGTGTCTCCTGGGGTTAAGTCAGTTCTCAGAGTCACCCAGAGCCTGTTCCGTGCACACAACCAGTCCAGAGCTGCGCCTCCTCTTTCTGGCCCCCACTCCCTGGAGGCGACGTCCTCCCAGCAAGATCAAACCAGTCCACCCTAAAGGAAATCCACCCTGAATGTTCACTGGAAGGACTGATGCTGAAGCTGAAGCTCCAGTACTCTGGCCACCTGATGCAAAGAACCGACACATTGAAGACCCTAAGGCTGGGAAAGACTGAGGGCAGGAGGAGAAAGGGCAACAAAGGATGAGGTGGTTGGATGGCATCACCGACTCAATGGACATGAGTCTGAGCAAACTCTGGGAGACAGTGAAGGACAGGGAAGCCTGGTGTGCTGCAGTCCATGAGGCTGCAGAGTCAGACAACTGAGCAACCATCCACCTAGAGCCCACGGCTGTAGCCCAAAGCTCCAGAGTTATCCCAGCCAGCCAGTGCCACACTGTCTACCCCACCCAGCCTTCCCTGTGAAAACCCCAATAATAACCGTGGCTTAAGCGCCCTTCTGCCTCCTGACCACCCTGGGGTTCTCTACGTGGCCTCACGCGGCATCTCCAAGACTTGTGAGCAAAATGAGTGCGTTCTCCTAAGCCTCTCCTCAGCCCCCGCTTGCAGCTGCACCTGGCCGAGTATCTCACATGAAACAAGGCAGCTGGTTGCTTAGATCAGCTGGTCAGACCATGAGACGGGCCAAGCTAGAGTCAAGGGTCAGGTTCTGAGCACAGAAGCTCGCTCAGGGGCTGCCTGCCGCCTGCCATCTAGGATTATGTGAGGGTGGGCAGGCTGGCTGGACCCGCCACACGCCCTCTGGATGGCAGGGCAGCCGGACACCCCCCATCCAGCTCAAGGCAAGCGGGAGCCCCTCACCCAGCAGGGCCGGGTTGTCCAGCAGCATCCTTCCCTTGTCTGCAGACTCCTCGCTGTAGACGTCCCCAACCAGCAGCAGCTTGATGGCCTCCTGCTTCACCCCGTCGAAGAAGTTGGACTGGATCGTGCGAGACACAGACCGGGCCCCGTCCTTCAGCTTGCCCACCTGCCGCCGGCCAGACGACGGACAGACAGACAGACAGACAGATAGCCGTGAGAGGGGCCCACGTGGGCCCCCGCCCATCCGCCCACCCACCACCCCCGGGGGCCTGGCCTTACCTTGGCCTTCCCCTCCAGGGCCCGGCTGCCCGTGAACATCTTGCTCAGGCTGTGCCCGTTCAGAGACCACATGGCCTTGAAGGACTCCACGAAGCGGTCAGCGATGGGCCTTGAGTTCAGCCCGAGGCTCTCGAGCTGCAGATGGAGGACCTGGGAGAGCCGGAGGGGCCAGCGGTCACCGACATGCCCCCGGAAGCTGCCCAGGGGACACCACCAGGCGCCACCCGCCGTGAGCTCCTACTCAGTGACTGCGGGGCTGACTCTGCTCTCTCAGAGGACAGGGCCCCCTCACAGCGGAGGATGGGGCCTCCCGCCAGGGCCCACTCGACTTCATCTAAACCACCCAGCCCTCCCCCAATACCCCCAGCAAGCAGGAGAGCCAAGGCTGGATGGCGGGCAGCACTGACCCCACGCCTCCTCCCAGCAGAGAGCCAGGGGAGGTCACCTGGGCAGCAGGCTGCAAACCCAGCCTCACCTCAGGCAGCCTTACTCCGCCTTTGTCCACAACAATCACTACAGCCTATCTTTACTCCAGGTGGCACCTGTGGGCCACCGTGTCTGGGGTGCCTTCCAAAGAGTGTGTGAAAGGCCCATCACGCCTCCAGCCACCTGATGCCTCAGGGAGACCCCTCTCTAGATGCCGGGCACATGGCTGTCCCCTCCCCACAGTGACCACAAGAGCCCACGAGGGTGCTGAGGCCCTCCCCCCCCCCCCCCGGCCCAGGGCAGGATAAAGATGGCCTGAGAGACAGACCTCGAGGGCGATGAAGCTTTGCACCGCGTTGGTTCGGTCCAGGCAGTCGAGACAGTTCATCCGCAAAGTGCCTTTCTGAAAACTTAGGAAACCAACGGATACGAGTTACAAATTGTGTTGGAAGAAGCCTGTGGGACTGCAGGCCCCCAAGGAAACTCATCAAGAGAGAACGCCTCACCTCCTGCCTGGTAGCCCACCCCTGCAGCTCAGAGTCACCGGCATGACGCAGACGAGCGGATCCTAAGCTGCCTGCCCGGCTCTGTCTTTCCCATAGAAACCTCAGTGGAAGTTCCCCAACAGGACACGCCACAGGTCTGCCCACCGGCTGAAGCAGGAGCAGCGAGGGTTGGGAGGTGCGTTCTCAGGAGTTGCCTGCCCCTTGGCCAGCCCATCCAGCGGGAGGAAAGGACACAGGTGAGACTCACCGTGGACTTACATTCTTGCCCCTGGTGAACACGTCAAACTCATCCCAGTGCAGCTTCAAGTGGGGCCGCAGGAGGTTCTCCAATTTCTCGAGCTTCCCGCCTTTGGCAAACTGATGGAAGTCAAAGTTGATCATAGGCGTGTCACCAGCGTGGCAGGAAGCCCAGAGCAGCTTCTGAAAGGGGACGGGAGACGGTGGCAGGAAATCTGACTGCTTAACCGCATCACTCGGCAGAGCCCGGGGGCTCAGCCTGAAGGGTTACGGTGAACCAGGTGGTTTACCAGCCCTGATTCAGAAAGGGGCAGCACAGAACACAACCCTGGGGACGAAACCACAAAGCGCGTCTCGCCTGCAGAAGGGCCGGAGGTCCACCTCGGATGGAAGACAGCCAGACTGTGGCTCTGTGGCTCTGCCCCGTGGCTCCTCGGGGCAGCCCTGGGTCCGGCAGGGACAGCACCTCCCACAGGGCTCTCTGGAGGGCGCCCGCAGGGAAGGACGGCTCTGTTCTGCAGGCCGTGCAGTGCCTGGTGCCCCAGGACCCAGGGCAGTGAAGCAGGTTGCAGAGCTCATAATCCAGCTCCCGTTGCCCTGGTAACCAGTCCCATCCCTACAAGCCAAGCCTCCAGGAAGATCTTCCAGGCCATCTGGGGTGGGGGAGGTCTGGCCCAGCAAAACCCCGGGGGAGACGGGGGCTCATGGCCTCCTGGGGCTTAGATCCGGCAGGTGAGCTGGACTGAAGGTGGGGCCAGAGGTGGGGAAGCACGCAGGTGGGTGCTGGGCAGAGGTCTGCCCTCCACACCAGGTACCCCAGCGCTCTCACCAGGCAGCCCTGGGGGCCAAGGATGACGCGCTGCCATCCCAGAGTGTGACTTCAGGTCAGACTTGTCCACCACGTGCCCAGCCAGAGTCTAGTGACTCTAAAGGGCTAGAAGGGCTTCGGGCGGTCTAGTCCCTACGACTCTGAGTGCCTGATCCCCATGGGCTAGATGCAAATCACACAACCACCAACATTAAGAAGGTCTCGCTCTGAGGTCATTAGCTGACCCAAAGTAGGCACGCTTGGCGGCTTCATGAGCTGCAGAAGTGCCTTGTCCCCTGTGGCCTGAGAGCCACAGGTCACAGGCCAGCTGCCAGTGCGTGGACCTCAGGGTGGTGGAGCCGACGGGCTGAGGGAGCTTCTTTGATGCGACTCCAGTGGGGACCGTGACCCAGGCTCTCCAGGTAGTGTCTGCCTCTCACCCCCTCCCTGCCCAGAAGCTTGGCCTCCTGCATTGGGCCCCAGGTCAGCTGTCATCATTTGACATTCTGGCCCAGGGGTCCACCAGCTGCTGGGGCAGCTAAGACTACCTTCTCCCCAAAATTGAGGCATAAAGGGGTAAAGATTCTTGAGGGGTTTTTTCCCCCTTCTTTTTTCTTAAAATAAGCTGCCAACACTGTTGCCAAGATGGATGGGAGGGGAGATACTTGTCAAGCTTGTTGCCCATAGCAACAAACCAAACAGGAAAAGCAGGTCTGGCCAAGTGAAACTGGCCACCAGAAAGTCTGCTCCAAGCATGGGGCTTCCCCAGTGGATTCAGCTTCCACTGGCCAGGGGCCAGGACCACAGGGGACACGCTTCCTGTGAAGTGAGGGCTGACTTCACACTCTCCATAAAGGGCTTCCCTGAGCTCTGAACAACCACAGGGTTTTTTTCTTTCCCATCCAGCAGGGGACACGGGCTGAAAGGACTGTGTAGGCCCACAGCCCACTCGTCCAGAGAAGACCAAATGCACACAGGGGCACTGGGAATAGGGAGAGATGCTTGGAGGTGGGGGGAGCCTTCTGCTCACGGTCCCTCCCTCATCCAGGGCTTCTCCCTGCATCTTTCCAGGGCTGGGAACATGTGCCAAAAGCCACTGGGAGTCCACAGGGAGCTGGGGACAGTGGGGGGGGAGGGCAGCCCAAACAAGGCTGGATAATGACTCGAAGGCTCCAAGTTCACAGGAGGAAATTATGTTAGGCTGCTTGCGTTAAACCCAGCAGGGGCTCTGAAGAGCTACTTAGGTACAAGTGTCCTGTGGGTGTTTGTGTGGACTTGCCAGGAGGTGCGGGCCAGTGGCTGGGACCGCCTGACGAGTGAGCAGGGGACCCCAGCTCCCTGAGGGGGTCAGGGATGCACGGGGTGGAGCCCAAACATACATGTATGCATGCATGTATGCATGCACACGTGTGTATGTTTGTCCAAGAGAGCTGGGGGAAAGGCCTGGCCGTGCTGAGTCCTCAATGACCCAGTGGGGAGAAAAGGCAGCTGGAGCTAGGAGATGCTCTGTTCTCATTCTGAGCAAATTCACCCAACCATGGCTTCACGAAAATTAAACTTCATTCGTCAGGAGCCCAGATCACTTAATGATGAAGCTCTGATGGAAAAAATGTCTCCCCAAAGATGGGGCGAGCAGGCCACTGTCTCCAGTCCCCAGGGAAGCCCACCCTGAGCAGGCCCCTCCCTCGGCCTCGCCCCGGGCAGGGGGCCAGTTACCTTAAAGGCTCTGTTGAGCACCTCCTCTCCGCCTCTGCTGCCCAGCAGGTTCACGACCACCTGTTTCCCGTATTGCTCCTTCAGAAGCACCATATGCCTGCAACAGAGCAGGGCAGTCTGTGATGCCCCGGCCCCTGGGACACACACTGACGACCACACCCTCGAGGGCACCAGCTGGGCACTAGCAGTCCAGAGTGAGCTGGCCCTAGGAAAGGCAGCAGCCGAGAGGAACAGCAGATCGGACTTCTGAACACGTGTGGTGTCAGACAAGGATACGCTGGACTTCTATACAGTACCCCCTTAAATCCAGAACTGCTAACCTGCCTCTCATGAAAAAGCCCCATAAGCGCAATGTGCATATCTCCAAAGTTAATCTATTTCACCTGGTACTTTCTCAAATCTAGAAAAACCAGTAGGGGAGCCATCAACCTCGGGGCCCAGTCTTTTCATCTAAGTGCTGCATTTCGTGATGTTTAACCTCAGCAAGAAGGTTATAAGAAAATTTCCATCTTTAGGAAAATTCTTTGCATATCAGAGACTATTACACATGTACTGCAATAGTAGGGGGAGACTCCAATATTTCTTACCACCAGCTATTGAAAAGTAACTATAATTTTAATAATGTTTAGTTCAGTTGCTCAGTCATGTCCAACTCTTTGTGACCCCATGAATCGCAGCACACCAGGCCTCCCTGTCCATCACCAACTCCCGGAGTTTACCCAAACTCATGTGCATCGAGCCGCTGATGCCATCCAGCCATCTCATCCTCTGTCATCCCCTTCTCCTCCTGCCCCCTATCCCTCCCAGCATCAGAGTCTTTTAAAATGAGTTAGCTCTTCGCATCAGGTAGCCAAAGTATTGGAGTTTCAGCTTCAACATCAGTCCCTCCGATGAACACCCAGGGCTGATCTCCTTTAGGATGGACTGGTTGGACTCTCAAGAGTCTTCTCCAACACCACAGTCCAAAAGCATCAATTCTTCGGTGCTCAGCTTTCTTCATAGTCCAACTCTCACATCCATACATGACCACAGGAAAAACCATAGCCTTGACTAGATGGACCTTTGTTGGCAAAGTAATGTCTCTGCTTTTGAATATGTTATCTAGGTTGGTCATAACTTTCCTTCCAAGGAGTAAGCGTCTTTTAATTTCATGGCTGCAATCACCATCTGCAGTGATTTCGGAGCCCAAAAACATAAAGTCTGACACTGTTTCCACTGTTTCCCCATCTATTTCCCATGAAGTGATGGGACCCAATGCCATGATCTTAGTTTTCTGAATGTTGAGCTTTAAGCCAACTTTTTCACTCTCCTCTTTCACTTTCATCAATGTTAGAATAGCTAAATGTAGCTTTTAAAAAAAATAAGGAAAAGACATAATGCAAAAAACAGACGTAAAACTGATTTAGTAATGCAATCTTCACGTCTGAAACTAGAAAAAAACTGGAAGACAACACAGGACAATGTTAAAAGTGGTGGAATTTTATGTGCTTTTAGATTCTTTTCTTCTTTAAACAGTTTTGCGTTTTCCCAGTGTCTACAATGTTTCTCTCATAAATGGAATATTTTAAAGTCAATTATCACAAAAGAACCATTTTGGCCCTGTAAGGGCGGCGGCGGGGGGTGGGGGGAGGACACAAAAAACCTGTCTTACTAGCTCTGAAGGACAACGCTGCAGAGAACAAGGATTTGAAAGTGGGCAGTCTATGCTGCTCTGCAGACGGTTGACGATTAGCCTGCCTGCTCTTCTGTAGATGGGCTTCTGCCTCCATGGGGAGGAATTCTCCCAGGGCCATGGTCCTAGCAACCCTGCCTTGTTGCAGTCCCTCCCCCGGGAAGATGCAGGGCTGGATCAGATGTAGGCGATCAAAGCCTCCCTGCAAGCTGGCAGGCTGCACCCTGTCCCTGGAGCCAGGCAGCCCCAGGGGGGCGGGTGCTGAAGAACAGGACATGCATGGCCTGGCTACTCCACGCTCTGTGGTTCCTCCTGCCCAGAGAAGGTGCGTCCTGGCCTGAGGTCTGACATGTGGAGTTGGAGCAGGGCCTGCTCAGGTGAGTAGTAATATGCCAAATGGGGGACACAGGTGGGATGGTGTTACCGATTTTAAGGTCAAGAAGAAGGCTGCAAGCAAATTTAAAGTCCAAATGAAGCTACAGGTAGCATGATTAGAACACTTAAAAAATTACTTTGAAAATTATAGCCATTAAGATCATTTTAAAATTAGCATTTAGAGTAAAAACAACATATATTTTAAGAAGCTAATAACTTTCAAGTAAAAATTACCAAGAGTTCAGGTTAGTGATGGCTTTTCTTAAGCTAGCTGAAAAATAGGAAGCACGCAATGATCCAATCAGTGTTTTTAAAAATTAACTATGTATGACCCAGAATTGAGAAGGGGACGACAGAGGATGAGATGGTTGGATGGCATTACCATCTCGACGGACACGAGTTTGAGTAAGCTTTGGGAGTTGGTGATGGACAGGGAAGCCCGGGGTGCTGTTGTCCATGGGGTCACAAAGAGTTGGATTCGACTGTGCGACTGAACTGAACCAGAATTTCTTCTAGAATGACACATAAAAACAGTGTGGGCGGGGAGGAAACTAACAGTGGGAATTGCGAGTTAGGGCACTTCTGCCTTTTCCCTTATACCTTTCTATACCATGACTTTGTAAAGCCTGGGAATATTTAACTTCAAAAACAAAAGGAAACTGGCTTAGAAATACCCTGTGGTTTAGATGATCTCTTATTAACTAGGACAAATAGATAAAAGCATCATTGCAGAAGGAATGGATAAAATAACTACAAAGTTTCACCTGAGCAATTTATTAAATGAACCTGCAGGGAAACCTGAGAGCAAGGGAAAAACTCCATTTTGTAAACTGCCTTTTGGCAGAAAGAACCAGACTGAAATTCAGATTCAGAGTGCACATTTGGGGTCTCCCCCTTCTGGCCACTCCCTGGCCCCCTGGCCCACTGTCTGATAGGAGGAAGGATGGATTTGACAGCCCTACCTGTCGAAGGCAGGGGCGCTGGCCTCCAGGCCTCTGCTGAGTCTCAGATGATGGGAGCCAACCTAAATCAAAGAGAGACGACGCTGGTGATTCCTCTGGCCCAGGAAGCAATCGCCTTCCCATTCGCCCTCCACCAGCCAGGCCAGAGCAGGAGCCCCACAGCCCCTCCGTGGTCTGTATACAGCTCAGGATGGCCAGACCCTGAACCTGAGTCCAGCTCTGCTGTGGCCCTATCCTAAGTGCCGCGTGGACCATGCTGGCTGGACTCGTCCACAGAAGACAGACCACGAGACCCATGTTGGATCCACAAACCCTTCCATGGGGCTGAGATGCGGCCCAGCCAACCAGAAGAGAGAAACCAGCCTCCAGCCTCTTCTGCGAGGCCAGGAACCTTGACTGCCCCTCAAATCTGAGCTGTCATAACTACCCACAAATGAATCTGCCTTACTGTCTAGAACTACTTACTTCACACCGGCAGCTTAAAACGCAAACTTGAAACTACGCGTTGTTATTGGCTGAGGGCCTCTGCCGCTGGACAAATCGAGGACAACCTGACACGGAAGAGTGTTAAGGATAGTGGTGGATTATAACCTGATGAGGACAGGAATCCAGGAATCTCTACAGAGGCGAGCTGGCTGGCTGGCTGGATGAGCGGGTGGACAGATGGATGTGGGCAGGTGGATGGGGCAGTGGCCACCTGGTGAGATGGCTAGCTGGGTGGGGAACTGGGATGGGGAGAAGGGAGGGTTTTTACAGGAAATACCAACCAATAAACACAGAGAGAGTGATGGCAAATCATCGCCTTATAACCATCCCGGGAAAAAACTGTTCAGCAAAAATCATCCATTGACCGTACATCTTAAGGGAGCTTGACGAGGAGCAGGATATTTGCACGGTCGCAAAGTGTCCCCGTAAATCCCTTCTTGGTTGAAAAGTAAGACATATTAAGTGGAGAAACTGAAGAACACCAAGGGACACTGTGGGCTCCCAGATGGGACGGACTCTCTGAGGACGTGGTCCGTGGGCAGAAGCGGGCCTGGGATGCTCTTTGGAAGGTCACCCTTCCTCTGTCACCTGGACAACCCTTTAGTCCGGCTGCCCGAGGCCTCATGTCTGGCCTCCCCATGCTGGGCCCTGCCTCTGCCCTTGCCTGGCTCAGACACTGACCTGCAGCTCTCCTCTCCGTGTTGGGTCAGAGCCTCAGGGAGCAGCTTCGGGCAGGGCTGGAATGAAACCACTGCTGGCCCCACAGACAGGAACTGACCTCACTGCTTTTTTAAGTCTCCCTCCTCCTCCTTCACCCACTCTCCTCCCCCAGCCAGCTGGACGCGTGACCAACCACCTCCTTTTGGTCCCTAAAGCCAGAGGTGCAATCCTAAATGCTCCAGGCTGAGCCTGAGGAAGTGGCTGGAAGAATATTGCCTGGCTGGGTGGACATGGAGTCTCCACCAGCTCCTGAGAGGGTCCCAGAGCCACAAAGGGCGTCTCCGAACATCTCCCCGCCCCTCCCCTAGTTAAAGATGCCAACCCCTCTGGCCTGGATCCTTGCCATCGTCCTACCTGGTGGCTTTACCTTGATCTTCACAAGCCATGGTGTGTCCCAGCTCCACGGCTAAGCCGTTGGCTTTAAATCAGCCATGATGGGAGTATTTATACCACAAAAATGGGCAAAGGCAACAACCCCAAACTTCTCCCTCCTGGCCCCAGAAAAACTGGTTTACCACCATAACCTTGAGTGGTTCCCACGCCTTCTGCACACTGGAGCCATCTAAGCATCTTCAAAACAGCATGCATGGCTGCTCCTGCCCGGGGTGATAAAACTGGGATACCACGTGCCCTGAACACCAGGAATTTTATGAGTTGCCCAGTAGTTTTAACGTGCAGCAGTTTGGGCACCACTGGGGCAAAATTCAAACTTCTCAGTGTAATGTACAAGGCCCACACTCATCAGGACCTCGCTGGCTTCTCCAGCCACACCTCTCACCATGAGCCTGTCCCCCAGGCCGAGCTGGAGGTGGCCGAGCCAGCACGGCTCCTAAATATGGTCTGATGCAGGGGTTGCAGCATCTTGTCGTGGTCCTCTCTGCCTTCCTGGCCAGGGTGATCCCACCCCACCCCTCCCGGGTCAGTTCAGACGCCCACCCCCGCAGCACAGGGACCTCAGCCGCCCTCTCCCCTGGCTCTGCTCATACCACACCATCACGACCTGTCCCCTCCTCCCAGAGGGCAGGGGCAACCTGTGATGCCAGGTGTCTGAACGTACCAGACGTGTGGTGAGAGCCTGTAGGATGGATAAACGGCTTCCCCGGGGGCGTGTATGAGGGCTGGGTGGTGGAAGAGCCCGGAGACTGGTCCTCTCGCTGCACATGAACTCAGAGAGGTGAGGACACTGTCTCTACACCACACAGCATCCTCGCGGGGACTCAGTGTGAAACTCCTACTCGACCCCCAGGGCGCAAAGAGCCACGCCTCTCCTAATGCAACTTGGGCTTTTTTCTCTGCCTATGTGCTCAGTCGCGTCTGACTCTTTGTGACCCTATGAACTGTAGCCCGCCAGGCTCCTCCATCCATGGGATTTCCCAGGCAAGAATACAGGTAGTGGGTCGCCGTTTCTTCCAGAGGATCTACCCAACCCAGGGACTGAACCTGCGTCTCCTGTATCGGCGGGCTGATTCTTTACCAGAGCCACCTGGGAAGCCCTTTTGTCTCTTAGATGCTACATTTTATGTTATGAATAACATTAACAACTACCATTTTTCATACTTTTTAGATTCTAGATACTGTACTGAATTCTAATACATTTTATGATATTCAATCCTCTCCATAACCCTATGAAACTGGTACAGTCAACTCCATTTTACGGAAGCGTAAATTAAGGCTTAGCAAGTAAGAGTTTCTCCACTTTTTTTTTTTTTTTTTTTGAGATAAAAACTTCTCAGCAGTATATGGTTCCTGCGTAGGAACCAGAACCTGAACTGGAACCCAGGTCCCTATAACATCAGAGCCTGTGCTTTGAACCACACAATAAGCTGTCTTGTTTCTCTCTGTGATGTTGCTGGTGAGCCCAGGAGCTCTGTGCGAGGCCCGTGGTCTGCACTGCGTGCACCACGTCATGCTGGCTTCAGCTCACATCCATTTTAAGCATTTTTTCCTCCTCATCCCAACCTCGTCATTATTTCTAAAACTGCTGCAGTATGATCCACCTCACATCGTCTTTGGAACAAAGGAAGGTACAGCCACCCAACTGAGCACACACAGGGCTGCATAGCCCGGAGCTCAGTGAACAGGCTTTGATGGAGAGGAGGTGGACGTGGGCAAGGTGGGAGCCGCAGAGGGGAGCGGTCTTCTCCACCCTCCTTGGCTGAGCCACAGGAAGCTTCAAAACACAGACCTGACCCACCTGGGCAAGACCTGTCTGTGTGTGCATCTTACAGGGAAGAAGACGCGAAAGCACAAGAGCAGCAAAGTCTTCAAACGAACCCTTTATAAAAACATCACTAAACAGACTGGACTGGAAGAGCAACTAGCTTTCGATGTGGCTCTTTATAAACGGCACAGCCTGCTGACACGACAAAGATGAACTGTGAAAGGAACGTCGTTGCTAGAAACGCAGTCGGGACCCAGGAGTTTGCAATGAAGGTCCTGGGCCTGTGAAAACGTGTAGACAAATCACTATCCACAGACCTCTCTGCACACCCCCATACCCACCCACCCTCCACCGCCCCGCAACCAGGGCTCATCTGCTCTCTGGGGCAAGTGTAAGAGGCTGCAACATTGCAACTTAAAATGCAAGCTATTCATCCCCCAATCTTTACACTGTTCATCTAACCTAAGTGAAGATGGAGTGAGAGTTTTTCAAAATGGAAAAAAACCACCAGGACTGATCATCAGACTTGCTACTGATAGTCCAGGTAGGGGGTTTGAGAGCTAACCCCCTCCAAAGAGGACCTCATCTGCCTTTGATGTGGAATAATATTTAGAGAGTAAACACAGGTATCAAACCCAAAGGTTAGCAAAAGATTCATGAACACTGAAGTCTTTTGAAACTTATTTTGAAGAAACCACGAAGGCTTTGAAGGAGCCTTAACAATCGTCATGAGTCCAAGAGGTGCTATAGCTGCAGAAAAGTGAACCAGCCAAGGTCCACAGATGCACGGTCGCTCCATGGCAGGGTAAGGCTGCGTCTACAGCATCTGCGGGTTCATCGTGAAGACCGAAATTAAAGAAGGGAATGACAAGCTTTGCTTTCAGAAGAGGGAGACCAGAGCATGGAGAGAGTCCTAGAAACAAGACAGAGATGATGAAGGAGGGTCCTCGAGAAGATGAAGTGGGAAAAGGGGGACTGTGAAGGTCTGAGGACGCAGACTTCGTGTGGCACGGCCCCTGCAGAGGCAGACTGTGCAAGGCAAGGAGAAACTAGCTAATGATAAAAATAGTGATGGTGGAGCCGTCCTGAATCATGACCTCAAGCCTGGAAGAGGAACCCCAAACTGGGTGAGAGGCTAAAACAGATGAATTCCAAAGGGTCCTTCCCACATTGTAAGATGCTCTCATAACCGCCCCCACCCCCGCCCAGGAAAACTCCACATCTAAAGAAAATTAAACTTCAAAACCCCTTTTAGAATGTCTAAAATAGGTAAATTATAGAGACAAGAAATAGATGAGCGGTTGCTGAGGCCTCGGGTAGGGCTGGAGGGGATGAGGAGTGACCATTGATGGGCGCAGGGTTTCTTGGTGGTGAAGAATGTGTTCTAAAATTAGACCATGGCGATGGTTACACAACTCTGTAAATGGACTAAAACCCAGAGAATTGTACAGTTCACAGGCTTCTCTAGGTTTCTCTGTGTAAATTATATCTCAGCTGAGCTGTTTAAAAACACAGCTCTCTTGGGACAGGCTCCAGAGAACACTCCATCCGTTCCCGGAAGTGCCTCTCTCTGCAGCCACTTAATGCCACCAGCTGCCGCAGGCGTCTTAGGCATTCCTTTCTGTTGGAGAAACTGAACGTTCTCAGAGCTTTTTCCATAGAACTCAGAGCCCACGTAAGACATTCGCCCACCTGTCTCCCCAAAGGGCGGACATGCTTCCTTTCCACGGCTGCCAACTGCGTGAGGACAAGGTGCCCACAGCTGAGGCCAGGTCAGGTCAAGGGCGGTGAGACCCGCGTGTCAATGGCTCCCAAGGATCTGGCAGGTGGCCCTGGGCCTCGAGCCCTCAGGAAGAAGGGCCAAAGTGATGGAAGCCGGGCACAGGGGTCTTGTGAGGGCACCTACGTCCCCTCTGGCCAGGGAGGAAGGCCCAAGGGGACGCGGCCGAGACCCTCCTGGGCAGGAACACACTCAGTGGGGCTGCGTGCTGTTCGGCTGACAACAAACGTGTACTTGGCCTCATACCCTGAACACTTCCCAGGAGACAGAAGGCCAAACAGCCCTGGCACCGGCCAGAGCCCCGTGTGGGACGGCGAGGGGTATTTTTAGAAATCACGAGAAACCGGTGTGCGGTTCTCAGGTGGCCTAGCAACAGGCACCTTCAAACACCAGACCTGCTGCACGGCCACTGGGGCCCCCAAGACCTTTCAAAGCTTTCCAGGAGGGTCACAGGTCTCAAAAGACATCAGAGGCCACATTTTCAACCCACCAAACTGGGGTCTGAGCAAAGGGAACTGCAATCACACAAGGTGGTCCACTTACCCACAGAGACCTCCCGCCTCACCAGTGTCATCGGGGAGCTCGAGGTGGGAAAATCACACAACACGTGTGTCTCTGTGTACAACACCACACACACGTGCAACACTCACATACACATGTGCACAGTCACGCATACGTGCGCACACACTGACAGCTCAGCTCCATCCAGCTGGGCTGGGGAGAAAGACCTGAAACTGTGCCAGGAAAGAAACCTGATGAAAAGAAGCAACCCACACCGGTGTGCAAGAGCAGGTGGACAAGGACACGCCCAGACAGGCTTCCTGATCACTTACCTGAAGCCCTGGCTGCTCCCAAAACAGCGGAACGGAGCCTCGGATCTGGACAAAAGAGGACACGCCATCATCCATGTAAATCGTCTGCACCGCAGGGAGACAGAAAGGGAGAGGTATTCTTTAATGAAAGCGAACGTTCCGGGGCCGGGTAACGGGATCTGGCTGCTGAGACCTGATACCAGCCAGAGTGAAGGCGGCCGCGGGCTGGGGCGCCCTCTGCCCCTCACCCTGCCTGGCCCGCTCCCTGCCCTGAAGGCCAGCAGCTCACGGGCCTGCTGGCCAACCCCAGCCTCCGAGGACGGACAGGAATTCCCACAACCTGACCCACCTTCCCCGAAAAGCCCCACAGTCCCCTCCCCACCAGCTTCAGCAACAGAAGCAGATGGGCTCTGGGACTTAACTAAGACCTTCCTGGAAGCCCTCGACTGTCAGCCAGTCAGCCGGCCAAGTACCAGGCACCCCTGGAAAAGGACCAGAGGAAGTGAAAGGGACCCGCGGTGGCGCAAAGCCCAGCTGGCAGCACCTGACCGCGCTCCAGACTCGACCTGACCTCACAGTCGGTCCCGGCCCCACACCGCTGTGTGCCTAACCGTGTCACGGAGTACACACACACACACACACACACACAGACACACACACACTCCTTCCGCAACCTTACACACACACACACCTTCTACAAGCTTACACACACACACATCTTCCGACACACACACACCTTCCACACACACACACCTTCCACAAGCTTACACACATACACACACCTTCCACAAGCTTACACACATACACACACCCTTCCACACACACACACCTTCCACAAGCTTACACACATACACACACCCACACACCTTCCACAAGTTTACACACACACACACCTTCCACACACACAGACCTTCCACAAGTTTACACACACACAC